>NC_064642.1:430080041-430724416 GCF_023864345.2 Schistocerca serialis cubense
GTGCATACCATTCAGCAGAACATGACCAATATAGGCTTTCGTAGCCAAAGACTGCACGACACAAAGCTTAACGCTTCGCCTGGGCCCTTCAACACTGACATAGGACTGTTGATGACTGGAAACAAGTTGGCTGGTGGGAAGAGTCTCATTTCAGATTGTATTGAGCGGATGGAAGTGGACGTGTATGGGTATGGAGACCACCTCATGAATCCATGGACCTGCATGTCAGCAGGGAGTCTGCAGCTCAAGGTCTGGTGGTTAGCGTTGCTGTCTCTGGATCACGGTGTCTCGGGTTTGATTCCTGGATAGATTGGAGATTTTCTCTGCCCAGGAAATGGGTGTTTGTGTTGTCATCATCATCATCATCATCATCATTTGTGACAAGTGGAGAGATTGGACTGTGAAAAAAATCGGACTGTGTAAAAAAATTAGGACTTCGTCCGGGTGCTGATGCCCGCCCAGTTGAGCGCCACACAAACCAGTCATCATCAACGTCGTCATCGTCATCATCATGTCAGCAGGGGACTGTTCAAACTGGTGTAGGCTATGTAATGGTGTGGGCCGTGTGCAGTTGGAGTGATATGGACCCCTGATACATCTAGATATGACTCTGACAGGTGACACTAGCTAAGCATCCTGTCTGATCACCTACATCCATTCATATCAGATGAATTTACAACTGCGAATAATGACTACCATCCACTGTAGAATGGAATGATGACATTGAAAATTGGTGCTGGACTGGGACTCGAATCCGGATTTCTCGCTAATCGCGAGTGGTCACCTTACCACTTAGCTATCCGTGCACGATGTACGTCCAGACCCAAACCTCCATATGTTGTCAACCATGCGTCTACAATCTACACTCACACATCCATTACGTGTATTCCCACAGAGATCAGACATTGTATTCTACAGCTGATTGTTGTCAATATTCGCAATTGCGAATTCATCTGATATGTTTGGTACTAGCTGTAGTCACCGCATTGCATTGTCATTAGAATAACACCGGCACTGCAAATCATACATCCATTTATATCCATTGTGCATTCCGATGGACTTGGGCAATTTCAGCAGGACAATGCAACATCCCATATGTCCATAATTTAGAGTGGCTCCAGGAATGCGATATCATGTTGTGGCACTTCTGTTTGCTTGTGGGGCATCTACAAGATATTAGGCAGGTGTACCAGTTTTCTTTGGCTCTTCAGTGTATATGTGTACACCCCCCTCCCCTCCTCCTTCCCCGCCGTTGGGCCAGATTTTCCAATGCTGACCCCATGTGATCACTCCATTTCGTACCCCTGCAAAGTGTTACACTTATGTATTTGTATGAGTTGGCAAATTCCAGCAGTGACTCATCTATATTATAGTCTTAGGATACTACATTTGTGTTATAGTCTTTGGCTATTACATTTTTTCATTTTGTGATGAGCAAAATTTTACATTTCTGAATGTTTAGTGCGAGTTGCCAATCTCTGCGCCACGTTGAAATCTTATCAAAATCGGAGTGAATATTTATGCAGCTTCTTTCAGATTGTACTTCATTATAGATAACTGCATCATTTGCAAAAAGCCTGATTTTACTATTAATGTTGTTTGCAAGGTCATTAGTATACAGCATGAACGGAAAGGATCCCAACTTACTTCCCTGGGGTACACCTGAAGCTAGTTCTGCATCTGACAATGACTCTCCATCCAAGATAACATGCTGTGTCCTCCCTACCAAAAACTCCTCAGATTTCACTTGATGACCCATACGGTTGTGCTTTTGATAGTAAGTGTAGTTGTAGTACTGAGTCAAATGCTTTTTGGAAATCAAGAAATCGTGCATCTACCTGGTTGCCTTGATCCAAAGTTTTCGGTACATCATGTGAGAAAAGTACGAGTTGGGTTTCACATAATCGATGTTTTTCGAATTCATGATGGTTGACATTGGGGATATCATTCTGTGCAAGATAGCTTATTAGTTTCAGCTCAGAATATGTTCTAAGATTCTACAACAAACAAATGTCAACTTTGTCACCCCCCTTCCCCCCAACTTTGCCCCCCCTTTTTTTCCCCTTACCATCCAAAGTGAGCACATTGATGCATACAGTTGAATAATTTCCATGGAATATCTTTTAATTTAGAAAAAAAGGTCTTGTAATTCTGTTTGTTATTCCTTCAGGATATGCAAAAAAGTTTCCATGTTACAATGAAACCCATAACTTAATCCCCCCCTCCCCGCCCCACACACACACATTGTTCTCTAATAAAACATATGCCTCGTTTGTGTTGTGTGTCTTCTTTTTATTACCTTTTCGATAATCTTGCTCTATCCCATTTGACATTATTTAACTCGGGTACCTTATGCTAGGTCCTAAGGTTGTGGAATTCATCGCCCCTAAGTTCAGAGTAGTAAAAGCAGTTCTACATCTACGTGAATACTCTGTAAATCCCATTTAAGTGCCTAGCAGAGGGTTCAGCGAACCACCTTCACCATTCTCTATTATTCCAATCTCGTATAGCACGCGGAAAGAATGAACAACCATATCTTTCTGTACAAGCTCCGATTTCCCTTATTTTATCATGGTGATCATTCCTCCCTATGTAGGTCAGTGTCAACAAAATATTTTTGCATTCGGAGGCGAAAGTTGGTGATTGGAATTTCTTGATAAGATTCTGTCTCAACGAAAAAGTCTTCCTTTTAATGATGTTAAGCCCAAATCCTGTATCATTTCTGTGACACTCTTTCCCATATTTTGCAATAATACGAAACATGCTGCCTTTTTTTGAACTTTTTAGATGTACTCCGTCAGTCCTATCTGGTAAGCATCCCACACCGTGCAGCAGTATTCTAAAAGAGGACAGACAAGCATAGTGTAGGCAGTCTCCTTAGTAGGTCTGTTACATTTTCCAAGTGTCCTGCCAATAAAACGCAGTCTTTGGTTAGCCTTCCCCACAACATTTTCTGTGTGTTCCTTCCAATTTAAGTTGTTCGTAATTGTAATACGTAGGTATTTAGTGGAATTTACGGCTTTTAGATTAGGCTGATTTATCGTGTAACAGAAGTTTGAGTTCCTTTTAGCACTCGTGGATGACCTCACACTTTTCGGTATTTAGGGTCAAATGCCCCTTTTCGCACCATCCAGATATCTTCTCCAAATCGTTTTGTAGTTTGTTTTGATCTTCTGATGACTTTATTAATCAATAAATGACAGTGTCATCTGCAAACAACCGAAGATGGCTGCTCAGATTGTCTCCCGAATCACTTATATAGATAAGGAACAGCAAAGGGACTATAACACTACCTTGGGGAACACCAGAAATCACTTCTGTTTTACTCGATGACTTTACGTCAATTACTATGAACTGTGACCTCTCTGACAGGAAATCACAAATCCAGTCACATAACTGAGACGATATTCCATAAGCACGCAATTTCACTATGAGCCGCTTTTGTGGTACAGTGTCAAAAGCCTTCCAGAAATACAGAATCAATCTGAAATCCCTTGTCAATAGTTTTCAACACTTTATGTGGATAAAGAGATAGTTGTGTTTCACAGGAACGATGTTTTCTAAACCTATGTTGACTGTGTGTCAATAGACAGTTTTCTTCGAGGTAATTCATTATGTCCGAACACAATATATGTTTCTAGAATGACAGTTGCACTCTACAGTGGAGTGTGGGCTGATATAAAACTTCCTGGCAGATTAAAACTGTGTGCCGGACCGAGACTCGAACTCGGGACCTTTGCCTTTCGCGGGCAAGTGCTCTACCCACTGAGCTACCAAGCACGACTCACGCACCGTCCTCACAGCTTTAATTCTGCAGGTACCTCGTCTCCTACCTTCCAAACTTTACAGAAGCTCTCCTGCGAACCTTTCAGAACTAGCACTCCTGAAAGAAAGGATATTGCGGAGACACGGCTTAGCCACAGCCTGGGGGTTGTTTCTAGAATGAAATTTTCACTCTACAGCAGTGTGTGTGCTCATATGAAACTTCCTGGCAGATTAAAACTGTGTGCCGGACCGAGACTCTAACTCGGGACCTTTGCCTTTCGCGGGCAAGTGCCCGCCAGGAAGTTTCACAATATATGTTCCAAAATCCTATTGCAAATTGACGTTAGCAATATGGGCCTGTAACTTAGTGAATTACTCCTACTACCTTTCTTGAATATTGGTATTATGACCTGTGCAACTTTCCAGTCTTTGGGTCTGGATCATTCGTCTAGCGAACGGATGTATATGATAAGTATGGAGCTAATGCATCAGCATACTCTGAAAGGAAGCTAATTGGTATACAGTCTGGGCCAGAAGACTTGCTTTTATTAAGTGATTTAAGTTGCTTCACTACTCCGAGGATATTTGCTTCTACGTTACTCATGTTGGCAGCTGTTATCGATTTGAATTCTGGAATATTTACTTCGTCTTCTTTTGTGAAGGCATTTTGGAAGGCTGTGTTTAGTAATTGTGCTTTGGAAGCACTGTCTTCGATAGTATCTCCATTGCTATCGCGCATAGAAGGCATTGAGTGTTTCTTGCCGCTAACATACTTCACGTATGACCAGAATCTCTTTGGATTTTGTGCTAGGTTTGGCGACATAGTTTCGTTGTGGAAACAGTTATAAGCATCTCGCATTGAAGTCCACACTAAATTTCAAGCTTCTGTAAAAGATTGCCAATCTTGGGGATTTTGTGTCTGTTTAAATTTGGTATGTTTGTTTTGTTGTTTCTGCAACAGTGTTCTAATCCGTTTTGTGTACAGAGGAGGATCAGCTCCATCATTTGTTAATTTATTTAGTGTAAGTCTCTCAATTGCTGCCCATACCATTTCTTTGAATGTAAACCACATGTGGTCTACATTTATATTATTAATTTGGAATGAGTGGAGATTGTCTCTTAGGAAGGCGTCGAGTGAATTTTTATCTGCTTTTTTGAATAGGTATATTTTTTGCTTATTTTTCGAGGATTTGGGGATTACAATATTCAATCTCGCTATGACAACCTTGTATTCACTAATACCTGAATCGGTTTTGATGATCATTATTAACTCGGGACTATTTACTGCTAAGAGGTCAAGCAAGTGTGTTTTCACAACCATTTACTATTCGTGTGGGCTCATGAACTGACTGCTCAAAATAATTTTCAGAGAATGCGTTTAGCACAATTTCAGATGATATTTTATGCATACCTCCGGAATTAAACATGTATTTCTGCCAACATATCGAGGGTACGTGTTTGAAATCAAACTTACGTTTTCTCTGAACCTTTCAGCAACTGTATCATCTGAATTGGGAGGTCGGTAAAAGGATCCAATTATTATTTTATTCCTGTTGCCAACAATGATTTCTGCCCATACTAACTCACAGGAAGTATCTACTTCAATTTCGTGACAAGTTAAACTACTTCTAACAGCAACAAACACACCACCGCCAACCGTGTTTAGCCTATCCTTTCGGAACACAGTTAGGTTCTTCGCAAAAATTTTGACTGACCTTATATCTGGCTTTAGCCAGTTTTCAGTGCCTATAACGATTTGAGCATCAGTGCTTTCTATTAGCGCTTGGAGCTCTGGTACTTTCCCAACACAGCTACGACAATTTACAACTGCTATCTACGTTCTTCCTGTGTTCAACCTGCACCCTTTGTGACTGAAGTCCTTCTTGGGTTCTCAAGATCTACATTGTCTGTTTAGGCAAAATTGTTGTGGCAAGATCTATATGCCTCATGGCTTAAGACCATTGTTATAGTTCACTCTGTCTAAAACGCCCAATAGTCTGATGAGCCAGGTAAACAACCAATGTCCCATGAACTCAGTGGTATTAAGGTCTAAGACTACCAACCCATGGTACATCATCCTACCAGGACCCAAGGACCCAAAGAGTTTGGTGAGCCACATGAATAGTCCTAAACCTAATCATAGCTGTGCTCACAGCAGTCCAAACCTACGTCCAGCTGTTTCTAAATCTGGGAGCCTGAGATCAACACAACAAGTTTACATGCTGAACACATGCTAGGTGGCACCTCATGTGAATATTGTCATTTTGCAGTCACTCTTTTTGTAATGCACTTAAGTGTACTTAGAGCTGTAGCAGTTCTGTGATGTGGGTTGGTGAGAGGCCTAGCCAATCTTCATAAATATCCACTGAGGTTGTTGCCTTCTGGATACTAACAGCTACACAGCATGAACATCTTAGTGTGTTATCTTAACCCTAACAAGGACATAATTAAAGGCTCTCGTTCCAGGCTCTTGTAAGTGACTTTTTGCAACTAACTTCACTGCTTATTTGTTTATAAGTACTTGTCATGTGTGTTGGAAGGAACATTGCATTGTACTTGTTAATAACATAGGCACTGCTTTTTGTACTTGTCATACTGTTTTTGTTTTGGGTCTTATTTTCTTCAAAGTCCCATGTAAAATGTATAAACTTCATAGAAGGGGCACACATCCCTAGCTTGCAAGCTCATATTAAAAGTAATTGAAGTAATATTATTTGTGTGTTTTGTAGGGTCGTCAGTGGTTCACGGGATGCAACACTACGTGTGTGGAACATTGACTCCGGTGAGTGCCTCCATGTTCTGGTAGGACATTTGGCGGCTGTTCGCTGTGTGCAATATGATGGGCGGTTGGTAGTCAGTGGAGCATACGATTATATGGTGAAAGTGTGGAATCCTGAACGTGAAGAATGTCTGCACACGTTGCAGGGGCATACAAACAGAGTGTACTCCCTTCAGGTCAGTATGGCTTCTGTAGCTGTTGAGCTATAAGTATTTTTAATTAAAACAGTTAATGTAGAAAATTTTTTAATAACTTCAAGTAGATCAGAATGTGTAGTAGATGTAATATCTTGAACATTGTGTTATCATTATTACACAGGGGCAGCTGAGATTTCATAGTAATGTGAACTTTGTCATCACTCTAAGCACTTAACAAATGTACACAGGGAGCAAATTTCTCAAAAATGTGCAAAACAATTTTTCCTGTTTGAGGAGAGACGTTTGTTGTGCTAGGTACGAAACTAGCTGTAAACAGGAGGAAACTAGCTACTTGCTTCAGTATTGAGAAAGTGGGAACTAGCTCACTGTTCATTCCATTATTTCTACGCTTAAAAGTATCTTGCTAACATGCACGTCAATGAATGCGGAATGTCTGAAATCACACTAGCATTTCCGGTTTGCTGTGACAAAGTGTTGATTTGTGATTTATTTATGTGCAGACTGTCTCCGGATTATGCATAAATCTGTAGATGTTTGAATGATGGTAATGGATACCCACATTTTCATTCACATTTTTAAATACAATTTTTTAAATCATGATCAACAAAAGTGTTCATTAAGACTTTAATTTTCCTTGTTGTACCCTTCTCACATAACAAGGTTAAATGTGCAACATTTCTACAGAATATCCTTGGAAAAGACTGCAGCAACATCAGATAACAATGCAGACAGTATATTCGTATTAATATTTTTGCCAAATGATCCCACTTTCTTCCTTAGCAAACATATTCACACCAATTATATTTTTGTGCATTTATTTCCTGAAGGATATGTTGAGGTAACAAAAAATTGAACATGTGCAATAATGCAATCCACATGTTTATGTTAAACAAGTAAAAAAAGATACAGATTTGTTCATTATTTAAATGATAAATTTTCCAGGAACAGTACTCACAGAGGTCACTGATTCTTTCTTTACTGTCCAGTTTCAGTCTCTCCCTTTGCCCCTTGTACCAGCTCTACTGTAGAAACTATAAAGTTCTTTGATAGTACGCTACAAAAGCCTACACTGAATGTTGAACAAGGACATTCGGCCTTTTTGTTAATAGCTGTGGGTGAGGGTTCATTGCAACAACGTAATTTTAGGAATAATATAAGTTAATTATAGGCTAGATATTGACAGAAATTGTAGTGGAAATGCTAAGAACGTGAAGAGAGCCATAATGAAAATGACGGTGGAAGAGTACCAGCTGATAATCATTTGTAATAATGTTGTGTGCTTGTGATGTACAAGGACAATAGTACTGATAAAGTGATGTATCTAGATAGGATACCACGTTTATTATTTAAGACCAAGGAGTAACTAACTACTATGAGCCCAAAGAGCAAACACATATCACTGTACATAAATACTTCGAACAATGTGCTGTCACTATGATCTTCTCTGAAACACCTGATCACTACATCACTCGCGCACTAGTGTCAGTGATATTGGGTATTGATGCAAATGTGGCATCCCGCTCACATGATCATTGCTTCATGTAGCTGGGTGCGTTATTTTGTGAACTGCCATTTGTTGCGTGTTGTGGAAGAATCATGTCCGCAGTAGTAGCTGTCGTTCATTGATTGTTGTGACTGGTTCGTGTCTGGTTGGTTACTGGTAAATGAGGGTGCAGTATTCAGAGTAGGTGTAGCATCTAAGTTGCCTGTGCCAATGGGTGAGAGCTACAAAATGTAGGTTTTAAGTGTCCATAGAGACTGTGGTGGAAATATCCCAAATGTCAACCTTGTTCATCTTGTCTTCCCTGTCCAGGACTGTGTAAGGTCTGTTGTATAGGGGTTGGAGTGGTTTGCATACCGTACTGTGCTGATAAAGACTGGGTGACATGTTGCTCGGTCCTTGAAAATGAAATATTATGACTGAGTTGGCCCCTTGATGCAGCAGAGCAGAGTTTCTGGATTTCTGCCCGTAGCTTGGAGACAAAGTCCGATGCATCAACATAGTCATTAGGTGTATTCTCAAGGAATTCACATTGTAGTCATTTTGTTTGGCAATACACAAGATCAGCTACTGCAGCCTTGAGGTTTTTTTAAATGGATGCTTAGAGGCCGAGAAGCCCGTTGGATAATGCTTCTGTCCAATGAGGCAAATCATGACATCTTATTGCTGCCTTCAGTTGCTGGTGCAGTCTTTCCACATGTCAGCTGCAAGATGGTAAGCTGTAGTATGGATATGCTTAGTGTCTAACAGTGGCAAGTACTTTAAACAAATAAGACTCAAATTTGCAGCCCTGATCTGTTGTGACCTGAAGAGGCACACCTAAATGGGCAATCTATCCTTGAAAGAACTTGGTTGCCTCTGTTTTAACAGTTATGTTATTCCCAGAGAAGGCCAAGCGGAAAGCAGTTGATGGCTGTGAGACAGTATGTGAATCCTTCAGGTGGTGACAACGGTCCGATTATGTCTAAATGGATGTGCTTGAATTGTTGATTAGGTGGTATAAATGTTCTAGGTGGAGCTTCGACATACCAAGTGATGGTATTCCTCTGGCAAGCAGTGCACTGTCAAACAAACATCTACCGTATTTACTCGGATCCAAGCCACACTCAAATCTAAGCCACACCTGAAAAATGAGACTCAAAATCAAGAGAAAAAAAATTTCCCAAATCTAAGCCGCACCTGAAATTTGAGACTCGAAATTCAAGGGGAGAGGAAAGTTTTAGGCCGCACCTCCAAATCGAAACAATGTTGGTCCATTGTAATATGAGAGACAATTTAGGTCGAATGAATAATGATACAGCTACAGTAGTTTGATTCGGGTCATAAGCTTAGCAGTTAAGCTTTACCAGGTAGGTATGCGTCAGGTGCTCTGTCCGTATTCATACGGATACCTTCCCTTTTCACGTGGTTCGTCTGGTTTGAATTGATTGCTTATTTTTCTTTGATCTGTTAAGTGCTGTTTCCTTTGTTATAGGTGTTTACATCACTCTAAGCTGAAAATGCATTACTGTACTGTCTCATGCATTGTTTGTCGCATTTTGATAATGAGTGTGAGGGAAACATTCCACGTAGGAAATATATATCTAAAAACAAAGACGATGTGACTTACCAAATGAAAGTGCTGGCAGGTTGACAGACACACAAACATACACACAAAATTCAAGCTTTCGCAACAAACTGTTGCCTCATCAGGAAAGAGGGAAGGAGAGGGAAAAGACGAAAGGATGTGGGTTTTAAGGGAGAGGGTAAGGAGTCATTCCAATCCCGGGAGCGGAAAGACTTACCTTAGGGGGAAAAAAGGACGGATATACACTCGCGCACACACACACATATCCATCCACAATGGATGGATATGTGGATGGATACACTGGTCAAGCAATATTTACGTAGTGTCAATATGCTTTGAAGTGTGTGGTGTTGTGGAAGCCGGCAGGTCTTCAGGTTGGTGTAAAAGACAAGCTCATCACCTGTCGTAGGCAGTGAGGTGTTTCCTGTGCCCTCATTGACCATTTATACCCCGGTAGACGCCACCAAAATTCGACTGCTGGAGATCACAATTTCGTGTTGACACATTGAACAAACTTTGGATTTTCTTCAAGTCACACGCAAGAGATCCAGGCAGTACACACACACTCAGAATCCGATACTACGTTTAAAGACATTGGAGCAATATAATAGAAACCTTTATTGTTCGAATTAATTCCATTGTAAACACGAATCATGTGAACTGAATTCAAACGCTGTGCTAAGCAACGATAATACGCTGCAATTCAAAGACATTAATGTTACGACTCCTAAAGAAGATACACACCAAAAAGACTGTATACAAAGACTGATGTGCAAAGAGCATTGTGCTCAGAAATATTTTTTGTAATATGTAAATTTCTTATTTTCTCATATATGTATGTATCTATGTAAATTTTCTAGACTGCCATGCTCGCTTGCGGAGCGTGTCAGTAGAGGAGGCATTGTAATGGTACTTTGACTTCCGCAAAGTTATAATTTACGATCGCGCACACAGAAGAGCGCTGCGCCAGCGACCGATTTTATAAATAATTTTGTTCTTTTTTTTTACTTTTGCGTAGTTTTTTTTGTTTTTAAGAACTAATGGATGTCTCTCTCTCTCTTGTCTTGATACGAAAGACGTGTATTTTTTCCGCGATGTGTTGAATGTGCTTTTGGTGAAAATTAAAATTACATTACAAAGCGATGTTGTTTCAATAGCTAATGAGGATAAGATAAGAAAAGGTAACACTAGAATAGTCTATTGCAACTGTGAGCCGTATGTTATGAGAGAGAGTGTTCGCTGGAATATTCAACTTACGCTGCATGTGGATAACGTGCATTGTAAATTGGCTGATCTACTCTTAAGGCGCATAGCAGTTGTATTGATGTCTTGTCTGGCTTCTGATGAAAAGCAAACATCAGTGGTTTGTGTTTGGTAATCAAAGTAAACTGCTTCCCTTTGAGCATATAACGAAATATTTTTGTGGCAGGATATGCTGCATAAAGCCCACGATTATATGTTGACCGGCCTTGTTGTGCTGGTTAAAGTTCTTCGCTGAAAAATGCAAGAGGTTGTCAACACTGTTCCGTTTGATGCTGTAGTATGATACCTGTCACTGTTGCCACTGCATGTACTATCAAAGTGAAGGGGTCCTTGGCTACCAGGTGCACTAATACCATAGTTCAAGTGATGGCTGTTCTCACTATTGCGAAACTACTTCATTCTCAGAGGTCCATAAGATTTCATCCTTCAGTTTCAGAGCACCTCTCAACAAATCATTGAATAGAGGCTTCAACTGTGCATGGATACATATAAAATAGCAATAGAAATTTTATAATGCCAGGAAATTGTCTCACTTCCTGGTAGCTCGGTCATAGGTGACATCTCTGTCATGGGGATATGACCGTGGTCACCATAAGAAATGCGCAGTGCAATGCAGCTGGTGCAGTTGTGTCAAGTACATCAGGTGGTTGAAACAACGCGTTGCAGTTGCTTCTGGTCACGTTACATATACTGACCACATTGGGGTCACCTATAAAGTTGCGTATTTGTTCTATACTAGGAATGTAGTACTGATAAAGCGATGTATCCTGACAGCATACCACGTTAGCTAGTTACAACAAACCCAGAAAGTAAACGTATACCACAGAACATAAATACTTTGAACATTGTGTGCTGTTGCTAGAATCTTCACTGCAGCACCCAATCACTAGAGTAATGGTACTATCCCTAGTTTTTTTTATGATTCCTAAACACACTGTGTGGCAAATGATAAAGTTACATTGTGGTACTGGAGAACACAATGCATATGTGGGAAGTGGACATTGTCATGTACCACCACCATTAAAAGATAATGAACTTGAAATTCATAAACACTATAGGTGAATGTAGGTAGAATTCCATTTTCTGGCCCTAGAGAGGCCAATTGAGCCCAAGCAATTGCCATCTCACCCTTTGCCAGTGGCAGCATTGGATGCCGTATGGAGGGGCACACGGTCGGCACACTACTCTCCCTGTCGTCGCTGGATTTCTTGACCTTGGAACCATTACTACGTGATCAAGTTGCTCCTCAGTTGGCCTAATGAAGCTGAGCACACCCTGTTCAAGTCCTCTCACAAAGGAAAAATACCTGACAGTACTGGGAATCGACCCAGATACTCTGCGTGGCAGTCAGCTGCAAACACCACTCAGATATGGAGGCAGACAAACACCTCATAACCGAGCGAGGTGGCGCAGTGGTTAGCACACTGGACTCGCATTCGGGAGGACGACGGCTCAATCCCGTCTCCAGCCATCCTGATTTAGGTTTTCCGTGATTTCCCTAAATCGTTTCAGGCAAATGCCGGAATGGTTCCTTTGAAAGGGCATGGCCGATTTCCTTCCCCATCCTTCACTAACCCGAGCTTGCGCTCCGTCTCTAATGACCTCGTTGTCAACGGGACGTTAAAACAACACTAACCTAACCTAACCTAAACACCTCATATAAAAATGATTTTTGGATGTGTTGCAATTAGAAGATACTGCTGCATTTCCTGGGTGGTTAGATATGATTTGGCTCTGGCTTTGAGAGGCTGGACTACAAAGCAAACGTGTGACAGCGGTGCTGCGATTATCGACTCTGCCAATTACTGTTTCCTGAGGAAAATATCTGTTTTGAATGACTTACTGTAAATTTTCTATTGAATCAGAATCCTTAGAGAATGATGGGCTAGTATAAGTATAAAAACCACATACTGTCTGTTTGGTCCCAGATATATCTATGTTGTCGCCTTCCATTGGTTGTGTATCTGTGGCAGTTGGGGACTGGATGTATCCCCATTGACTTAGAATGCTTCACAGTATAATTGTCAGACTGGGTGCTGCCCAGTATACTCATATTATGGGTGATGTTATGATTCAGTCAGTGTGACAACTGTATTTTGAGAGGAAATACTCTGTTCTACTAGCATCAGTCGTAATATGTGTCAGCTATGGTGCAGAAATGGTTCACATAGTACAGAAATCTCTCTTCTCAACTGACCTCCTTCTGCACCCACCTTAGCCCATTGAAAATGAGTGGATGGAGACAAAATGGACCATGCGAGATAACTGGCCTGACCTCATGCCAAGACCCTTCAATAACCTTTCAAATTTCACCCTGGCTGCGTAGGAGGGGCAGCAGAAAATGAGATATTTGTAAATCAAATCATAGCCTCTGTCCTTTACAGGATGAAGTATAAGCCTGGATGTCCACTGGGATTGTGTTCGTCCAGTTAACAGGTTGTCTGTATAATATGATTATAGCCAAGTAACATCTGACACAAGTCACACCAGTTGGTCACGAGGCAACAGAAGTGAGACCATTCCCAGTGTCAAAAGATTGACCAAACCAATGCAAACTGTTTAAATAGGTGTCTTTCTAAGACTCAACAAGTGATATAATGTGAGATTAGGATAATGACTAGTAAATGGAAATTCCTGCAAAAAAGTACTGAAGTCGATAAATCTGATAGTGTTGACATTATACTCAAATGTGCATGCTTGTTACATGTCATCAGAATTGACATGGAGGGGGAAGAACCAGCAGCTGCATTCACTTGTAAGTTGACACAATCAACAAAAGAATATGCTTCTGTTGGCAGTGCAGAGTATTCCATCCAAGATAAATTTATGATTTTCCTTTGCTCAGAAAAAGTGCAAGAGTGGAAGCTGTTTGACTACTTTAGAGAATACTAATTACTTAAGGTGTAGGTGGTGCACTCAGTTTTTATTTGAAATACAGTTTCTGGAAATTTTTATTCAGTCTTATTGAATGGACACTGTACATCATGTGTGATGTATCCATTAAATCTGATCACACAGTATTATGTTTTTTGTTTTTATCGTTAGCATTTCCACTTAGCTTCCCACTCAAGTTCTGTAATTTTCAACCATGGGGTCCTCTGTGAGTTGTAGCGGTGATATCTCTTGTCTTTCATATTCCACAGTGACTTATTCTCATACACAAGACTTTTAAACATCTCTATATTCATAGTTGGTAATAAAGTGCAAAAGACACCCAGACACAAGTAACAACAGGTGTTTGCTTGCACCGATTACATTCTACTAAGTCCAATCAATGCCATTTTACTGGGATATGTCTGTCAGCTGGCTGTGTGCAGACAACTTAGTCGTGCAGTGGTTGCATGCCAGTCCCATTATGGGCTTGGTATTAGTAGGCCATGTGTGGTCATGTATGGCCATCCAGTTAGTCAGACGAATGTGCAGTCTTTAGATTATAGCACCAAATTATGAAGTCACTATAGTAAGTGCTTTGGTATTTGGGTATTTCTTACTGTTGTTTTGCCCTTGACTGTGTGTCACGGCGTCAGGTGCCCTTCCATATCTGAAATCCTGGGAATGATAAAGAGCAAATTTTCTTGTATTTCTTCAGAGGGTAAATGCTTAGAATGAGTGTCAGTAAGATGCAACCCTCTCAGTTATCATCACAAATTTTAGAAGTTTGCTTTACTTTTATGAGCAGCACTGTAAACTCTTGGCTCCTTTGCAACATGGCTGGCAGTTTAGTGTCCAGCAATGGTCATTTTGTGTTGTCAGATGTTCTTATGTGCCAGTCCACTACTCAATGTCACAACTAATACAGTGAGTGATTGTGTCTACTTATACCATTGTTCAATGAAAATCTCCATTTCAAAAGTCAAGTGACAATTGTTGGTTTTTCATGCATCATCTTTTGTTTTTGTTTGTCTGTCTGATAATAGGTTTCCTATAAAGAGATTCTGTTTGTGACCAAAATCTGTACAAATTCAATTTAAATGTAATGGACATCTTATCTAGAAGCGTATGATTACAAATTATGTTTCACGTTATGTATTTTTTGAAATGCAATGAACCTCAGAAAGCTCATAGAAAAATAATTTGTGTTTTATAAATTGTCTGTTAGTGTGAACAAAAAATGAACTTCTATTTGTGAACTAATGCCTGTATCTTTTTTCTGTTATGACAATAACATGTTACTGGTTGTAGTTCGACGGAGTGCACGTGGTGAGTGGTTCCCTGGATACAAGTATTCGTGTGTGGGAAGTGGAAACGGGCGCATGTCGACACACGCTCATGGGGCACCAGTCTCTAACGTCAGGCATGGAACTAAGAAATAACATTCTTGTCTCAGGAAATGCTGACTCCACAGTTAAAGTGTGGGATATTGTTACTGGCCAATGTCTGCAAACACTGTCAGGTACTTACATTATTTCATATGGTGTTGATGAACATTAGCAGTAAGTGTAAAGTATACATAGAAACATGTGCTAAACGGATAATATATGCACATCAGTGTAGAGAATAGAACTAATGTAAATGTACAGATGTGATTGAAGAAAAATGAAAATTCACAACTATGAAAGTATGTATGTAATGTGTACTACATTTATTGATGTTAAATACTGAGAAGAATCTATCGTGATTTTAGTGCCATGCACCGCATGCTTTTGACAATATAAATATTGCATTGAGATGAAGTATGTTGTTAGTGATTCAAACAAAACATTTATTTCATTCTCATAAAAGCATAACATTGATTTCATCATCACCACATGTACTGGTTTTAAGGTGTTTCACAGCCATCTGTGAAAGATGCATGTTTAGATTTGCACTGCATAAATCCAACTGATGGTCTAACAAGGGGAAGGCCTCAGATACGGCCGACCGATTTGGCTCAAATTTGGCAGGTCACTTGTGTACAACCTAAAACGAAGGTCTCTAAGATATTTTGGGTCAACACCCCCGCAATTTTGAGAAAATCACACCTAAAGGTTATGACGAGCAATCGACTCAAAATTGGAGGGATCGATAGATAGTTGTAAATAGAGCATTTTTCATCATCAGGTATGGGGTCCGCAAACGTAATGAGAATCTAAGAACGAGAATATTTCAGGAGTGGGCTGCAGGTGCAGTGCTTCAGTATATGGCCAACAAGGTGTTTACATTTGCTGCATCATTATCTTGGGCAAGAAATTTCAAATCGGAATATAAAATTCGTCGACGGCGCGTCACTAAGTTCGTCTCTCATAAGAAGGTACAAAATATAGAAGATATACAGAAAGTGGCGGCTCTTTTCAGCACGCAAACAGCGTCACTTATGACTGGTTTTAATCATGATTACATGATCAACACCGATCAAACAGGATGCGAGTATCGGGTGAACATTGATGCATGTTATCGCATAAAGGAGAAAAACAAAACCTTGTCACAGTTGGTAGTAAAAAACTAACACATTGGTACACGGCGCAATATGCCATCACAACCTCTGGAAAAGTGTTGCCTAAGGTTTTCCTGTGTTTACAAGAAATGAATGTTACATTTGGTCCTTGGGTTATAGAAGACCTCAATCATTTAACTGACTCATTGAAAAATGTTTACATTACCTGCTCCAAATCCGGGAAACTGACGAATGTGATTTACAGAACATTTCTTGAGAATGTTTTAAAACCATACATTTCTGATAACAAGTTTTGTCTAATACTAGATTCCTGGAATGGATAAATTAATACTACAATCTATGACACAATGTTTATAGATGGCGAGGGTCAGCCGACGTACACAGTAAAAGTAATACCGCCAAACTGCACATCTGTGTGCCAGCCGTGTGATGTCTATTTCTATTGCCAGGTTAAAAACTTTATTTCCAGGCTTCAGAATTGCAGTGTGCTTCTGGAAACCCAGTGGAAATTGCACAACTGCACAGATGCAATAGCAGCCCGCATCTCGTGGTCGTGCGGTAGCGTTCTCGCTTCCCACGCCCGAGTTCCCGGGTTCGATTCCCAGCGGGGTCAGGCATTTTCTCTGCCTTGTGATGGTTGGGTGTTGTGTGCTGTCCTTAGGTTAGTTAGGTTTAAGTAGTTCTAAGTTCTAGGGGACTGATGACCATAGCTGTTAAGTCCCATAGTGCTCAGAGCCATTTGAACCATTTTTTTTGCAATAACTATTCACAGCATAATTCATAACCAACTTTCAGTCCCAATTTTTAAGGCAATAATATCGTATACGTGGTACGCATCAAAATTAATTCCTGAAAAAGACATATTTTTAAATGTAAACGAAGTTTGTTTTCCACCAATCTTCGGAAGGAACAGTGTAGCTGTCGAAAGATTGCATTCATTAAATGTTCTTGGCACCATGAGTATATTTGCTTCAAATGTTTATATGACAAGTACCATCCATGTAGTTGTTTGAAGAAAAGTGAGGACACGTAACAGTGACTGGAAGAACCATTGTAAAGTGACCTGGAGTAACATTTTAGTTGTTTACTATCCCAAGAGGTTTGAGAAATTTATTTGCCTACCTTATTATCATCATTCCTTATTGATTCACTTAACGTATTAACCCTCCTATCCCTATCAATTGAGATATGGAAAAATACAAACGAAAACAACATGTGCTAGGTTTCTTAGAGATTCGAACCCGGGTTCTCCAATTCCCAGCCAGTTACCTTGGCTGTTGCGCTATCTGTGCTGTCGGTGAAAAGCGTTTACCATGTGGGTACAGAAGCAGCTGTTGTAAAAGTTTCTTACCTCAATTTCTGGAAAAGTATGCATTTTCGGACCCCATACCTGCTGATGAAAAATGCTCTATTTACAATTATCTATTGATCCCGCCAATTTTAAGTTGATTGCTCATCATAACCTTTAGGGATGATTTTCTCAAAACTGCGGGGGTGTTGACCCAAAATATCTTAGATCCCTTCGTTTTAGGTTGTACACAAGCGACCTGCCAAATTTGAGCCAAATCAGTTGGCTGTGTCTGAGGCCTTCCCCTTGTAAGTCAAAATTTGCACCTTCTGTAGGAAATGACAATAAAAAATTGAAAAACCTAAATTTGACTGTTTGATTCAAGTCCTTTCTTAATTTTGAAGAAAACTAGAAAAATTTGAATGAAAGCGTAAGTAGAGCCTTTCGAGTTCAATAACTCGATACTCAATGAAATACTGTGAAACCCCGCTTTTACCCTTTTCAAAGGACTTTAAAAAAAAATGGTGTAAACTGCAGGAAAATGTAAAAGGTGGAAAATAATGTTTTAAGCTGTAAAATTTGCATATAGGATACCCCCTTGCACTTTCTATCTGATATATGTACATAACAGCCATCAAAAGACTTGTCAGGGACTTTTTTACTATGTAATGAAGATTTATTACCGAATAAAATCCGCTGATGTAACTGGAACTGATAACTATCTGGGAAGCATGAACGTTTGACTCAATTTCATGTCATAATCGATGTTTTTGAAATACTGCACCAGTTACGTATTTTTTCATGCTTAGTGTGTCGCGTTTTGAGAATTTTTTTCTCGTTGTCAAGTGCAAATATGTATTTTGTGTGGTGTTTGAATATGTGTTATTCTGCGTCTCTTGCACTGTAGTCTTCTTTTTGAGGTTATCAGCTACTGTGCCTCATCAGTTATGTAGGAAACCACACACACACACTCAAACCATCACTCTCATTGTTTGTTTGTGTAACATTACAAAGAATACATACGTAAATACTACACTTGACAATGAGAATAAATTCTTGTAACACATTTTGCTCAGCATAAATTCAATACATAACCAGCGCTGTGTTTGCACTAAAAACATTTGAGCAATGCAAAGTGAGTGATGGTGTCAACTAGCGCTCCATATGGCTTTATGCCGAAACACGCTAAATATGGTTCCTTAAAGTTGTCACGATGATCACAACAATCATGAAACTGCATTTGCGCAGTAGAGACAGTTTGGAAATGGTTGTGATTGATCACGATAGCTTCACTCGAAGGAACCTAGTTACTCCCATCAGCCACCATGCCATTAGAGCTTGGCAGTGGTGGGAGATATGGCAGGAATTGTTAAAACGTTTACTCATTTACCAGTGCAAATCCACTGAGTAGAATGCCCTGGTGTCAAGAAACTTTTCCACTTAATATTTGTAAACACTACTGGACGGCCAACACCATGCCATCGTCATATTTTGACCAAAAACATTTTTTCGTAATGCGTGAATCGCGGGAAAATTAAAAATATGCTGACACAAAATCAGGTGCAAATTAACATTGTGGGCATAGGAAATTTGACAGGACCGATGAAAAATGTTATAAATGGCAGGAAAATGGTAATTCCAGGAATGTAAAAGTGGGTTTATACTGTATCAACATCAAAACATGTTCATTATGTAGCCTACACAGGTACTTCTAAATGTTGAGAGCTTCCATTGTACTAATAGCCCTTTCTTTGCAGTCTGTGCATGGCTTTGCTTTTATAACCTGTTACCACTGAGTTAACAGTATCTTCATAATTACTGTTACATCTATTTTCAGTATTTTTCTTTATTTTTTTTTTAAACGATTCTTTGAGTTCTGTGAAGTGCAACGAATTTTCTCTCTCTGAAAAAACTGTACGTGTGTTACTATGTAGTAAAATGAAGAGGATAGGAACTGACTCATGATTACCTTTTAATTTTCTTTGCAATGTCTTTGTTATGTGAACTAACAGTGACATTATGAAATATTGTATCGAAAGGAAAATTCAGTTGGAAAAAACTAAAATACTCTCATAACAGTTGGATCTTGGGTCTAATTTACCTGCCCTTCCATTTTAATCTCCTAATCTTCCTTTCCCTCCTATCTGAAGAAGGAACTTATAACAGGAGTGGCAGTGAAACAGGAGTTTTTGAAACCTCCACTAGTGCTATGAATTTATTTACAATAATTTGAAAGAAATAAAACATGAATTGACAATGCTTGCAGTTTAAAATGCTGATCACTGGAAAGTGACATAATGCAGGTGACTGCTATTTACCTTCACACATGTCAAGTCTTCTACAGAAATCAGAAATTAGACATAAGATCTTGTGGGACCACACTTGATTCTTCAGTTCCCTTATGGTGTGTGGTGGATCACAGAGGAAGATCTGAGATTTCAAATTACCCAAAGGAAGAAATCACATTCTGAAATGTCAGGGGGTCTTGGAGGCCATGAGATGTCACCATTCTTGGAGATGAGATGACCAGGACTTATTTTTGTAGCACATAAATGGAATGCCGCAAACTATGGCATGTGGCATCTTCTTGTTGGAAGAATGTGTTTTGCAGTTACAGGAAGGTCAGAAAGATGTCTCACTAGGAAATGGTTCAGCCTGTGAATGTAACGTTCTGTATGCACAGTAACATTATCATCACAATCGTCTTAAATAAATATATAAATAAAGTTCTGTTTCCAAACACTGATATGCCATAACACACTACCACTTTATGTCTATGATATGGCATTTCATGAAGCATTTCAGGATTTTCACGTTACCAGTATCTAAGTTTTTGCTTGTTATCGAAGCCCGACACACAAAAATTGGCCTCACCACTCATGATCAGATCGTTGCAGAGGCCTCGGTCATCATTCATGAGTTCCAATTCCCAGCAAAATTACAGTCTCTGTGAAAGTCTGTCTGCAATCAGTTTTAGCACTCCGTGAACTTTGCAGTTTCTTGTGAAATATTCGCCATACATTGTGACCTGATACGTCATGCATCCATGCAGAATGCCTGGGTCTTTGGTTGGTGGCTGCTTCCACTCTTGCAACATCCTCTGGTATGACATGCGTTTTGCACTTCCACCCCTCTTTCGCACTGTATCATCCATTTCCTAATAGTTCTGTACCCTCAGTTTGATAGCATGTGCCAATGGGATTGGGGCGGGA
The DNA here is from genome assembly GCF_023864345.2 of Schistocerca serialis cubense. Lineage (NCBI taxonomy): Eukaryota > Metazoa > Arthropoda > Insecta > Orthoptera > Acrididae > Schistocerca > Schistocerca serialis. Next base: position 430,100,949 of record NC_064642.1, read on the forward strand.
TATGTGTGTGTGTGTGTGTGTGTGTGTGTGTGTGTGTGTGTGTAATGAGCACGATATACATGCTACGTGGTTGTGTAGCTGTAGCTGTTGTTTTTGTAAAACACCACCATGGCAACATTGTGTTGTTCACTGGTCCAGGACGTCATCTATATCTGTGCCAGCATTATACTTGACAGTTTGTGTTGTGACAAGTCTGGTTGGCTACACTGCAGTAACGATGTTGCAACAGCAGCCTTTATACAAATAGCAGATGACAGAGGTTTCTGTTCCATATCGTAAACACGTGCTCAACCTTTTTTCTCCACGAGGCTGCATCCACAGTCGCAACAGCTATACGCAATAGCCTTTCCACCTCTGTTATTGTAAAAGACTTATTATTCTTCCTTATGTATGTCTTCTCATCCCTCCATACTAATTCAGTAGAGTTGAAATGGCAGTGATACAGTGGTAGGCCTATTACAATATGATGCTGTGCCGTAACGATATTGTCTACTACATACGTAGGCGGCATAGGCTTATTTTCTTTAATAACCAAATATCACAGAATCTTCATCATGCAGTCATTTGTGGTAGGGGCTTTGTTCTGTATCACTGAATGATATGGAGCATTGTCCATTACAATTGTTGTAGGGACAGAAAACTGTTTTAAAAGGTTCCTGAACCACTCAGCAAATTGGGTTTGATCCATGTCTTCTTGGTAGTCACCTGTCTTTTTGGACTGAAAAACTAAAAGTTAATCATGACGGAAACCACTGTAAGAACCTGCATGGTCCAGAGTTAATCTTGCTCCTCTTCCTGTCGGTGATGACCACTAGTACGTGGAGTGTCATCCATGCAGCATTTACTGGCATCTTTCTCGGTGTTAAACAACATTCTGTGTAGGCATATTGTGGAATGAATGTCCTCACCCACAATTTTGCGAAAGAATATGCTTCAAACTATTACAATATGCACCTTTTCTAACAGGACTTTCCTTCTGTCTAGCACTTTGTAAAAGTTCACTTTCTTTCAACAACACTAGCAACTTTGCTACAGTAGGATACTTTAGCTGCTGTAGTAAGCATAAATATGCCTGCAAATTGGATCAGTCTGGAAAGGATCTAAGTAGGTGACAAGGTGAAGCTGCTTTTTCTTCTTTCCCAGAGGTCGCTAAATATACACTTCTGATCCAGATGCCTTGAAATCATTACAGTTCACATCTAAATCCCTCAACTTTTAGAGTAACACTCTCTTACTACTGTTCTTGCACTAATTCCAAGAGTTTTTGATGTGTGTTCCACTGCTTTCTGCTCATAAAACTATGGTTCTCTGTAGTAACTCCAATGCCTGGCTGTATAGCAGCACACTTTGATGCAAAGGATTGTCAATAGGCGAACAACCTCTTTTCTGTGGCATTTTTCACATATCAGAATTTTCTAAAGCACAGAACATTGCAAGTTTACGGTGGAAACCAACGCTAACTGGAAATGTGGGAGCTTTGACATCATGACGGGAAGCAGTTACTGTGCTGGGATTGGTTCGTGATGCACACCTAGTGCCTTGTGCTTCTCTCGCGCATTAAACTGTTAAGCTGCCAACCTGAAATGCATATATCAAGTGCAAAGTTTCAGCAGCCTCCTGTAGACAGAACATAGATATCGGGGTCAGTGGCAGAGGTTTGTTCACCAGATGGCACCAGTATTATTTTCTGATTCCTAACAGAACATGCTATTTCCAGGATCACTAAATCACCCTTTCACTGCTACACCATTTAGTTCTGAAAGCTGGGATAGTTTGTGTAATTTTATGATTGTCTTTGGCAGCACTTAATAGTTTCTCTCTCGAAGGTAAACTTCTGGCCAACAATTCTGTCACATAAAATTCAGTATAGAATATGACTCATGCTCTTCATATTTCCAAGTACTGTACCTTAGTTACAGGCAGTGCAGCAGTATTCCACCCAATATCAGTACAATGATGTACTCATGTGCTTCGAAAATTGTATCAAAATATTGTGCACATTTAACAAATCCCAGAAAGTTATGGTCAGTTGATGTCTTACAAAGACTCCCACACATACCTAAAATTTTCATTTTTAAGTGGGTTCACTCTGTACCGTGCTTTATATCTCTTTATATCTCTTCAGATAAGTATCCTAATTTTACATCATTGTAGATGATAGAGTTAAGCAGAGGACTGCTTTTGCTAACTCACTCACTTTTTGTGGAACTATCTTCTTGACAGTTGTCTTCCAAATGAATATACAGAATTCAGTGTTGAGCCATGGTGTCATGAATACAGTTTGATGAATGACTCTTATTAAAGGAAGAAATTTTCTATTCACTCTGTGCATATGTCTTCTATTCAGTTTAACAATGTTTTGAGTACTAAAAGATTTCACTGTCCAATGCTTTAAATGAAATGGTGGTGCAGTGCAGGCTGCTCCAGCTTGTATGCCCACTGTCAGGCAACCAGGCCCCCATAGACACAATTGGGCAGGGGTGGGCAAAAGGGTGACTGTCAGGCAGCCGAGCCAGAGCCTAGGCGACAGTTGTGCACTGTCCAAATGCATGCAGGCAGGGTTGGCCATGTTGTTTATGCATATGCAGAATTAATGTAATTGGGCCGCATGCCCACAAATGAGCTGAGGGCTCCTGTCAAAGCCTGTGCCCTAAGGGTTAGTGTTGGAACGACAGCTTGTGTTCATGAGCAGTGTGAAATAAATCCCATTTGTTCATACAGATTCAGTTCTTCCACACTTTCATAATGTCAGGATTGTTCTTTGAAAAGTCTGTGGAAGGTTTCCTGAGCCCCAGGCAAGCGAGCGTTCTTCCTGGGTATGTCATTATCCGTTGTGTTTTCCTTTTTTATCTTTATTCTATGTTAATAAATATTGCCTTCTGTGATTATCTTATTCCAGTGTGCAAAAAGAAATATTTCTTGTATCAGGTCCCAATAAACACCAGTCAGCTGTAACGTGTCTGCAGTTCAACCACAGGTTTGTGATAACATCCTCAGATGACGGCACTGTTAAGCTTTGGGATGTGAGAACAGGTATGTGCCATCAACCGTATGTTCTTGTATTGTATTCTAAATTTTATTTATTTATTTATTTTTTTGTGTGTGTGTGTGTGTGTGTGTGTGTGTGTGTAGGAACAAAAGAGGTTTTAAAAGTCAGTATATACTACCAGCTAAACTAGAATGTTAACTTGTACACTAAAAACTTTGTATATTATTGATTTTGTGTGTGGCTTGACTCTGTTATCCCAGTTTATTTTGATTGCTTCACATTTGTTGTTTTGTTTTAGCTTTTCTAGTTATTTGCTATGTATATTTGCAGATTGTTCAAATCAATTTCCACTGCAAGTAACAAAGTGTGAGGTGAAGAGAGTGTGGGAGGAGTTATTTTTCTGTGACTTTCCATGCTTTCCCGATAGATCTGTTGCAAATAAGCTTCTCGGGTTTGCCGCCGGATCGTATTGTGTAACTCACACAATATTTCATGGATGCAACTGCTGGACGTCATCAGCTGGTGGTAGCTGCTGCTGTCACTGCTGCAAGGCGCAACTGATGATAATCGCACAGCAGTGCCAGAATTTATAATGCAGGGGACAGGCAATACGCGTGCGCAGGAAGACGCTCGTACTGGGAAGAAAGCGGTGCTCCTGGTGCCCCTGCTGGGAGCCGCAGAAGGCCATCCATGCGTGCACTATGGGCAATGACTGTGCTGCAAAACGCTCTTGCGGTTAAAGTCTGAACAAAATCTCAGTTGTGTGTTGCGTCACTTGATGAATCGGAAGTTCTTGTTTTTCCTGTTTTGATTTATTGGCAGCCATTGCTGGATTCCAGGTGGCTCTTAGTTGAAAACCTGCATCCCTGTTGATAAGATCGTCTGTCATACGGGTATGTACGCCTTCCTTAACAACACAGTAACAGAAAGATGTTGCTGCGGGTAAAATTTCAGTCTGTTCGTAAAGCATATGATGTCCCGTGTCTGGGCAATGCTCTGCTACCGCTGATTTATCAAGTTGTCCCAGGTGTGTATGACGATGGTGTTCGATGCAGCATTCTTACACTGTTTGGCGTGTGTGTCCAATATATGATTTTCCACATTGGCATGGGATTTTATACACACCACATTTCCTAAGGCCAAGGTCGTCTTTGACCAAGCACAATAAATTCCTCAGTTTTTTTTGGTGGCTGCAAAACACACTTGACGTCACGCTTTTTGAGGATTCTTTCTATTCTCTCAGACATGCCGCCAAAATGGCGCAAGAACGCTGTTGCCAGTGGGTGCCTCTGCATCTTCATTTACATCCCTGCTTCGAGTTTTCTTAGAGTAGAATGCATGGCATATGTGCCTATTGGAATAGCCATTCTGTTGGAATACCATTCTCAGGTGTTGTAGCTCACCAGGTAGACTGTCGGCATCTGAGACTACATGTGCTCTATGCACCAAAGAGCTTAGGACACTGCTGCGTTATGCAGGATGATGGCAACTTGTGGCCTGCAAATATAGCTCCATATTAGTTGATTTGTGTTAGACACTGTGTCCCAGTGTACCATCAGCTTTTCTTCTGACTAAGATGTCACCCTTTCCCACCTCCATTGTGAACTGAATATTGGGATGGAGCAAGTTCAGATGCCGGATAAACCCAGTTAATGTCTCTATTCCGTGGGGGCCACACCACAAAAGTATCATCTACATACCACCAGAAACAAGGTGGTTTGAGACTTGGTGACTGTAATGCTTTTTCCTCAAAGTCTTCCATAAAATAGTTGGCCACCATGAGCCTCCTGGTGCCCCCTGCTGGGAGCCGCAGAAAGGCCATCTGCGCATGTGCTATGGGCGATGACTATGCTACCAGATGCACCTGCAGTTAAAGTCTGAACTTCCCATGGCAACACCGTCCACTTGTTCAAAATACTGGTCATGGAATAAGAAATAAGTTGAGGTTAGCACATGTTTCAATAATGCCACAATGTCTCTCTCAAACTGGCTGCTGATCTAACGAACCCTGCAGAGGTACTTTTGTAAACAAAGATACAAAATCAAAACTAACGAAAATATCCTACGCTTGTAGCTTAAATGTCCTCTGAATACCAGATATGGTGATCACACTTGCCTATGAGAGGTCCCAACAGTGTAGTAAGATGTTCGGCCAGAAAATAAATGGGAGCTCTAATGTTGATCACTAATCAGCGAAGAGGTGTTCCATCCTTGTGTATCTTGAGTAGGCCGTACAGTCTTGGGGGGACTGCAGCCTATTGGTGTAGGCTTTTGGTCACTTTAGAAGGAATAGAACTCTTCCTGAGAAGATCTAATGTTGTTCTCTTGGATTTTGCCAGTCGGATCATCTCTTAGCTTTTGATAGGCAGGATTGTTGTGTGTTGGTGGTGCATTCCCTTCTTGCTGTTGGCCCTCAAGAAGAGAATACTTGGACATTTGGCGGACCTTGGCTTGTTGTTTTGACCAGTCAGCTAGCGCCCATGTAGCGCTATCCATCCAGTCCCAAGATAACACTGAGAGTTTCGAAGAGATCTTCAGAAGCAGTGATGCAGTGATTCAGTGATAGCAATTTTGTGGACACCATGTGCAGTTCCCATATTCTATAACGTACCCTCTCTCTCAGTAGGGCTGCACTCACCCGTCGTTTAATTATAACAGCGGCTGCAGATTCAATATGACGTTTAAATTTAGCAAACGTTGGGACAGTTTGCTTGTCATGGCATCTCAATAAAAACGCCATAGCGCACAGCAGTCTACCTCTCTTATTGTGTAACTTGTCAAACTCACGTACATCGTTGGCCATCTCCTCCCAGTAGAGGTACCAGATGTGACTTTTCATGCTTTCCCGATGGATCTGTTGCAGGTTTTCCACCAGATTGTATTGTGTAACTTGGACAATATTTCATCTATGCAACTGCTAGACATCGTCAGGTGGTGGTAGCTGCTGCTGTCACTGCTGCAAGACTTGACTGGAGATAATCACGCGGCGGTGGCAGAATTTATCGTGCCAGGAGCAGGCAATATGCGTGCGTGGGAAGACTCTCATAGTTGGAGGACAGCGGCGCTCCTGGTGCCCCCTGCTGGGAGCCGCAGAAAGGCCATCTGCGCATGTGCTATGGGCGATGACTGTGCTACCAGATGCACCTGCAGTTAAAGTCTGAACTAAATCTCAGTTGCGCATTGCGTCACTTGAGTGGTCTTAAGGAGGCCATACATATCCATGTAGCAGACAACCTTATCAACAGGGTTGCAGGTTTTAAACTAAGCGCCACCTAGAATCCAGCACTGGCTACCATTAAATCAAAACAGGAAAAACAAGAACTTCCAACTTTAACTGCAGGAGCGTTTGGCAGCACAGTGACAGCGGCAGCTACCACCACCTGATGATGTTGAGTAGTTGCATTGATGAAATATTGTGCGAGTTACACAATACGATCTGGTGGCAAACCTGAGAAGCATATTTGCAGTTATTTTTGTGCTTCAGACTTCTTAAAACATTGCTAATCTAGTGTTGATCACAATCCTGACAAATAATTATTCCACTGAAATTCAGCTGGGGAGTACTTCACCCCTCATGTGAACTCTATGTTTGCAGTAAGTTGATTTAATGGTTGGTGGGATCACTAGCACATTAATGGGCTGTGTGTTCGTGGCCAATATGTGGTGCAATGTTCACAAAAGGCTTTTACCAAAGTTCAGATAAGCTCAAGGCAGAATTTTCATTCTCTTGAACCGTAATGAATAGGTATACGTTAGGTTTTTGGCAGACATGAGTGGGCATGTAAATGACAATAGGTCACCGCAAATGTGCATATTGTGACTTTGAGGTGGTGAGACCAGCTCATGTGCTTGGTATTATTTGAACCACAGTGCATGGATTCCAGTTAAATGAGAAGCATGCTGTTCTAACATCTCCATAAACATCGGCATTCATTACACTCCTGGTCAGCCCTAATTTTTTGAGCCAGATTGATGAGAAATAGCTGTAGACCGTGACTACACAACCACCAAATTTCACTATCGCCACAGTGCTCATAAATAAAATTTTCCAGCTCCTGCTCATAGGGCAGCTGTATTGGGAATTGTTACTTATCTGTCACCTCACTATAAAACCACCTTCATCACTCCACAGACCATTGTATATGGTGGTGTACCATTCCAAGCACTGGTGTTTACTTGTTGTGATCAGTGGATTCTGGGTATCAGCACACTGATGAGAATATAGTTGTCCTGCTTCTATGAAAATCATTAAATAAAATCCCATTTCTTTTCTCTTTTGCATAGCATTGTAACTATTCTATATTTAGGTCATTTATTGATTGCCTATATTTTGATAATACAAGGAGAAATAAAATAAACAAAAAGAAATTATTTACATTAATTTTTATACGAAGCCCGTCATCTGGGGTATCCTTAGTTTCAGTTGGCACTATCATCCTAATAGCACAGTTCTGAACTTTATATCTTCATTGTCACAAATATTTGATGAGAGCTCAGCTGTTTTTTTGCCAAATACATATCGGATTTCACTACTATGCTGATGTAAAAATTTTATAATGTTTCTTGCTTACAAATGTATCATCTCCCCTCTGCTCTCTCATTTACTGCATAGAACGAGCAACTGACACACCCCCTTTCATTCCCACCATACTTGACGGTGAGTATCGACAATGTTGCTGCAGGAAAACACGTAAGTAGGCTACTGGACTCTGCTTTGACTTTTACTCTCTCTTGAAGAAATGTATGCTATTGTTGTGTATTTGTCTGATTTTAAAGTCAATTCAAATGGCTTCAGGCAAACAAAGTTTAAATGTGGTAGATGTTCATAAAAATCTAAAGTACACAGTATAGATTCCCTTGGTTGGCAGCATGACAGAATTTGCTGTCTGCTCACCATTCCTCTCTGCACACTCCTTCCATGCATTATCTTCTAGGTTACCGGTCATATGTAACAACACCAACTAATACATAAATAAAACATTAAAGTCACAGTTAGGTTCAGTACTCAATCTTTTGCTCATCCAGTGATCTAGTGATGTCTGTCAGTACTGTCTCCATGATGGGTCTTTCTGCTGTATTTATTCTCATGATTACTATTACAGTCAGATTAATAAAATTTATTTCGTTTCTTAGATACTTAATTGTGGATTAATTTTCTTACTTGCTGCACCTTGTTCTAAAGCTGACTGGAAGGTGGTAACATTCTTACTCAGTATTCTAATATGTGAACAGAAACAGTAACTTGCATTCAGAATCAAGTAATGTTCCTTGAGGGACAAAATTTTCACTAATCAGTATTACCTTTACTTAAAAAGCACCATAAATGTTTGTAAATGGTATCCATACACACATGAGAATTTTTGTTGCAAATCTGTTCCAATACTACATGAGTTTATAAGATGATACAATGTAATTCTATGTCCTCATTAGTTCACAAAATTGTCAGATTTTAAGTAGAGCAACAGATTGTATTGGTGGTTAGTTCTTAGTTTCTTGTGTACACTGTGCACTAATGCCACAAGAGTCGTACATCACTTGATTGTTCGAGCAACGTGTATAGCATATCGAGTACTTCAGCATATTGGGAAGTCTAGAGTATGTTCGAGTTAAAGTATAATTTGCCCGACACACCCTTCAGAGTTCTTCAAAATAAATCTGCATGTAACCTCAATAGCCAAAGCTTCATCTTTAAATGTAACATAACCCCTGTATCAATCTATTAAACAACGTTAAAATGTTGACCTCAGCAGCAATTTTTTAATCTGCAAATCTAAGACGACCCTGTATTTTTCAGCTGACGATTTTGGCAAAAACATCATCTTATAGTCAAGTAAGTACGGTATATATAAGAGAATGTCCTTCTGGGTGCTTCAAATTTGATGTTTTTTGTGCACATGTGTGAAGTCCAGATTTCAGGGCTGCAATGAACTATCAAAATGGCATCTACACAAAACACCCATTACAATCAACATGCTGTAATTGAATGCTTGGTTTTGGAAAAGTAAACTGTGGTGAACACCTATAAATGCTTCTGTGCCATGCATGGTAATTGTACAATTGATAGTACTGTTATTGAGGCTATAGCTAAAGAGTCAGAAAGTGCATAAAGTGAGCTCCATGATTGGCCATATTTGGGGTTTCCTGACACAGCTAGTGCTCCCGACATGGTGAATCATGTGGATACCATTATTCATGCTGATTGGTGCATCACAACTCAACGATTCGCTGTACAGCTATTGGTGAGCATGGGAAGAGCATTTGTAACGACTGAGTCTCATGGATATTCAAAGCTGTGCTGAAGATTTGTTCCATGAATACTCTAAACAGACCACAAGGTGCAAAGAAAAGTTATTTCATCAAAATTGATGGAGCATGAACATGGGACCATTTTTCCAAATTAACTTGGACATTTCTTAGACTTTCTCGGCAATTTTGTGACATCTCGTTCAATCAGGTGTACTGTCGGTGGTCTGCATTTTTCTAACACAATATTTCGACGACGTACCTCGGCGTCTTCATCAGGTGCTTCCTGTGACTGAATGACTGGCTGACTGTGTCCAGTATTTGTGTCTGGATGGTGTCTGGCGTTTCCTACACCATCTGCTCCCACTGCAAGCGTGTTGGTTGGTCGCCAGATGTTCCATCTTACGTCCATGCCCGCTTCCGCTGTTTTCCCCAGTGGCAGCCTTCGATGGCGCTCCCTATTAGGTCTTCACCCGCCAGGCGCACTCCTAGCACTGTCAACAGGCTGCGTTTGCTGTCGGTGACCAATCCGACTTTCTCCAGCGCCCCTTTCGTTCTCCTGGTCTTGTGTTTTCTTCCACTGTTTTTGTAATAGGTCCAAAGCCGGGTTCCACACCATGCTGAGTTGGTATCCAGCTTCTTGGATTTTCAAGTTCTCTGTCATCTTGATTTCGATCGATTCAGTGATGATGGTATCCCAAAACTAGAGGGACTGAGATAAGATCCTGGTGTTATCATAATTCATGGTGTGCTCAAGTCCCAAGCAGTGTTGTGCTATCGGTGATTTAGTGGCTTGCCGTAGCCTGGTATGCCTTTGGTGCTCTTTACATCTTATGCCAACGGTGCTGGTGGTCTGTCCAATGTAAGACATACCAGGTTTCCTCAATCCCAGATCATTCTTAACCGTTGCAAGAAGCACGCTGATCTTGTTTGGTGGGCAGAAGACACTCTTGATACTGTGCTTTTTCAGTATCCTGTTGATCTTAGCAGATATAGGTCCTGCATATGGTACAAAGGCTACCTTCCTCGTCTCCTCTTCTTGTTCTTCTCCCTTAGTACCAGGTCATCTGGAGGGACGTGGCGCCTTGCAGATGTCCCTTGAGGAGTATCCGTTGTCTGCAAACACTTGCTGTATGTGTTCTAACTCTGCTGTCAAGCTGTTTGAGTCGGACAGTGTTTTGTCCTCAGCACCCCATTCTTCTGTGCCGGATGATGGCAGCTGTCAGCCTGTAGGTATAAGTCGGTGTGTGTAGGTTTTCTATACATACTATGGCCTAATGTGCCGTCTGTCTTCCTTTTCACCAGGACATCCAGGAAATAAAGTTGACCATTATTTTCTAGTTTCATTGTGAACTTAATGCTGGGCTGCCTCGAGTTCAGATGGTCAAGAAACTTGTTCCATTTTTCCCGACCTTGTGGCCAGATGACAAATATGTCATCAATGTACCTAAAGAAACAGGTCGGCTTGTAGGCAGCAGTCGTAAGTACCTCATCCTTGAATCTCTCCACAAACAGATTTGACATTAGCGGAGATAAGGGACTACCCATCACCACTCCTTCAGCCTGTTCATAAAATTTGCCTTCACATAGGAAATAGATCAATGTCAAGATATGCTTGAAAAGGTCCAACACAGCTCCATCAAATTTTTCACTGATTAAATTGAGTGTGTCTTGAAGTGGTATCCTAATGAACAAAGACATAATATCGAAGCTGAACATGATGTCTTTGTTAGAGATTCGTAGGTTTTTGAGACGTTCCACGAAGTCTGACGAGTTGCAGATGTGGTGACAGAGTCATCACTGAATCGATCGAAATCAAGATGTCAAAGAACTTGATACACCGGAAAGCTGTATACCAACAGCATGGTGTGGAACCCAGCTTTGGACCTATTACAGAAACAATGGAAGAAAACACAAGACCGGAAGAATGACAGGGGCAGTGGAGAAAGTCAGAACGGTCACCAGCAGCAAATGCAGCCTGTCAACAGTGCTAGGAATGCACCTGGTGGGCACGGACCTAGTAGGGTATGCCACGAAATGGCTGCAACTGGGTAAAACAGCGGGAGCGGGCGCGGACGGAAGATGGAACATCTGACGACCAACCGACACAGTCGCAGCTGGAGTGGACAGCGTAGGGAACACCAGAACTGTCCAGACATAAATACAGGACATGGTCAGCTTGTCGTTCAGTCACAGGAAGCACCTGATGCTGACGACGCCAAGGTACGACGTCGAAATATTGTGTTAGAAAAACACAGACCACCGGCAGTACACCCGATTCAATGAGATGACTTAAACATCATTGTCTTAACCCCTCCTATAGCTCAGACCTAATGGCCTTGGAGTTCAAGTTTTTGGGCTACTTGAGGATTCTCCGTGGGGTACACACTTTGATGATGATGATGATGATGATGATGAGTGTATTACACGCAGTGAAATCATGGCTATAGGCACAGGACAAGAGCTTTTACCAACAGGGAATACATACTCTTACACAACACTGGCTTAAGGCAATGGAATGTGATGGAGACTATGTAGGAAGATACTACATGCAAAAGAAATGTTGATTGATATTGCCACCAAATTTTAACTCTTTAAAAATAAATACACTCTGAGAAAAAATTATAGGGCATCATCGTAGATAGATAATTCCGTTGCTGATATTCTTACTTAAGTGTTCAGCGCTACTTTATCTGTTAGTTTCTTAGGGCTACCAGGTTGATGTTTGAGATTCTGATGTTTCAGTTACATTAGTATTTATATAGTGGGACACTTGGAATGCATTTAAAATCTCTAAGAGCAAGCTTGAACTTTGGACTTACATTATTTTACTAATTCTGGCAGAAAAAAGGGTCTATACTGCAAACGCATTGTCGACTGCTCTCATATATCCTTGGATACATATTCTGACATCGTCATGCACTGCATTCACTGGGATGTCCCATGAATTTGATATGTTGTAAGGTTTAAAGAGGAAGTTGTAGTACATTTAAATTTTGTTCAACGTAGTTTCCTCATCAGATGGCACTTTCACCTTTAGGTTTAGAGATGATTTTTCATATTTATACATATGTGTAAAATTCTCTCTAGTGTGCAACTCACACCACATCTCATAGCTGAATCTGTGCATTCACTGCCATTGTATATAACTCGTTGCTCATATTAATTTAACACAATAATTTACAAATTGGGTTGCAAGGAACTAGACATAATGACTATTAGAAAGCAAAAAAGTAGCATACTGAAACTGTAACAGCAAATGCTTGGGTTGTTCATTATTGTCAAATTAGAGCAGACTTTGAGCAGTGCACACATCTCCATGAGCTCGTAGAATGGCAGATTGTTGTAGCTGTGGACTACACTCAGCCATTTTTCTGTTAAATAGCAGAACACATTGATCAGCTTCAAAGCAGAAAATAATTATTCAACCTCCAAATTTAAATTTGAGAGTATTACTCACCATGTCCAGTATGGATGTTACAAAAAATATGGTATAAATAAAATTGTTAGCGGATGAGAAAAGCTGTCTCATTACCATAATCAGTATCATATGCCATTTACAGAACTACAGAAAAGTGGATTAAATAAAATGTGCATAAAACTTGCAATGTGAATCCTTTCATATTATAAACAATTGAATTGCTGATTAAATTGCAACTGCGTATCACTTTTATGAATTTAAAATTTTTGTTGTGCACTGATATTTCTGTAACATTTATGAAGGGACATTAGGTGTGAACTGTAAAAAGATGTAATATTCTGAGAACTTCTCTTGTACTACATTTGGCATTTCAAAGGTGTATATAGCCAGTCATCATTGTTTCTGAAGGCATTATTATGGAACAGTTTAGCTAATATTAGTAACATGACTACATTCTCCACTTATAATTTATATTATTTATATAATTAATGATATTAACACACAAAACCTCATTGCAAGTAGCTTGTTTGGCAAAAGCATGCTCCTCTTCCCCCCCCCCCCCCCTCCCCTCCCCTGTGGTCAGCAGTTTCTTGTTAACGGCTTGAATTTTTTCCCTGTGGAATTTATAGTATGAGAGAAAGATCTGGGACATTCTTATTATGAAAACTTTTCCCAGTATATCATGGTAAATGAATGAAACTAATGATTACTGTGAACAGATTTGAATCATATATTCACGTATTATGAATTTATCATGTATTAATATTGTGAGGCTCATACAGCAAGCCACTGAAGTGACTGCTGGTGCCATTGTTCGAAGGCAATTGACTAACAAGATTCTCATGTAAAAAGTACAAAGTGACAGTTATTGAACTACATGGAAAAAATGTAAGTTAGTTAGAAACTACAGCATGCACATACTTTATTCAGCAAGTGAAGGTCACTACAGATATTTGGATTTGGGTTATGACATGTTCAATATGCCTGCCATCATCAACAGTGATGTGGCGCAGACGAATAGTGAAATTCTGCGTAACCCTCTGAAGTATTGGAACATCGTTCTAGTTGATGACCTCCTGAAAGGCTGTTTTCAGCTTAACAGTGGTTTTGGATTTATTGTTGTGCACCTTGTCTTTAATATAACCCCACAAGGAGGAGTCACATGTGTTCAGATCCGGAGAATATGTTGGCCAATCAAGTCCCATGCCAGTGGCTGCTGGGTACCTCAGAGCCAGAATGCGGTTCCCAAAGTGCTCCTCCAGGACGTCAAATACTCTCCTGCATCGATGGAGTTAAGCTCTATCTTTCATTAACCACATCTTGTCAAAAACAGGGTCACTTTGGATAATGAGGATGAAATCATCCAAAACCTTCACTTACCATTCGGTTGTCACTGTGCCATCAAGGAACATTGCATCGATTATTTCGTGACTGGACAAGACAAAGCACACTTTCACCCTTTAAGGGTGAAGACACTTCTTGATCATGAAATGAGAATTCTCTGTCCCCCCAAATGCACTAATTTTGCTAATTGTCAGACCCATCCACCCCCCTGCGGGTCCGGGGGTTAGAATAGGCCCGAGGTATTCCTGCCTGTCGTAAGAGGTGACTAAGAGGAGTCCATCCCCCTCAAGGGGGTAGTTAGCGCCTGCGTCCGGAGACGGACGGTTCCACGACCTATATTTGTGGTCTTTTTGGTTTTTCACTTCTCGTTTCTTCCTTCCTTTGGTTGGTTCCTTTCTTTGTTCTTCTCCATCTCACTGTCTTCCTTACTCTTTCCCTTGCCTTCTTCTCCTTGCCTTCTTCTCCTTGCCTTCTTCTCCTTGCCTTCTTCTCCTTGCCTTCTTCTCCTTGCCTTCTTCTCCTTGCCTTCTTCTCCTTGCCTTCTTCTCCTTGCCTTCTTCTCCTTGCCTTCTTCTCCTTGCCTTCTTCTCCTTGCCTTCTTCTCCTTGCCTTCTTCTCCTTGCCTTCTTCTCCTTGCCTTCTTCTCCTTGCCTTCTTCTCCTTGCCTTCTTCTCCTTGCCTTCTTCTCCTTGCCTTCTTCTCCTTGCCTTCTTCTCCTTGCCTTCTTCTCCTTGCCTTCTTCTCCTTGCCTTCTTCTCCTTGCCTTCTTCTCCTTGCCTTCTTCTCCTTGCCTTCTCTGGTCTCCGCCTCGGCGTTTGAGACAGTCTGTCCTCTCTCTCCCTCTCTCTCTTCTTTTTCCTCTTCTTCCTTCTTCCCTGTGCGCGCCTGAAGGCCGACCCACGCGTTCGCACGCGTAGCCGGTGACGGGGTAACGCGTAATTCCCCGCCCTGGGTAGACAAGTAAGGCACGCACGTACCCCCTGGTAAAGGCCAGGCCCAGGGAGGGATGATTGCCTGAGCTGATACCTTCTGACCATGCTGATTGGTCCCTCAGTCTGTTTCTCGGGAGGTGTGACCTGAGGTGTAAACATTCACCTAAGGCGGGAGTGCCCTCTGAGAGGGTCCCCACAAGGAAGGAGCGCACCATCGGAGACGCTGGCAATCATGGGGGATTCCTCCGCAATGGATTTCTCTTCTTCTTCTCTCTCGACTTGTGCCCAAAAACGGAAACTTGACCAGCCACCAGTGACAAAAGTACGACCGCCTGCCCCACAGTTCCTCGTAGTTTCTCGATCTGAGGACGGAAAGGATTTTTCCTCTGTCAACCCTTTCGTTATCCAGAAGGGCGTAGATGCCATAGCTGGATCTGTCAAGTCTTGTACCAGGTTGCGTAACAGTACCTTGTTACTAGAAACTGAGAGCACCTATCAGGCACAAAAACAGCTTCGGGCCACACTTCTGTACACATTCCCTGTCCGGGTGGAGGCTCACCGCACTTTGAATTCGTCTCGTGGGTGGTATATACTAGATCACCCGATGGATTGTCTGACAAGGAGATTCAGTCTTTCCTCGCTGAGCAGGGTGTGACGGCTGTCCATAGGGTCATGAAAAAGGTCAACAATGACCTTGTACCGACCCGGACACTTTTCTTGGCCTTTGATAGTGTTCAGCTGCCGTCACGCATCAAAGCGGGCTACGAGGTTATTTCTATTCGCCCCTATGTCCCGACACCTACGCGCTGCTACCAGTGTCAGCGTTTTAATCACACTCCCCAGTCTTGTTCCAATGCGGCTAAATGTGTCACTTGTGGCAGGGATGCCCATGAGGGTGACTGTCCACCTCCGTCTCCTCGTGTGAACTGTCAGGGTGACCATGCAGCGTCCTCCCGCGACTGTCCCATCTACAAGGAAGAACGCTGTATCCAAGAAATTCGGGTCAAAGAGAAAGTGTCAGCCTCGGCTGCTCGCAAGCTATTTGCTAGTAGGAAGCCCACGCTGCTCCCAGTGGGAAATACAGTACTGTCCTCGCCTCTCCTAGAACTACCATGGAGGTGGCGACGCAGACATGCAATCTGACCTTCAGCACCATGGTCGTCCATTTGACCAGTGCTAAGATCGCGCGGTCGACGTCTCCTCTTCCTCCCGTCACCCCTCAGACACGAGCACCTTCATCAGCTTCTGCCAAGACGAAGACCCAGAAGTCAGATGCACGGGCCTTCAAGAAGGAACCGTCCCATGCAGACTTCCTACGTACCTCGAACTTCCAGCCGTCGACCAGTACTTCCACTAAACGTCCTTCCAAGAAGGCTCATAGGAAGCACAGTTCTCCTTCTCCGCCACGGCGCATTTCTTCTCCTGCGCCATCCAGCGGTTGCCGTCCCAGGCTGTCATCTGTTTCGCCTGGCCGCACCGCTGGTAGCCGAACATCTGGCCGTTCACCTGCAGAGGAAGCTCCCCCTCCCGGCCATCTTAACAAATGGCCGATGAACCTATAGAACCAATGGACGATGACTGTCCGCCTACTGATAGCGGCGGCAGTGCTCGCTCGAAGCCAGGCCCTCAGCGACCTTCGAGGTGACCTCTTCTTTCATCTTCCTTTTTTTCTCACGATGGCACTTATTCACTGGAATATTTGCAGCATTTGCTCCAACTGTAAGGACTTACAGTTGCTGCTCCGCTTGCACCGTCCGCTCGTCGTAGCCCTCCAGGAAATGAAGCTACGCCCATGCGATCAAATTGCCTGGGCACACTACACCTCTGTGCGTTTTGACCTACCCCCTGTGGCAGGTATTCCGGCTCATGGAGGGGTTATGTCGCTGGTCTGGGATGATATTTACTACGATCCCATCACATTGCACACCGGCCTGCAGGCAGTTACCGTCCGAATTACTCTCCCCACTTTTACATTTTCCATTTGTACCGTTTACACTCCATCGTCGTCTGCCGTTACCAGGGCAGACATGATGCAAATTATTGCTCAGCTACCTGCACCATTTTTGTTAACTGGAGACTTCAATGCCCATCATCCCCTTTGGGGCTCTCCAGCATCCTGCCTGAGGGGCTCCTTGTTAGCAGACCTTTTCACCCAGCTCGATCTTGTCTGCCTCAATACTGGCGCCCCTACTTTTCTTTCGGACACATCTCACACCTATTCCCATTTAGACCTCTCTATATATACTACCCAACTTGCACACCGGTTTGAGTGGTATGCACTTTCTGATACATATTTGAGCGACCACTTCCCGTGTGTTATCCATCTCCTGCATCATACCCCCCCCCCCCCCCCCCCCCTCCGTTTTCAACTAGTTGGAACATCTCCAAAGCAGACTGGGGGCTCTTCTCTTCCAGGGCGACCTTTCAGGATCAAACCTTCACAGGCTGCGATAATCAGCTCGCACACCTCACGGAAGTCATTCTCACTGCTGCTGTATATTCCATCCCTCACACTACTTCTTCTCCACATCGCGTACTGGTCCCCTGGTGGACGAGACGCTTTACGTGCTCGTCGACGTGCTTTACGCACCTTTAAACGCCACCCTACAGTGGCGAACTGTATCAATTATAAATGATTACGTGCACAGTGTCGTGGTATTATTAAAGAAAGCAAGAAAGCCAGCTGGGCTGCTTTCACAAACACCTTCAACAGTTTTACTCCTTCTTCTGTTGTCTGGGGTAGCCTGCGCCGGCTATCTGGCACTAAGGTCCACTCACCAGTTTCTGGCTTGACGGTTGCAAATGACGTCCTTGTGGCCCCTGAGGATGTCTCCAATGTCTTTGGCCGCTTTTTCGCAGAGGTTTCGAGCTCCGCTTATTACCCCCCTGCCTTCCTCCCCCGAAAACGGGCGGAGGAGGCTAAGCCACCTAACTTCCGCGCCTCGAATCGTGAAAGTTATAATGCCCCATTCACCATGCGGGAACTCGAAAATGCACTGGCCCGGTCACGGTCCTCCACTCCAGGGCCTGATTCTATTCATATTCAGATGCTGAAGAACCTTTCTCCTGCGGGTAAAGGTTTCCTTCTTCGTACTTATAATTGCATCTGGATTGAGGGCCATGTTCCCACATGCTGGCGTGAGTCTATTGTTGTACCGATTCCTCAAGCCGGGGAAGGACAAGCACTTGTCTTTCAGTTATCGACCCATCTCGCTTACCAGCTGTGTCTGTAAAGTGATGGAGCGAATGGTTAACTCTCGTTTGGTTTGGCTGCTCGAATCTCGATGCCTACTTACCAATGTACAATGTGGATTTCGTAGGCGCCGCTTTGCTGTTGACCATCTGGTTACCTTGTCGATCTTCATTATGAATAACTTCTTTGCGGAAGCGCCCGACCGCGGCTGTGTTCTTTGATTTGGAGAAGGCTTTAGACACCTGTTGGAGGGCGGGCATTCTCCGCACCATGCATACATGGGGCCTTCGCGGTCGCCTCCCTCTTTTTATTTGTTCCTTTTTAATGGATCGGCAGTTCAGGGTACGTGTGGGTTCTGTCCTGTCAGACACCTTTCGCCAGGAGAATGGGGTGCCACAGGGCTCAGTTTTGAGTGTCGCTCTCTTCGCCATAGCGATCAATCCAATAATGGATTGCTTCGCAGCTGATGTATCAGGCTCCCTTTTCGTGGACGATTTTACCCTCTATTGCAGCACGCAGCGTACATGTTTCCTGGAGCGCCGTCTTCAGCATTCTCTTGACCGTCTTTACTCCTGGAGTGTCGCCAATGGCTTCCATTTTTCTGCCGAGAAGACGGTCTGTTTTAACTTCTGGCTCTACAAAGAGTTTCTCCCACCGTCCTTACGACTCGGTCCCGTTGCTCTCCCATTCGTGGAGACAACAAAATTTTTAGGTCTTACATTTGACAGGAATCTTAGCTGGTCTCCACATGTCATATTTGGCTGCCCGTTATACCCTTTCTCTAAATGTCCTCCGTGTTCTCAGTGGTATGTCGTGGGGAGCGGATCGAACCGTCCTACTTCGCCTATATCGGTCGATCGTCCGCTCCAAGCTGGGTTATGGGAGCTTCGTATACTCCTCTGCACGGCCGTCCATCTTACGCCACCTCAACTCCATACAACATAGGGGTTTACGTCTTGCGATCGGAGCGTTTTATACTAGTCCCATCGAGAGTCTTCATGCTGAAGCCGGTGAATTGCCACTCACCTACCGGCGCGATATACTGCTTTGTCGGTATGCCTGTCGGCTACTGTCAATGCCCAACCACCCGTCTTACCGTTCCTTTTTTGACGACTCCCTCGACCGTCAATACGGGTTGTATGTCTCTGCCCTGCTACCCCCTTGAGTTCGCTTTCGTCGCCACCTTCAACACCTTGATTTTTCACTCCCTGTAACCTTTCGAGTGGGCGAGAGCCACACGCCACCTTGGCTCCAGGTTCAGGTTCGCGTTCACCTTGACCTCAGCTCGCTCCCAAAGGAGGTTACCCCGGTTCGGTATACCGCTCCCGTTTTGTCGAACTTCGTTCGAAGTTCATTAATATGACCTTCATTTATACAGATGGCTCTAAGACCAATGATGGGTCGGTTGTTCTTTTATTGTCGGGGCACAAAGTTTCAAATACCGGCTCCATGGCCATTGTTCGGTCTTCGCAGCTGAGCTCTTTGCCCTCTACCAGGCTGTTCTTTACATCTGCCGCCACCGACATTCTGCTTATGTCATCTGCTCCGATTCCTGAGTGCCATCCAGAGCCTCAGTGATCCGTATCCGGTTCACCCTTTCGTGCACCGGATCCAACGCTCTCTTCAGCAGCTGGTGGACGACGGTTCTCCGGTTAGCTTTATGTGGGTTCCTGGCCATGTCTGTATCCCTGGGAACGAAGCTGCAGATGCCACGGCCAAGGCTGCGGTCCTCCAGCCTCGGACATCTTCCTGTTGTGTCCCTTCATCAGATTGTAGCAGGGTCATTTGTCGGCGCATTTTATCACCATGGCATGCCGATTGGGCTGCACTTACGGACAACAAGCTTCGGGCCTTGAAACCTCTTCCTGCGGCTTGGACGTCCTCCTCACGCCCTTCTCGGCCATGTACTCTAGATGCCATTTTAGCGGATGACCCAGGAGCAGCTGCTCGCGTTCTTCGTTTTATCACCTTGACAAACATGTCTAAGGACATTTGATTATGCTGTTTTTTTTTTTTTTAATCCTATGCCTGTCAATCTGTCTTTTATCGTGTTTTCCCTTTTAGTTGCTGTTTTAAACTTGTGCCTCTTGTTGCATTCCTAACGTAGTCTGGGCGCTAATGACCATTAAAGTTGTGCGCCCTAAAAAAAAAAATAAAAAAAAAAACAAAATAAATTAAAAAAAAACAGCCGATGCCAAGATACATGCATTCAGCAAATTTGTCAGATAAAGTTTGGACAGCTGTCTGTCATTGTTAATGTCTGTTCATCCAGAGAGGCAAGTATTGCATGTCAGGGCGGGCACAAGACAACAATATCATGGGTCTCTATTCCTCAAAGTTTCATTCTCATTGGTGTAGGAATACAGAGTAAAGCTGCAAGCTTTAAGTGCTCAATGTAGGGGACTACGGTATGGGGGTGTAGACAGTGAGACATGTTAATGTCCAGGAGGCATTCACGGGTAGCCAAAGTGGTTAAGGCAACTGCTCATGATAAGTGAGAAATCTGGATTTGAGTTCCAGTCTGGCACAAATTTTCATGTCACTTTTAGGTTGTACAATATTGTGAAAAGGAATGTTGCTATTCACCACACAGCGGAGATGGTGAGTCCCAGATAGGCACAACAAAAGACTAACAAATATAGCTTTCGGCCAGTAAGGCCTTTGTTGGTGAGACTGCAGTTGTGTGTGTGTGTGTGTGTGTGTGTGTGTGTGTGTGTGTGTGTGTTTGCCGTCTAATTTGACAAAGGCATTACTGGCCAGAAGCTATATTTATAACAGTATTTTTGTTGTGCCTATCTGCGACTCAGCATCTCCGCTATATGGTGAGTAGCAGCTTTCCTTTTCACAGCATTGTTACATTCCATCCTGAATTTTCCATTGTTTAATAGGTAGTACAATTATACCTAACACAGCCAATGCCAAGATTTTTGCATTCAGCAGATTTCTTTCAAATAAATTTCAGATGTTTGTCAGTCATCATTAATGATTTTTTTCTTTATCCAGGCATACAAGTAAAGTTTTATTTTTATCCATTATTATAGCAACCAAAATTTTCCTTATAAAATAATGCTGAATAGAGTCTACATTATTTCAGTATGTTGGTCATTTTTGCAATCAGCCATGTTCATCCACATCAACAAATTAAACATGAGTATTGTGTTCAATTTTAACATGTAAATTCCTAGAGATTTTAATATCAAACACACAGAAAATGGGGTTCTACTTACCAAATGGCAGTATACGAGAAAATATAACACTAATGCCAGCATTTGAGTTAGTGTTTCTCCATCAGTAGTATAACACTGCTCATTGTTTTCACATGTCTACCTCGTTTTCAGTCTTTCGTTTTCTTGTCTCTGACTTAAAGCTTATGGTGGTTATTATATTTCCCTTTGTCCTGTCATGTCATCTCCCTTGACATTAGTTTCTGGGTGTCCTATTTACTTAAGCTCTTTAATGGCCCTCCTTCCTCCATTCTGTACTTCCAAATAGAACAGTTTTCTCACAACTATCAAGATGACACTTTAAAAGTAACTTTGCTTTATTGACATCTATTAATGATAAGTTACAAAAACACTCTCATGCAAATCTTCCCTGGTTTCATGTTTGAGTGAAAATAATCATAAATGAACATTAAAATATTTTGAGTGAGGAGGAATACATGCTTACCAGTAATCAAAACAGGAATGAGCATGACTCCAGTCCAAGAACAATGCAAGATAATTTTTTGAGACTGCTGGGCACTTGTGAAATGAGAGAATAAAATTAATAAAAGCCTAAAGGTTGGTTGTGTAGGTGCTAGAGGGAAATAAGTGTGTGTGAATGATGGATTGAGAGAGACAGCACTTGCAGGAAGGGTATTAAAGGAAACAAGATTTAATTTCCATGGTACTAATGAAGAACCAAAAGAAATCAATGGCTCATTGGTCATGATTAAATCTCTGAAGCTGCATATGAAAATAAAAGATAAGAGCAGAACAAAAATAATGTGACAGTGTTGAAAGGAAGTTGCAAGATCAGATGATGAAGTTGAATAATAATAATAATAATAATAATAATAATAATAATAGACAATCAACCAAACATAACAGACATGGAACACTTCTGGAGCAACATGTGGTCAAACCCGGTACAACATAACAGGCATGCACGGTGGATACAAGCAGAAACACACACATACAAGATGATACCACAAATGCCTGAAGCGATAATTTTGCAACATGAAGTCACCCAAGCAATTAATTCTACTCACAATTGGAAAGCCCCTGGAAAAGATAAAATAGCAAATTTCTGGCTAAAGTAGTTCACCTCAACACATTCACATCTAACTAAATATTTTAACAGTTATATTGCAGACCCATACACCGTCCCTGATACACTTACACAAGGAATAACTTATCTGAAACCTAAAGATCAAGCAGACACAGCAAACCCAGCAAAATATCGCCCCATAACATGCCTACCAACAATATACAAAATATTAACTTCAGTCATTACACAGAAATTAATGACACAACAACACAGAACAAAATTATAAATGAAGAACAAAAAGGCTGCTGCAAAGGAGCACGAGGATGTAAAGAGCAACTGATAACGATACAGAGGTGACATATCAAGCTAAAACTAAACAAAGGTCGCTACACTATGCATACATTGATTACCAAAAAGCTTTTGATAGTGTACTCCACTCATGGTTACTACAAATATTGGAAATATACAAATTGATACAGTTCCTAAACATAGTAATGGAAAATTGGAAAACCACACTTAATATCCAAACAAATTCAAATAATATCACACCACAGCCAATACAGATTAAGCGTGGAATATACCAAGGAGACTCATTAAGTCCTTTCTGGTTCTGCCTTGCTCTGAACCCACTATCCAACATGCTAAATAATACAAATTATGGATACAATATTACTGGAACATACCCACACAAAATCACACATTCGCTATACATGGATGATCTAAAACTACTGGCAGCAACAACTCAACCAATTACTAAAGATAACAGAAGTATTCAGCAATGATATAAATATGGCTTTTGGAACAGACAAATGTAAGAAAAATAGCATTGTCAAGGGAAAACACACTAAACAAGAAGATTACATATTGGATAACCACAGCGACTGCATAAGCGATGGAAAAAACAGATGCCTATACATATCTAGCATACAGTCAAAAAATAGGAATAGATAATACAAATATTAAAGAAGAACTAAAAGAAAAATATAGACGAAGACTAACAAAAATACTGAAAACAGAATTGACAGCAAGAAACAAGACGAAAGCTATAAATACTTATGCTATACCAATATTGACCTACTCATTTGGAGTAGTGAAATGGAGTAACACAGAACTAGAAGCACTCAATACACTTACATGATCACAATGCCACAAATATAGAATACATCACATACTTTCGGCAACAGAAAGATTCACATGAAGCAGAAAGGAAGGAGGAAGGGGATTTATAGATATAAAAAACCTACATTATGGACAGGTAGGCAATTTAAGAAAATTCTTTCTAGAACGAGCAGAAATTAGCAAAATACACAAAGGAATCACTCATATAAATACATCGGCTACACCACTGCAATTTCATAACCACTTCTACAACCCTTTAGATCACATCAATCAACAGATACAAAGAAAGTAAATTGGAAAAAGAAAACACTACATGGCAAGCACCCGCATAATCTAACACAGCCACACATCGATCAAGACGCATCCAACACATGGCTAAGAAAAGGCAATATGTACAGTCAGACGGAAGGATTCATGATTGCAATAAAACAACACGTTCCCACATACAAGTATGCGCCACAAAATGTACTGGAGAATGATGAATACAAATTATACTGGAACAGAACCATTATAACAGATAAAACACCACCAAATAGCAAACCTGACATCATACTCACCAATAAAAAGAAGAAATTAACACAAGTAATCGAAATATCCATACCCAATACAACAAATATACAGAAGAAAACAGGAGACAAAATTGAAAAATACATCCAACTGGCTGAGGAAGTCAAGGACATGTGGCATCAGGATAAAGTTGACATTATACCAATTATACTATCAACTACAGGAGTCATACCACACAATATCCACCAGTACATCAATGTAATACAGCTACATCCAAACTTATATATACAACTACAGATATCTGTAATTATTGATACATGTTCAATTACCCAAAAGTTCCTAAATGCAATGTGACATATACCGTACAGTTAAAAGAAAGTCACTCTTGATCAAGGTCCACGTCACTTTCCATTTTTAACCAGACATAACATCTGAGAAAGGAAAGAAAATAATAATAATAATAATAATAATAATAATAATAATAACATGAAAAAGAGGTGGTTATTATTTCTAAGACACCTGTACAGAATGGACAAAACCAGACTAACCAGAAGGATATTTGACTATCTGTGGTAAAAAAAAAGTCAACAACGTGTATTAAGGAAGCTCGTAAGGATCTGCAAAGGTTCGACATTCAGGAAGTTCAGCTGTTAAATAGGGGTACATTTCAGACCATGATTCAAAATTTGGAAGGATTTCAAGACGAAAGAACTAAATAGACTGGAAGACCTTGAACGGATGAACAGAAACAAGAACACAGCGTCCATGTGAAGGAGTACTGGAGAAAGAGGAAATTTCAGAAAGAAGAAATGAAATTGTAGCGTGGTCCTAAGTGGTCAATTCACAAATAAATAATAATAATATTATGAAACTGTATTAGAAAGAGACATATGTGCTGAATCATAAAAAAAAAACTGTGCGTAAATGAAAAGTGGGGCCAAAAGCAAGTTTGGGAGGAAACGGAGAAGATTAGACGACACTAGCTAAAGGCAAGGGGCATCAGGTGCAGTGTTGGAGGCTGTAGGGTGGGGGAATCTGCCCAACAACCTAACCATAAAAATTCCTTTCTCTGGATCCTACCCCAACTTTTGAGATTCTGCCCGTCCCTGGACCACATAAACCTGGTACTGCAAAGAGACATCTTCATAGCACAGGCATCCCAGATCCACCTCTGCTGCCTCCACAAGATAATCTACTGTGCAATACTTGCTACATACCTCACGTCTCTGAAATTGGTGCTTGGTCTCCAGCACCTGCAGGAGCATTCCAGATACCACCTTCATAAGTAGTCCAACCTAATGACATCCTACTGCTGCCTTGGGACATGACTCTCCAACTCGTATCCTACCCACAGTGTTCCTCCTCATTAACCCTTCATAGCACCCAGACCCTGCCTAGCTCACCTTTCCAACTTGCCACCCCCCCCCCCCCCCCCCCAAAAACAGAACTCCTTGCCAACACCCTACCAAATCCAGAGCCTAAGCATCCACACAATACTGTTGTTAAACTTTTCTCCGAAACCATCAGCCACCATAGAAGTTTCAGTCCTATCCAAAGGCGTGACCTTTAGCCTGACACACAAATTTAACCAAGTTTCACTTGTCAAAGACCTACTCTCCTTCTGATCCCAGCAATGAAAACATTTCTTTGCCACCAATCCCTCCAAACAGATTCTGTCCCAGAAGTAGAGGATAGCCTCCAGTCCCTGCTTAAAGCCTTAGCCCTTCCCAGATCCTCACTCTTGAATCTGTTTCCCTCTGCACACTATGACACCCCACACAACCACTTTCTACATGCTCCCCAAAATCCATAAACCCAACAATACCGGACACATCATTCTAGCTGGTTATTGTGCCCCCACTGAAAGAATTGTAGACATCATTGAGCAGCACTTCCACCAACTACCCGTAATGTAGCCTCCCACGTCAAAGATACCAACCACTTCTTCACCAATCCTCCACCATCCCCACCCCTTGAGCTCCTAAATCCACACTCTACTTCAGACTCAAAACCCATTACTTCACTTCTCATACACCTTACTAACTTTATCCTAACTCAAAACTGTTACTCCTTTGAGGGGAAGGTTTACAAACAAATCCATCGCACAGGCATGGACACCTATATGGCACATTCGTGTGCCAATCTGTTTCTGAGCCATTTAGAGGAGACCTTTCTAGCCTCCCAAAACTCCAAACCCCTGGTTTGGTCTGGTTCTGGTTAATTCATGATATCCTCATGATCTGGACTCAGGACCAAGACACCCTATCCTCATTTCTTCACAACCTCAACATCACCTCACCCTTTCTCTTCACCTGATCTTCCTCAACCCAGTAGCCAGCTGCTGTGGCCGAGCGGTTCTAGGTGCTTCAGTCCGGAACAGCGCTGCTGCTATGGTCGCAGGTTCGAATCCTGCCTTGGGCATGGATGTGTCTGATGTCCTTAGGTTAGTTTGGTTTAAGTAGTTCTAAGTCTAGGGGACTGATAACCTCAGATGTTAAGTCCCGTAGTGCTTAGAGCCATTTTTGAACCTCATTCCAGTGTGCCACCTTCCAAGACACTGACCACCTCCTCTCTAATGGCTCCATTCACACCTCTTAAACCCACCAAACACCAACTTCACGTGCATTTTAACAGCTGTCATTTCTTACACACCAAACAATCCTTGCCATACAGCCTGGACACCTGGTGATGACGTATCTGCAGTGACAAGAACTCCTCTGCTCAGTATGCTGAGGGTCTCACAAAGACCTCCAAAGACAACCACCATCCCCTTGAGATAGTCCGCAGACAGATCTCCTGTGCCATTTCCCCACACACCACAATCCTCCCCACCCCCAAGAACCAGTTACAAAAGAGTGCGAAATTATCCTGGCCTCAATCTATGGTAAGCTACTGTCCTCACACCCCCTCTACCCATCAGTTTCTGCCCCCCCCCCCCCCCCAAATCACCTCTTCCCTATTCCAATCTCCACTCCCTCTTTGTGTGCTGCTATCTGCCAACACACAGAACACTCTTTCCCCTTCTTCGTTCCTCTCATTTTTCGCCACTCCCCACCCCTCCCCCCTTCTCCCTGCCCCAAAGACTCCCAACTGTGTGCCTGTTGGAGAATCTATTCCCAGCACACTCCAACAGGCAGCATTCTTCCCTCCATTCAGCCATACCCTGCTATCCCTTTTGCTTCCTGTCCCTTCAAATTGCTGCTTCCATTCAATGTGCCAGTTACATTCCGGTCCGATCTGCCAAAGATAGCAGTCGTGTGTGTGTGTGTGTGTGTGTGTGTGTGTGTGTGTGTGTGTGTGTGTGTGTGTGTGTGTGTGTGCATATTGTTGAACATGGCACTCTGCTGCAGTGGGCCTCTGTATTCCCATATTGGCCCAACGGCATCATGCGTGATGATTGTAATGGGTATGGAATCGAGATTGAACCATGTGTCAGTGGAGATGTGCTGCCTTGTTGGATGAATAACATATCTTGTTACGCAGGTTTTGGGTTGTGTCTGGATATGCCATCATCCATCAGCTGCTCGAAACGTGCACCACACTACAGGCACAGGCCACTGGTGACAGTATTATAATCTGGGAGACATTCATCTGTGATATTAGTCAAAGGCAATATAACAGCTGTGGGCAAGATGAACATTATTGCAGACCATTTGTATCCCTTCATCCTTGACGTCAACCCCAATGGTGATGACAGTTCCCAGCAGGATAACTTGCAATGTCACCAGACCAGAATCTTTCTACAGTAATTTATGGATATGATAGAGATGCCATGGTAATGTCTTGGACACCAGATTCACGTCACCAGAACACAGTGGAACACACGCATGGGATGCTTTCCGGTGTCAGCTTCGTACACACGAACCACCGGCCCATTATTCATGGAATTAGATGACCTGTGCATAGACATCTGATGTCATGTACCTCCAGAAACCTACCAAGAACTCGTCAAATCCATGACATGCAGAATCCCTGCTGTATTGTGTTTCAGACATGGACCAAAATAAAATTTAGCAGGTAGTCATAATGTTTTGGCCCATTGGTGTATGAATAACCAGAAACAAAACTGAAAACTGTAGGTCATTTATTCATATCCCTATGATGAATGAAATTAATTTGAATTCCAATCTTCATAACTGGCAAAAGACAGTAATTGTTATGCAAAGCATCAATCAAATCAAGATCTTTAAGTTTGCTCTACTACAAGTGCTTTTCTCATGGAAATTCAACAAAGCTAACACTCCGCAGAGTTGTCGCAGAACTGGATGCGACCACCTCGGTTCTGAGTTGAGTGGAAGGGATCATCAAAATATTTTGGCATTTGGGGGAGAAAGTTTGTGATTGAAATTTCGTGAAATGAGCTCATCAGCCAAAAGACTTTGTTTTTATAAATGCCTCCCTAACTCGCTTATCATATCTGTGATAACATAAAACAGGCTTATCTTCTAACTTTTTTGGTTCTCCATCACTCCCATTCAATAAGGGTCCCATACCACTGAACAGTACTTCAGAACAGGACAGAGGAATGTAGTGTAGGCACTCTTAAGTAGGTTTGTTGTACCATCAGCTGCTGTGCCAGTAAAACTCAAGTCACTGGTTTGTCTTTCCCACAAAATTTTGTATATGATGGTTCAAATTTAAATTGTTGTTAACTGTAATTGAGAATTTCTAAATTTATGTAATTCTTCATGTAACCAAAATTAAACAATTTTTAATATGCATGTTGAAGATTTCATACTTTTTATTGTCAAGAGTCATTTGCCACTTCTTGCACCACGCGGATATCGTCTGTGAATAATTTTGAGATTTCAAACAATGGGAAGTCCAGGTTGATTGTCTAACAACTTCACTAGGTGACAAATAATGGTGTCATCTAAAACAATATAAAATAGCTGCTTAGATCATCTCTTAAATCATTTATATAGGTAACAACAACGAAGTGCCTATAACACTTCCTTGGAGAACCCTAGATATAACTTCTGTTTCACTAGATGACTTCCCATCAAGTACTGCATATTCTTATCTTTTGGACAGGAAAGTTGGAAGAAAGTGAGTGAGGAATTTATGCAATTGCTACAGCTCTGACATATCATTTCCATAGATACTGTGGATACAAGATTGGAAGGTAAGAGATGAGGTACTGGCAGAATTAAAGCTGTGGAACGGGGCATGAGTCGTGCTTAGGTAACTCAGTCAGCAGAGCAGTTGCTCATGAAAGGCAAAGGTCCCAGGTTCGAGTCTCAGTCCAGCACACAATTTTAATCTGCCGGGAAGTTTCATATCAGCACTCACTCCACTGCAGAATGAAAATTTCATTCAAGATTAAACTGTTTTTGTGTGTGTGGATCAGATTCCATATTAAAATGAGTTCCCATAAATGACTGACTGTTGGAGTCAGTTCAGAGAGCATAGGACTACGGTTAGTATGAGTCTGTGCTGTCCTTGTCAGATTTCGTGTTAATAACTATTCATTTAACTGCAATTTTTAAGTGATACTTGTGAAACTGTTCGTGAATACAGTCTTGGAATGAATTTTTTTTTTTGTACTATACCTGTTTACTTGGTTGACTAAGCTGGTTGATGGAAGAGTGTTTCTGAGCTGGCACAAGAGTATTTTGCAAGGCTGCAGGATTTTCAAGTCTAAAAATTCAGACTGAAAGAGTACAGTTGCTGGGTGGTTGTTGGGTGTTGCTGCTGGTTGGAGAAAATTAGTTAGAAATTATTTCCTGGTATATAATTAAGTAACTTTTAAGTTTAGCCAAACCTAATTAGGATTTCCAGGATGTCTTCATAGAATCCCTGTTGTATTCTGGTCTGACAGTGGGTGGGTGGTTATCTAATCCTAAAGGATTGTGGGCTTCAGCTTGGAATTACTATTTTTCTCCATTTTCATTTCCTTTCAGTTTGCACTTTTGCTGTCCTAAACAAGGCTACAGTGGATTTGCTAAACAGTATAATTTTAGTTACTTGACAATATTATGTTCTTATATTTGTCACAACTAATAAGAATCATTTCAACTGTTGAGCATTGCTGGTTATAAATGAGAAATAAATGAAATTTGTGCAATGACATGTGATATTTGGTTTTTGTTTTAGGTGAGTTTATCCGTAATCTCGTTGCACTGGAGAGTGGAGGCAGTGGTGGCGTTGTGTGGCGAATTCGGGCAAATGAGACTAAACTTGTGTGTGCTGTTGGTAGTCGAAATGGTACTGAAGAAACAAAACTGCTTGTGTTAGATTTTGATGTGGACCCCAAGCAATGAATATTCATGAGCTCCAGTCCATAATGAGCTGTTGGAGGATCTATATACATTGGCATTCACAGTGGGTAGTGTCGACTGAAATGAGCTCATAATTTGCCCACTGTGCATAATGCATCTTCATCTCACAGGGACAATTCATGTGTTATCAGACTTTTTTCTGATAACCAGCTTTCATTTTAAGCAGAAAATATCAGACACAAGTATTTATTTTAATGAGTTGTCAACTGTTGTGAAGCACTTTTTTCATTCTTTGCAGTACCTTCTGCCAGTGTATATTTCTGTATCCTCATTTTGATATGGCTATTTTGAATTTTTTAAATTTCGTTTACAACAGATACCTTCTTGCAGAACCTAAGAAATAATGTACCTTTTAATTTCTTTCAGCTATTGGAATGTACAAATCTGTTTGTTGAAGTTTCACAAGTGGTTCCAAATTGCACTTCCCCTCCACGTGTGTGTGTGTGTGTGTGTGTGTGTGTGTGTGTGTGTGTGTGTGTGTGTGTGTTTCCATCCTTAAAATGGGGCAGGGGGAGGGACAGAGGAATGACAGGAAGATGTCTTAATTCCTCATGCTCTGCCAATGTTCTTGTAATTCCAGGTCTGCAAGATAGTTATTTGCTGTACTTACAGAAAGCTTTCAGAATTTTAAAACCTAATTTAATGACTTAAGTGATTAGAACAAAATGTACTGATCAGTATGTGGTATCTTAATGTATCGTGTGATACTAAAATTTTGATACCTGGAGTTCCAGGCTTTGTGGAGGCATTTCTTTTAAATCAAGTGCAGGACACTTAAGAAAATTTTAAATTTGATTTTGGCACTGTACTTTGCAGCTGCTCCCAGAGGTTACCAGGGAACAGAAGTGTATTGTAAGAAACTGCAATAGAAGTGAAATTTTGTTAGTTTTGTTAATAAACTGTTCCATCAGTGTAATTCACTAATCTGGGTAAAATTTACATATTGAGGCTGCCAGCAACTGGTCAGTTCAGTTGAAAAAACCTTTACAGAAATCTTCAGGAGTAATACATTGCCATTAACTATTTTAAGACCAAATTATTTGTAAAAAAAAATTTTTTTTTAGTTACTTGTAAATCAAATGTAAATATAACAGTCAGAAAGTTAACTGTTGGTTGTTTTTTACTCATTTGTTAAAAATTATAAAGCTATATGCTGAAGCAAGAAGCCTGTTTTGCATAATGCTGTGAAGTGGTGCATGAAAACATATACTGTAAGATCTGCATATTTTACATCGAATGTGTAACAATAAGTGAGGGAAAATTGAGGAAGATAACTTTTAAATCTCTTGTTTATTTCTGACATTGTAAGATGTATTTAATACTCATGATTTCTTTTTTCCTTCCCTTTTTTTACCCCTCTTGTAATACATTTCTTGTCAGATTCTAGTATATCTTTTGTATCATGAGTACACATGAGAAACATTGCTCAAAATCACCTTTTTGTAAAATGTTGTGTAATATACATGTAATAAATTGTTTACTAGTGCAACATGAACGCCACATTATATCGCATAGTTGTTTCAATTCATTACCACAATCTCCAAAGAGAAGGGAGAAACATGAGTGGCAAGGGAAATTTCTTGGGTTGAGAACACCTACATAATTTATGATCAAATACGTTAATGTGCAATTTCCAAGAGGATGTAAGTGACCTTTATTTATTTGCAGCTATTAAATTCATAGTTACTGTACATTTTTAAATGACTGAACTGTACTTTTGTGCTGTAATTAAATGTTTTGTTAAAAAGTATTCTAGCAGTGTGTTGGAAGAGTCACTATTTATTTAGCAAGAAAAAAAACTGTGTTGGCGATCAGTCAGTAGTAGTGCAAATTATCAAGATGACAAAATAATGTTTCTCTAAAAACTCTGGTAACACGCAGTAATATCTTTATTCTTTTATTCATTGTACCCACAAGAAACACATTATTTAGTAACATCATTTGTAGACAATAGCTCAGCTGAATGCTTTACAGGAGGAGTCAGTGTTTTAATAGAATGATTCATTATATTAATTATCTGCTGCACATTAAGGTTCCTCATTAAGAGAATAATGCATTTGCTGTAATCATTCAGCAAATGATCATAAATCGATGTTTGCTAAAAGAAAGAAAGAAAGAAAGAAAAAAAAAGCACATCCATATGAAGGTGGTAATAACAGTAGTGGAAAAGGCAAAAGCAAGAGAGCTGCACCTTGTTTCTTGTGTTTCAAAGAATTTAATAGTCATGGTGTTTTTAATTGTAAACTTGAGCACCAAATGCACACACTTTTTTTCTGCCTTTCTGTTTGTGTTCTTTTGTTGTCATTATATTTACAAACATTAGCCTACTAATCCTCCTAAAGCTTCAAAACTTTTCATTCAGTCTTTAAGAAGGCGCTGGCTAAAAATGACTTTTGACCAAATTAAGAACAATATGTGACAGTAACACACATTTCAGGAATCAAAAATTGGATTGTCCATCACCCCTCTACAATGATATAGTCTTATGCACCAAAGTGCTCTTGAAACAAAAAAATATATATGTGTGTGAAACAATTTGTGCTCATCCATTGCACAATTACAGATTTTCCCAAGAGGCTTGGTAGTTACTAGCTATTTCTCCCAGCTGTTACGGCATGTGGTACAGCATCACATGAAACATCTCATTGATTTTGTGCAACCAAAGAGTGTGACTTAATTCCAGTTCTTTTCATGAAAATTTGATTCTCATTTATTGTACTAAAATAGTTAGAAAACCATACTCGTTATTGAAAGTAAAATAAGGTCAGCAATGGGGAGGACAGGAATAATTTACTGTCAGGTATTTCTTTAACATTTGGATAACTTGTTAATACTGACCATAAATTACAGTTTTGCTTCATCAATTACACTTTAAAGTAACTGAACGCACAAGTCCCTTAAATATAATTGAAGAAGTGTAGAAACTTGTGTAAAAAAGAGAAAAATTTGCAGTTAAGAAATTAAACCATAAGACAACTTGCTTGATGTGCCAAATAAAACACTATACGAGGGCAAATCACATTTTTCAAGAAGGAAAAAAGTTTTTTATGTTGTAAATGTTGCAATGCCCCTATTAAAAAACTATCACCTTCAAACCATTAAAATGAAATGTACATCTTTTGTATTTGTGACATTCTGTTTTACTTATATTTAGCTCATGTAACAGTTCACCATCTTCTTTTTGGTTTGCATCTGTCAGCTTCCTTACTCCACTAGTCATGGTCCTGAATTAACAGATTTTGTCATTTGATTGTATTGTTTCCTATAGTCTTTACATTATTAATTTGGAATTGATATTGTCTCTCTTTTTCCCCATGTGCTGAAGATCTCTTTCTTTGAGCACAACCTTGGAGGGGCCTAAGGTAAAACACTTAAGAAAATGTCCATAATTGTCAACAGAGTTACAGGCATTTCTCAGTTCCCTTTCTAAAGTCAGTGGGTTACAGTATTTTACTGGAAACAGAATTGGTTAAGAGTTGAGGAAATGATTATACTCTGGCAGAAATATCTACTTTTCATGAGATTAGCAAGCTTCACAGAGCAGTGTCATTGGAGCCCATTCTCACAAAATTAGTGAAAATCTTAAATATTTTGCTGCAGGTGCACACTTCTTAAATTTAAGCTGTCGTGAAAAACAGCTTTAGTCAACTGCTAATATTTTATCTTAGCGATACACTAATACTGTCCATTAGCCTAAGGTGAAATTTGACAGGCTTGAAATTATCAGCACACTGTAAAAGTTTTATAGTACTTTTGATGCCGGTGGTTAAGTGAGTTGTGGAGAAAAATATAGGAGTTTGTTATAAACCATTTATACTTCAATACAAACATCTCGACTGAATTGCTCTTTAAGATTGTTGATGAGTTGAAGCAAAGATGAGGAGGAAGAGCAAATTGAACAAGTGAAGTGAGAACTACTTGTGAGTGACTGAATTAGATAGCTGCTGTATTGCAATGAGAGCACTCCTGGTGAGTGGAATAGGGCAGTGTGTCATGTGATTTTTGTATTCAGACCTCCTTCCGGCGCAGTGGTTAGCACACTGGACTCGTATTCGGGAGGACGACGGTTCAATCCCGTCTCCGGCCATCCTGATTTAGGTTTTCCGTGATTTCCCTAAATCGTTTCAGGCAAATGCCGGGATGGTTCCTTTGAAAGGGCACGGCCGATTTCCTTCCCAATCCTTCCCTCACCCGAGCTTGCGCTCCGTCTCTAATGACCTCGTTGTCGACGGGACGTTAAACACTAACCACCACCACCTCCTTCCGGCCATCACCTTGACTGTCTGCAGTAGGATGGGCAAGACGTACTATATGAAGGCATCTGATTGTGGTCAAATGATGGATGCTTGTTACATGCAAGTGCGCACGCAGAAACTGAAATGCAGAAATGAAATTAAATTAGAATGCAAACGTTTATTGCGATATTCTCATGTTACAACCTAGAATGGCCACAGACTATAATTTGTCTGGGTGTAACATCAATCTAAGGGAAAAAGAAGTAAATTTTCCCTCCAGCTTAGTCAGACCTTAATATGAAACATAATTTCTTTACTTCAAAACATATGCTTAATTACCGACATGCATAGATATGTGATTTGCTCAAAGCAACTATTTATTTTGGTTTCGTTACATTTTTCTGAGCATTTCTCTCTCTCCCTGACAGTTGCTGATTGTTGTTTACAAGTCTTCCACAGGTTGGCACCCTGGAACTGCATGTGCATTAAAAAAAACCTCTAGAATTGAAATGTGCTCAAAGTATTAGTTTTTAACTCAAGATGGTTGAGCTGTAGCATGCTTGTCGTAAGTATGTAGAAATTAAAAATGTTAACATGACACGTGAAGCACTTGTAGTGATAAATGCTGAAAATCAAAAAGAATTTAGTTCATAAATGTTGCACATACTTGTTTGGTTGCTATGGACCAGTGTGCACAATTAATATTCACAATTAAACAACCGTAGAAAGAGATTAGTTCACAAAAGCTGAATGAGTGAGGTGGGGATGAGAGACTAAACTTTGATGATAAAGAACAATACCAGAAAGTCCAAATGCCCTCATAAAGTTGTAATCATCACAGTAACTAATAATCCTTACAGCAGTTTGTAGGGCATTCCAGTAGAGACTAACCAGTTTCCAGGAGTGCGCCACGAGGATGATATCAACAGTCATCATATGGTGAACTATATAATGTTGGGGCTCCCAGCCATTGCTTAATAAATGCATTCTGAACTCTGTGGCAGGACCAGGGGAGTCACTGTTAGCACTGCCTATACAGTGTTGCCAGGTATCACAACCTCTTTTGACTTGATAATGTTTATATGTTAATGAGGAATTAATTCCATTATCCAGATGAGATGTAAGGCATACCCCCTTCCCAGTTAGTTGGTACAGCCAAATATGTCAGAGACCGTTACAACGAACTAGACAGGGGAGTTCAGCTGGATGTCTTGCCAATTGCTTCTGCCGGAGGAGGCTGCATCTCCACGTCTGGTGTTGGCAGGGATGTAGGAGTTGCCTTGTCCATCTCCACCTCCGAAGATAGCATGTGTCGAGCATCAAAACCTGGATGGTGGGAGCAGTGAGCAATTCACCGAATATCATGCCATCATGTACCTCAGCATTGTCATTCTTGTAAATGGCCATCAGACAGAATGGGAATGTGCCAAAAGTGATACTGGGCTGGGGCCAGTATTGGAGGAAGCCAGGTTGTTAGTTCAGTGGGTGGAAGGCGAGGCTGGAGCTTATTTGCATATCGCATCAAGCATGCCCCATTTGCTGCCCAGACTAGCTGTGATGATACCCAAAACCCACACTGTATATTTTTCAATTACATCTTAGACAGTGCCAGATATCTATAGAGTTTTGATTTTTTTTATTAACAATTAACAGATGCAGAGAATCTTTATACAGGATGGAGCAACTGCTCCTAAAACCAACCAAAGTATGGCCCATGTCATCAACGATTTAACATTGTGAGATTTTTGTTCATGGGCACACCAAAAATCAAACTGTTTGCTGACAATCCTTGCACAATAGATGATCTTAAACAGAACATTACTAGAGAAATTAACATCATTACGCCTATGGAATTGCAGTGTGTGGGTAGTAATGTCATCACACGAAGTCTGCAATCCCTGGATGCCCATGGCCACCACTTCCAGCACATCTTATAAACAGGTAACTACATGATTTTTAACAATAGTATTATTTATTCTTTTTTAGTTACTTCATTGTTGCTTGAATCTAGGGCATGAGGCGTACCGGTTTCATGTGGGACACGCCGTATGTGCCATGGCATAGTTTGAGTCCATCACTAGGGGCAGGCATATCAGGACATTGTGATTCACACATTTTGTGTCCTTGAATTCACTAAATGTGCTCAAGTTGTGATGGTTTAATGATAATTTCATACTAAATATCAGATAAAAGCTCTAATTAGTAACAACCCATGCATGATATAACACATTCTGGAAGACTGAGTGCTTACGTGTCGTGAAGAAAACAGGTTAGCTGGGACCCTCAGCAGAGAATGTTGGGAGCCTGTATAGGAATCATTTCTTGGGAGTTTGAAGATGTCAAAGACACGTGCAAGCAGAGAACTGCAGATACCTCAGTCAACTGTGTGGCACATTCTACAGAAACATCTGTCTCTAAAACCATATTGGCTGCAGTTGTTAAATGTCTGACTACTTGGATCAATAAGCTTCATTCCGATTTCGATGACTTGGCGTGGTTACTGGAGCAAGATCATTGTTCAGTGACAAGCCACATTTCATGTGTCTGGAAATGTTGTCATAATGTGCATGTTTCGGGCACGTGAGATTGAGGAACACATTTGTAATTCATCTAAAATTAACATATTTTGTAGCACGCTCTCTTCAAAAATTAATGGACCTATATTCCGACGTAACTGTCGTAAAGGAGTGTGGCTGTAATATAAGTTAAATGCTTATTAGACACTACAATTGTGAAGCCATAGTCACAATACATAAAATTTTTCTTGAAGAAAAAAATGGGGGGATTACATTACTGGTTTCAGTGAACCCTGTGTCATCATTTTCAAATGTGAAACATCAGTTGGAGAATATATATGGTCATAATTTCCAGTATTTATTCACCAACAGATGTTTTTGAAAATGATGAACAGCACTTTGAAATTGGTAACATAACCCCCCCCCCCTTTTTTTTAAGAAAAATTTTATGTACTGTGACTACAGCTTCACTACTGTAGTGTCAAATAAATATTTAGTTCATGGACCATTTTTCCTTTAGGGGAAAGCTGTGACTGG
Source organism: Schistocerca serialis cubense (assembly GCF_023864345.2). NCBI lineage: Eukaryota > Metazoa > Arthropoda > Insecta > Orthoptera > Acrididae > Schistocerca > Schistocerca serialis. The sequence goes on from NC_064642.1 coordinate 430,138,517, forward strand.
CTTTGTGTACCTGGATATCGTGCAACAATGGCTTATGCCACAACCGCAGGAAGACTGAGAGCACTAAAGACTTCAATTTGCAGCAAAATGTTTCTCCATCACACTTTCTTTCAGATATTTGTGATTAAGTCAATGCTGACCTGGTTGAGCATTGGACTGGATGTGCTTCCAATTGTGGCTCTGTCACTGGCTAACTCAATATTATTGCTTCTTAAGGACTGCTGGGACACTAGCCATGCCAAAAGGAGGTAATTGTAGCATGTGGGATAAATTTCTCCTAATAATTGGCTTTTCTCAGAAATTACTAATTCTGTAACATTAGTTGGTAGAGAAAGTTCACAGCTTTTACATTTTTATTCATCTGGTGTAAGCCGTCTGTACTGAAGATCATGTTTCCCTTCCTCTAATGCCACTTAATTTGGAAGAGTTATATTCACTGATATCAACTATGTCATATTGAGATATGTAGTCTAAGAGTTTGACTTCCATACTGATATTTGCCATGTCACAAACGGTGCCCATATTGAACACCTCTATTTGGAGAGAGATGCCCTATCCGCACATATGTGCGTATTTTCTTTATTTCTTGTAGTTTTTATATAATTATCATCTGAAACCTCAGACATATTTATGAATATCCCTGTAGTTCAATTGATCAGAATTTAATGTTTTTGGAGTCTATGCAGTGGGATGATCTGTATCATTAGGATTTTGTGTGATAAAAAATGCACCAGTGCCATACTGTGAGGCATCAGTAGTGAAGACCAGGGTTTACTGGAGAGAAACACGGCCAGACACTGGGCACGGTGAAGGCTGCACTTCAAGCAGTCAAAAGCCTGTTGGCAAGTAGTGGTCCAGTTGATAGTGCATTTTTTCTCAGGAGCTTGAAAGGTTTTGTATCTTCCTTATGCATGTGGGATAAATTTCTCCTAATAATTGGCTTTTCTCAGAAATTACTAATTCTGTAACATTAGTTGGTAGAGAAAGTTCACAGCTTTTACATTTTTATTCATCTGGTGTAAGCCGTCTGTACTGAAGATGTGTACCAGATAGTCAACCTTAGGTTTGATATGCTTCCTTTGTTTCACCAGTAATGAGGATGTCATCTAGCTAGTAGTGATGTCATCTAGCTAGTAGTGAAGCACAGACTTTGTAGATAAGCTGTTCCAGATAACTATGAAAGACTGCTGGGACACTAGCCATGCCAAAAGGAGGTAATTGTAGCAATAGAGGCTGAAGGGAGAATTGATTACTGGGAAATTGAATCCAAAGTGTTTTATTCCTATTAGTTCTCACATAATATCTTGGGGACAAGGAATGGAGTAAGTCTCAATAACTGACTGAGCACTGACAACTGTTTAAAATCTTCGCAGGCATGAATTCTGCCATCAGGCTTCCAGAGAAATACCAATAGAAATATACTTGTAGTAATGTGTGTCAATGTGTCTAATGTTTAAAGACAGTCCATTTCACAAAGTGCGATAGGAATTGGGTAGGTGAGAAGGAATCGTGGAGTAGCTAATGGTTTCACATCAGTGTGATGTGGTGCAACCAAGCCTGCTGCCAAAGAGGGATGAAGTAAGTAATGTGCAAATTTCTAAAAATTCTAAAGTTTCTGGGTCAGCAAAGGGCTAAGATAGAGCAGTAGTTAATTGGAGTCATATTTTGGTTAGTTCATCTCAGCCCAGTCATTAACAAGACTGGCAAGTCAGCCCTACTTAGATTGTTTGCCGCTTGTGTGAGGTATCTGTAAAACCAAGAAAATGTAAATATGTTAATAATTAATTTACAGAATTGACTTGCCTTCTGGTGGGGATGTAGGGAGAAGTTTCAAGAAGTGCTGCCAGGTAAGCTGCTTGCTCACAGACATCATAACTGGTTTTGTAAATCAATGTGATAAGTTATAAACTTATTAGCAGAGATAGCTCTTACAATAACTGCAGTTGTTACACATATCTATACTCATCTAGAGTTTAAAACAACTTTACTGCCATAGTGGCATACGTATGTAAACATAAAATCTCCTAATATCGCACAGAACATTTGTCAATATGGGTTGATATGAGACTGTCCAGTTTAAACTCTGCTGTAGATGAGGAATTCAATTTTTTTCTAAACATCATGATGATTCCAGTTTTCATTTACAACAGGTCAGCAGCATTTATAGCAAAAAAAAATAAATAAAAATAAAAAAGAAGCTAACATTTGGGATCAAAATATCTTTTGCTAGAAAGAGAGAATTTTATTCAATGCAAAAAAATGTTAGCTTGAATTAAGACAAAAATGCACTTTGAGTAGTATCGCAAAGTTCTTCAGCATATCATGGAAAAGGCAAACTGTGTACTGTATACAAAAAATTCAGATTTCCAAGAACAAGGGAAGCACACTTGGAGCGTTATTAGATGCAACAAAATCGGACAAGATAAATGGTAATGTACTCCCAGATGGCAGGGAGACATGCGATATGAAATTAAACCATTAGCTACTAAATTCAATGATTTCTTCCTAACTGTTGCCGAGAACATGTGGACAAATAATCATCCATCAAAAACACATACAATACATTTAATTAGACAAGTAATGCATATTCTACCACCAGAGATCAGTTTTTCCAACTCTTCTTTTAGAAACATCAGAAAAATCATTCACTTATTTCTGGTTATGATGGTATCTCGGCCAAAACACTAAAATCTATACTTGTATACTTTCACTCCATTCTGACATAGCATAATCTTATGGAGGTGAAAAAGTATTTACTTGTAATACTAAGTGAATATCCCAAGGCATGGAATGGGATCTAGTTGCATGTTGCCTATCTAACAGCTTTCAGACGTAATAAAAATTTGATTTTCAGTATTTCATAAAATTAATGACCAAATTAAAAAAATCTTTAATGTTGACGTAGCCTAATCATTAAGAGGTATAAACTTGTGTGAAAGGTTCAACATGCTAAGACAAGTATTATAGTTATAAACTTGTCTATGTCCCGAGACAGCACAACTCCCTGTGCACAAATACCTGGACTATATTCATCCAATATATGAGAATGAGAGCACCTTGTGACTTGTAACAGACTTTACACATAATTTCAAATCTTTGCAAAACTTTTTCTTGCTGCCAAACTGCACAAAATGATAAAAGGAAAAAGGTGTATTGCTTACTACACTTCTGCTGTTCATGAAGAAAAACTACTGCATGTTTTAATTTGTTACTTTTTTTACTACTAACTCTATTCGCAACACAATTTGCAGACAATGTCCACATACATTAGTGAATGTACCTGAAAAATTACACACAATTAAGGACACTAGTCACCCCACCCATGGCTCGTGAGTCACAAGCAGCTCTCTGGCCCCTTAAGTGTGGCTCTTCCACAAAATACCAAGTGTGGGTATGCCCATACATTTCCAGAAAGATAAAATGTCAATGCATGTCATCAAGTCTATTTTTGCATTGTGTTATACAAGGTTTTACTTCCGAGCACATGTCCTTTTAGGAAAGATTAGAATTTGTTGTTAAAATTCATATCCCTATGACTGTTAATTGCAGCTGTCTGAAGTGCTTTGCCTCCCCTCCAAGGTTATCCCATCATTGACACTTTCCCCTCTACTCACTATCATTCTGCACATTTAGAAGCCAAAAAATTTCAAATGGTGTGTACACGCAGGGGAGAGACATGATTCATGCACGAGTTAAATGGGCCAGTCAGCCAGCAGTGTTATTGCACATAATTAGTGCTAGTCATGTCCACAAATCATGCGCAGGCCACAAAAGTACCTATCAAAGCATAAAGTTACTTGTATTTTTCCAACCAGCTGCAAATACAACCACTATTTTGTCATCAATTTACAAATTGTAGTTATTTTGTGTTGGTGGCTTTGTATTATAAAACGAAACATTATTTCAGGTGCTCTATTTAAGATGTCTACAAAGAAGAAAAGGAAAACAGTGAATTTAAAGTTTAATAGACTGAGAATTTTGCATTTATTCAAAACTTAAAAGGCCTGACCTGTCATATTTGCTAAGAAAAACTGGCTCATGGCAAGAACTCAAATTTGGAGATACACTTTACAGCTAAACAAGTGTAGTTTAGTAATAAATACCCTGCTGGTGACTCAAGGAAAAATGCAGTGGAGTATCTTCTGAAGAGTCAGGAAAAATTTAGTTCTGGATTTAATTGTTGGATGCAATCTTCCATCAACATTGACATTATAAATTTGGTGGTTTTAAAAAGAGAATGCAAAGAGACAAAAACTATATACAAATGAATTATTTCAGGATTTTAAGACTACAGTTCGTATTCTAAAAAAACATTGAGTTACCATTGTCTACTACTAAAACAGTGAAAGAAAGAACTGTCAGAATATCTTCAAATATAATCATCCAGCAAGTAGATCTTCTTCAACTGATTTAAGCTTTACAAAAGCAGATGATGATGACCCTTGTGACATAAATTATACTTTCTGTACAGTTTATTTGATTTACAGGTCCTAAAGAAGAAAATTTAAGACTTACCACTCAAATGTCAATGCATAGAGAAGACATAGCAAATGCTGTAATTGAGTGTATTGAGTGATGACATATTTCACTTGATGAAATTGTTTCGATTTCAACAGATTGGGTGAAAAATATGACTGGCATAAGAAATAGATTTGTTGCTGCTTTGAAAGAGAAAATTAATCAAAAGATACTTACATACCATTGCATCATTCATCAAAGAGCTGTTTGCGTGCATTTCCAGGAGAAACTTGCAGTTTTACTGGTGTGGAACTGGTGATAAAGGTTATCAACTCCATATAACTTAAGCTCTTAATGATTGCCAATTTAAAGAATTTTTAGATTAGTGTGTTCATTCTACACAGGCGACTTATCATTTGATGCATCTGCATAATGCTTGCCTATCGATCCAACCGGTAACATATCTAGCAGGACCCCTCTGAATTGGTTTGATGTCTTCTCTTAATCTGGAGTGGTGGGAATTCCAACTACTCAAGAGTGAGTTGCACTAGTGTACTATACACTGTCTCCTATATATATATATGAGCTACATTTTCCCAAAATTCTTCCAATAAAACTAAGTCAATCATTCACCTTCCCTAATACCAACTTGATGTGCTCATTCCATTTCATACCACTTTGCAACATTGTGTCTAGATATTTAATAGATGTTACTGTGTCAAGCAGCATATTACTAATGTTGTTTTTGAATGTTAGAGGATTGTTTCTTTTATTCATCTACATTAACTTACATTTGTCCACATTTAGAGCAAGCTGGCATTCATAACACCAGCGAGGAATTCTATCCGAGTCATCATGTATCCTCTTGTAGTCACTTTACAATGACACCTTCCATTACACAACAATGTCATCAACAACTGGGCATAAATTGCTGCTCACCCTGTCTGTTGGACCATTTATGTATATAGAGAATAAGAACAATCCTATCACAAGCCCTGAAGCACTCCTGATAACACCCTTGTTTTTAATGAACATTAATTGTAGAGAACAATGTACTGGTTCTGTTACATTAAAAAAATTTTAAAATTTAATTTTATAAATAAATAATATTATTTAGAATAATACTGAATTTTATATAACATGCTTGTTGTTTGCTCAAGACTCAACACTTTAAGTACAATTTATTAAGTTAATTTCATGGGGCTTTGTGGGCTGAAAGATGATGCAGTGTCAAGTATTGAGAAAGACATATTGAGGCAGTTTGGACATACAGAGAGGATGAATGACAGTAGATAGACAAAACAAATATTTAAGATGACTGTGGATGGCAGACTTGGAAGGCGTTGACCTATAAGTGACTATGTGCGTGTCGTGAGGCAAATACCCAAACTATATGCATCCATTACTTGAGAATGAGAGTACTTATTCACAAGCAACAAACTTTACGCATAATTTCAAACCTTCTTGAAACTTTTTCTTGCTGACACCCCCACAAAATGATGAAGGTATAAAGTTCATCGTTTACTACATTTTCGCTGTTCATGTGGTAAAGGTGCCACATCAGACAAGACATTTTAGTTTATTTCTCCTTTATTACTAACTGTATTCATAACACATTTTCTGGACAGTGTCCACATATATCACTGGATGTACCTGTAAAACCATGTAATTGTATGACGCATGGTTCATGAGATATGTCATCATAAACATTAGGGTGCATGGAAAAACTAGCTTCTGGTTAAAACGGAGTCCAAATTATCCAGATTATACTAATCCAGTGTTTGATAATGAGAGCACTCAGCAACTTACAACAAATTTTAAATGTAATTTCAAATCATTTCTAAAGTTTTTCTTGCTTATATGCTTAATCTCAAATATTAATACATTAACTCATTTGCAACGTACTCAGAAGCTTCAAACATGTTTTATACATGGGAATTCATCTTTAAAAAACTGAAAGTTTAGTGCAAATATACATGGGTACTCCTAATGGTACTTGTAGTTAATACCAAGAGTGAATTTAGGATACACTCTGCAATTCACAACCACAATATCAGAAGCAGGATTAATTCCCATGTAGACTACGCAGCCCTCTCTAGGGTTCAAATTGGAGTTTTGTATTATTATGCAAAACTCTATTTACAGGTTACCAGTGGACACCAAGCAGGAAACTGAACTTCCCCAAATATTTAAAAAGAAAGTAAAGGAGTACCTCATTAACCACTCCTCAATTTATCAGAATACTTGGATGCAAGAATATTTGTATTAGACAGGTCGTGACCTTGCCAGTGTATAGATACTGGTAGTTATCTCTGGTCTGTGTGAAGTTACATAAATGATTTATTTTAAGTATCAAGCAAAACACTAGTTGAATAGTATAAGAGGATGAACAGTAATTTTTCAAAGTAGTCAGCTTTCTCCTAACTTCCATATATAATAAAATCTGCAAGTCATTACCACAATTATTACTTTGAGAAGATTAGCACTAAACAAAATTTGTTGTTAGTAAACTTTACAGAAGTAGCTGCAGCAGTTGGTTGCTTCCAGTGGTTACTTCCACCTGCTAATGTATAACTTGATTCCTTCTACATACCTGCACTCTCCTTCATGATGGAACTCATGGAAAATGATGTGTGAATGAATAATTATTAATTAAACTGAAGGGTGGTGCATTTACTGACAGTTTTCCATTTTTCTTTGCAGTATGTCTCCAAAAATTCTCTTTAAAGACTGAGGTGAAATTTAGCCTTTGAACCATATTTTCCAGTTTTTAATGAATGAAACCGGTTTACTGTTTACGAGGTGCTATCCAAAATTTCAGGACTGGTGCTGCCGTCTGTTGAAAACCTTACCTTTGGATCACCCTCGAAGTAGTTCCCGTCTGCACATACACACCGGTCCCAGCACTTCTGCCACTGGTCATATGTTTTCTGGAATTCCTGCTCTTTGAGGGTGTTTATCACCACCAGCGATGGTTCTTGAATCCTCTCTAGTGTCGAACCGATGACCTTTCAAGTTGAGTTTCAGTTTTGGGAATAGCGCGAAGTCGCAAGGTGCCAAATCTGGTGAGTACGGTGTGTGGGGTACAACCGCCATGTTGTTTTTTGCCAAAAAGGTCCTGGTGAGCAAGGACATGTGACAGGGCGCATTGTCATGATGCAGCAGCCAGTTTCCTTGATGCCAAAGTTCGGGCCGTTGCCGCTGCACGCTTTCACAGAGCCATCGCAAAACGTCACAGTAGTATGTGGAATTGACTGGTTGGGTGGGACAAATTCTTTGTGCACTATTCCCTTGGTATCAAAGAAAACGGTGATCATGCTCTTCACTTTGCTCTTCATCTGTCTCACTTTTTTTGGGTGTTGGAGATCTCAGGCTCTTATACTCAAACACGCATGTACGGCTCATGCTCTGTACCCTAAACACTTGTTGAATCATTGCAAGGGTCTCCATAGCACTTTTCGCGAGATTCGCATAGAATTTGACACACATGCGCTGTTCTGTTCACGGATCCGTCGTAAAATTGCCACACACCAAACACAGAGTATTACGGAAATCACTGTGGACATGCATCAATGTCCTCCCAGCTGAATGCCACTGCGTACATTGACTCATCAGATATGCAGCTCTCGCCACCCAGTGTTGCAAAGATGATCTACTACTACTACTACTACTACTACTACTGCTATTACTTTCCAGATGGCAGCACCAGTCCTGAAAATTTAGGATTCCACCTCGTATATGCATCCACAATGTGTTTTGAAGGTTTAAACCTCCATCATCAGGTGGATCTACAAGTTTTAATGATATGTGTCTATTTCTACATTCTGCAAACCACCATAAAGTGCATGGCAGAGGGTACGTCCCGTCGTTCCATTCACATATGGAGCATAGGAAGAACAATTTGTTTGAATGCCTCTGTGTGTGCAGTAATTATGCTAATCGTATCCTCACAATCCCTACGTGAATTATAAATAGGAGTTTGTAGTATATTCCTAGAGTCGTCATTTAAAGCCGATTCTTGAAACTTTATTAATAAGCTTCCTCAGAATAGTTTACATCTATCTTTTAAGAGTCTTTCAGTTCATTTCCTCCAATGTCTCTGTGACACTCTCCCATGGATCAATCAACTCTGTGACCATTCATACTGCCCTTCTCTGTTTACTTTCAGTATCTGTTATAGTCTGATTGCACTTCCAAGTATTCTGCCAATAAACTGAAGTCTACTACCTGCTTTATCCACGACTGAGGCAATGCGATCATTGCATTTCATACCCCCTGAAAAGTATTACTCCTAGGTATTTGCGTGAGTTGGCCGATTCCAACAATGACTCGTTGATGTTATAGTCATACGATATAACTTTTTTTTCGTTCTGTAATGTGCACAGTTTTACATTTCTGAGCATTTAAAGTAAGTTGCCAACTTTAAACCACTTTGATATAGTATCAAGTTCTGACTGAATATTTATGCAGCTTCTTTCAGACATTACTTCATTATATGTAAATACATCATCTGCAAGAAGTCAGAGGTTGCTATTAATCCTGTCCGCAGTGTCATTAATGTACAACATGAACAGCAGGGGTACCAAAAACTTCCCTGGGGTACACCTGAAGTTACTTCTACATCTGACGATGACTCTCCATCCAAAATAACATGCTGTGTCCTCCCTACCAAACAAGTCCTCAATCCAGTCATAAATTTCATTTGATCCCCATATGACTGACAAAAAGCAGAGGTGTTGTGTTCGGAAATCAAGAAATACTGCATCTACCTGAATGCCTTGATCCAAAGCTTTCAGTATGTTATGTGAGAAAACTGTGAGTTGGGTTTCACATGATCAATGTTTATGTAATCCACGCTGGTTGGTGTTGAGGTGGTCATTATGTTCAAGACACCTCATTATGTTTGAGCTCAGAATATGTTCTAAGATCCTACAACAAATCGTTGTCAAGGATATTGGATGGTAGTTTTGTGGATAACTTCCACTAACCTTCTTGTAGACAGGTATGACCTGTGCTTTTTTTCCCCAGAACTGGGCACGGTCTTTTGTTCAAGGAATCTATGATGGGTTATAATTATAAGAGGGGCTAACTCAACCACAAATTCAGTACAGAATCTGACAGAGATCCAATTGGCCCTTGAGCTTTGTTTAATTTTAACAGTCTCAGCTGTTTCTCAACACCACTGGCACTAATACTTATTTCATTCACCTTTTCTGTGTTATAAGGATCAAACTGAGGCGACTCTTCTGAATTTTCCTTTGTAATGGAACATTTGAAAATGGTGTTAATCATTTCACCTTCTGATTTGCTACCTTCAATTTCGGTTCCTTTCTCATTCGCTAAAGACTGGACACTAACTTTGGCACAACTAACAGCCTTTATATATGACCAGAATATCTTTGGGTTCTGTGAAAGTTCATTTGACAATATTCTGCTGCAGTAATTATTGAAAGCATAATGCATTGCTGTCTTGACAGACAGACAAGTTTCATTCAGCATTTCTCTATCTACAGCCCTATGCTTTGTTTTGCACCTGTCGTTGTGGTCTTCAGTCCTGAGACTGGTTTGATGCAGCTTTCCATGCTACTCTATCATGTGCAAGCTTCTTCATCTCCCAGTACCTACTGCAACCTACATCCTTCTGAATCTACTTAGTGTATTCATCTCTTGGTCTCCCTCTACGATTTTTATCCTCCACGCTGCCTCCATTACTAAATTGGTGATCCCTTGATGCCTCAGAAGATGTCCTACCAACCGATCCCTTCTTCTAGTCAAGTTGTGCCACGAACTCCTCCTCTCCCCAATTCTATTCAATACCTCCTCATTAGTTATGTGATCTACCCAACTAATCTTCAGCATTCTTCTGTAGCACCACATTTCGAAAGCTTCTATTCTCTTCTTGTCCAAACTATTTATCGTCCATGTTTCACCTCCATACATGGCCACACTCCATACAAATACTTTCAGAAACGACTTCCTGATGCTTAAATCAATACTTGATGTTAACAAATTTCTCTTCTTCAGAAACGCTTTCCTTCCCATTGCCAGTCTACATTTTATATCCTCTCTACTTCGACAATCATCAGTTATTTTGCTCCCCAAATAGCTAAACTCCTTTACTACTTTAAATGTCTCATTTCCTAATCTAATTCCCTCAGCATCACCCGACTTAATTCGACTGCATTCCATTATCCTCGTTTTGCTTCTGTTGATGTTCATCTTATATCCCCCTTTCAAGACACTGTCCATTCCATTCAACTGCTCTTCCAAGTCCTTTGCTGTCTCTGACAGAATTACAATGTCATTGGCGAACCTCAAAGTTTTTATTTCTTCTCCATGGATTTTAATGCCTACTCCGAACTTTTCTTTTGTTTCCTTTACTGCTTGCTCAATATGCAGATTGAATAGCATCGGGGAGAGGCTACAACTCTGTCTCACTCCGTTCCCAACCACTGCTTCCCTTTCATGTCCCTCGAGTCTTATAACTGCCATCGGCTTTCTGTACAAATTGTAAATAGCCTTTTGTTCCCTGCATTTTACCCCTGCCACCTTCAGAATTTGAAAGAGAGTATTCCAATCAACATTGTCAAAAGCTTTCTCTAAGTCTACAAATGCTAGAAACGTAGGTTTGCCTTTCCTCAATCTTTCTTATAAGATAAGTCGTAGGGTCAGTATTGCCTCACGTGTTCCAACATTTCTACGGAATCCAAACTGATCTTCCCCAAGTTCAGCTTCTACCAGTTTTTCCATTCGTCTGTAAAGAATTCGCGTTAGTATTTTGCAGCTGTGACTTGTTAAACTGATAGTTCGGTGATTTTCACATCTGTCAACACCTGCTTTCTTTGGGATTGGAATTATTATATTCTTCTTGAAGTCTGAGGGAATTTCGCCTGTCTCATGCATCTTGCTCACCAGATGGTAGAGTTTTGTCAGGACTGGCTCTCCCAAGGCTGTCAGTAGTTCTAATGGAATGTTGTATACTCCTGGGGCCTTGTTTCGACTTAGGTCTTTCAGTGCTCTGTCAAACTCTTCATGCGGTATCATATCTCCCATTTCATCTTCATCTACATCCTCTTCCATTTCTGTAATATTGTCCTCAAGAACATCGCCCTTGTATAGACCCTCTAAATACTCCTTCCACCATTCTGCTTTCCCTTCTTTGCTTAGAACTGGGTTTCCATCTGGGCTCTTGATATTCATACAATTTTCCTGTAGGCATTATCTATCTTACCCCTCGTGAGATAAGCCTCTACATCCTTACATTTGTCCTCTAGCCGTCCCTGCTTAGCCATTTTGCACTGCCTGTCGGTCTCATTTTTGAGACGTTTGTATTCCTTTTTGCCTGCTTCATTTATTGCATTTTTGTATTTTCTCCTTTCATCAATTAAGTTCAGTATCTCTTTGTTACCCAAGGATTTCTACTAGCCCTCGTCTTTTTACCTACTTGATCCTCTACTGCCTTCACTATTTCATCCCTCAAAGCTACCCTTTCTTCTTCTACTGTATTTCTTTCCCCCATTCCTGTCAATTGTCCCCTTATGCTCTCCCTGAAACTCTGTACAACCTCTGGTTTAGTCAGTTTATCCAGGTCCCATCTTTTTAAATTCCCACCTTTTACACCTATTATGCAGTAATCTTTGTTCCTTTACAAGTTTCTTTACTGTATACCATGGAGGATCCCTTCCATTATGAACTGTTCTATTGGGTACATATCTATTCATCACATGGTCAACTATTCTTTTAAACTTGAGCCATAGTTCCTCTACAGGCACCTGCCCTGTGCTGAAAGTTTCAAGTTCCTCATTGAGATATGTCACTACTGATTTTTTATCTAGCCTAGTTTACTGAACATATATATCTTTCTGCTTGGTTTAGTTGTCGTTTCTACTTTGGCAATCATTGTTGCCACAACTGCATCATGATCTCTGTTATAAGTTTTGATGTTGATGTCCTGAAAGAGGTTAGGTCTATTTGTTGCCGTTAAACCCAATATATTTCTATCATGAGTGGGGTTCCTAACCAACTGTCCTAGGTAATTTTCAGAGAAGGAATTTAGTAATGTTCCACAGAATGTCTTATGACCTCCACCACTAACAAAACTTTAACTGTCCCTATTAAGTGTTGTATGATGATTACAGTACGATTGGGGAACGTACGACCAAGTGAATAGAGATTTTCTCTCAAGTTCTTGGTGACATCAGGCGATGAGTCTGTTGGACAATAGAAGGATCCAACAAGCATTTTATACCCACCCCTAATCTACTGAGTTTTGCCCAAACAACCTCATATGCAGGTACAATTTCTATCTCAGTGGAACTGAGTTTCTTGTCTACTGCAACAAAAACCCACTCGCCTAACCTTTTGATATTGACTTAAATTTTCCCTAAAAATCTCAGTGCTGTCAGTTTCAGGTTTCAACGAACTTTCTGTACCTAGTACAGTGGAACTTTGGTTTCAAGTTCTCCGATTTTACATTTTTCGCGATTCTGTGCAATAAATTCATAGCCCCAGTGAAAAACTAAAAAGGTCAATGGTAAAAATTCCCTGACTTTACATTTCTTCCTAGTAAGGTTTATGTGATTCTACATTCTTACTGAATGTTTCGCTTGACCTCGTTCTGTTTTCTTCCTATTGAAATCGGATGTGACTGAGTGAGTTATATGTGGCACAAAAGACAGACAGCTCATACCATGGATGGTTGCGGAGTTACAGGAATATTTTAGGCCACTGTGGAGAAGAGACATAAGAGAGGAAACACTGACATAATCCACTATCGGCGTTGCCAAAACAATTTGCAATGTTTAGTTTCACCACACAATTATGATGGGTGAAGTACATTTCACACTACTTTTTGCTGGAACTGATGTAATTGTGACGTGGTGGCACTGTGAATGTGACCAGGCATGAGGCTATAGATTTGTTGATCGATATAGCGCCAAGCTGATGTTTATGGATGTCTTACTGACACGAGAATCCCAGGTGTAGCAAGAACTATCAAGGGGAATATGTTTGTGATTGTACAACGTGTGAAATATTTCTGACAAGGAAGAATATAAACGTTATTGCTCTTCATTTGACTTGCAGCAATTTATGCTGTCCTCTTACACTATGTGATCAAAAGTATCCGGATACCTGGCTGAAAATGACTTACAAGTTAGTGGTGCTCTCCATTGGAGATGTTGGAATTCAATATGGTGCTGGCCCACCTTTAGCTTTGATGATAGCTTCCACTCTCGCAGGCATACATTCAGTCAGTTGCTGGAAGGTTTCTTGGGGAATGGCAGCCTTTTCTTCATGGAGTGCAGCACTGAGGTGAGGTATCAATGTCAGTCGGTGAGGTCTGACACGAAGTCAGCGATCCAAAACATCCCAAAGGTGGTCTATAGGATTCAGGTCAGGACTCTGTGCAGGGCAGTCCATTACAGGGATGTTATTGTCATGTAACCACTCCGCCACAGTCCTTGTATTATAAACAGGTGCACTGGGTGTTGTGTGATGTCCTTAGGTTAGTTAGGTTTAAGTAGTTCTAAGTTCTAGGGGACTGATGACCATAGATGTTACGTCCCATAGTGCTCAGAGCCATTTGAACCATTTTGAACAGGTGCTCGATTGTGTTGAAAGATGGAGTCACCATCCCTGAATTGCTCTTCAAACAGTAGGAAGCAAGAAGGTGCTTAAAACATCAACTGATGTAGCCTGCGCTGTGATAGTGCCACGCAAAACAATAAGAGGTGCAAGTCCCCTCCATGGAAAACACGACCACACTATAACACCACCACCTCCGAATTTTACTGCTGGCACTACACACGCTGGCCGATCATGGTCACCGGGTATTCGCCACACCCACATTCTGCCATCGGATCGCCACATTGTGTACCGTGATTTTTCACTCTACACAACGTTTTTCCACTGTTAATTCGTCCAATGTTTACTCTCCTTACACCAAGAAAAGGGGTCGTTTAGCATTTACCGGCATGGTGTGTGGCTCATGAGCAGCTGCTCAACTATGAAATCTAAGTTTTCTCACCTTCTGCCTAACTGTCATAGTATTGCAGTGGATCCTGATGCAGTTTGGAATTCCTGTGTGATGGTCTGGGCAGATGTCTGCCTATTACACATTACGACCCTCTTCAACTGTTGGTGGTCTCTGCCAGTCAACAGACGAGGTAGCCCTATACACTTTTGTGCTGTACGTGTCCCTTGACGTTTCCACTTCACTATCACAACGGAAACCGTGGACCTAGGGATGTTTAGGAGTGTGGAAATCTCGCGTACAGACGTATGACACAAGTGACACCCAATCACCTGATCACGTTCGAAGTCCAGGAGTTCCGTGGACGCTCCATTTTGCTTTCTAACGATGTGTAATGACTACTAAGGTTACTGATATGGAGTACCTGGCAGTAGGCGGCAGAATATGCACCTAATAGGAAAAACGTATGTTTCTGCGGGTGTCCGGATACTTTTGATCACATAGTGTAGGTTCGTGCCTAACTATACCCTCAGAAATCGCGGCATATTCGTAAATAAACAACCAGATATTTGTGACAGGGAACAATTTGAATTTTATTGCTGCTTGTTTCACTCGCAGGAATGCAAGCTGTCCTCTTAGATTTGTGCTTAACCACACACTCGGAAATCACCAAGCTTTCAGGAATAAACAGGCAAATACTTATTTCATCCTTCATTCTCTAATCAAATTTATTTTTTATTTACCCGTTAAGTTCCGTAGGACCAAATTGAGGAACAAAATCTCCAAGGTCATGGAACGTGTCAGTTCATGAAATTACAACATAAAAGTAATAACAGATAAAAATAAATGTTTATGAATTCGAAAAAGTCAGTCCATAAGTTTACGTAAACGCAATCGACAATACAATAAGAATCAGCTTAATTTTTTCAAGGAACTCCTCGACAGATATATATAGGCCAATGTCAAAATACCCAGATTCGTGAACAGGGTGGGCAGGAAATCACGTGTGTTAGAAATCACAGTGATTGAGAAGTCACAGATATCACAATAACAACTTTACAGAATCTAACTGCGATTTCAGTGACAAGTCGCGGCTATAAGTCGCAAGTAGCAACTAATAAGCGCAGTTAGCAGTGCCATCTGTTGGCCAAAGTTTGTACTACGCCCATCTCTGCGGTACGCTATGGAGTCTAACTGCGATTTCCGTGACAAGTCGCAACTAAGAGTCGCAAGTAGCAACTAAAAAGCGCAGTTAACATACTTTTCCTAGTGTCATCTGTTGACCGACGTACGTACTTCGTTATGAGAGCCTTGTGCCTCACGAGATCGATGTGCTGTGTGTGCATATGAAGGGCTTATTTCAATAGTGGTACAAGTCCATTTTTGTTAATTTTGAGATATAGAGTCGTAAAGTTAAATGAGTGCTGAAAAATCTGCAGTTGAGATACCAGAAATATTCAAGCATATGGCTTCTTGCTAGAGATGAACCTTTATTTATGTATGTTTGGATCACTAATTTCAGAAGCATTATAGACAGAAAAGTGTAGGTAATTGACTTGTACCACTATTGAAATAAGCCCTTCATATTATATGACGATATGCACATTCAGCATCAGTTATGGTTGGTCAAATACTGCTGTGACTCTGAATGTATTATATTAATAAGAAGCAACATTGCCTTTTTCTCCTGAAAATATCAAGTAACGTAACAAATGTGTTTGATTCTGCTTCCAATATGACAGTTTTGGTTAATACTCCACATGCCTACAGGACTTTGCAATGTTAACACAGCAGAACTCAGACATCTGTATAAGTGTAGAGAAATGAAAACAGTCATATGAATGCCTCACTTTTGTTCCGACACAGTTCAAGACTCGGGAGAAAAGTTTTACACCTGGTGTTCTACATGGCAACTTCACACACAAGAACTTTTTGCCGACACTACTACCACCTACATAAGTAAGCTTTTCCTGTGTCACTTTCAAGTAATGCACTTAAGCTATTCCTGATTTAACTGGAAGATCTGTACTTCCCACTTTCATATCAACAGCCTCAAAATGCATATTGTAGACTTCGGGATATGTTACAGGTCAGTGTCACACCAAGATTGTGGAGAAAGGGGGGGGGGGGGCGCGGCACGTCGGTATCCAACAAGTGTTTACCAATAAATAAGTGGCGGAAAATTACGGGTATAGGACGGCTTAACATGTGGAAAATGAGATTTTTATTATTCACTCAATGTATTTAACATTTATTATTCCTTTAAAATCGCACAACAACTTCAATAAAACACTTTAATCAGTCACACACTTATTTCATAATTATTTCACTTTTAAACTGCAAATCCTCTAAGAGCTGTCTTGAATCTTCACGAGTCTCTCTCAACAGCCTTGATGTGGATAGATATGTACAGCAACCAGTAATCAGTCAGAACTGCGTCTGCAAAAACACAAGGATTATTAAACAATTTTTGCTGTCACTAATTACTAGCAATATAATTGACAGAGTAGATTGCTAATATTTGCTATATCACATTTGCTAATATTTGCTATATCACATTCGCAAGAACGATCTCACTGAAGTAATGAAGTCCATCAAAACGCTTAGAAACTAACCTCTCGTCTGACGAAAACGGTCTAAAGACTGGCAATTTCTTCAGATCTGTTGACAATGATATTTTGAATTATCACTTTACTGAGTG
This sequence comes from Schistocerca serialis cubense, assembly GCF_023864345.2. Classification (NCBI taxonomy): domain Eukaryota; kingdom Metazoa; phylum Arthropoda; class Insecta; order Orthoptera; family Acrididae; genus Schistocerca; species Schistocerca serialis. Next base: position 430,155,649 of record NC_064642.1, read on the forward strand.
ACTGAAATGTAGTTCAGGTACCTATGAACATAACAATATGTTAGAATTCATTTTCTAAATACGAACTATTACAGTACTGTGCAGCTACTTACATATTAATTACACTATTAATATTTTCACAGTTGTTTCTTTAATACAAAATTAAAGCCAACGGAAGAATAAACGTAAAACATACTTACCAATGACAGGTTTGTTGAGATGCAATTTTCTGTGTGGACAGATGTAACTTTTTCATACGGTGGTACGTCGCAGAAATCGCAGGAGTCACAGAAATCGCAGAAGTAGCAGAAGTCACAGAAATCGCAGAAGTAGCAGAAATCGCAGAAGTAGCAGAAGTCGCAGAAATCGCGGAAGTAGCAGAAATAGCAGTGGCGGAGGGATACGCGACTTAGGTTCCTTAACTGTGACTCTTAACTGCGACAAATCACAGTTAAGAATAACAGATACTGAAAAGTAGCATTCACAGAAATCACTGATATCGGAAAATCGCAGTTTAGCCCATCACTACACTGGGGTCATTTACAAGGGCTCGCAAAAGTCGATAGTCGAAAGCAGACTAGTGATGTCATGGAGGTAAGAATAAGGGGAGATGGCGCTACGTATCCCAGCCGTACTACGTTTTGAAGCCATGGAGGCGTGGCTCACTGCCATGACACTCTGACCAAAACATTGCCAGTGTGCTATAGCGCTGCGTCTATTAAAGTCGCTAATTGCACCATATACGCATGTAACGTCATCAGATTGGTTATTTCAAAGTTTTTGTTTAAAATAAAATCTCGTAAAGGCGAAATTCCGTGTTTCTTCTGATTAAAAATAGTTTTTAATGTAATATTACGAATAGCTAGCCTTCAATGTAAACGATACAATTTTGATAATTCAGTAATAAACGTGTATCACAAACCAAATAACAGAAACTGAAAACTAAGTTAGCTATACCCTCCCTCCAAAGCCCTATAAATACATCTTGTTTGTAATACGTACTGGGACATTTCAGTTACGTTACACTACTGGGAAACACTGTTCATTACCACCAATATTTACTGAAATACGGTACATAGAATGGCAAATCTACACAGTGTCCTGTTTAGGCCTATACTTTACGCCAGTTAATGTAGTGTTAGCTTTTAATTTGGTACATGATGAAGACAAAGTGAGTTACTCACCACTTCGATTATCGACGATACGTACATATTATACTGAAACGTGAACTTGAAAACTAAGAATTTAATTCTTTGAATTAACCTACCTAATGCAGGTGTTTTGGGTGCGTAGGGAAAACTGATGGTACAGCGTTTTCTCGGAGCCTTACTGTTGAAAGGGGAGTTCGGTCTATGTCCTCTTCTCGGAAGTGCTGAGAACATATAGTGCTCCATTTAGATGCACGCCAATTCTTCCTCCTCACGGCATTCTCCCACAGAACTTTCCGACTTTCATTTTTAGGAAATCAAAAATCATACAGGAGAAAAACTCGCTACAGTACAAGTACCGATGTAGCACACGTTCATTCACAATGAAGTTGTAAAATCACACTTAACGAGACAACTTACACATGAAATGTTATTCCCTTCGATTTCGCATCACAATCAGAACGATTCCTACATCCGAACACCACACAAGTCACCATAATAGCGCAAAATCCTTCCAAAAGCGAACGACAAGCCTAGGCACACAAGCTTACAGCAGCAATGTTTTGGTCGGATTGAGATGGCTACCCTCGGCTTCACACAGCTTCACAGCTGTGACGGCACGGCGTCTCCCTCTATTCTTACCTCCATGAGTGATGTCACCACTACAAAACGTTGTGCGAACTGTGAAGTCGACTCGCCCCAATTAAACTGCCACTGGCCACAGGAGGAAAATAGACACACACCGCGTTAGATTCTGACACCTTTCACAGCTTTCGGTTAAATTCATCACGTTCATCAAAGTTTTTTTTTTTTTCCTGAGTGAACACAAAGGAAAGATGTCTCACAAACATTTGTTTCAATGTATAATTTGTGGTCATGGCATGTCGGAAAAGAGCTCGATTACCTTGTACCCAGATAGCAATTTCAAATTTTTGATGAGTTTGTATGTGCTGTTACACATCTGTGATTTTTTTAAGAAGTGATGAAATTCATAACCATAAATTCCTGTACAATTATTGTATTGTACATTTAATTTACTTTATTTATACAAATTTTATGTATATGCCAATTGTGTTTTGCAAGATTTTTATGTTTTTCTTGATTCTGTCTGCATTTTCCACAATTTTGCTTTTTTTTTAAGTCTGGACTGCACAAAAACGTAAAATAAAGGCTTCGCCGTATTATATGAACTAAACTTCTTTTCAGGAGCTCTTCAAACTCTATCATTTTGTTGCAATTGATTCGGAAGTTAACCATAAGGATTTTAATACTCTTGCCTTTGGGAGGCATTTCTTTCGATCTCACATTGATACTTCTGCGTTTCCTATAGCAGTCGTCCAGATTGGATGGAGACTAGCATAATCTAAAAATCCCTTGTGGGCACCCCATACACAGTCAGCTACTGGAGCAGCAGGCTCTGATGTGTAGTGCACACCTGATCCATTTAGGGGGGCCCTACAGTACTCAACACAATGGCGTAAGTCCAGGAAGTTGCAGCCTAGCTTGTCACAGACTTGGTTCAGTTTTCCACTCGTCTGAGAACCAAAGGGACATGATCATTTCCGGGGACAATGCTGAAAATTTAGAGCTTCATTGAAACTCTCAACCTTCTCTGCCAGTCAGCGTAATGACCCAAGGTAGACCTTGGAGCCCAGAAGACTGGTATCATTTGTTGAAACATGCACCACAAGCTGCAGTTGCACCCTGTTGCTTCAGTGGCTGTGGGAACAGCCTCTTCTACATGTTGAATGAGGCACCAGGCATACACACTAAGTGCACCTTGTGTCGGCTGCCATTTCCCTAAGGGGTGCCATTATTTGCCATATGTACGAACTGCTAACAATTAATAGACCCCTACCCTTTTGCGTTTGCATCCACTTAAGTCCAGATAAAACAGCCCCCCCCCCCAAAAAAAAAGATGAAGTGAGTCCCACTGACTCAGTTTCAATGAAAGATAGCACCTCCAACTTGTTGGTTTGGGGGATCAGTACAATACCCTGAGGCCTCCCTGGTCCCCATCCACTCTGTACAGGGTGCCTAGTCTACCATTGACATGCCACTTGCAGTCAGGTGGATGAGTAATAACAGATCCTGCATGTACTTTCTGCAGAGGAGACGGGGTCCACAGGAGGGGATAGTATTTGAGGTACCTCTGGAACCAGTATCACAGGTACAAGACTTTCAGGAGCTGTTCCAGCACATCGATTCACAGCAGTTGCCAATCGTTTGAGAGAAGTCAGGGTGATTTCCAGTACTTATAAATGTCAACTAACTCATTTCATGTTCAAGAACAGCATTCATAAGGGGGCTGCATTTTGGCTGGTGTAATGTATTACAGGGCAGTGAACAAATAACTTTCAATTAAACCCACTCATCATCTTTTAATCTGTTGAGTTGAAAGCTACTCATTTCCTATAAGAATTGAAGCAAATACACACAAAGAGATTTATATTAAGGCAACACAAAAACCTGTGGTAAAAATTATCAGTTTCCCAGCACTTTATGAGGTTCATTATAGTCGTTAGCAAACTCAAAAAACAGAGTTAATTTACAATAAATTTAGATAGTATACAGTGCTCCTCTCTTTAAGGGGAAACTAGATGTAGTTATAATATCTGCTACAGCAATTAAATAACAAATGCCAATTTTTACAAATTACTTGTAGATTATGCAAAGGGCTCTAAAGCACACGTTTATTTGCTTTGATATACGATAAAATTCAGGTGAGATGTATTGCTTGACAGTAACTGTGGACCACAAACGCTGATTTGCTACGAAATCCTAAACACTCATATCAGTAACTTTTGAAAATACAGGGCGATTACAAATGATTCATTGGGTTTTGACGTCTTAAAGCTTCAAATGCTCAGGCATTTGTATTACTAACCAATCGAAAGGGCATACTTTAAAGGTTAGTTTTATATAATTGCTGCTCCCATTCTGATGCACCAGGTCATATGGTGATAACAGTCTACAAAATGGAAGCAATCGACTGAAAATATTTTGTATGTTGCAGTATGAGAAGACAGAATTCGTCACTACCATGCAGCAAGTGTTCCACAGATAGTACAACATACAGCCAATAACCCACCAAAGAATTCTGCAATGGTATCTATAGTTCAAGGACCCAGGCAGCCTCTGTAAAAGAAAAAGTCCCTGGCGACTAGCTGTCACAGAGGAAACAGTGGAGAGCCAACTTGTGGCAGATTCTGCGGAGGCAATTACGTCAGAAACCGTACTGCATACAGCTGTTGCAGCATTTATGTGAAATGACCACAACGTCAGAAGCAAATTATGTGAACATTTTCAGGAAGCAATGGAAGATGACGAATCTCCCCACTAGGGACATATATTCAATGAGCGCAAGGCCTGCGCCGCAGACCTGCAAAAATTAGTCGTTTTAATGAATACAGAACTTCTACTTTGAAATATCTGGAAAATAATTAGCGGAGAGACAGAGAACAGCAATATATTCTGCTCTTGTAGGATACGAGAACAGTCTGGAACTGCGCGACCGCTACGGTCGCAGGTTCGAATCCTGCCTCGGGCATGGATGTGTGTGATGTCCTTAGGTTAGTTAGGTTTAAGTAGTTCTAAGTTCTAGGGGACTGTTGACCTCAGATGTTAAGTCCCATAGTGCTCAGAGTCATTTGAACCATTTTTTTGATACGAGGACAACTAATGCAACCTGTGGCACTCTACATGCTGCAGGGCGATAGCAGTCTTCTGGCTTCTGAGCAAACTGTCTGGGGTCAGCGGACACGTTGACCGCCAGCAGGTAAGCTGAACCTTGTGCGAGTAAAACGTAAGTGCCATGTGACTAGGGTCTCCCATCAGGAAGACCGTTCGCTGTGTGCAAGTCTTTCGATTTGACACCACTTCAGCAACTTGCGCACCGGTGGGGATGAAATGATGATGATTAGTACACCACAACACCCAGTCTCTGAGCAGAGAAAACTTCTGACCTAGCCGGGAATTAAATCTTGGGCCTTAAGATTTACATTCTATCGCGCTGACCACTCAGCTGCAGGGGGCAGGCGCCTTGTGGAGGGGGAAGCGTTCTGTGACGAAGCTGCACACTTCGTCAAGAAAATGAGGGCAGGAGGGGAAAGACGGAGGGGTGCGAGCGCATGCAGTTTCCGGGAGGGGGTGCGACTTGATGTCACTGAATGTGTGTGCACGGCTGACTAAAGATACTGGCTTGGGCATTGGAAGCCATCTTGCCTGTGATATAGACAGAGTAGATCCATGGCCACTTGTGTGCAGTGAAGAGACCGCACCGCTCGCTTCGTCTGACAAGGACGATTTTGCAGTTCTCATATGGGTGTTGGCGTTGTCTAGATACATTCTCAGAGGTGTTTGTGATTTTTTCTTTTTTTTTTTTAACTCCAGATGTTTTCAATCATCTAAAATTTACTGAAGTGTTTTATTTCAAAAACTACCATAGTTCTTAGTGTTTTTATTTCACTTCAAAAGTGGCACTAGAAGTAAATACTGTTGCAGCCACATGTAGTAAGCGTTGTTCCATGCAGTGGAGAATGGCAAAACAGAGGCACGCCGGCGACCGAGGCGTTGCGAAGTAGGCAGGCACACATAGCCTTGCTGACAGGAGCAATCTACAGAGTGACACAAGGACGCACACAGACCGAGCGAAGCCTGGATAGTACTGAGTAAGGGGAAGTGAGGCCAGCACGCTAAGTTATACTGCAATATGCTGCAGGAGTAATAACAAAAAGCTACCACCGAGGGTAAAAAACGTCCTCCTGTCGGATATAAATAGTGGAGAGCAGGCAGCAACAGACAGAAACCATTAGGAAGCAGTTTGAATCTGAGAACAGACACGGTCTGTGTCCGAATGTTTAATCTTCGTAGGTGACGATTCCGGAAGTCTTTTCCAGCTCACAGGGGTCATCCGTTCACCGCCAGATGTCAACTTCAGCTCTGGAGGTCAGCCCGAGATCGGTCGGCACCATGGCTGACTAACTACAACGAGAACTTCCAGCAGGACCGACTGCAGTGCAGTCTTGGTCACAGGCGCTGCCAGGGACTGACGCCTGGACTTCACGGCAACCCGGCCCCATGGCGCATGGTCCGTCCATGACGGGACCTCACGGAATTCGCGACTGACGGCTTCCCAGCCGCTGGTGCAGCAGGTGACGGCCGCTGACCTCACGGCGACGCGGCTCTGTGGGCGTACCCATACTGGGGCGCCGAGTGGCGCTGAGTTAATCTCAACCACAGGGCATCCTGGCTTCAGCGGAACACTGGTGGCCTGAGGCTCCCGAGTGCAATCAGTGGCGTGCGTTGCATGCATTGTCGGAGAATCTACACAGCAGCAGCCAGGTGGAAGAATCCGCAGGGCTGGGCAGCGACGACGAGGGAGAAATTGTAAAGAAAATTCAATAAATAATTGTAAAACTACACGCCGTCTCAGTCTTTGGCGCAGCCATTTTGTCTGCTGCTAACAAGTGGTACAGAAGTCGTAACAAGCGGTGTCAGAAGTGGGTGATGCAGGATGGGGTACAAGTGGATAGTATTGTGCATAGTCCTCTGGCAGCTGACACAAGCTGGCCAGGTACAGGATATGCCGTTGTGAAGTGGGTATTGTTTGGGAAACAAACAGATGTGTTCCTCATGAGTCACAAGTGGACGCCTCGGCTGGTACTCAACATCCAGCAGGTAAGGAACGAGATGCGGCAGCTACAGGAGGTGGTATCGAGTGTGGAAGCGGTTGTATCTAAGAACGGAATATTACGGGATGTGCAAGTAGAGTACAAGGCTTTGGATAGGTCATGTAAGGAAATAAGGGAACAACTACGCCAAGTCGTAAGCAAGATTCCAGGGAGGAGAAAGAGAGTAAAGAGGGGTTGGTTGAATGCAGGTGGGAAGTTGCTGAAAACAATGTTTGGAACAGCGGATAGTGACGATATTGAAGGTTTGAACAATTCTTTAACAGTTATTCGCGACAGGGAGGAAAGCATAGGGAAGTTAGTGGATATACACACAACAGAGGTACGGGGATTAGGTACAGAGTTGTTGAATGTGACATGCATGGTGCGTGGTATGGCTACAGGATTACGAGCATATATAGATCATGATTGAATACGGATCTGGAACAGGTACAAACGCGAGTGGATATAGTGGAAAGGAAGCTGGAAATGGCTAAATTGCTGCGGAAACTGGTTAACAGCATTAGTGATGTACGGATGAGGATGGATGAATTGCAAGAGGCGTACATCACGCATTGCACGTGCAGGTGAGTGTGATGTTGATGTCACCAGAAAAATTCAGACGGAGTCTGAAGCAGGCAGAGGGAGAGTTTCCAGAGGGGGTAGAGCATGTAGTGCCGATAATTGAAGTGAGTATGTCACTTTTTTATCATATGTCTAGGATTAAGGCAACAACAGATCTAGTTAAGATGTGTATAGAGATTAGATTTCCAGTAACTAGCGTGGGGAGACAGTATCACTGTTACTCAGTGCATCCTTATCCAGTCAGATGGGAGCGCATGGGGAAGGGCGTACAGTTCAGGACACAGGAGATTTTATTAATTTCTAAGGAGGGGGATACTCATGCTACTATGTCGAGTTTAGAGCTGTGTGGACGTCTAATCGAGTCAGTTTCCATTTGTCCGTCATGGGTTGTTTCCACAGGCAAGGGGTCGTGTGAGATCCAGTTATTTAGGGCAGAAGCAGAATCTTCGGAGTGTCGGAGAATAATAGTGAAGCCTACGCCACATTTTCAGCAAGTTGGGAGGCATTGGTTGTATTCAGTATTCGCTACGGAGAGGATATCAGCCAAGTGTTATGACAATGGGAATTCGACAGCAACCACAGAGATGGAATTATGGGACAGTGGTTTGCTAATAAATGGGACAAATTGTGAAATAGTAGGGGATCGTTTCAGCTTACCAGCGACAGTCACGGGAGTCACCAAGGTTACAGATACTCATCTGACGTTGTACTGGCCAGATGCGTCATTCAGCATCGTTTCCCAGCTGCCGGTGCAGCAGGCGTCGGCCGCTGACCTCACAGCGATGCGGCTCCGTGGGCATGCCCATACTGGGGTGCCGAGTGGCGACGAGTTCATCTCAACCACGGGGCATCCTGGCTTCAGTGGAGCACTGGTGGCCTGAGGCTCCCGAGTGCGATCAGCGGCGACGGGTTGCGCGCATTGTCGCAGGATCTACGCAGCAGCAGCCAGGCGGAGGGATCCGCAGAGCTGGGCAGCGACAACGAGGGAGAAATTGTAAAGAAAGTCCAATAAATAACTGTAAATCTCCACGCCGTCTCAGTCTTTGGCGCAACCACTGTGTCTGCTCCTAACAAGTGGTGCAGAAGTCATAACAATACAAACGTGAAATACCTGCTTGAAGAAACAGTTTCCAACAAAAACACTTCAAGAGAAATAGGAAGTAGATAGAACAGGAAGGCGGAAACCACCATGACCTAACCTAGTTTCGGAGTATAAGAGCAAAGAAAAACACTACACCAGACATTTTTCTGTTTCACAGTATGAAAGTGACTGGTTGACAGGCTGTACCAATTCAAATAAGCTTTTCTGTTCGCCATGTTTGCTGTTTCCTAGGAAAAAGTCGGCGTGGAATAATCACGGCTTTTCAGATTTAAATCACCTGCCATTCAGCCAACAAAGACATTTGAAATCACAAAATCATAGTCATTTTTGCAGTTACAAATGTTTGGGAAGGGCAGAGTTGACATATTATTAAACGAGCAGCACTGAAATTAGCCAGGACAGCGAACAAGTTAAAAGGAACAGGGAACTTTTGAAAAGACTCTTCGATGCAGTGTGTTATTCGGCTAAACAAGAGCTCCCATTCCAAAGGCATAATGAATTAAATGCTTCTGTTAACAAAAGAAATTACCTGGAATCACTGAATATTTTTCAAAAGTATGACCCCTTATTAGAGGCACACTTGAGTACTTCTGCAGTATTTAGAGAAACTTCCATAAGTATAAAAAATGATATTATTAAAGCTATTTCTGATGTAGTGAAGGACTTTGACGCCATTATGCATGACGAAACTTCACATATTCGGTCTAAATCGCAACTGTCCACAGTTCTGTGTAACGTTCATGAAGTTGATGTGAAAGAAAGATTCATTGGTTTTACTGACATCAGTGCAGACAGAACTGTAATGGTTTGTCTGCTCATGTTGAGCACATAGTTGACAGTTTTTCGATTGCAGAGAAGTTCATTGTCCAAGCGTATGATGGAGCATCAGTAATGAGTGATCATTTAATGGCCTACAGTGTATGGGGTTCTCAAAAGCATCCACAGGCTCTCTATACTCACTGTTATGGCCATGTAATAAATTTGGTTTTGCAACAAAGCATCTCTAATATAAAAGAACGTAAAATATTTCTCTATACTCTGGGCCGCCTTTCTTCATTTTTTTTTCCAAATCTTCTAAAAGAACTTACGCATTACAGGAATTTGTTCATAGACAGTTGCCATCACCTGCCCCAACTAGGAGGAACTTCTCATCTAGATTAGTCCACACAGTTAAAGAACACAGAGCAGAACCGTTACAATTCTTTGACAGTCTTCTGGACAATAGTGATAATTGGGACAACGGCGCAATGGTGAAGTCGCAAGGTTTTCTTTGCTTTTCTGAACGACTTTGTCAATTTTTCTTATTGGAAATTTTTTCTAAGCTGTTCAGTTACACATACGCCTTATATAGCACACTGCAAACGAAAAAATATGATGGTGTATATTGCTCAAGAAGATTAAGGAGATTTCAGAGCAGCTGCAGTTTGACAGGGAACACACTTTAGAACGGTTTTGGAAATTTTCTGTAACTCAAAACTGTGAAACAAATTCGAGACAGGGAGTAAAGAGACTGTATTCAGATGAAACAGAAATTGACATTTATCGTCGAATGTGTTTTGAAATAGTTGATTACATTATGTGTGAGATAAAACAAAGGTTCACTTCTTCCGATAAGCTGGAATTTTTTCACTTGATTTACTCTCAGAACTACGAAAATTATAAAGTAAAATTTCCTGACCATCTTTTCCATAAGCTGTGTTAAATTTATGGACCGCTCTTAGGTAACGTTACTTTGAAAAACGAACTCATTGTACTATACGCTTCATCTGAATTATCTTCAAAGAATGTTTATTAGGTAGTTTCAATAATGAACGAAGATGGTCTGAAATCAGTGTATAAATGAAGAGTATAAACTATCAACTTTGATACTGGCAATTCCATGTCCTACATTTTCAATGGAATATCTTTCCATGCTCTGAAAAGAATCAGCACATATCTAAGAAGCACACAGTCACAGGAGAGACTTGAGTGACTTAATCTACTTTCAGTAGAGAAGCAGACCCTTATTACCTTGAGGAGCTAGCCCCCGTTTTACATAAACGTAATAGGGAAATTCTTGTGCTTGTCCCAGGAAAGAAGAATTGAACTGATGTACAAGTGACTTTTTTGTAAATAAATCTGGCGATTTATAATTTTTTCTCAAAATGAATTCAGTAGTTTTCAACTGTTAGCAAAACAAGACTGAGAAATGAGTCATTTCTGTAGACAGTATTTTGAAATCAGATGTTATGATTCACAACTTGTGTACGATTCTACATTATGCCTGACTTCCTCAGTAGTGGAATTATTATTCTCAGTTTCAGACGCTGCTTGTGATCATCTCTACAGTGTAGAGAATACCACAGCTGACCACTACTCAGTAAACCAGGTTCTATTCCCACTAACCTCAACAATTCTGAAAGACTCAAAGACTCAAAGCAGGCCCAGATCTAGATGGGGGAGGGGCAGGGGGGGGGGGCAACCGGGTTGTCTGCCCGGGGAGGAAATTTCAGGGGGCACAAAATTCATATTGTTGAAGGAAAAAACCTAGTTTCATGTAGCGCCTAGCAAGTAGAAAAATGCCTAAATTGTTTATATCATCTCTGCATACATCTAAGGGACACCAAAGGAAATAAGGTAACTTTCTTGCAAACTTGAACATTTAAAATTTGCATTTGACTTGAAAATGCAACGAATACAAATTGGTGCCTCTAAAGTATCAATCATTGCTTTTGGAGTTCTGGCTTTGTCTATTATTGACACAAACACAATGAAAGTGAATAGAAATGGATTACGAAAGCGCGCTTTTCATAGCACGTACTTCTCTTCTCGTTTATCCAAAGTGTAAAAACAAAAAGGAATTACAGTACTGAGGCCAGAAGCGTCATATTTTCGTGTCGTATTACCGTATCGAATACGCATTTAAGGCCAAAAAAAGTTTTTTAGTTGTGTTCCTTATGCTGTGTTGTTCACTAAAACACTGTAACATTTACTATATAAAACAAATATCGCGTAAACACGACAGAAATAACGAACAAGAAGCAATTGTAAACACTCGTCTGCTAATGTTTTGGGGGATCCAAGATGGCGGCAGACTCCGCCCACTGGCTTCAAAACAACGTACAGCGTAAGTCTGTAGCGCCATCTCCCCTTTTCCTACCTCCATGGGTGGCGCCCTCTACGATCTCCATATAAGCAGCTCCTAGCAGCCAGTCGTCGACTCACCTCGGAAGATGTTCTCTGTAGTTGAGAACGAAACGTCAGGGAGAAGAAGTTCTACAGATCGACCATGGCAACTTAGCCCAGAAGTGTTTACTGATGAAGACGCCGGCAGTGAAAGGCTACATGGGATGATTCGACGCCTCTACGGGGAGGAAATGTCAACTAGGGTACGACGACTGAAGAACCTACGCGAGAAGAAAGGTCAACAACTTTGCTCACTCACTTTTCTGCTACGCTGTCGTGATACTGGTATAGTTTCCAAGTTTTTAAAAGTGAGAAGAATGTTTCATTCGGCTCAAGCTAACCGTATTTATTCTCGTATGGAACTGGCATTAGTATGTGAGCGGATACATCAGACACGATGAGGACTGGCGGTATGTGATAGTCAACAGCTAAATCTTCATTTACTTATTAGCAATACTATGCAGTTTTGTCATTGGAGCAAAGTGGACAGTTTAACATTTAGATCTATGGAGATTAATGCAGAAGTGTCTTCCAATAGGCAGAAGGAGAAGTTTGATCGTCTACAAGAGGGTCGACAGGAAACACCGATTCCATACAATTCCGAAACGGTTATTAATTTATCGGAAAAACAATTGTCTAAGAAAGAACTTTCTGTTCTGTCTAAAGGAGGGAATTTTGCAATCACTCCATCCAAGGTTCCTATGGAGGACATTATTGCTAATATAGAGGCAGGAATTCGTCAGTTACCATCATATTCTGCTGATGAAATTAGGATGGAAACCTCCAGGATATTACGTAAAGCTAAGCCACCCAGCAGCAATCGGTCTCAAGGGGAAAGGAAGGCATTGCGGGAGATCAATGCAGACAAGAATGTTATTATAGTTGCAGCTGACAAGGAAAATGTTACTGTTTTAATGAATACTGAGGATTATCACAAGAAGATCAGTGATCTCCAGGAACCCAGCACATACAAGAAGTTGAAAAAGGATCCCACAACAAATGTGCTGAATGCCACCAGTCGTCTGATAAAACAGTCTTCCATTCCTACAGAAGTTAAAAAGTATCTTTGTGAAACGGAGGCTTATCCTCCGAGATTATATGGATTACCAAAGGTACATAAGCCTGATGTTCCTTTGAGACCGATAGTCAGCGCAATTGGAGCTCCTACCCAAGAACTAGCCAGACACCTTGCTCATTTTTATAACCTTACATAGGCAAAACTGAGAGTCATATTAAAAACTCTCTACACTTCATTGAGAAATTGAGGGAAATTACTGTCGGTCCTAATGACATCCTTGTCAGTTTTGATATAGTGTCTTTGTTCACTATGGTTCCAGTTGATGAAGCTCTCTCTCATATAGCCGATATGTTCCCTACTGATATAGTGGCCTTGTTCCAACACTGTCTATCCTCAACCTATTTTCAGTACAATGGTGAATTTTATGAACAGATTGATGGGGTAGCTATGGGAAGCCCCCCTAAGCCCCGCAATTGCGAATTTATTCATGGAATATTCTGAACATCAAGCAGTGCAGTCGGCCAAAAAAAGCCCCTCAAAGTGGTATCGGTATGTGGATGATACCTCTGTAATATGGAATCATGAGGAAGAAGACTTGAATGATTTCCTGGTAGACTTAAATAGCATCAACCGAAAGATCAAATTTACTATGGAGAAAGAAAAGAATGGACAACTTAAGTTTTTGGATGTATCAGTTATCAAACGGGCAAATGGGACCTTAGGCCATAAGGTCTACAGGAAAGGTACACATACTGATCGCTATCTCCATAAGAACTCAAACCACCACCCTAGGCAAAAGAGGGGGGTCATAAAAACACTAGTGGATAGGGCCAATAATATTTGTGAACCAGGCTACTTACAAGAAGAACTAAATCATTTACGAATGGCTTTTGCAAAAAATGGTTATACGAAAAACGAGATTAACTGAGCACTTCACCCAAGTAGAAAAATGCCTAAAAATAGGAGACAGCAACAACCATCAACTGGAAAAGTATTTCTTCCGTTCATCCATAACATCACGGATCGCATTGGGAAAGTACTAGCCAAGATTCTGGTGGAGACTATTTTCAGACCTACTAAGAAAATTAGTGAATGCCTAAGATCAACAAAAGATGCTCGTCACCCCCTAGCCACCCCAGGGGTATATAAAATTCTGTGTAGTTGTGGCAGACTTTACATAGGAGCTACAAAAAGAAGCATCAATACACGGTTGACGGAGCACAAAAGAAACTGTCGCTTGGGACATATCGGCATATCGGCAGTAGCGGAACATGTTTTTAATGATGGAGATCACGAAATAAAATTTGGTGGGACAAGCGTGCTAGCGAGGACGTCGCATTATTATACACGTATGTATAGAGAGGCAATTGAAATCCACAAACATCAATACAATTTTAATTGTAAAGAAGAAGGATTAAAATTGGACAAGATATGGTGGTCGACGTTGCATCAATCACGTGACAATCGATTGCCTGCAATCGAGAGAACAGACGATAGCCAGAGATAGCTACACATCGACGCCACGTGACGTGCGGTGGCTCCCTCTACGATCTCCATATAAGTGTCGGCCCCAGCTCCTAGCAGCCAGTCATCAACTCACCTCGGAAGATGTTCTTCATAGTTGAGAACGAAACGTCAGGGAGAAGACATTCTAAGTTTGTTTCTGAACGAATCATAAGTTGATTTTTGAATGCGGGAAATCCCGTCTCCTCCAGGGAAATCCCGTCGCATCTAGGGAAAAGAAAAAAAACCTTCCCGCAGACAAAATGGGATGGGGCTATACTAACTGAGCCGAATAAACATGAACGGGTGAACGACAATCGCTCTTGGTTTATGTGCTTGATTGGGTGCGCGAATGATCAGCTTTGTTATAATTATTAGCGAAATGCGTAGATTCAGACTACCAGAGTGGTAATAAACTACTAACAGGAACAACAGGTAAGAAAGATTACATATTAATCTTCTCAGTATATGCAAGAAAACGAAATTTTGGCAGGAAATTTTTACCAGATCGCTACACTACCGAGCGCCAGTTGTAAAGTCCCAGTCAGCAGGCGCTGAAGTTCTATTCTCGGAACAGCGCGTAAAGCGCTTTGTACGAACACGTAATAACGCCTAACCGGATAATAAATGCGGTGTAACTGAACCGGTGATTATGGCAGGGATGACAAAGTTAACTGCAGAATAAGTTTTGACAGTGGCACGAATAGTTACAGAATTAGTGATGACACAATTGCCTGTTAGAATGAGGAAGGAGAAGAAACAGGGTCATCACACAAATTATAAAGAAGACTATGACGACTCCAAATTTTTATCAGAATTTCGTACTAATGCTTGAGAAATTGAAGCGTGTGAATGACATATGAAATTATTTCCTAACATAATTTTTTTTGCTTGTAGTAAGTCTAATATGCACTTTGTGAATTATTTTCTGTCGTGTTATTTGTGTAAATGAGGTAGACAAAAATGACCATTTGTGCCAAAACAGTCTCGCTTATTTAGTGTGTGTTAAACTGTTGCAATATCAGAAAGGCATATTTCGTTTTATGTAGCAGACAGTGACAAAACAGATGTTATCAAATCAAGAAACCACACTAGTCATTGGTACTATTCGCATTAACAGCTTTTTTAGTATTGCACAATGACAGTTACATTTTTCATGTAGAAAAACGTTTGACGAACTTTGATAAGGTAATAGATTTTCGCTGAAAAAAAGTCGCGCCATGTAAATCTGTTGCAAGATTAGAGAGAAAAAAATGTTGGGACCTAAGGATTGAAGAAATGTGTAGAGTAGGTGTCCCAAATATCGCCCCTGTGCCTAATATCGCCTATTTGTATTTCCAAGCTGTTAAGCGTGCCATCTATGAGTATGTGTAGTAAACTTGAACCTCTAAAGTTTTGCCACAGACGGCACTTGTTGCAAGCTTCCTAAGAGTAATAGCACAGTCTAACATAACAGTCGCGACACTCACTGCTGTAAAAGTTGTTGCCGTTTGACAGATGGAACAACACTAGCGCTCCAAGCGGCAGGTAAGGTGAACGTCAGACGCGTCGTAAGCATAATGTTTGTTTGCATCAATTTCCTACGTAATTTCCGAATTATTCGAGTTATTTCCTTGCCTCCAAGAGTTTGTGTAGTATCAGAAGGCATATACATTTCTAAACATGATTCTAAAATATGCGCGAGTATGGACAAAAACAATGAATAGAGTGGCAAGTTACAACACATTCGTGAAGAAACACTTGTGACATTGGACAGAATTAGAGCTTACCACGTTGATATCAAGAGAATATAAACACACAGATTAACATGTAAGAAGCACAGACATGTACCTCTACATGCAAAACCGATTCTAACTGGGACAAGCAACTGCCAAATAGTGGGAGAAATATGCTGAAAATATTATAATGAGCTGATTACATTACATTTCACGAAAACCAAATATTTGAATAATTTTCAAACAATCTGTCTGTAGGCACTTTCCTTGTCCCGTAATAGTTTCGCTCGAAGTCTAGCGATCTGCACATTCTGACACTTCACACGATTTTGTAAGACACGAACAGTTGCACTTAATCTAACCACTTCATCGTCAAAGCAGGTTTGTGTTGAAGATTCACATGGAAGTTAAACTGGCTGCTTCTGTGTCATAGGACTGTTTTACAGCTTTAGATTGACTGTCGAATCTTTGTGGCAGTTTCCTCTTCATCGTCAGTTGAGATGGCTTATTTGGAATGTCAAACAGTGTGGGTACTGCATTCCAAACGAGTCTGTTATTTTCTGCGTTCATGAACGGGTTTTGCTCGAAATGTTGTGAACAAAACCTAATATTATTATACAGGTAAATTAGGTCTTTCTTCATAAGGTCTTCTCGTCTGCTATTAAATACCCATTTTCTGCTCCTAAAACGAAACATTCATCATTTATACACGTATAGTTTGCAAGTGAATCCTGACGATACAGTTAGTAACACGATGGTACATACCTCTCAGGAGTCTTAGGAAACCTAAAAAAAGACAGTTGTGGTGTCTTCTTCCTGTTGTTGCTGCAATTTATTGCGCTACAAACGCTCCCGATGGTAAAAACCATTGTATAAATCAAAATAAACAATCACTACTCGCTTTCACGATTGCGCAGAACTCACAGTTCAACCTACCGGCCGCTTGGGGCGCTGCTGGCGCTGTAGTCAACAAAATCGAGGCGAAGCGAAGTGTCGCGACTGTTAATGTTAGACTGTGGTAATAGTGGAAACTGGAAAACGTATAGCATTTAAAGTGTTTGCGGCTGTGTCAATCGTTTTTACTGCCTGCAGCAAATCGAGGAAGCTACCAGGTAAATGTTTACTGATAATAATTTCGTTTAACTTACTAGGAAGTATCTTAAATAAGGATTGCAATCGTGTTATTAATAGCGAAAGAAGGTGTTTTGAAGAACTGTAACATGTATGTTTTTGTTGATTGTACTGTGTTTGCAATATCGCTCATCAACTGGATCGTAATATCGCCAGTAGGCGATATTGGGAGCAGCTATTTTAATTTGTTAACCGACCTATCTCGTACTTATCTCAAACCTATTTTCGTCTTCAAAGTGATTTATTTTATTCAGTTACTCATTTGTGTTGTTGTAGAACTCGTACACAAGATGCCAAGGGGAAAGAAGAAGAGACAGACTTGGAGCACGTCAAATCTTCAGACTGCATGTCGGGCTGTCCCCAAAAAAAAAAAAAAAAAGCGTCAAAGACGTTTGAAGTGCCCAGATCAACGATTCGAGAGTACATTAAAAGAAGTGCAAAAGGGGAGAATGAACAGGAATCTGCAGTTGTAAGACAGAAACTTGGAAGGAAACCTGTGTTGACACCTGAAGTTGAGAAGGAGCTGGTTGAGTACTGAATCGAAATGGAACTTGGATGGGAGTCTCTAGAGGAAAGGAGGCGCTCTTTTCGTGAATCGCTACTGAGGAAATTTAGAGAACCAGCATTTGAGGCTGACTGCAGTACAATTTTACTGCCGCCAACTTACATTTTGCGGAAAGACCACAAACGTAAGATAAGAAAGATTAGGGCTCATACAGAAGCATATAGGAAGTCATTTTCCCCTCGTTCTGTTTGGGAGTGGAACAGGGAGAGAAGATGCTAGTTGTGGTACGAGGTACCCTCCGCCACGCACCGTATGGTCGATTGCGGAGTATGTATGTAGATGTAGATGTAAAGCAGATGGCATTCCAACTTGCCTTAAGGAACAATCTGCCCCACCCCTTTTCAAAAACTGGAAACATGGGAGGTCGAAAGTGGTTGAACTTCTTTATGAAAAGAAATTGACCCAGTTAACAATACGAACACCACAATCACTGTCAAGAGCTAGAATCTTAGGCTTTCCTCAAGACAATGTGATGTCATTTTTCTGTATTCTCAGAGCAGAACTTGATAAAATCAAGTTCAACCCTGCTAGAACATTTAATGTTGACGAAACTGGAATAACAACTGTTCAAAGCAAAAATGTGAAGGTGATTTGCATAAAAAAGGGAAATCGGCAGTCTACAAAATGTCATCACCAGAGAAAGAGGAAAGCTGAGCACCATCATCACCTGCATGTCAGCTGCCAGCCAGTACATTCCTCCGATGATAGTGTTCCCCAGAAAGAAGCAGGACCTGAAGCTAATGAAAGGATCCCATCCTGGAGCTATTCCACGATTTCACCCATCAGGCTGGATTCAGTGCGATTTGTTTTGTAAGTGGATGAAGCATTTTGCCTCTTTTGTAAAGCCTACTGCAGAAGACCCAGTTGTGTTAATCCTGGATGGACGCTTCTCACACACAAGGAATCTATATATTATAAACTTTGCCAGAGAAAATCACATCATATTGGTCTGTCTTTCACCTCACAGTATTCATAGGATGCAGCCACTGGATGTTGCCTTCATGAAGCCATTTATAACCTTCTGCAATCAAGAAACTGAGAAGTGGATTTCCAATAATGAGGGTAGAATTTTGACTCAATATGACGTCGCTGAACTCATGGGCAAAGCTTACATTAGAGCAGCAACCATGGGTAATGCATTGAATGGTTTTCGTGCCATTGGTATCTATCCTTATGACAAACCAGTATTTACTGAAGCTGATTTTATTTATGAAGCGAACGATAACAGACCACAGCCTATTTCTGAAGCTCAGTGTGGGCGTCAATTATTTGCAAATACTGCCACAGTTGATCTAGCATGTAGGCCTATTTCACATAGTGTTGACAATGAAATTTCGTCTGCTGGTGAAAATGAATCTCATTGCTCATCTGCTTCCATGTAATTCCATCCTTTAGTCTCGCACATAGACATAAAAACTGTACCAAAAGTTCAACCAGCATCTTACAAACGAAAGTGTCGGGGAAGCGTTGTGTTGAGTAGTTCTCCTTATAAGATGAAGTTGGAAACCTTTTATGCTTCTAAAGGCACAAACAATTCCAATGAGACTTCAACAAGTGGAGCAACACAAAAGAGGAATCTTGTCACCAAGAGGAAAGTTAAAAGATAGTAAAAAATGTCAAGTTCTTCTGACAATGAGGCTGCTGGTGAACCTTCACTGGTAGACACCGATGACGATCATGATCTGGATGTTGGTGATGGTTCTTCAGATGCCACTTGTGCATTTTGTAATAAGAATTTTTCGACGATTTTAGTGGAGAACAGTGGCTTATATGCTCTTCGTGTGGCAAACTGGAATCACAAATTTTGTGATGCAGCGAGTGACGAGCGGCAAAAATACATATGTTTCTTCTGTCTAAATAACTAACTATTAAATTTGTTTTACATAATTCTGATGTAAATAATCCCATCTAATTGTACAATTGCGTTATAGTTTTCCAATAAATTCCGAACAATTTGATTTGGTCTTGCTTTTAACTTTTTTTTCAAAGAACCATGTTCAAATCCACTTATAAAAACTGAACAAATATGGGCTGTTCCATTTTTGAACAGGTGCTCTTAATTTCGCTGGGTGGGCGATAATAGGAACAGGGGTAGGTGGTATTAGGAACCCACTCTCAGACAATTTCCTTTCACCGCTTCCTAAATTTTCCAAACTAACTCAAAGTAGCATAGCTTTAGAAGTAATTTGGCGTATGGAAACCAAAGATAGTTTCTACTAATATTCATTTAGTTTAAAGCTTGATTACATAAACCAAGAAGCTGATAAACAGGGAAATAATAATGGTAGGCGATATTTGGGGCCCTTACCCTACTATCTTGCGTGTCTGTTCTCTTTACTGGTTTTATGTTTCTTATATTTAATTTGATGTCACACAAAAGAGAAAGTTATTAACTAATAGGCAATAAAGAGTGCAAATTTAATGAAGAGTTCTTATTGTTTCGGTTACAAATAGTCTCACCCAGTATAAATTGTGAACTCTTTTTTAAGGTGGTAGCACGCCAAACCAGGCGACTAGGAGCAGGAGACTAGACTCTAGCGACAGCGTAACACGGGAAGCGACGTAGTTCACAGCAGTTACCACATCTTTTTGAAGGCGTTGCGAGTATTATCTTTGAAGACGAAATTTTTGGCGCGCAAAAAGATCTGTGTTTGTTATTGTTGTCGTCGAGGTGGTATAATGGTATGTGCCGCGTGTAACTTTTGTAGTAACTCAGTAATAGGCTTTGCAGTATTGTGATTTCTAAGAGACGAAAAGTGGAACGCAAAATTCTTGGAGAGAAAAAAGGAAACGTAATATTCATTCGCTTGCTGGTAGGCAAACAAGCTGATCGGTAAAATGATTGTGGTTAGAATATAGTATTTTCCCATAGAATACAAATATATGGGATTTATTTAGTACTGTGACGTATGTACTCAAGCTGCACGTGTAGTGTTGTACTCATGAACGTTATAAACGGCAGATATAGTTTTATAGCTGTGTTGTATGCAACTTAGTACTGTTGTGGCTTTTGGAAGGCTTCTTCAAATGTAACTCTCGTTTAAACATGTTGAGAAGTTAATTAATGGAGTTGCTGGACTTTATTTTTAGCCACTGAAGTATATAGCGATGAAACTCGCTAAAAACAGGAAGAGAAATGCAGCAAAACTGGAGATACCGTTACTCTGGGAAATTCGCATTTGCAAAATAAGATGCTGAGGTAGCAGATAGAATTTTTAAATCAAATCAGTGTCTAGTAAATTCACTCTTCATTATTAATCATAAGGACCATTGGGCAGTAAATGGTTTAGGATTAAGTATTGAATTTCAATGTTAGAATGGACAATTTTTAGATCTTAGCTGTGCTGTTTAGAAAGGAAATGCTGTAGGATAGATTGAATAAAAGTATTGTTTGTGGGCCAGTACAGTGAGAAAGATCTCCTAAGTGCAAAGCAGGCAGTACTGGCCTTTTTGGGTTGTACCAAAAAGATGCACTGTTTTCTTATCAATTGGCAGTCATTACCTCATCACCTGAGGCTAACGTGAGGTTATTCGGGCAGGTGCTGATGCTACACCCACCTGCTTTGACCTATAATGTCATGGTGAGCCTAGATGTTTTTGATTCTTTGTGTTTGTAGATTGCGTGTTGTAGTATCTGGCAGTTCTCTGTTGTGCAGTATGTTTGTTAGTGAGTAGTATGACATGAATTGAATGTTTCATGTTGGTATTGAAAGAAAGAATTTGTGCTGGCTTTCTGGTGAGTTACTTTGAATTTGCATATTTTGGCTGTTGCATTCATTTTTATGTTTAGAAATAATAGTGCGTGTCTTTCTTGTGGTCAGAGATTTAATATTTTCCTTTTTTTCTTATATGGTGAAGAAGATATAGATATTTATGAGTAGCTCATTGCATGTTGCAATGAGCGAAGCTGTTTGTGTATATTAAAATTGGTGGTGGAAGTTTTCATGAATTTTCAGGATTTCCTTGTTAGTGTTTGGTGATTGTTGGAATGTTATTGGTAGGTATCATGGGTACTGATGTGCCATCGTTGTTTAGGATACATTTCTGATGTTAGTCATGTGAACATGGTTTGGTTTGTTGTACTGAAAACTTTGGTTTAGATAGAGTAAGTGAAAGTGTTGTATGTGGGGCTTTGCTTGGACTTTGTGGGTGA
This sequence comes from Schistocerca serialis cubense, assembly GCF_023864345.2. Classification (NCBI taxonomy): domain Eukaryota; kingdom Metazoa; phylum Arthropoda; class Insecta; order Orthoptera; family Acrididae; genus Schistocerca; species Schistocerca serialis. The sequence continues at coordinate 430,177,382 of NC_064642.1, forward strand.
AGTGAAATTTGCAACACCATGTTTTAGAGTGGTTGGTTCGTGGTATCGAGGGCTTTGTTGGAGCTGTGTAGCTCAAGTGAAAGTTTGCTGAGTTTTTGAGTTCTGTATGGGTTACTGGTATTGAGGTCTTCATTTGAGATATATGTTGTTGTTGTGGTGGTCTTCAGTCCTGAGACTGGTTTGATGCAGCTCTCCATGCTACTCTATCCTGTGCAAGCTTCTTCATCTCCCAGTACTTACTGCAACCTACATCCTTCTGAATCTGCTTATAGTATTCATCTCTTGGTCTTGCTCTATGATTTTTACCCACCAAGCTGTCCTTCAATGCTAAATTTGTGATCCCTTGATGCCTCAGAACATATCCTACCAACCGGTCCCTTCTTCTTGTCAACTTGTGCCACACACTCCTCTTCTCCCCAATTCTACTCAATACCTCCTCATTAGTTATGTGATCTACCCATCTAATCTTCAGCTTTCTTCTGTAGCACCACATTTCGAAAGCTTCTATTCTCTTCTTGTCCAAACTATGTAGCATCCATGTTTCACTTGCATACATGGCCACACTCCATACAAATACTTTCAGAAACGACTTCCTGACACTTAAATCTATACTCGATGTTAATAAATTTCTCTTCTTCAAAAACACTTTCCTTGCCATTGCTAGTCTACATTTTATATCCTCTCTACTTCGACCATGATCAGTTATTTTGCTCCCCAAATGGCGAAACTCCTTAGGTCATGTGAAATTTAGGTCACCAATAGTTTTAATTTTTGCCATTTGTTTGTTAAGATTTGAGGATTTTGTGTGCTTGATTTTTTGGTGAGTATTTGTTATGCAGTGATGTCATTATTATTACTGTCGTTTATTTAGTTTGTCCTCTTCATTTGGTTGTCCTGTTAGTTTCATTCTATTTCTGGAGTTAAGTACTTCACGTGCTATTTATGTTTGTTCGCAGGTGTAATGAGGGATGTTGTGGTAGGCATATTGTATGTGTTTGAAATAGTGTACACCATGTTGATGGCATTACTGGTCAAAACAGGCAGGTGGAATCATGACTTCACATCAATCTACATTTTATAATTGATAAGTAGGTGACTGATTTTGTTCTTTGGATGTAGTTTGTGTGTGTTTTGATTAGTTAAAAATAATGCTGTGTTCCAAGGACCATTGGTCTGTTTCTATCAAAATAGTGTAGATTACTTTGGATTTACACTCTGTGTCTTTGTTTATGCCTACATACTGGATATTTACAGATTACCAGCTAGCTTATTGGCTGAAAAGTAATGTTAATGAACATATTGGTCTCTGCCACTACTCATGTTACTGCTGCAGAATGTTTACATCTACTTTTAAATAGCACAAGCAATCATTGTAGTCTTTTTATACCACAATGTTTTTGTTAAATATCCATCTTCAGAGCAGAAGTTGACAGAAGAAGCAATTTCAGTTCATATTTAAATTTTTGTAAAGGTTTACAGCAGCCAGTTGCCTTTGGTTTTATTCTTCAGTTTCTATTTACCATACAGGTTTTAAATTAACAAGCGATTTATCATCAGACGGTACATATTTATTGCATACTTGCAACATTCTTGTGGCTCATGTAGTTATGCAAGAGAACGAAACATATACCCATTGAATGTGGTTATAAGTATGTACAATTCACACCTGGCCACAGCTGCAAAACTCCAACAAAGCTGCAAACATGCAGTAAATATGTACCATCTGATGATAGTGATTAAAGCTGATGGGACAATAATAAAAAAATAACTTTTGTGGCTATTGTTGGATGCTTTTGTGAACCTTTGGCAGACTTAGTGATAAACGGTTATTATGTTTTCTTCTAAATTTTGATTTAAAATAACCTCTTGGTTGACAGGCAGCTATGGTGGTGCAGGGTTGTTCATTATGTACATCATTCCACATACTTAGAACGATCAAGAGCTTCACATGCAATGCAAATAGAGCAAAACATACATTCAGATTAGTTTTATTGTTGTCATTGTCAGCAGCAGTGGGAAGTACATCAGTGGGGATGGTGGATAGGGCAACAGTTGGCTCTCCCCTTCCTGTGCATCATACTGTGCCTGAGAAAGCTGTGTGCTGCCCAAAAAATCAGTCCTTATAGTGGGCACATAGGTGTCAAGAAAGTACACCAGTTGACTGACTCCTAGCCACAATCACAGAGTTACTTTAGTCTGTGTGTGGTGTGGTTGTGAAAAATCAGTTCAAGCTCAAATGTTATCTGCACTGTCAATACAAGACAGAAGTATAACTTTTGTTTAAACTTCGCATCCTTAACTAGGATTTAACAAAGTTATATACTATGGTATGAAGATATTTGAGAAGCTCCCATCTGACATGCAACAAGTAATTAGTTGTCTCAACAAATTCAAAGGAAAATTAAAACATATCTCATTGGTGACTCCTTCCATTGATTATCTTAGTGCAAGGATTTGATTCCTTCTTTAGAGGGATGGCAGGTAGTGTGTTGTAAACTGTCCTATGTAATTACATATTTAGGTTGCTGTTTCTTTGAAAAAAATACTTGATTAATGAAGTAAATATTAAGTTTCTTATGAGACATCCTTCAGCTGCCTAATATAACTGAAGTAGCAGCAGCTTTCTTTCTGATTCACTAGAACACATTTAACTGGCATAAACAGAACTAGCATTAAGCAGTGTTGTGATAGTTTCTTGTTACTATAGTGTACAGCTTAAGCAATGTTTGGTTGTTGTTTGTTAATGTTTACTTTCACTTGCTCCCTGTAGGTTCACCTTCTTGGTGGCAGAGCAGAAGAAATTTCTATTCTTGTCCACCTTCTTGGTGGGATGTACAGAATATGATGAATGAGTAGAATAAATTTCTATTCTTTTGAAATTGTCATGTTTTATTTATGTCAAGCCACATTAGTAAATGTACATAATGTGAAGGTGCTGTTGGAATGTTTAATGGCTTGAATACGCACGTTCATAATGACTGTTGGCAAATCTATAGCATCACTATCTTCAGCTGCCCAGTTGCAATGTGAATGCAATACATGATCAGATTAGCTAATTATATGTTCCACCATTTAACAACTTAATATGTGCTGAAATGTAGGAGTTTTTACTCCTAGGGGCTTCATTTGAGATTGATCTGCATCTCATTGGCAACAGAGTGGTGTACTCTACGTATAAAATTCATGTTACTGATCAGTACATACTTAATTCTTTTCTAATTTGACATCTAGTGATGTTATTCTACTTATGTTTGATCTTTTCTATACTGCCAGGTTCTATCAAAAAATATTCAATATATCTCTGATTTATTTTCAGAAGCACATTGCAAATCCAGTACCACAACAGAGTGACTACAGGATTGCACAACCAAATGTTCTCTGCCACCATCCTATATTTTCTGGGATGGTTACTAGGGATAGGCAACAGCCAGTACACAAGATCATTATTTTCATTTTACCATCTGTGCCAAAGTAATGTGTCTGGTAATATATTAATGTTATGTCACTGTCTGTAGTAATATCATAGATACACTTAAAGAAAATGAAATGGTTTACATTCCACTGTGAAAACCCACTGTCATAAAATATTTATTGACTTGGATGACACTTGTATCTCCTGTGTTGGAGTTACTGTTGCAATGAATGTAATTTTTTAGTATGACATGTTGAAAACAACTGCAGTGAAATAAATTTGTTTATTGCAAAAGGAGTTATGTCTTTTACATATATTGTATTGTGCCATTTTATGTTTGTGTTGTTCACAATCCCTGCTCCCATCCCCACCCAGAGAAAGTAATTACAGAATCAAGAATCATTAGTTCAATGGTCAATCCACTAATGACTATAGGTCCAAGGATAATATTTTTTCACTGAGTTGCGTACATTCCTTCAAAAGTAAAACTGTGAAAAGCATGAAATAAAAATATTTTGTGATTCGTTCTGCGTGGAATGTTGAATGTTTTGTTATAATATATTCAATTATTCAAAATTTATTTGCTTACTGTGAACTATTAGACATCAGCTGTAGGTATATAAGTGACATGTGAAAATTTCTGCCGGACTGCAACTTGAGCCTCATCAAAGATTCACTATGTATATGTTTAGAATAAGGTATAATGAGCCAATTGTAACACATTCGGCCAGTGATGCACAGTTTCTTATTTGGCATGTGTTAAGTTCTTTTTCTTTGATTCTTTCCACATATCACCTCTCCTCTGTTTGTAACTTCAGATTGATCAGTCTGTGAGAGTACATAATGGGCTATGAAAATGAACTCAAATTTACAACAGTTTCTGCTAGTTATGTTCAGTTTGGTTTGACCTTTTGGATGTGACATGATCTTGGAGAAATAAAACAAGTAGATGTAGTAACAGTTATGGCCAGTGCTTGATTTATAAAAAAGAAGAGGTGCCAGTATTGTGACTTACTAGAGGTATCGGTATGGCATACCATCACAAATCGAGCACTGGTTATGACAACAAAAGCAGTTGTTTGGTTTAAAATAGTGATGCCAGTAACTGTACCTGGATTGCTTTGTCTTCTCACAGCACTGAAAAGGATAGTTGCTACCCACCATATAGTGGAGTCACTGATTCACAGATAGCCACAACAAAAAGACTGTCAAACACAGCTCTCGGCTAAACAGGTCTTCATTAGATTTAGACAGCACACAACACAAGCGCACACGTTGCCGCAGTCTCTGGCTGCCAAGGCAAGGCTTAGAGCATCTTGCACTGCTGCTCACATTCTGGCCTTGGCAGCCAGGAACTGTGGTCAGGTATGTGTGTGTGAATTGTGTTTATGCACACTGCCACCTAAACAAACTGATAAACAAAATTGGTCTTATGAATTTTTGAGGGGGGGGGGGGGGCATTGAGAAGGGACGGTTTGCACTGCTCGCGTGGAAAAATCTGTCTTAGTATGTGTTAATTAAGAAATCCCAACCTAATCATGGATCTGCCATTATAGATTTATCATTGAGTCAACATAGTAGAATTAAAAAATTGAAAGTGATGAATGAAATCAAAATATTTTGTGATTGGCTCTGCATGGGTTCTGAACCCTGTCATATTTGTCTTTTTTTGTTGTAATATATTTGGTTACACTGATGCAAAACTTCATAAAGAGTACACAGGATGAAAGCTGCATGAAAACAAGACTGATGGAAAAAAGTAAGTTAACTGTTTAGTATTTCAAAAGTAATCACCATAGCTGTGAATACATTTAAGCCCCTGTGAGACAAGATGGTCAATCGCTTCGTGGAACAATGTTTGCGGTGTTCTACAAAACTGGTACCCATGTGTGCACCTCTTGGTGTGAACCAAATGAATGGCCGAGAATGTTTCTTTAGGGCTCCAAAAATATGGCAATCACATGAGGAGAGATTGGGACTGCATGGAGGTTGTGTGAAGACTTGCCAGACAAAACTCTGAATTATAGTTTAAGCAACCTGCCGATAAATCACCTGCCAAGTTTGTATAGAGTACGTCATAGAAGTTTTGGGGGAAACACATATTCTCCATAAAGTCCCAATCTCTCCCCATGTGATTTCCATATTTTTAAAGCACTGAAGAAAGACATTCATGGCTGTCCCTTTGCTTCAGATAAAGAGGTGCGTGCCTGGCAACATTTTTCCACAAAGGTGTTGACCATTGTAAGGCAATTACAGTGGAATAAAGAACTATGGCAAGTACTTCAGTGTCAATGAGTAGTTTACTTACTTTTTTCCATCTTTTTCGTATTAATTTGACTGCCCTTGTATGCCACTCGCTTAAGTTTGCTTTTGTAGATCTGTGTACTATATACACAAGTGCTCTATTATTATTTTACAGGATTTTATTTTTTTAAATACCGTGTTCCCCTCAGAAACTTGTAGCTGTGTGCTGGGTTAAAGATATCCCAAATTTGGTAGGTTTTTATAATCCACCTAGATTATCTGCAGTGCTAAAGCAATCAACAGTAGCTTCATAAACACTGATGGACATACACCATTTTGGATTTGAGAACTGTACACTCAGTTTTTTAAGGTGGGGACAGTAGAATACATACTTCTATTGTACAGACGAGGGACTTGAAACTTAGCAAGTTGGAGTAATGCCATTTACTATAAATACTCCTTACAAAACTTTCTTATTTCTTTTTTATATTTTGCTGGTAGTGTATGTACCACATTTACATAAAGCACCAAAATTCATATTTAGTTACTGTTTCAGTAAAATTCATTATCTATCAGTTTAACTGAGAGAAATCTGTAATTTACTCAGAGGGCATATGCTCAGGAACATATTGTGATCTAACAATTTTTCATTTCCAGAATGACATAAAGTATTTGAAAGCCCTCATTTCATTCTATCAGTAAACATTTTATTATTTGTGGAAAGTCATTAATTAAAATGTTATTCATAATTAAAGTTTCCACACCCAGTAAATAATATTATTATTTGGACCTTTGAGTATGTTTACAAAATCATAGGTGTGGTTATAATTTTCTTGCTGTAATTTTTCTGAACTAGAAAATAGCTTTGGTTATCAGAGTAATTTGACAATTAAGAAATGGAGACAACTACTATCCCATTAAATTTACAAGAGGCTTGGTAAATTCCACAACAGTGCTCATGACATGAATAAAATAATCCACCCAACTTTTTTTTATTTCCCAGTCATCTATCACATAGATAAACCAAATTATTAGTTGCTTCCCCATAATGTCATTGCCACTAATTTCTAAATTATCTCTTTATATAGCAATAGGAATTTAGGTCCTAGTAATCATTACAGTAACTTCTCCGTGGTAGAGTCATGATTAACTATTTTTATCTTAATATATCAATGTAAAAATCCATAGAGTGCACTCCTCCATTCCACATTTCAATGTCAAAGTCACTAATATGAGCAGGTCTTACTGTTACAGTCACTCAGTGTAATTATTCAATGAACTTGTTTGGAAAATCTGTCTGTAGTCATCCACATAACTTCTCTGTGTTAAAGTGTTAGTAAAGCTTCAGTGACTGAGTTCTTTCAAATGCTATATTCTGAAGATTTACTTTTTATGCAGACTTGGATGATGACTTCGTCATGGAAAGAACCTGCCACTGTTTAGAGCTCAAGTGTAGTAGCTGACTTGGTCTATTTGAACTATAAAAATAGTTATAGCAGAAGTTAATCTTCATCATTGTGTGTTTTGGCACTAAGAAATGTGAAGTAATCTCAAGTTTAAATCAATGATGTCATGTCCATCTTCAGCCACTTTCAGAGAACAAGGCTTCAAAAGTCTAGCATTACGAAAGAATACCAGCAATATAACCAGGTCATTAATGTTACATAGTGTGGTTAGCTTTTCACAGGGCAACTGTAGAAACCCTAATGAGATGAAAAGCTTCCTAATGATGTACTAAACATAAAATTTGGCTACCTGTACAACCAAGTATGAGAAGAGTGCACATTAAAAAAAAAGTGTTTTGTAAGCAACGTCCTTTCCAACTGGAAAAACAGGTTGTCCAAAACTGCAATACCAAATACTATACTGTACAGTGCACTCATTGACACTTGAAGTGTTTGTTTCTATTTCGTGAAGTAAACAAATCATATAAGGAATGAGTCCATTTTGTAAGGATTTCTATCCTTCGTATACAAGATATGCCTGTAAGAGTTACTGTTAAGTCAATTATAAGTTCATCAGGCAAATTTAGGAAAACTAAAATTACAAATGGGGGCTAGATACCTATAGAAAGTGTTAATATGCACATTTTACAATGAAATTATGGAATAGTTTACATACTAATGCAATGATTTTGTTGAGGCTATGAATCCATAAACAATAAACATATTCCAAGTACAGGAACCCTTGGCTAAATAGTATTATACTGCTGAAGGCTAAATAGAATAAATAAAAAAGTACATGAAACCTTTCACTACATTTGCGTAACTTTCTGGATTAAAATTACCTTTCACAGATGAATAATATTGAATTCAGTTTGTGTTAATTACCAAAATTTTAATTAATTCAGGGATAAGGATTATAGCTGTTGGATCAAATATAATTCCTTCCTTTTGACAAAATGATAGCATGTTCTAATAATAGTATTTCTTTGGGTTAGTACACACAGTAACAGAATACTTCTGTTGTAAATGAGAGCAGTAACACTTGCACCAGATCTACATCCATGAAGGTGCTATCCAGCTTAAATATTTTGTGATATGTACCTAAGACAAAGAGCTACAAAAAAGGACTCTTGTTGAGTAGGTATAATCTTGTGTAGGAAGGACCTCATGTCAGGACATTTATACAAGAAAACCCAAAAAAGGTATTTACTTTCACAGTTACTTTTTATTTTCCATGTACCATTAAGATTAATCAAATATGTGTAATAAGATACCTGATCACAATACCATTACTTCAGACAAAAAAAATTTATGAATAAACACAAGTGGTAGAACAGCCTGCCAAGATGACAGTAACTGAAATTTATACAGGTAGTGAATAAGCAACATGGATTGTGGACTTCTTAGTACTGTATGGCATAGTCCAAAATAAAAGAACTGTGATTGTACAATTGAAAGATAGCAGAATCCAAAAACTGAATCTTACAATCCTGCAAGTGGCGCCAGTTGCACACCTATTGCAGTAAACTATACATTAAATCATGATCTTAGTTTCAGATATCACTATGAGTGATTGACACTTACAATGAAACTCAAATTATATACATTTTATGTACTCATGTAGAACTGAGAAAAGTTGTTTGTGTAAACATTTTGAAATCCCACTTGTGAAATGAGAACAACAACACAGAGTCACTGGTGAATCTAGAAAATAGAAAAAGGAAACTGAGCAGGCAAGAGAGAGATTGGGAGCATGCTGGGACATAGTAGAGAGAGGATAATGAGATGCTAGTTGCAGCATCTGCAGGCTATGCTGGGACTGTGGGGGAAGTGGAGTAAAGTAGAGAAGGGGAAAGGATTCTGCCACTGGGGTAAAAGGTTGTGTAGGGCTGGAGTGGGAGCAGGGAAGTCATTGAATTCAAGCATATCATGTTGGGTGGCATGCTCAGCAAATGGGTGATCCAGCTGTCTCTTGGCCAGTTTGGCCCTGGCCATTCATGTGGACACACAACTTGGCATTGGTCATGACCATGTAGTATGACAGAAAGTGGTTGCAGATAACTTGGTAGATCACATGACTGCTTTCACATTTGCCCCTGCCTTTCATGGGATGGGAGATGCTAGGGACAGGACTGGAGCATGTTGTAGTATGGGTCAGGTTTTGCATCTATTACAGGATAAGCCCCGAGGGACAATTGGCTCGGAGCAGGGGTGGAATAGGGCCAGACAAGGACATCGCGTAGGCAGCGGAATGGAATACCTCTGTACGTACGTGTGTGTGTGTGTGTGGGGGGGGGGGGGATATTTTTCATTTCAGGACATGATAGGAGGTAGTCGAAACACTGCCATTCTCTGCAGTATCATTAATGAACCCTGAAGATGACAGAACAATTGTTATGAACTATCATTAATGCAGTGCAAGTCATCCAATCTTAGCATTTTAAGAAAACTAAATTGTGTGGTTGCCTTAGTCTTAAATCAGTATTTATGTCTCCAAGAATATATATCCTTTCCTTACACCATTTTGCAAAAAATAAGTTAATTTTCTCCAAGGACTGCCCAAATGCTTCAATATTAATGTCTGGCATACAGTAAAAAAATATAGTTATGATTTCTAACATGGGCTATAACAGTGAAGCTGCTTCCACTGCATTTTTTAGGCTTGTATTATCCACACCAAGGACACTGTATTGCATAAGTACTGTAGGCCCACCAACCTGGTTTATGTGGTCTCTTCTATGATGCCTCTTCGCTAGCACATCATTCTGAAGTTATAAAGTGGAAAATCTTAATGAGTTCAGGATGGTGTTTCCACAAAAATGTACACACCACCACAATTTTGGTTTCACTTTTTCGTATATTGTCTACAAGGTCCCATTGTTGGATGATGACCAATTTCTTAATGTCATATGAAAAAAAGTACTACTCAGGATAGACTATAATTATTAACAATAATTTGGTTAGTAAAAAATGTGGTGATCTAGGACTTTGGAATAGTATATGGAATCATTTTACGCATCTGCATTGGCACTAATCCATTTATGGGTACAAGCGCAATACTGAACATCGTGGGAGATTACACAATTTTCATAACTAATGGCTCAATCAGTCAATGAAGTAAGCCACCATGTGCATAAAAATTGAAGTAATAGAAGTACAGCACTCAGAGATGAAATCTAATGAGCACAGAGTCAAAATTTGCGTTGTAAAATGTGTCTGCTTCTGAACTTAAATGACAATTATCTTGTAAGTTAATTTTTTCCACAAAATTTTAACAATGTTACTGAAAAGTAGGAATGCTAGTCTTTACAATGAGTGGTATCATCCTTAACAATTCTATTTATTAGCTCAAAATATTTTCACTGCTATTTACTATAGTAAAATTTTTAATCAGACATAACTTTTAATTAACATGGTTTTAAACAAAACTAATTGTATTTTTGCTGTTGGATACTGAGACTACGGCTGTACCAATGAAACCTGAATTAAATAACAAATGGGCAGATTTATGCGTACATCACATACAAATATTACTGAAAATCAGAACCAAAAGACACCCAGAGACAGGAAAGAGAAAAAAATTATTGGTAGTAGTTGGGGTGTAATTAGAGCAGGTGGTGGATGCCAGCTCGATATGTCACAGTATGCCAGGACCATCCCCCATGATATGTACAGTTGTAGCTTATCTTCACTGAGCCAGTGTTTACTAACACATAATGTAGTCTTCTTGTTTACACCTAACAGAATACTAAGAATACCAATTTTATTTTTTAATGACCTGACATTTATCATCATCATCATCATCATTTAAGACTCATTATGCCTTTCAGCGTTCAGTCTGGAGCATAGCCCCCCTTATAAAATTCCTCCATGATCCCCTATTCAGTGCTAACATTGGTGCCTCTTCTGATGTTAAACCTATTACTTCAAAATCATTCTTAACCGAATCCAGGTACCTTCTCCTCGGTCTGCCCCGACTCCTCCTACCCTCTACTGCTGAATCCATGAGTCTCTTGGGTAACCTTGCTTCTCCCATGCGTGTAACATGACCCCACCATCTAAGCCTGTTCGCCCTGACTGCTACATCTATAGAGTTCATTCCCAGTTTTTCTTTGATTTCCTCATTGTGGACACCCTCCTGCCATTGTTCCCATCTACTAGTACCTGCAATCATCCTAGCTACTTTCATATCCGTAACCTCAACCTTGTTGATAAGGTAACCTGAATCCACCCAGCTTTCGCTCCCGTACAACAAAGTTGGTCGAAAGATTGAACGGTGCACAGATAACTTAGTCTTGGTACTGACTTCCTTCTTGTAGAAGAGAGTAGATCGTAGCTGAGCGCTCACTGCATTAGCTTTACTACACCTCGCTTCCAGTTCTTTCACTAGGTTGCCATCCTGTGAGAATATGCATCCTAAGAACTTGAAACCGTCCACCTGTTCTAACTTTGTTCCTCCTATTTGGCACTCAATCCGTTTATATTTCTTTCCCACTGACATTACTTTCGTTTTGGAGATGCTAATCTTCATACCATAGTCCTTACATTTATGATCTAGCTCTGAAATATTACTTTGCAAACTTTCGATCGAATCTGCCGTCACAACTAAGTCATCCGCATATGCAAGACTGCTTATTTTGTGTTCACATATCTTAATCTCACCCAGCCAGTCTATTGTTTTCAACATATGATCCATAAATAATATGAACAACAGTGGAGACAGGTTGCAGCCTTGTCTTACCCCTGAAATTACTCTGAACCATGAACTCAATTTACCATCAACTCTAACTGCTGCCTGACTATCCATGTAAAGACCTTTAATTGCTTGCAAAAGTTTGCCTCCTATTCCATAATCTTGTAGAACAGACAATAACTTCCTCCTAGGAACCAGGTCATATGCCTTTTCTAGATCTATAAAGCATAGATACAATTCCCTGTTCCACTCATAACACTTCTCCATTATTTGCCGTAAGCTAAAGATCTGGTCCTGACAACCTCTAAGAGGCCTAAACCCACACAGATTTTCATCCAATTGGTCCTCAACTAATACTCGCACTTTCCTTTCAACAATACCTGAGAAGATTTTACCCACAATGCTGATTAAAGAGATACCTCTATAGTTGTTACAATCTTTTCTGTTTCCATGTTTAAAGATTGGTGTGATTACTGCTTTTGTCCAGTCTGATGGAACCTGTCCCAACTCCCAGGCCATTTCAATTATCCTGTGTAGCCACTTAAGACCTGACATTCCACTGTATTTGATGAGTTCCGACTTAATTTCATCCACCCCAGCCGCTTTATTGCACTGCAATCTATTGACCATTTTTTCCACTTCCTCAAATGTGATCCTATTTCCATCATCATTCCTATCCCATTCTACCTCGAAATCTGAAACATTACTGATCGCATTTTCACCTACATTGAGCAACTCTTCAAAATATTCCCTCCATCTGCCCAAGGCATCCACAGGATTCACCAGCAGTTTTCCTGACCTGTCCAAAATACTTGTCATTTCCTTCTTACCTCCCTATCGAAGACTGCTAATTACACTCCAGAATGGTTTTTCAGCAGCTTGACCCATAGTCTCCAACCTGTTTCCAAAGTCTTCCCACGATTTCTTCTTGGATGCTGCAATTATCTGTTTGGCTTTGTTTCTTTCTTCAACATAATTTTTTCTGTCTACCTGGGTTCTGGTTTGTAGCCATTTTTGATACACCTTCTTTTTCCTTTTACAGCCTGCCTTGACTGTATCATTCCACCAAGCTGTTTGCTTCATCCTACTTTTACACACTACTGTTCCAAGACATTCTTTAGCCACTTCTAGTACTGTGTCCCTGTACCTTGTCCATTCCTTTTCCAATGACTGTAATTGACTACATTCAACTAACTGATACCTTTCTGAGATCGCTGTTATGTACTTGTGCCTGATTTCCTTATCCTGAAGTTTCTCCACTCTTATCCTCCTACATATGGACCTGACCTCCTGCACTTTCGGCCTCACAATCCCAATTTCACTGCAGATTAAATAATGATCAGTGTCATCAAAGAATCCCCTGAATACACGTGTGTCCCTCACAGTCTTCCTGAATTCCTGATCTGTTATTATATAGTCAATGACAGATCTGGTTCCCCTGCCTTCCCAAGTATACCGGTGAATGTTCTTATGTTTAAAAAAGGAGTTTGTGATTATTAAGCCCATACTGGCACAGAAATCCAAGAGTTGTTTCCCGTTCCTGTTGGCCTCCATATCCTCTCCAAATTTACCCATAACCTTTTCATACCCTTCTGTTCGATTTCCAATCCTGGCGTTAAAATCACCCATGAGCAGAACACTGTCCTTGTCCTTTACTCTAACAACTACATCACTGAGTGCCTCATAAAAACTATCCATCTTATCTTGATCTGTCCCTTCACAATGCGAATATACTGATACAATCCTAATTTTCTTGCTAGACACTGGTCAAATCTATCCACATCAGTCGTTCGTTTACATACCTTATTGCAACTACGCTGGGTTCCATTTCTTTCCTGATGTAAAGCCCTACACCCCATTGTGCTATTCCTGCTTTGACTCCTGACAGGTAGACCTTGTATTCTCCCACTTCCTCTTCTTTCTCACCCCTTACCCGAATGTCACTAACAGCTAAAACGTCCAGCCCCATCTTACTTGCAGCCTCTGCCAGCTCTACCTTCTTCCCAGAGTAGCCCCCATTGATATTAATAGCTCCCCATCTCATTACCATTTGTTTGCCAAGTCGTATCTTTGGAGTCACTGGTTTGTCAGTTAGAGGTGGGACTCCGTCACCTCCAAAGGTCCGAGGCATTTTGCTCTGATTGTTGCCAGCATCATATTTAAAGTACCAGGGAAGTAAGTTGCTAGCCTTACTTGCCCCGAGTCCTATTGGGTTTTACCCCTAACGGCTGAGGGACTAACCGGTGGATTTGGTAGTATTTGCCGTATGAGCACAAAGGTGAACACGACTCAGAATATGTCCGAGATGCCCAGCCTTATTCCAAAGTAACTGGTATCCCGACTGTTGGGACCACTTACTTGGCCACTCATACGTTGCCCGTGGTTCATGAACTAGGACATGACTACAGGAACCCACACCATGACCTGACATTTATATGTAAGAGTAATCACGAGTCATCACCACAAAGGGCTAAAGTTGGATTCTTAGGCAGCAGCACATCATTGTCTTCACTTTATACATAGTCTTCTGTTATAAGGACATTGCCTACATACAACAGCAGCCTTCTCCTTTGTTGCATTGAATCCAGATGCTTCCAGCAAAGTAATTTTCTCAGAACCACCCATAAAAAAATCACTGTTCCTTTCTTGTTCAGGCAGACTCTCATACAATGACTTCTTTGTTTTCATGCAAATTCTGTGCATTTGTTTTTTTGCAATGTCCTACTAATATAATTGAACATTTGTAATACTGTCCTATGAAAGGAATGTAATTGTTTCCTTTTTCATGGATTTGTCTATGCATTTGTAGCAGTAACAGTAAATATGAAAATGTGACCAAAGAATGTGATATTTAAATGTTTAGTCATTGCATGGAATATAAACAAACAGTGATATACTGAAGTCATGTAGTAATACCAGTTAGAGCTTCTCAACTATTTATCATGAAATGAATTAGGGACTGATGACCTCAGAAGTTTAGTCCCATAGTGCTCAGAGCCATTTGAACCATTTTTTTGAAATAAATTAGAACTATTTATTGTATGTGGTTAAAAGACAGTATGACATTCCCCCCACAGAATTTTTTTTGTAGATTACGTACAATGTATGTTGTGCACTCATGACATACTTGTCGCTAACTGTAGCTTAGGAGTTCTGCTTTTGAGTAGGCCTCATTCATTGAACTGAATCCCCCCTACCAGATAGTGCTCACACACAACGAAACCCCCACCACTTCCACTGTACCTACCCATACAATACTATATGCACAGGCATGGGACAATACTTTCTTCTTTAACACTCTGCTTTCACATTCAGCTTGGCCACAAGTAACCGAACTGTCACCTAGCCACCCTAACATAATCCTATGGTTACACTAAAGATCAGTCATCACAACAAAACACCTGTTCAATCTTGTTATGTCAGTGTTCATTTAGGGTGATAAAGTAGGTGTTTACACAACCTGAAAATTAATTTGCATGAGAATAAAGCGTCTGAAATGTAGTGTTACAGAAGAATGGTGAAGATTATATGGGTGTACCAGATAACTACACAACCTGAAAATTAATTTGCATAAGAATAAAGTGTCTGAAATGTAGTGTTACAGAAGAATGGTGAAGATTATATGGGTGTACCAGATAACTAAATAGGTCCCAGAATGAGATTTTCACTCTGCAGCGGAGTGTGCGCTGATATGAAACTTCCTGGCAGATTAAAACTGTGTGCCCGACCGAGACTCGAACTCGGGACCTTTGCCCGCGAAAGGCAAAGGTCCCGAGTTCGAGTCTCGGTCGGGCACACAGTTTTAATCTGCCAGGAAGTTTCAACTAAATAGGTGGTACTGAATAAATTTTGTAAGAAGAGAAATTAAAAGCACAACTAAAAAATGGGACTGACCATTAGGACACATCCCGAGGCATCAAGGAATCATCAAGTCAATTTGGTACTGGAGGGAAGTTGGTGGGATAAAAATTACAGAGGTGCGCCCAGGTTTGACTATTGTAAGCAGGTTCAAATGGATGGAAGTTGTGCCTTATAACAAAATGTAATGGAAGCTGTGCCTTATAACAAAATGTATCCAAGTTTCCTGAATAAATTAATTACAGTTACAACCATTGCTTTTAAGTGTGATATCCTCACGGATTTGTGCATCAGTACAGATTGTCAGGATTGCTTCTAATGGGTATCAAATATACATTTGTATCATTATTATTTTCGATTAACTATTCTCAATTCCAATATTTACTATCAACAAACATTTGATATAATAGTCAGTGGATGTAGACCCATTTATAACATGGTTCCAGCGTGTTCAAGAAAGTATTTAAAAAAAAACAACCTTCTGAACGGCCCTTGAAGGCCCAATGGTACTGACTGGCTGCTGTGTCATCCTCAGCCCTGAGGCATCACTGGGTGTGGATACAGAGGGGTATGTGGTCAGCACACAACTCTCCCAGCCGTTGTCAGCTTTCGTGACCAGTGTCACTACTTTTCAGTCAAGCAGATTCTCAATAGGCCTCACAAGGGCTGATTGCACCTCGTTTGTCAACAGCACTCGGCAGACGGGGACTGGTGTTACCACTGCGGCAAGGCCACTGGCCAAGAAAAATATTGATTTCTTTTTTTATTGTGGTCTGACCAAAGGAAACTAGGGCGCAATTGTCTTCCACATGTTCCTTGGTGTATTACATAACTCAAAGACATCAGAATGTTTACACAAAAAACATTAAATACAAAATAATTTTTAATCATTAAAGGCTCCACATATTTATGTTTTCTGTGTAGTATTATCACTCCTAGCAGATTTGTATGTTTGCGATATTTTTTATTTCAGTGTTACAAAATCGCTAATTAAAAAATTGGCTATTTAGAAACTGCTTTCCCACAAATAAAGAGTATTAGATATGTATTTCAACACAGGAAGCAAGCTGTACAGGATACTCCCTCAAGGTAACATTCACATCCTTTGGCAGTACTTTGTCAGTGGTGTTACTAGTGCAATGTACCTTATGCCCTTCGTCCCTGCAAACCAGGTTTAACCTGGAATATTAGACAATGAATGCCAATGTAATAAAATCTCAATCAATACTGTAATCTTTAATACAATTATAATTTCACATTTTGCTCATCTTTACTCTCGGTGCATTTCCTTTGCCACAACTGGATAATAAATCTGTAAAAATGTAATTGTAACTATCACATTACAGTGTGTAGATATGCTATCAATACTGTACAAATTACAGTGAGTACTGTTATTAGCTAACAAAAATAGACACTACATTAACCATTGTTGATTAGCATGTTGATGACTTTAATGTAGAATACAAGCAAATTCTTCAGAAAATGATGCGTTAATACAACGAAAAATCTTTATACACATATCAAAATAAGACTTTAAAACTATCAGAATAATGGCCACAAAGGATGAAACTTAAGAAATGTACTGAGAACTGTTCTTCACTTGTTGATAGGAAAAATAAAACTACCTTAAATGTGCACATCGTAAGCTATTCATTTTACAAATCTTATATATTTTACTTACCATTCCATGATTGGAATACAGTCATTTTTTGAGCACTGCCGTAACGTACTCTTCCTGCCCATGTATCTTAAATAAGCCAGAAATCTATAGCCATTCTTAAAGCATTTAACAATGTCTTCTGCTGTATTTTATGGACATTCCTCAAGCATGCAACATCAGTATTTGGGCATAGTCTGACAGCATAGAGACAATACTCAGTAGTTGAAGTGGACGGGGTAACTTCTGTGAACGATGTTACTTCCCATGTTTTGGTGTGAGAACAGTCTTTTGTTGATTTTATAAAGTTCTGTCAAATCATATTTAAAATAAGACACCTCTTTTAAATTAAATATTTCTAGTTCACTATTGAAGTTACTATAGGTGAACATGGATTCGATATATTTACAACGAGAATCATCACATTTGTTGATGTACTTCATTGGGAATCCTATACAATTTCATTGTGAGGAGCATACGATCTGCTGAGTTGGAAGCAGCCTGGTCCCTACTGAAGGAGGCTTGCCACCTACTGATCAGCCCACCACTGGCGAGCACAAGCAGAATCGTGATTGATGCAGGTCAGTGCGCAAATGGGTGTCACAACAGCCTCCCAAATTAAAGATCACTCTCAACAACATGAGAGACACTGACACCACAGGTGGACGTCCACAATGATCACTCTGATATGAAAGGAAAAAAGGTGATGTTGGCCAACTGCACGTGAATGATGGGGGCTACCTGAGAGGATAGAGTCAGATCAGCCTGAACAGCGAAGATTGACGAAACAGTGATAACTGATGAAGTAATGCACTACAAAGGGTAGCTGGCACAGTAGGAAGAACTGTATCATAATATTAGCAACTTCGAAGAAGATAAAAGGCAGTGAAGACTGAGTCATCTGTGAGACACCATGGCAGACCATTTTGGCTACAATACTGGAAAGGAAAAGATTAGTCCCAGCTAAGGCTGAAATCCGAGAAAAAAACCCCAAGGTGTAACGTTATTTACGTGACTTTTCTTATAATATTTTCTTTAGCTATGCATGCACCACATACAAATTCATTGTTCTTGTCTTTTCTTTAGCTATATGTATTATTTGTGTGTAAAATTTGTAACAGCAATCTAAAGAAATAACTTAAAATGGTAAGATTGAACAAGAGAAATTACCCACTTTTTGCAAGAAAAGGGATATAAATGTAATACAAATAAAAGTTGTTAAAACCTATGGCTGGAAAGGGTAGTTAGCATGCTCTCAAACAGACTGGGGGGGGGGGGGGGGGTAAGAATGACAATGTCCTAACCTTGAATTTTGGGGGGGGGCTCGGATAGCAATGGAGCGATTTGTGTTTGTAAATATCAATAAAAGTAAGATACAGTGTTAAGCCATATTGTTAATGACATGGCATACCCATGGTTCTAAATGTCTGTTACTCAGGGCATATAGTTGATAGTTATTTATCTGTGTTATTTCTTTGAGATAACATTATTTTTTTAAAACAGTTAAGAATAATCAATGGACAACCTGTAGCTTGCCACCTTTCTTATACCCCAGCCAAATTAAGAAAAATAAGGGGAATAATTTATAAGCTTTTGAAACTTTAGGAAAATAGTCATACTGGATGTCGTAGTGAGAAACCCCCTAGTGGGAAAGCACCTACTCCACCATCCCTTAATTCAATTTTTTGATTTTGATTTTTCTGTTTTCATGAAAAGCAGTTCAACTTTCGAAGACATCTATTATGACATAAAATATTTCTAGTGAAATTCTGCTCAAAGAAGTTCATATGCATGTTTTAACCAAGATTAACACATTAGGATTACAGGAGACCACTCACAGAAAAACAGAGGTATTGAGTTGTTGATAGGCACAAACAAAAGAAGGATAACTTGCTAGCTTTAAGATTTATCGTTTGCCGAGCTAGTCTAACAAAAACAAACACCCTCTCTCTCTACATGCTGCCAGCTATGCTGACAGTGTCAGTGCTATTTTGATTTTGTGGCAGGTGGGCTGATTGTGGTGCGGTAGTGTCAAACAGGGGGATGGTGGGAGGATTGCGGGTGTATGAGGTTAGGGCATTGGAAATTTGCTTGTGGACTAGATTGGGGGAATGTTGCTGTCTGCGAAGGCCTTTGTGAACCCTCCTGCATACAGGGCAAGAGAGTTCTCCTCAGAGCAGATATGTTGTCCATAGCTAAGCTGTATGTGGGGGAATTTTCTTTTTGTGTGGAAGGGATGGCAGCTGTTGAAATGCAGGTACTGTTGGTGGTTAGTGAGTTTCATGTTGACTGAGGTGTGGATGGAGCCATCAGAGAGGTGGAGGTCAACTTCCAAGAAGGTGGCACATTGCATAGAGGAGGACCAGGTGAAGCATATAGGAGAAATCATGTTGAGGTTCTGAAGGAATGTGGATAGGTTGCCTCAACCCTGAATTCGGAATGAACCTTAACCAGACTGGGGGTTGGGAGATGGATCATTGAATATTTGTGAAATGACTCCATAACTGTAATGTTCAGTCAATTTGTATTCTAAGCATTTTTATAGTAATTGTATCTCAGTCTGGGAGTCATTCATTGGCTTTCTGCAATAAATCCTACAGTGAAAATTGCATACTTCTTGCAAAATGAAATCAAACTTGGTACCAAGAGTGTGGCCCCCATTTCAAACAGAGGAGGGGTTTGACACTAATTTAGCATAGTAGTCTTCTGCAGCTACTGATTACAAAACATTGTTGATATGTTCAGTAACTTTTCTGCAAAAATCATAATTACGTTTCTCTGCTTTCTCAGGCAGTGTGTGTTTCAACATTCATTGTATCATTGCCATCAATATCTTAGTGAAACTCTTGTGAATGGGGTTCGGTGATCTGGAAAAATGCCTAACACCAGCAGCCAGATGCATGTCAAAAGATGTTGCTGAGGTCTTCCATCACAGCACTGCATAGCAAGAGAGCTATGAGGCATACATTGATCCCTGTGGCTGCATCATATTTACTCCAACAAATAGACTACAGTGGTGCTATCTTTTTGTTTGGTCATCAGTTACAGATATGAGATGACAGTGTAAGCTTTCACACGAGACACAGTCCCCCCCCCCCCCCCCCCCCCAAAAAAAAGGCACTTACCAGCCATACACCATGAAGTGAACTGTCATAACCATCTCTCAACCACATCATTTACATTAGCTATGGCTTAAGTTACACAATCAAGTCAGTACTCCCAACTAGACATTTCCATTTCAGATTTTGTCATTAATATTATCTTGTTACATACACAGAAGCCGAGTCTCTATTAAGATGTTATTTTCCCCAGACATGTTTGTAGAAATAAGTAAATTATTGCCCAGATTATCCTAAAATGACGGATTTATTACATCAGAAGACCTGAAATTCTCACAACCTTTGCTCCTGAAGCATAAACCAGGTAAGTAACATACCTGTATGATATGTTACATTATTTTAAACTGTATTCAGCCAAGACAAAAGAAGTGACTTCATTCTTGTAAGCTTATGTCCAAATCAGTTGCTGGCCTCTGATAAAGAATTTACATCACTATGCACATGATAAACAAACGAATTCACAGTCGTAGTCACAACCCATTTCATCTTCTGTAACTCTCACTGCAATGTTGCTGCAAACTTATTTCCTATAGACGTACTGTCACTGAAGAAACAAACACAACATAATTGACTTTGCTTTTGCATAAATGCAAAAATGTGCACAGGCACAGGTCATTGTTGTGTGGAGGGCAGTTCTTGTTCCAAGACTTCAGCTGATGGAAATTGGAATGATTCCTTCACTGACAAACTGTTGTTCACCATAAAGTGGTGCATCAACATGGAGATCTGCGTCTTCCAGCTTCTCAGCCTCCATGCAGACAAATAGCCTCGCATAACTACTGAAGTTCCAGTTACGCGGTATTTCATTCTTTTTATGTTACATGGAATTTCCATATTTTTTTTTCCTTGTTTAACTTAAGCATTATATTTTCCATCTTTATTTGCATTGTAAGGAAATGAAAATCCATCATTCTGGCAGAAACAGCTGTGCCACATATGGCAGCTGAAGAAAATCAGGAAAGGAAAGCAGATAAATGGAAATAAATAATAGCCACAAAATCAAACTTACTATACTTCAGTTGTCACTAAAATCTTTTTTTATATATAAATTTAGTTTGGGAATAATTCTCAAACATACTGATGAACAGAAACTGTCTTGAATTTCAATTAAGAAGAAAACTTCTACTGCGAAAACACTTTGTGTAGTGTAAGCCAACTTTTGGTCAAAGAATCTGTCAATTTAATATCAATTTCAAGTTTATGTACTGAACAAATTTCCCTTCTGTTTATTTTCTTTAGTTATCACTAATTCAGTCTGAGGCAACATTCAGTTGGCTGCTACTGCAGTCTTCTGAAACTTTCCAGTGACTTTTTGAGAGATATTCTCCAGCCACAATGCTATACATGTGTTCCTAATGGTGACTTTCCAATGCATCAACGATGGACTCTGTCAGATGATCCTGCTGTTATCTCATCTACTGCTTTTATGTAAGGACGGCAAATTATGATGGCCAATCCTGCCACAGTGTCTGAATCTCATGTCACAACTATTTCTGCACTGTTCGTTATGCTCAAAAGTGATGTCATATCCACACCAGCTGCATGCTTTTGACCTCTCGTACACCATTCATGGGGATGGGACACATCTGTTTGATTTACTGAGCATTATACATCCCATGCCTGTGACATCAGTTTTTGAGCCACACAACAACATGCTTCCACGACCGTTTCATCAGTATGGTACATCGCCCGAAATCTGTGCTCCATATGACGTGATGTCTGCACCACATTGACACCAGACAGGCACTTCCACAAAATGCAGCAATGGCATACTACATGCTCTGTCACTCCTGTGCTGGCTGTGTCTGCCAACACCATGCCCTGGTCAGTCCCACATGTACAACCCAAAGAAAGTCTCTATGCCACCTGGCGTCATTTTAAACTGTCCCTGTTCCATGTTGATCTTCCAGCAGTATGGTGCACACTGTGTGACTGCTTGATGTCCCAGCCCATGGGATTGTCGATGATGACACAAGATTTATGATCTTACTCAGTCATCTCAGCAATGATGTGGACATAATCAGTGACCTAGTCCTCGTAGCACTCACTCACAATAATAACAAGATGACTAAGGCTTTGCTCCTTCAAAGCCTCCCGTACTTCCTGGAACAACAACTACACATAAAAATCCATGAAGAAACTATCAGAGACAACCCATTATCCTCACCCTGGTGACACCTAAGGATGCAGATTGATCCTTTGCTGATGCCTGACCACACACTCTGGACACTGTGGCGGTTAAAACTTCCCACACACATCCAGACCGCAATGCTACTGCATGAGGATGACCCCCTCAATGCCAAACTTTGCCTCATGGCACAGCATCATACTCTCATCAGTAGCTACTCTGACAGCAGCAAGGCCATCGCCCAACTCAGCTAAGAAACGACTGAGGCTAAACAACTACCACCGAGCTGGCCCGAACTCCCCCACCTGCCACCGGCCACCATCATTGCCTCTGCTCCATGCGTCTATGACATGTCCGAGATCAGCTGACTCCAGCTGCTTCGGCCTGGGTCTCCTTCCACCTACATGCCATGTGACCTTCACAGTACCAATGGACAACAGTCGCTGAACGATACAGCAAATATGCTCACCTCCCCGGCCTACCATCCCCCTGGCATTGTTCACAAGCAGATGCCAGTTCAGAGGACACTCCTGCCCACCTCCGCCCCATTGATGGCTGAATGATACTATTGGTTCCATAGAAGATTCAAACAGGAGGCTAGCAACTGCAGAGCACTTTGTACTCATTCAAACGAGCCACCTGCTGTAGGTGCATCAAGCTGCTCTACAACCACAAGATGCTTTAATCAACCACACTTGCACAGTTCTGCCACCTCACATCGCCCTCCAGACAGCTTATTCTTATTTGTTTATGACTGTCTGATGCAAACCTACTTCCTCACTGACACAGATGCTGATGTCAGCACCCTCTCACCAGCTTGAATGCCCATTACTCTCTCGTCATCATCACTCCGATTAAGTGCCATGAAAGACACTGTCATTGCAGTCACCGGCACCCCTTCAATCACTTTGGACTTAGAGGTGGAGAGTCACATCCACTCGACCTTCCTCATCACTGAGATGGTTGAGTCAGTCCTGGGAGCAGACTTTCTGCATCACCATCACCTACCCCCTGACCTCATCTGTGGTTTGCTATTGCACTGTGACAGTCAGCAGCCAATCATTTGAACTATCAGTTTAGTTCTCCTTGAATATTTCTGTCTACATCCCACCTCTTCATTACATGGAGATACATCACTGGACCTCCTCCTAAAGTGCTCAGTGCTCTTCATTGAACTTTGCTCTCTGATGTCCAACTATCCTTCACTATGCAGTGCAAATGACATCACAAGATGCAAAAACACGGAGCTTTGACAGCACATCGCTGACACTGCAACATCACTTCACGCAGCCAAGCACAACCTTGCTGTCCTACAACATTTGCAACTGCCATACCGCACGTCTTCCTCTTTGATGGACACCAAGGTACTTCCAGATCCTATCTGAAAGGAATCAGACCAGATTAGTGAAGTGGTGTATCCAGCTTCAGTGCGTCATTCTGACAGTGTACCCTCTGTTCCACCCAGTGAGCCTGCTCTACAGTCTAACATGTTTGCAGCCACAGATGTGCTCTCTACTATCAGACCACATGCAGTTTGCGCTGTTTGTGATGGTACTGTTCATCCTGTAAACACTAAATCTGGGCAATCTGTCCAACATAGACCTTGATGCCTCCCTCCTCACAAACTTAGAGTGGTGAAGGCCACCATGGCCAAACTAATGGAGGCAGGCACCGTCTGCCCATGGGACAGTCCCTGGGCATCTCACCTAAAGTTTGTTTTAAAGAAAGACAAATCATGGTGCCTGTATGGTGCCTACTGGTGGCTCAATGGCTGAACAATTATAGGCAGTCCATAACTTAAAGGACTTCACCGTAATTTTAGCTGGCACCCAAATATTCAGCGTTATTGACTATAAAACAGCTTACCTCTAGATTCCTGTCACAGAAGAGGACATATTAAAGACAGCGATCATTATACCTTTTGGACTCTTTGAGTTTTTGTATATGTCTTATAGATTTAAAACATGCCAATGTTTTATTGACAAAGTTTTGTTCAGTCTACCAGTTTGTTATACCTACATAGACGTCGTCCTTATATTCTCACCATCAGCAGAAGAGCATGAGGTTCACTTACAACAAGACCCATGGGGTAATCATTAACAAAGACAAACATCAGTTGTGGCAAGCCCAAGTGACACTCGTTGGCTTGCTTGTAGATGCCTCATGCATCCACCCGACACCAGAGAAGACTGGCCAGATATCACTCTGCCCACCTCCCTCCACCTACAAAGAGTTAAGCAGATTTTTAGGCGTCATAAATTTCTAGGGGAGACATGTTCCACACACAACTGAAACTCTCCTCTCTCTGACAGAAATCCTGCACAGGAAGAACACTGTGGGGAAATGCTGCCTCAAGTGGACACATCCTGTGCAAGCTGCCTCTGATAAAAGACTGCAAGAGTACAAAATAAATGCCCAGTCTTTGGAAGCGGTAACATCCATCAAGTATCTGGGGCTGTCTATTCGAAATGATCTCAAATGGAATGATCATATTACACTAGTAACGTGTAAGGCAAACTCTAGATTGCGGTTTATTGGTAGAATCCTGAAGGAATGCAGTCCTTCAGCAAAGGAAATAGCTTACAATACGTTAGTTTGTCCAGCCTTAGAGTACTGTTCGTCTGCATGGGACCCTTACCAGTTTGGTCTGATTCAAGAGATTGAGAAGGTCCAAAGAAGAGTGGCAAGATTCGTGACTGGTACATTTAGCCATCGCAAGAGCTTTACAGAGCTCATAGAAAGTTTGAAGTGGGACACACTTGCAGATAGACTGTGCGCTAAACGGAAGGGGCTGCTCATTAAATTCTGGAATCCGCTCTTTCAAATCGCGCAATGATCACCATTCATAGATAAGGGAACTTAGAACTTGTACTGAGGCGTTCAGACAGTCGTTCTTCCATCGCGCAATACACGAGTGGAACGGGGGGGAATATGACTTTGGCGCGAATTGTGCCCTCTGCCACACACCGCTTGGAGGCTAGCGGAGTATATATGTAGATGTAGAAATCAAAGATGACTTACTGCGTGTGACTGCACTGGCTCATCTGTCTCCTGACACCCATCTTAATATAACAGCGGACGTGCGTGACCTTGCTATTGATGCTGTGTTACAACAGGAGACATACGGCATTCCCCAGTCTCTGCGGTTTTTCTCATAAACTTTCAGACACGCAGCATAAGCGGTCAACCTTTGATCATGAGCTACTCACCATTCAAGAGGCCATCTGTTACTTTTGAAAAGAGATAGAGGCCACACCTCTTAATGTTTACATGGATCACTGTTCCCTGGCTGATGCATATGTAAACTGTCTGAGGACCCCTCCCCCAGGCATTTTCGATACCTCAATTTCATTTCACAGTTCACAACTGATATGCACTACATCAAAGGCACTGACAACGTTCTCACAGACTATTTGTCGTACATTGCCTCTCCCTCTGCCCAGCTCGATTACAACCGTATCACTGAGGCGCAAGATTCTACATCTACATCTACATTTATACTCCGCATGCCACGCAACGGTGTGTGGTGGAGGGCACTTTATGTGCCACTGTCATTACCTCCCTTTTCTGTTCCAGTCGCGTATGGTTCGCGGGAAGAACGACTGTCAGAAAGCCTCCGTGCGTGCTCGAATCTCTCTAATTTTACATTCGTGATCTCCTTGGGAGATATAAGTAGGGGGAAGCAATATATTCGATACCTCATCCAGAAATGCACCCTCTCGAAACCTGGTGAGCAAGCTACACCGAGATGCAGAGCGCCTCTCTTGCAGAGTCTGCCACTTGAGTTTGCTAAACATCTCCGTAACGCTATCACGGTTACCAAATAACCCTGTGACGAAATGCACCGCTCTTCTTTGGATCTTCTCTATCTCCTCCGTCAACCCGATCTGGTATGGATCCCACACTGATGAGCGATGCTCAAGTATAGGTCGAACGAGTGTTTTGTAAGCCACTTCCTTTGTTGATGGACTACATTTTCTAAGGACTCTCCCAATGAATCTCAACCTGGTACCCGCCTTACCAACAATTAATTTTATATGATCATTCCACTTCAAATTGTTCCGTACGCATACTCCCAGATATTTTACAGAAGTAACTGCTACCATTGTTTGTTCCGCTATCATATAATTATACAATAGAGGGTCCTTCTTTCTATGTATTCGCAATACATTACATTTGTCTATGTTAAGGGTCAGTTGCCACTCCCTGCACCAAGTGCCTATCCACTGTAGGTCTTCCTGCATTTCGCTACAATTTTCTTATGCTACAACTTCTCTGTATACTACAGCATCATCCGCAAAAAGCCGCATGAAACTTCCGACACTATCTACTACGTCATTTATATATATTGTGAAAAGCAATGGTCCCATAACACTCCCCTGTTGCATGCCAGAGGTTACTTTAATGTCTGTAGACGTCTCTCCATTGATAACAACATGCTGTGTTCTGTTTGCTAAAAATTCTTCAATCCAGCCACACAGCTGGTCTGATATTCCGTAGGCTCTTACTTTGTTTATCAGGTGACAGTGAGGAACTGTGTCAAACACCTTCCAAAAGTCAAGGAAAATGGCATCTACCTGGGAGCCTGTATCTAATATTTTCTGGGTCTCATGAACAAATAAAGCGAGTTGGGTCTCACACGATTGCTGTTTCCGGAATCCATGTTGATTCCTACAGAGTAGATTCTGGGTTTCCAAAAACGACATGATACTTGAGCAAAAAACTTGTTCTAAAATTCTACAACAGATCGACATCAGAGATATAGGTCTATAGTTTTGCGCATCTGCTCGACGACCCTTCTTGAAGACTGGGACTACCTGTGCTCTTTTCCAATCATTTGGAACCTTCCGTTCCTCTAGAGACTTGCGGTACACGGCTGTTAGAAGGGGGGTAAGTTCTTTCGCGTACTCTGTGTAGAGTCGAATAGGTATCCCGTCAGGTCCAGTGGACTTTCCTCTGTTGAGTGATTCCAGTTGCTTTTCTATTCCTCAGACACTTATTTCGATGTCAGCCATTTTTTCGTTTGTGCGAGGATTTAGAGAAGGAACTGCAGTGCGGTCTTCCTCTGTGAAACAGCTTTGGAAAAAGGTGTTTAGTATTTCCGCTTTACGCGTGTCATCCTCTGTTTCAATGCCATCATCAGCCCGGAGTGTCTGGATATGCTGTTTCGAGCCACTCACTGATTTAATGTAAGACCAGAACTTCCTAGGATTTTCTGTCAAGTCGGTACATAGAATTTTACTTTCGAATTCACTGAACGCTTCACGCATAGCCCTCCTTACGCTAACTTTGACATCATTTAACTTCTGTTTGTCTGAGAGGTTTTAACTGCGTTTCAACTTGGAGTGAAGCTCTCTTTGCTTTTGCAGTAGTTTCCTAACTTTGTTGTTGAACCATGGTTGGTTTTTCCTGTCCCTCAGAGTTTTACTCGGCACGTACCTGTCTAAAACGCATTTTACGATTGCCTTGAACTTTTTCCATAAACACTCAACACTGTCAGTGTCGGAACAGAAATTTTTGTTTTGATCTGTCAGGTAGTCTGAAATCTGCCTTCTATTACTCTTGCTAAACAGATAAACCTTCCTCCCTTTTTTTATATTCCTATTAACTTCCATATTCAGGGATGCTGCAACGGCCGTATGATCACTGATTCCCTGTTCTACACTTACAGAGTCGAAAAGTTCAGGTCTGTTTGTTATCAGTAGGTCCAAGATGTTATCTCCAGGAGTCGGTTCTCTGTTTAATTGCTCGAGGTAATTTTCGGATAGTGCACTCAGTATAATGTCACTCGATGCTCTGTCCCTACCACCCGTCCTAAACATCTGAGTGTCCCAGTCTATATCTGGTAAATTGAAATCTCCACATAAGACTATAACATGCTGAGAAAATTTATGTGAAATGTATTCCAAATTTTCTCTCAGTTGCTCTGCCACTAATGCTGCTGAGTCGGGAGCTCGGTAAAAGGAACCAATTATTAACCCAGCTTGGTTGTTGAGTGTAACCTCCACCCATAATAATTCACAGGAACTATCCACCACTGGTTGCATGCAATCTATCCTTTCTAAACACCGTCTGCACCTTTGTAAAAATTTTGGCAGGATTTATCTCTGGCTTCAGCCAGCTTTCTGTACCTATAACGATTTCAGCTTCGGTGCTTTCTATCAGCGCTTGAAGTTACCAATGCAGCTTCGACAGTTTACAACTACAATACCGATTGCTGCTTGGTCCCCGCATGTCCTGACTTTGCCCCGCACCCTTTGAGGCTGTTTGCCCTTTCTGTACTTGCCCGAGGCCATCTAACCTAAAAAACCGCCCAGTCCACGCCACACAACCCCTGCTACCTGTGTAGCCGCTTGCTGCATATAGTGATTCAGACCAAGATGTGCAGGACCTCCTTTGTGACCCAGAGGAAGGCCTCAAACTTAAGCAACATACCTTTCTGGCTTCACCAAACCAGTTTGGTGCAATGTGTCCCCTGACTGGGTCCAACCAGTCATCCTGAAACGTTTTCATAAACAAATCTTCAATCTCATCCACAATTTCACACATCCTGGAGTACATCCCTCTGTACGTTTTGTGACATAATATTTTGTGTTGCCCCACATGCGGAAAGACTGTGCCACATGGACCAGGGAAAGACTGTGCCACATGGACCAGGGTGTGCATCCCAAAGTGCATATGGATATAACAGGACCACTTCCAGTCTTGTATGGACAGTGTTACATTATATCACTGGTTGATAGAGTTACACGGTGGATTGAGGCCACACCTACTGCTGATATATTTGCTGAGATTGTCACCAAAGTTTTTGCCACTATGTGGATGCACATTTTGGTTGCCCTGTGTTGCTCACTGCCGACCAGGGCAGTCAAATTTGAGTCCTCTCTGTTCAATGAACTGTGTCATCTTTGAGGTTGCCTCCATTTCAGTACCACCATGTATCATCCCCAGTCAAACAGTCTCATTGAAAGATGGCACAGCATGTTAAAAGTGCCGCAGATGTGCCACCTGAATCATGTACAGAAGCCCTTCCCTGAGTACTGCTCAGCGTCCACACTGTCCATAAGGAAGACCTCGATGCATCCCTAGGCGAGATCCTGTATGGCGAGACATTATCTCTTCCCACTGATTTCATCGTACAGGCCACAGTGCACACCAATCATGACCTGCCAAATCTTGTTGCCCACATCAGATACCATGTACAGAACCTGTATCTACCCCGTCATCACACCATGCAATACTGTGGCTCTTCATCCATAGGGATATATCCATCTGCGCGCATGTGATGCTGCGTGTTGACACTGTGAGACTGGCTCTCCATCCACTGTATACAGGTCCTCATAAAGTAATTACTTACAGCACACACACATTCGATATCATGATGGACAGTGTCTGTTGACAAACTGAAGCCAGCTTGGACTATCACCAAATGGTCTCCTCAGCCGCCATCTAGCCCTGCACCCAACCAACCATCTTCTACCCCTTTCACACTGCAGCTCAACCTGTCCGACTTTCTCCCTGAGGATATATCTGTGATGCTCACTGACAAAAGCCTGGTCACCTCTGCACAGTACAAAGACAGAAGATATGGGGCCAGCTCACCGTCCCCATACCGGCAGATGTGAACACGGCAGAACTGACATCCCTACTCACTACCGGGAGCTCCCTCATCATGACTACCCCAGCTTACAGCATGGCTGTCCCAATTATAGCTCACAACAGAACTACACTATTGGCCACTCCACCCTTGATGCCTACCGCCAATGCTTCTACTGATGATAGTGCACTAGTACTGGCTACTTCCCATTGTGGATGAGCCCTCCAGCCTCCTGCTCGCCTCAGAGACTACAAGATCTCTGACATCACTGCTGCTGGCTCCACTACAGACCAACATCAACACACCACCTCCTCACTACACCTTCCCTTCTTCAGTGCTCTGCACTAAGGGTAGAGGGGGGTGGGGGGAATCTGTGGTGAAATAGTGATTATATGTTGCCTCTGACTGACAAAATAAACATTGCTGCACTGTGCAGCAGAGTGAACAAAAACATCTGTGACGAGTTAGTATGCATCAAATCTCTGAATGGTGCACCACAATGTACCTGGTAGTTATAATTAATTTCCCTATTTAACACGTTATAACATGGAAATTAATTACTGTACGAGTACCAAGCTTGGTAGCATTATTTTTAAGGACATGGGGAAGAGAAATAATGTAGAATCAATTCAGTTAAAACACTTTTAATGTGCTGATACTGTACATAATACCATTACATACCATTACTATTAGAAAAGGGGCTCAATATGGCGCCCATCAGCATCCAGAAGAGTCTGAAGGTGCAGGATTGCATTCTGCACAGCAGAACGTAGCATGTCCATAGGTAGGCAGGCTACCTCTCTTGATTTGCTGTGCATCAGATCAGCACATGTGTGGATGTTCCCCTGGTAATCCCTGTCCTTAAGGTAGCTCCACAACCAGAAATCACAGGGAGTGAGGTCAAGAGATTGTGCTGGCCAGGCATTTAGAAATGCTCGGCTGATAATTCGATCATTTCCAAATGCGTTTCAGAGAAGCAGGTAAATGTCATGAGCGATGTACGGTGTGGCCCCCATCTTGCATGAAAACTGTTGAGTTCAATGCGGCTCTTTTCTGTAGGGTGCGTATGACATGCTGGCGATGCATATCACAGTAATGCTGGCCAGTCACACTGCTCATCTTTGGTTCTTCCACACCAACCTGCTCAAAAAAGAATGGGCCAATAATGAACGTAGCCTCAAAGCCACACCGTACGGTGACACATTCACCATACAGAGGAACTTCGTGCACAGTGACTGGAGGTGAAGATCCCCACACTTGGCAGTTCTGTGTGTTCACCTCACCTGTTAAAGAGAAATGAGCTTCATCTGTCCATAGAATGATCCAGGGCCAGCCCTCATCAACTTCAATCCTTGCAAGAAAGTGGAGAGTGAAGTCAACATGTCATTCTGCATCTTGTGGTGCAAGCAGCTGTGTGATATGAATCTTGTATGGATACCGTCTGAGAATGGTTTAAATTACTTTCCATACAGTGGACCACAGGATGTTCAACTGTGGTGACACAGCATGTGCACTGCCTGATATTGAAAGACATTCCACACAGCATTGTCTGCCATAGCGACAGTGATTTCATCAACCACCTGTATCGCCACCAGTTGTCAGTCTCTTTCCGGAGCAATGCCCAGTTCTCCAGTCAGTTCACACTTCTTCATCATTCTCTACACAGCAGGTGAAGAAAGAGGACCTTTCCATAATACTTTCAGCTGACGATATTCTCGAAGTGCAGCTGCAGCATCACTGTTGTTTTGTTAACAGAGCTTCACCAATAATGCCATGCTCCTTTTGTCCAAGCTCATGTTGACATGTCAACAAGTGCACTGCGACTGGTCAGGTGTGTGAGACTATGAATTATGACGACTGATCATGACACCTGGGGGGGCATAGTTGGAACTGGATGGTGGCACTGTGATGCATGAAAATCATGAACCCCATACTCTGGACATTAATGCTACCAAGTCTGGCACTTGTACAGTAATTAGTTTCTGTGTTATAATGTGTTAAATAGGGAAAGTTTAATTACAACCATCCAGTAATTCTGTCCAGCAAATAAATTAAGGATTTGTCTATCACACTCTGTGTACCATTTATTATGTATGCACTCCCACTGGTACCACATTTCCCATAAAACAAATAAAAAATTATTTACTGAAAATGTATATGAGAAAAAAAATATTGCAACACCGTTACTTTGAATCTGTGATGAGTTATAGCATAATCTTTTGGGGAAATAAAGAACTTATGAAAAGAATATTGACCTCGATAATATTCTTCTCGGGTGTGCAGCCGGATCATAACATCATCTTGACTTTGGTTTGAGAAAGCCTGGTGTGTACAAGATTCCTTGCCACTGTGGGAAGGCTTATATTGGTCAGACTATCCTGACCCTTCAGGGCTGATGTGTTGAGCACCAGCGGCACATACGGTTGTTTCAGCCTAAGAAATCTGCAGTGGCGGAGAACTGTCTCACCGATCGACATAGAATGCTGTATGAGGGGACACAAATGGTGGCCCCTGCAGCTCGCTATTGGGATTGTGTTTTAAAGGAATCCATAGAGATTTGATTATCTGATAATCTTATTTATAGAGACAAGGGTTACCTTTTAAGTAAGACTTGGAACCCAGTGTTATCAGACATTAAGAAACAACGGTCTGTGTTTCGATCATCAGAATAATGTTTAATTTTTGATAGCAATATCTTGATTTCACCTGTTTCTACCACTTGGGCGCTGTATGTTTACTTGCGCTAGAGGGCAGTTATGGCACCTTCTCGTGCACGCGTTGTGGGCCTTTTGCGGCCTATATAGGGGCTGATGCTTGCGCTGAGAAGTCAGTTCCAGTGAGATCGTGTACCAGCACTCTCATCTGCAGATGGCGGCCAGGTGGACCGCTGAAATATTGTGTCAAGATGATGTTATGATCTGGCTGCACACCCGAGAAAAATATTATCAATTATTATGCCAGGAAAGCCTTCGTTGTCACAATATTGACCTTGCAAAAAAATTATAAGAAAAGTGACAAGAGCCTTGTTATTCACTATTAAGAGATTTGAGCGTATTAAATGTTCCATCCCAGTACCTGTCTGCATTAACAGATGTCAAACCCGATTCATTCGGGGTCACCACTATGGGAAATGGGATACTAACGGTATGATAGCAGAATAGTGACACAGCATAGAGATACAATATTTATTGGTAAGCACGATATATGTAAATTGTGTAATCATTAAGAGCATACAGAGCATACTAACTGGCCACTGCCTCTTGGTGCAGTGATCCTCCTTTTACTGAGTCAGAGATGTTATGCTGCCACAAATTCGTATGGATGTGTGCCATTAGTATTACACTATGTCTGACTTTTACTTCATAAAGAAGCTCGCTCATGAGCATTGATTGTTTGATAGATCTATTCTTCAGTAACCTTAATAGTGCTCTGATTAAACACTTGGTAATAAGGACAATGCATAATTTCAGAGACTGCCTGATGGGTTGAGAAGTGAAGCGTGTGACCAAAGTTGTCAGAAGTGTGACACAAGGTAGTGAAAAATTGTGTACTTTAGCTCTCCTTTCACATCATGAAAGGAGGACGTGAGGCATTTACAAAAATTTTGTATATTAGAACAAATAGCTGTAACAAGATGTTGTTTTTTCATAAATATTAATAGCAGGCTGCATTATATCACATCACTACATGTGTACACCAATTAATGCAGCTTGTGAAATTTCATCAGTACTCTTTTCACTGCTTTCTATTTTTCTTTTTGTGTCCATGTGTTTGTAATGTAAATAAACTGTGCTCTTGTTATGTGATCTTCATTAATTTATTAATGGGGGTCTTATTGTCACTATTTTGTCACATATCTAGAAACACCAAAACTTTGAATTTTTGTATAAAATATCCCCTTTCTGCTCCATGCATGTC
This sequence comes from Schistocerca serialis cubense, assembly GCF_023864345.2. Classification (NCBI taxonomy): domain Eukaryota; kingdom Metazoa; phylum Arthropoda; class Insecta; order Orthoptera; family Acrididae; genus Schistocerca; species Schistocerca serialis. The sequence continues at coordinate 430,211,453 of NC_064642.1, forward strand.
CTGGCAGAGTCACATACATAAGTGTTGTGTACAATCCTCTTGGTCAGGCATAGGAGGTAGGTGAGAGGGGTGGTACTGGTGGGAGTATGTAATGTAGCATAATGAAAACACACATTATGATTACTTTGATACCATGTCAACTGCACACTATGGTACCACACATTGGTCATTGGAAGGATACATTAAGTTAGTTATCTATTTATATATGAATGTTCATGTACAAAACAATCACTTTGGAATATAGGTGGTTGATTTTCATTGTAAATTCAATAAATTACTTGTTAAACATTGTAACGCAAATTGGCATGTAAACAGATGCAAATAAAGTAACTTCTAAATTGACGAGGCAGAAGGACAGTAATTTTACTTGAAGTACCTAAGTTTATAATATTGAGAATGTGTTAGAAATATCAAAATTTGTTTAATTGAAAAGATATTAAAGATTCTTCTAACAATTTTTGGGTGTGCAGCCAGATCCCGTTGACATTCTGACACAATATTTCAGCCCAGAGACGTCTGGCCATCTTCAGGTGAGTAGACAACTACTGAAATGTCCAGGTGCATTCGTGGTATTTATGCATGTGAAATGTGCTGGTGTCTTTTGGCACAGGTGTCAAGTGATGACATGCACAGGACAGCTGAGTTGTTTGTGCCGCCCTCAGTGGTGGAAGTGAGAGATGATCTAATCATTACATATCGAATGACTCTGTCAACTCCACTGTGATTACGTAATTTTAATTATAGGATTCCAGTTTTTATTCAATTGAAAGCCATTGTCACGATTTATGAGATTATCGAATCTGAAAAACTGGAAACTGGAGATAAAATTTTTGGTCTATTGTATTACACAGTGTTCCATGGAAATATAGTGTTCTGCTGCTGCTGATTTTAATGGTTGTCAGAAACGGGTGTATCATTCATGTTCTGTACGATGTTCCTGGACAGTTAATGTCATTTGGCCTGTATATGCAGCACCACACTCACAGGGAATTTTGTAAATGACCACTTTTTTCAGTTGTAAGTTATCTATAATGGAACCAAACAGGGCCAGGCTCTGTGTTGGTGGATGAAAGGTAACCTTGATTTTATTTTTCCTAAGCAATTTGCCTATTTTAGAGGACACATTTCCAGGATATGGAGGGAATGCAGTTGATTTAAAGTCATCATCAATGTCCTCAGTGCTTTGCTTCTTGTTATAATAGCTGTATGTGGCCTTCCTTATTTGGTATGAAGTGTAGCCATTCCCTTTAAAAGCCTTCTCCAAGTGTTTTAATTCTGAGCAGAGGTATTAAGGTACGAGAACACCGGCAGTTTGTGTGGGTTGATGACAGCTAGACACCTGGAGATATAGATCTGTGTATGCGGGTTTCTTGTACACGGAATGTCCTGAAGATCCATCATTCTTACAGCATACTAGCACATCTAAAAAGGGTAAAGTCCCCTCTTTCTCAATCTCCATCATAAACTTGACATTCTCATGTAATGTGACAAAGGAATTTCTCCAGTTCTTGTCTGCCCTGAGGCCATACAACAAAACTATCATAACACCAGAAAATTGTGGGCTCTAAAACAGCAGACTCAAGTGCTTTCTCCTCAAAGTCCCCCATAAAGAGATTAGCCACCGCAGGGGAAAAGGGGCTTCCCATGGCAGTGCCACCTGTTTGTTCAAATAGTTCTTTATTAAATAAGAATAAATTACCAATAATATGTAACAAGCCCATTAAAGGCACTTTGGTAAAAAGAGAGACCACATCAAAGCTAACTTGTAAATCAAAGCTGCTAAGCTTAACTGCCTTCAAGCAACTGACAAAATCCACAGAATAACATATATGGTGACAACACTTACCCACATATGGCTTGAGTAGAGAGGCCAGTTTTGCAGCAGAACAGGTTGAGGCAACCACTGATATTGTCACATCGTTAAAAGAGCTCCCCATGCTGTTCACAAAGGACCATCCAAAAATAACTTCTTGTGGCTTTCGTGTTGTGAGTTGGCTAAACTTTTCACTTTGTCTATTTGTACTGTCCCTGTGGGCCCAGTATGCCTTGGCCCAGGATACACCATCAACCCAGTCCCAGATGAGGGAGGAGCATTCTGTCGTAGAGTTAACACACATATGACAAAGGTGAATGACAATAACATGAAGTGTGAAGCCTTCTCAGTTGAATGCAGCATCTCTACTGTCTGTAGACAAATCATTATGGCTCTGGCCTTCATTTGTGTGAGGTCTTATTTTGTTTTTAGAGAAAAAATGATTTAATAATATAACAACAAATTATTGTGAAGTTTCACATGAAACTTGGAAAAAGCTGCTAGTGGAACCTATCTTTTACTAAAGGAAGTGCATAGAAAATACTTTTTATCATGTATACTAGGTTTTAAGTGGTTCAGGCATTTCCAAGATGGCCAAGAACATGTTGATGATGACTCACTCCCAGGACGCCCTTCAACATCAAAAATGGATGAAAATATCAAAAAAGTAGGTAATCTGATTCAATCTGACCATCAATTGAGTATTAGATTGATTGCTGAAACTGTAGGAGTTGACGTGGAATTTATAAGCCAAATTTTACGTAACTAATTTAATGTGAGAAAAGTTTGTGTGAAACAGGGCCAAAAATTCTCACTATTGAACAGAAAGAAGCTCGTGAAAATGTTTGTGCTGACACTTTGGATACCACTGACAATGATCCTAATTTCTTGAAAAGAGTGATAATACATGAAAAATCTTGATTTCTCACTTGTTATCCAGAAACTAAATACCAATTCATGGAATGGAAGGGCCAACTTCACTGACAGTAAAAAAGCTTGCATAAGCATATCAAGATTCAAAACAATGGTGATTTTTTTCATCTGGAATTGTGTATCTTCACTGGGTTCCTGAAGGGAAAACTCTTAATCAAAATTACTGCCTTCAGGTTCTTTCTCAACTCTGTGAAAAAAAAAAAAAACTGAATTGTGGAACAATAAGTCATGGGTTCTGCAGTAATGCAACGCACCAGCTTGTACCACATCATCTGTTCAAAGGTTTCAAGGGAAATACAGCATCCCAGCACTAGACCACCCACCTTATTCACCTGACCTAGTGCCTTGTGACTTTTATCTCTTACCAAAGGTCAAATCTGCATTAAAAGGAACAATATTCAGTCCATTGAAGTAGTGAAAGGAAAAATGGCATTTGTCATCAAAGAGTTCATAGAGAAAGTCTTCTAGCACTGTTTCCATCAATCAAAAGTTTACATAGAGCATTATTATGACAGAGGAGGGGAGTATATTGAGAGTGACAGTAACTAAATATGTTTGTTTTTGAGATAAAATGTTTTACAGCAATAGTCCCATTATCTTATAGCCACATTTTGGAGTCAAAGTTTACTGTGTGGACTACATTATTAAGTAATTAATATGCCACAAAATTTTCCTGACTTTGTTTAAAACGAATGCTGGGGGGCCTTTAAAAGGAAAAGGTATTATCTGCAAGAGTTGCAAAACCCATACATCAAAATGGAAATTGTTCACGTTTCAAGTTCTGCCAGTGGTTAGAGAGTGAAGTGGAACCAGGACTTCTGGATCCTCAGTTTTTAATTTCTACAGATGAGGCCTGTCACTGTATGTGAACGCATAGGACATGCACCATTATGCATCAGAAAATTCCCATAATTACTTTTTAAGAGCTATTGCACAAACTCAAGGTTGGTGTTTGGTGTACAATGTCTGGCATCCACACTATAATATGATTCTTTCACCAAACTGTTGATGCTAACTAGTATGGCCAAAAACTATTTAATCTGGATGAGACTTGTTGAAAAATATTCAAACCTTGGTCCACATAATTTTTCTATGCTTACCTTTTACTTACTGTGCTTGGTATCCTTTGAAATACTCTCCTCCACAATTGATACAGTGCTCCCTGTGCCATTTCCACTTCTGGACACAGTCTTGGTACACTCTTGCTGGATCATGCAAAGTGCTATTTGCAAATTTTCTTATATCTTGTCTATCAATGCAAATCTTTGTCCTTTCAATGGAGTTTTCAAATTTGGAAGTAAGAAAAAGGTCTGCAGGGGCCAGGTCTGGAGAGTATGGAGGATGAGGCAGCACAATTATTTCGTTTTTGTGCAATAGTCACACACCAACAGGGATGAATGTGTGAGTGTGTTAACATGATGTAAGAGGCATGAATTGTCTCACCGCATTTCAGGCTGTTTCCTTCTCATATTTTCTTGCAGGCATCATAACACATCCCATTAGTACTGTCAATTAACAGTTTGTCCCTGTGGTACGAATTCATGATGAACTAATCCTTCAAAGTCAAGGAATTCTATCAGCATGACTCTGACATTTGACCTGATTTGACGAGCTTTTTCTGTTCTCGACTCATTATGAAGACTGAACCTTGTTCTCATCATTGCAACCATAGTCCCACATCCCATCAACATCATGATTCTCTTAAGGAACATCTCATTCTCATCTGCATGATTCAAAAGCTTTTCACAGATTGTGAGGTCCCTCTAGTCTTGAATCATGAGCCGTGGGATGAACTTAACAGTAATATGATGCATTCCAATGTGATGAACCAGGAATTCATAACATAATCCAACTGAAATATTACATTCTTCTGCAATCTCTCAGACTGTCAGTCTTTGATTGACATGCACAGTTTTGTTGACATTCCTGAAGTCAAAGGGCCTCCTGAATGTGGGTCATCTTTAACTTCTGTCTGGCTAATTTAAAACCATGTGAACTATTCGTATCACTGAGTGTTAAGCACTCATCATTGTAGGCTTCCTGCATCATTTGGTGTATCTCTGTAAAGGTTTTCTTGAGTTTCACACAAAATTTAATGCAGATGTGTTGGTCCTCTAACTCTGCCATCTCGAAATTTGCAAACTGTGTAACACAATGTTCTACTCAATACAGCACGGAAAAAAACTGACAGACATGCAGCAATGAAACTTCTGGCAGTTACACATTAAACACATACATGTGCAGGAATACCAAGCACATTTTGCTCCAAATCACCACTGACACAAAATACGAATGTTCTGTAATTTTTTGAACAGAGCTCGTGTGTCGTTCAACACACAGAAGACATTTTCTGAAAGAAGGAGTTATAGAACACAGTGCCTTAAAAACCTTGTTATGAGGGCATAAGGTGTTGGGTGAGGAGGGGATAGTCAGGAGAAGCAGTGCAACCTTTGGCCACCTTGCTGTTTCTGAGTGATTTACATCTGTGGGGCAAACTGAAAGGGTCAGATGTACTCAAACAATCCTTACATGCTGGCAGAGCTACAGCAAAACATTCAGAATGCTGTTGCTGCTGCTGCTCAGGCAGAGCTACTGCATGTGCTCACAGTATGATAAACTGATCACAGCGCTACATCAACTTCAACAAGGGCCATTTCCAATATCTTCATTAACAAGGTTCAGTGTTATTGTAAATATATGCCTGGCCCTGTAATGAATTTGTGCACCCTGTATAACTCCAAAGTATTGTAAAACTAAAATTTAGTGTAGTATAATTTTGATGAGCTTCCTGTAAAATAAATCACTTATTCAACTTGTATGTTATGAGGCAATAAACATCTGATTATAATTCTGATTTGTGAGCTTAAAGCCAGTGTTTCATTCTCTAGCTTGAAATATGATGTGTATCTTTGGCCAACAAAAGACATTGAAATAGAAATAGAAGTTTATTGTCTCATAACATACAATTTCAAGCCATTGTTTTAAAGTACAGGAGACTCATCAAAACACAAAAACTGGTTTACAATTTTTCTTGTAATACCAGCAACATAATATACAGTACTGAATAATTACTTAATTAAGCAATTAATAATTTTTCTTCAAAAGTAACAAACTTTTAAGATTAACAGTCCTAAGTACTTGCTCTCTCCTGCTCAAATTTTCAGGTTGTTATTTATGAATTCTTCTACTGAATAGTAACATTTCTGCACTAGTTTCTCATACAAGGATTTTCTCAGTGTTCCTAAATTTATGCTGAGCAATTCTCTTCCTTTCACTCTGTTGTAAATTTTCATACCCATATTGTTGTGTCTAGACAAGACAGCCTAGACACAATGAGAGGAAGCCGAAAGGCATGCGCTTAAACTCACGCAGGCTGGCGTGAGGTCTGAAACAGGATACGTAATGAATGCTATAAAGAAAAGTACGTAGCTTCTGGAATACTTAACTTTAATCCACAATTGTAGAACATCTCTCGTTACGGTACATGCTTCATTATATTAATTATCAATTGAATATGGCGCCTTGCTAGGTCGTAGCAAATGTAGCTGAAGGCAATGCTAACTATCATCTCGGCAAATGAGAGCGTATTTGTCAGTGAAGCTTTCCTTGCAAAGTCGGCTGTACAACTGGGGTGAGTGTTAGTACGTCTCTCGAGACCTGCCGTGTGGTGGCGCTCGGTCCGCTATCACTGACAGTGGCGACACACGGGTCCGGCGTATACTAATGGACCGCGGCCGATTTAAAGGCTACCACCTAGCAAGTGTGGTATCTGGCGGTGACACCACATTCCTCCCCACAAATCGGCGTACGGTTGTGTTATAAGGCTTCCGCCCGCCGTGGGGAGGACCCCATGTTGACGTATGCGACAAGGTGGGGAGCTTAACAACAGGCGAGGCTGTGCCACCCGCACCCGGCCATTCGGTCCGAGGGGAGCTAGGAAACGCCTGAAAACCTAGTCCAGGGTGCACGCCAACATGCGGTGTATGCGCCCTAAGATAGTCAGGAGGGGCCGGAGGGTCGACCTCGATCGAGTTGGAGCACCCGACTGGCGTAGACGACATCTGGTCCGGAGCGGGCAAGAGGTCCATGTCGGAGGACAGCTGGTCACGGGAAGCGATTGGCAGCGCGTGATCCAGGGAGGTGCTTGGCGGCTGCAGTGAAGCGTCCACTGCGGGCGGTGCCGGCGGCGGCTGCGGCGGCATGTGGCAAAATGGAAGGCAGCGTCGGTAACACCTGGGGATGAGGTGAGCCAGTAGATGGGTCCCCAGGGCGCTGACCGGATGGCACTGTCGCTGAAAGCAGACGGGGAGCAGCAGAACCCGTGCGACGACAGAGGCGCAGCTGATTGAGATGCCGACGCACCTCACCAGAGGCCCCCAAAACCAGATACATAGCACGGCCGAGGCAGCGAAGAATGCGCCCTGCGAACCAACGCCGTGAACTGCGATGGTTGCGGTAGTAGACAATGTCGCCTGGGGCAAAAACAGGTGGCTGCTGCTGCACGGGAACCTGATGCAGCGGATGCAGCAAAGACATCAAGGTTCGATGAGGACGGCCGTGGAGCAACTCAGCCGGCGAGCGACCATCTCAGGGCTGAGAGCGATACGAAGACAAGAAGAGCAATAACGCGTCCTCCCGAGAATGCGACTCTTTCAACTTCAACATCTGTGACTTGAAAGTCCAGACCAATCGTTCAGCGGCACCGTTGGATTGAGGCGAAAACGGCACGGATGTCAGATGTTGAATACCATTGGCCTTGTGGAATGACTGAAATTCTGCGGACATGAATTGTGGGCCATTGTCGGAAACAATAGTCTGTGGAAGACCTTCAATGCGAAAGATAGTGAATAATGCTTGGATGGTGGCAGATGACGTCGTGGAAGACATCCGGACAACTAAAGGAAAATTACTGAAAGAATCGACCACAACCAACCATCGAGCATTCCAAAATGGACCAGCAAAATTGATGTGTAAGTGTTGCCAAGGGGAAGTGGCTTTTGGCCATGCAAAGAATTTCCGCGGTGGTGCGGATTGTTGTTCGGCACACGCCATGCAAGAAGAGCACATATTCTTAATCGCAGCATCGATTCCAAACCAAGTACAGTGCTGACGAGCAAGTTGTTTCGTTCACACTATACCCCAATGTCCTTGGTGGAGAAGCCGTAAGACAGAGGACTGTAACGAACGTGGGACCACGCTCTGGACTGATCATTATCAGAACGCAACAACAAAACACCACGCCGTACAAAAAGTCTCTCCTTGTGTGCAAAAAATCGGCGAACCAGCGGATCCTCGATCCGTGACTTTGACAAGGGCCATTGAGTAGCAACAAAACGCAAAACGGTAGCAAGGACAGGGTCAGCAGCTGTGGCTGTAGCTACACGACGAAAATCAATCGGAAACGATTCGACCACATCATCGGTTTCCGCATCAATGAACATGCAAGCAAGTTCGGGAGAATCGAATGCTCTATCCTCAGCAACAGGCAAACGGGACAATGCATCAGCGTTGCCGTGCTTAGCAGTGAACCGATACAAGATATCGTAGTGGTACTGCGAGAGGAAAATTGACCAGCGAATGAATTTCTGCGCTGTACGTGGTGGTACAGGCTTGTTCGGATGAAAAAGCGAAGTCAAAGGTTTGTGGTCTGTAATGATGGTAAAGTGACGACCACACAAGAAATCATGGAACTTTGTGACACCAAATACGAGAGCCAAAGCTTCTTTCTGTATCTGTGAATAATTTCTTTGTGCAGACGAGAGCAATTTGGACGCAAAGGCAATAAGGCGATCATGCGATCCATCTTTGTGCACAAGCACAGCACCGATCCCGAAATCTGATGCATCGACCATCAACAAAAGGGGTTTCTGGGGATCGAATGGCGTAAGGCAAGTATTGGAAAGCAACACCGATTTCAACTGGCGAAAGACGTGTTCGCATTCCGTCATCCAGACGAATGGAACACCTTTACGGCGTAAGCGATGAAGCAGAGCTGAAATGGAAGAGGCATGGGGAACATAATGATGGTAATAATTAATTTTTCCCAACACACTCTGTAGCTGCTTCAAATTCTGTGGCGTAGGCAAGTCCTGTATGGCACGGAGGTGCTCTGGACTCGGATGTATGCCTTGTGCATTGATTACATGTCCCAAATATGGGAAGTCACGAGCAAAAAATACACATTTGTCCTTTCACAAGCGAAGACCGTTTCGTCGCAAGACCTGAAATAATGTTCTGAGATTAGCTAGATGTTCTTCTTCCGTCTTTCCGGAGATCACAATATCGTCCAGATAGTTTGCTGCAGTAGGGACCGAGGCACAAACAGTTTGCAGATTTTGCTGAAACAATGCAGGGGCGGATGCACACCCGAATGGCAGTCTTTTGAATCGGTACAAACCAAGATGTGTGTTAACCACCAAGACACGCTGGGATTCGTCGTCCACTGGTATTTGCAAGTACGCATCTGCTAGGTCCAACTTCGAAAAATATTTACCCGGGCACAGTTTGTCAAAAAGATCTTCCAGGCGGGGTAAAGGAAAAGTTGCAACCACTAGTTGTGGATTCACTGTTGCCTTGAAGTCCACACAAAGTCTCAATTGTCCGGAAGGCTTTTGCAAAATCACCAAGGGTGATGCCCAGAGAGAAGCCTGCACACGTTCAATCACACCTTGCGATTCCAAATCATGTAATGTTCTTGCTGCCTCATCACGCAATGCGTGGGGAACATTGCGCGCTCTGAAAAATTTTGGTTGCACGTTGACTTCCAGTTCCAAATGTGCTTTATAGTTCTTAGCGCAACCAAGGCTCGGTGCAAAAATGTCTGAAAATTCTTCACAAAGACGAGAAACACCGGCTGAAGGCACAGTCTGATTCACTGGTAGGACCTGATTGACTATAGACAAGTTAAACAACTGAAATAAATCTAAACCAAACAAGTTCACAGCAGAAGAAGAACGAAGGATGTAAAATGACACAAGTTTTGTTTGTCCCTTGTATGTTGCAAGAAGGCTGAACTGTCCGAACACTGGGATATGCTGTCCGGAATAACTAGTTAGCTTAACATTTGCGGCACGCAAGGGAGGTGTGGCCAGTTGTTTGTACTTGTCTTTATTGATCAATGAAACTGCAGCTCCAGTATCGAGCTGGAATGGTATCACGTGGCCAAGAATGTCCAAGTCTACAAAAAGTTTATTGTCCTGCCGACGACAAGAGCGACTGTCTCGTGCAACGTGAACAGACACTGGTACAGAATCACTTGCTAATTGACGTGATTTCCGGCGACGTCGACGGACACTTTTTGTGGGACGCACACAGTCACTTTTAGAGAGAGTGGCACTGGGCGGAGTGGAATTAACTACATGAATGTCCATGGGCGAAGGTTCATGAGCCTGAGTATTCTTGGTTCGATTCCGATTCCGATTCCGGCGTGAAGCAAAGGGCCTGGAATGGTTGTGAATGTCCGATCTGAGCTTTGTCTGGCAAACACTCTGAACATGTCCTTTTTTTATTACAGAAAAGCAAATAGCTTGGCATGATGGGCAATTCTCACGCAAATGTCTAGTAGCACACTGCGGGCATGATTTCAGCACCGCATTTGCTTGCTGGCGCGGGACACGTGGCTGCGCGGACGTGCGCGAGGGCTGTTTACCGTTCCGTGCAGCTCGCCCGGCGGGCTGGGTAATGTGACACACAGCTGGCGAAGTTTCAAATGATTCCTGAGCAAAGTCAAGTGTGTCTTGCCTATCCAAAATGTCTATCACTTGTTGAAGGGAGGGATTGACTAGTTTCAAAATTTGCTCCCATATACGAACATCAGAAACGTTCTGTGCAATTGCATCACGCACCATAGTATCTGAATAAGGGAGTCCACATTCACACTCAAAAGCACAATCCCTTGTAAGGCCTTGCAAAGTTGCAACCCACTCCTGATTAGTTTGACCGGCCGTACGTTTTGTACGAAAGAACGTATACCGTTTTGCAACTACATTGACTGATTCTTTGAAATAGGCATCTAATGCTGACAAAATTTCGTCATAGGACAGAGTTGCTACGTCGCGTCGGGGAAACAATTTCACTATCACACCGTACGTCTGCACCCCTACACACGCCAATAAATGAGGCTGCCGCTCGTGACCTTGAATTCTGTAGGCGGCGAGATGGAATCCAAATTGGCGTGACCACTCCGTCCAGCTTTCCATTGCCGCATCAAATCGACGAAAAGGTGGTGCTACTGCGTGTTGTGGCTGCGGTAGCGGTGGAGCGGTGGCTGCCGCATCGTTTTGCATTGCACGTTGACCCTGGACGAGCTGTCCAATGGCATCCAATAAGGCCTGCGTCTGCTGATTCTGCAAGCGATAAAATTCAGACAGTACATCTGGAGATTGTGGCAAAGCCATGACACAAGTAATCTAAGCAAGTATAAAGAACAAGACCACGTTTTTACTCGTCGCCAAAAATGTTGTGTCTAGACAAGACAGCCTAGACACAATGAGAGGAAGCCGAAAGGCACGCGCTTAAACTCACGCAGGCTGGCGTGAGGTCTGAAACAGGATACGTAATGAATGCTATAAAGAAAAGTATGTAGCTTCTGGAATACTTAACTTTAATCCACAATTGTAGAACATCTCTCGTTACGGTACATGCTTCATAATATTAATTATCAATTGAATACGGCGCCTTGCTAGGTCGTAGCAAATGTAGCTGAAGGCTGTGCTAACTATTGTCTCGGCAAATGAGAGCATATTTGTCAGTGAACCTTTCCTTGCAAAGTCGGCTGTACAACTGGGGCGAGTGCTAGTACATCTCTCTAGACCTGCCGTGTGGTGGCGCTCGGTCTGCTATCACTGACAGTGGCGACACGCGGGTCCGGCATATACTAATGGACCGCGGCCGATTTAAAGGCTACCACCTAGCAAGTGTGGTGTCTGGCGGTGACACCACACATATAATATGGAGTTTGAGCATGAAGTTTTAGACAGTGGGTGGGCAGCATAAAATTATTTTGATTACCAATGTTATAATCATGTTGAAAATTCTACAAATAAATCAGGGTTACTGTGTACAAAGATAATCAGCTCATATATGTATTCTCAGATTTTTTTTAGGAGTGGGCGACATGATTTTTTCGCCCTACTTTGTGTGTATTTCTAATGATGGTTTCCTGAAGTTTTAGTGTTCGACACATATAGTTTGAGTTACCCCAAAATACAGTTCCATACCTTATTACTGACTCAATGTAGCTGTGACATACTACTTTTCTTATGCCCATACTGGTAGCATTGTACAATATTCTCATTGCATATGCTAGGCTATTTAATTTATTTGCAAGGTATGTGTGACCCCCATGACAGATTTTTATCTAGTTGCAGTCCTAGGAATTTCACACAGCTAGCTTCCTGCAAATACTGTTTTCTGTGACTGATCTGAATATCACTTAATTTTGCTTGTTTTGTTTTAAATTGCTTTAACTGAGTCTTTTCCATGTTTAATTTTAACCCATTTAAATCAAACCAGGTACCTAAGTTTTCTAAAGTATTTAATACAGTTTGTGGAATTTGATCTGTTATGTTACTTTCAATAATTAAAGATGTGTCATCTGCCAATAAAAATGAGTGACACTCAATATTAAGAGGCAGATCATTTATGTAAAACAAAAACAGAATGGGACATAAGACAGAACCTTGGGGTACTCCATGTAAAATGGTTTTATATTTTGAAGTATAAGTTCCTCTCTCTGATGTTATAACCACTCTTTGTCTTCGGTTGGTTGGATAGGATTTAAACCATTCTAATACCGTGCCCCTAATTCCATACTTTTTCAGTTTACGGAGTAGCAAGGAGTGATTCACAATATCAAAGGCCTTTGACAGGTCACAAAAAATGCCTGTGGCATGCAGTGAGTTGTCTAGAGATGAGCTAATTTTATCTACAAAATTATTTATAGCAGATATTGTGGTTTTGCCTTTTTGAAATCCATACTGATTTTTTGAGATTATTTTAAATTTTTCTATGAAATTTTGAATTTGTATGGTGACTACCTTCTCAAATATTTTTGACAGTGATGGAAGAAGAGGGACTGGATGATAGTTTCCCATATGCTCTTTTGTGCCTTTTTTGGATAATGGCTTAACTACTGTGTACTTCAGTGTTCCTGGAAAACAACCTTCTTGAAGGGACTGGTTAACTATTGTAGTATGTGGCTGTGCAATTATTTTAGAGACTGTTTTTTAACACTTTTGTTGGTATCCCATCCAATCCTGCTGATGTTATACTTTTTAGTGACAGTATCACATTTTCTATATCTTTTACAGTAGTTTTTGTAAATGTACTGAAAAATTCACGGTAAAGTTGCTCACCGTTGAAGAAATTTACCATGTCTGGATACTCTGCTACATTGATATCAGATTTGTTTACATTTATAAAGAATTCATTAAACAATTCAGAAATTTGAGCAGGATTTACAATAGTTAGTGAGCCAATTTCATCTGTTGAATATTTGTTAAATTCAGTATATTCCTCTTGTCATAACATAAAGTGCAAAATATGGTTACCTTGTTAATCTGCTGCACAACTGCAGTTATGTAAGTGACTGTAGATAGAAGGAGTTTTATTTGAATATGGATGCTCATATCCAGAATATTATAAAACTAGAACTGAGATACTAATTATTCATCACATATTTTCAGAAAAAGAGAGAAAAAAAAGAAATAAAGTTAATATTTACTATGAAAGTAAAAGTCTTAAACCAGCAATAAGAAGTGGAACAATATATGTGGTTGGGAAAGATGGACAACAAATTGGATTGGAAGTCAGTACCGTACTGTTGTGAAATGAACATTAAAGTCTCCAAAAACAATGATTCTTCAGTTAAGTCTGCATAATTTAATTAAAACCATCTCCAACTGCTTTGTGAAACTTAAGATATTTCCTGTTTGTGTTCAGTAGACTGTCAGTACTTTTACCCTGCATCTATACTCTGAAATCCGTCTTACAATGTGTGGCAGAGTGTAGAGAGTAATTCAGTACCACTATTATCCCCCCCCCCCCCCCTTTCCTTGTTCAATCTGCAAATGATGCTTGGGAAGAACCAGTAAAAAATCTCCACATTAACTTTAATTTCTCTTTCCTGTCATGGTCATTCTACAAGACATGTATGAGGAAATAATATGTTTCCCAACTCTTACTCAGGCACACTCTCTCAGAATTTCAGTAGTAAGCCCATCTGAGAAACAAAACCTCTCTTGTAGCACATGCAGTTTGAGTTTGTTGAACATCTTCATATTGCTCTCACACATACTAAACAATTTCACAATGAAATGTGAACTGGAATTTCTCCACCTCTTTTATTATTCCAACCTGATAAAAGTCCTAGATGATGAGCAATCTCAAGAATTTGTTTTACAAGTGTTTTGTAAGCTGCTACTTTTGTGGATAAATTATTATTATTTTCTTCATTCTTAAAATGAATGTCAGCTTGGTATCTACTTTCCCTGCAGTTAGTTTGATGTACTTACTCTACTTTAGGTTACCTGGGACAGTAATTCCTAGTGATTACTTGCTAATAGTATAATTAAACAGTAATGGATCTCTTCACATGATTATATTTCATTTATTTAAGTTCAGGTTTAACTGCCAGTTCCTACATCAAATATCAATCCACTGCAGGCCTTCGTGTGTTTTGATATAGTCTTCTGACAATACTATAGTAAACAGAAATGGCATTATAACTCTCCCTTGGGGCATTTCCAAACTTACCTTTACATGTATCAATTTTGTCCCACTAGGAACAAAATATTAAGTTCTGTAGTGGTGCAATTAGTCAAAGACTATCACCAAAACAATGAAGTGTAGAGTATCTAGCTAATTTCCCTGTCAGTGTATCACATATTCTATTTAGTGAGTATCCTCTTTGTAATGTCATATGTATTCAGTTTGCAATTTAATAAAGACTGTGGTTTTACATAATTTGTATTATATTGTGGAATGATGTACCAAAAAATAGTGACCCTAAATAAGGTTATGGATGACCAAAAGCATATTAAACATGAGGGTATTCAGCCGGCTATTATGGATGCCATCTCATTAGAACAGTCACTGTGCAATTCAGAGGAAGCGACTTCTGTTCTTCCAGTGGCAACAAATGTTGGACAATTGCCAGTTACTTTGTGTGATAGCAGCCCACGGAAAACTGACCAGTTAGCTGCATCACATCTTCAGCACCACAGGGAAAATTCATTGCTCTGCTGTATATGCCACAGCAACTGGGCCCATGGTGCCAGCTTTCACCATTTTTCTTTACTGCCTATGATATTTGTGATGTCAACCTACAATTTGTTCTGATCATCCTTGCTTTAAACATTCAGACTCTTTTTTTATTGACTGACATTGTTCTTAAGATGCATTTTGTGTGAAAGTACATGCACCTTGTAATGGAACTGCTCAGCATAACTTGTTTTTCACAAAGTATTGTAGATTCTGATACACCAATTAGTAAAGTTTTTACCTTCTTGATTCACCATAAATATAACACTTATTGTCTCCTATTATCATTGCTTTTATGAAATGTTAAATAAATTTATATCTTTTTGGAAATTTCGATCATGTCAATACTGTACACACTAACAGCTTTAATTGCAGAGGCCAGGATGTAAAGGGACATCCTCCTCGAGCATTACTTTTCCTTGACAGAATGGGTCAATACCAGAAATATTTTTCAAATTTTAGACAGGTCAGTATTATCTCAGCTGTTTTTCTGAAAAATTTCATATAATTTTATACACAGTATGTTATATTTCAAGCTAAAATCTATGAAAAGGAATTACTTTATTTTCATTGTTACAATCAATATGTACTAGCTCTGAATGTAGAGTTAAAATTATTATTTTTTAGAAATATTTGAAATTACAAAATACCTGGCATGTTTAAAATTTCTGTTATTAACTACACAATCTATTACTGTTTATTATGTTTATTTCTGAATTGATTTATAAAATAATAATAATAATAATACACTAATACAAATACATTTGTCAAGAAAGATTGTAAACCCTTTGGAATATTGTTATTACTGCAGAGTGAGGTAGTAGTAAGCTTGCCTCTGATGTGATCAGATGTGATTTTGTGTTTTGGAAGAACAATGTAATTTCAGCTTTGTTAATGTGAAAATTTTAAAGACAGTGTGATATAGTGAAACATGATGCAAATAAACATCAAAAAAACAAAAATTCTGCACAGGCACTCTTCAAATTTATTTAGATCTATTTTGATCATGAGAACCCAAAATGTGAAAAATTCAGCTTCAAGAATCAGATTCCTGGACATGAAGAACTGGAGCCAACTATGAGAGAAATGATAAGTAAAAAGTTTATTGTAAATCTTACGCCTCTTGAATCTTATGGAAAGACTTAACCATAAAGACAGTAGTGACAGCAAGGGAGGGAGGGGTAGATTACAACTGTGGGCATCATATGGGACCAATTGACTAAAAATGAAGTTTTGTCTGTTGCGGAAAAGAAAGCTTATGTCGTTTACAATTTGTGTATGAATAAATGTACGATAACACTAAACAAGAAAATTCAAAGCTGTCCAACAAAGCAAATCATACCAACAGTGATGATGTACTACCAATAACGATGGACCAGGTTGAATGAAAGAGGACTTTACAACTACTAGCAGGGACATCAAAAAGGGAAAATAAATACAAACTATTTGTGAAGTTAGTATGTTTGTGGACTTGTGTACTTGTTAACAAAATGAATAGAGACAAGGGCAGGAGCGAGGCAAAAATGAAAGCTGAAGGATCCAGTCAGGACATGTCTGAGCTGAGTGAAATTGTAGTCAGTAAGGAAACAGTAAAAACTAATATTTTTCAGTTAATTTTGCCAAAAATAGAGGAAATGAAGACAGATAACAAAAGCAAATTATGTGAAGTACAAGGTCAGATGGACCAATTTAGTAATCAAATTTCAGAACTAAAAAATGGGTTGTCAGAGGGGTTAAAAAATGTGAATGAAAAAGTTGATCTTTTAGAAAATAATTTTATTGTTTTGGAAAATGTGCTGTAGTTGCATTAAAAAAAAAACAGTCAAAGAATGTTGATGAGAGAGTTGAACAGAAGGCTCTAGCAGAAAAAATTGAATAGAATCTCGTCAGTTTAAACCAAAAAATTTTAAATGTCAAAAACAATATGCAAATTGATGTAACTGTTTCAAATAAAAAAATTTCAGGAGTTTGGGAAATTTATGTGAACCAAAGTCTGTGTGCAAATAATGATATTCCATGGTCCAACACTCCTATTAAAAGTTTTCCATCAAACAATTTACATCCAGTAGATTTTCTGCACCACTGTAGAGATAGTTTTGTGTCAGGCATCAATGACAATAAAAAAATTA
Organism: Schistocerca serialis cubense; assembly: GCF_023864345.2. Lineage (NCBI taxonomy): Eukaryota > Metazoa > Arthropoda > Insecta > Orthoptera > Acrididae > Schistocerca > Schistocerca serialis. The sequence continues at coordinate 430,228,589 of NC_064642.1, forward strand.
AATTTGTTAAAAGATGTCTTGAAGGCAAGGTTCTGTCATGGGCAAATTTAAATTTAAGTCAGTGGGAAACATTGAAATTTTGAGGGAAGTTTTTTAAATAAATTTTGGTCGGAAGCTGAACAGGGGAGAATCAAAAGTGAATTTTTGAATGGTCCTAATTATAGAAATAAGAACAGCACTTTGAAAGAGTTTTGTAAGAACCAACTTAAAAAATTAACACACCTTGACAAACCATTTGATGAAATGACCTTGAAAGATGCACTTAAAAAGAGATTACCAGAAACGTTGCAATGAGATTTAGTACAGGGGACCTGACAACTGTCTTGAAAATTTTTACGATATGTTGACAGGTTGGATAGGGTAGTAGAAAGAAGTATGTACCATAGTAATAATTGGAATGATAGATATTACAAAATATTTTCAACATTTCACGGCCCTGTCAGCAACTGTATAAATATTAATTTTAATTTTAATAAGCAACAGCACCATTTACCTAGAATTTACCTAGGTTTCAGTCGGGATAACCCAACGTTCTTCAGAATAACAGTGACTACTGTTTATCCATGGTGGATATCAAGCTAAAACTACAAATGGTCATGACTGAACTTATGAACAAGGCTGTATCTGACCTGTAACACCTGGCAATATGGGACATATAAATTAGATGGTCGTAATTCAGGTTTGGTATATTTGACCTGAAATGGTCTAGAATCAAGTCAAAAACTAATGCATGTGCCTGATGGAGCTTCTTGATGAAGTTATGGTTATGAGTTGCAGAAAACACTAAAGTAGGGGATAATGTGGCTTCAATGGGGTACTCAATTTGCCTTCATGGAGGTGATCCACACACATGCTGTGAAAACTGTGTGTGGACCACTGCCGTCATAATTCAGGCCTGGTGACCACTGCCATTGAACTTAGAGAATGACAGTGGAATCATGTTAAAAGCTAAAGTGTGACTTGGCGAACATCGCTCTAGTCAACACTCTTAAAACTATTGACCGACAAAGGTCAATTATGCTCAAAGCTAAAGTGTGACTTGGCGAACATTGCTTTGGTCAACACACATTAGATAACCGACCGACATAGTTCAAAATGTACTTAATGAACTAGTATAAATTATGGGAGGATGACGGGAAAATGGTTAAATTATTATATGATTTGGTGAGCAATGCTCCAAGGACACCTTTAAATGTCATTGAGTAAGGTCAATTAAAACTCATCCGGCTAGTTTGAACCAAAACTCCGTATCAAGTAGATTGTGGCAAGGTGACATTCCCTCCTCATGATATTTAAATGGATATGACTCCCATTAATTAAGTTAATAAAAAGTTGTGTATGACTAGGTGATGGCATCACTGCTATTGTATACATATAGTATTGACCACTATCAGTCATATTGAAGGATTATGTAGTAGCACCTATATTCTGTAAAGGGGTAATGACTTGGTGATCGTTATTCCGGTTACTACAGGTATATACTATTGACCGACAAAGTTATTATCCACCAATGAAATCAAGTGTTGAAATCGTTCTTAACTCTAGAACGTGCATACTGAAAATCGGTTGGCCATCTGTGTGCACGTTCAAGGTGTTCAATACGCCAAATATTAACCATTTATGCTGCTACCCTATATAATAATGAACCATAATAATAATAATAATAATAATAATAATAATAAACCCCATGGAGGCCCAGGAAAGGAATAGGCCTCTGGTATGTTATGCCAGTCGTAAAAAAAAAAAAAAAAAAAAAAAAAAAAAAAAAAAAAAAAAAAAAAAAAAAAAAACAACACAACACTAATAGGCCTAAGCCCCCGTTTAGTGTGATTAGTTGGTTCAGGACAGAACTAATGAAGCCTCTGACAAGCGCTGTCATGGTTGGGGATGACGCTTGAACCCTATGCCCATCCACAATGGTAACGACACTGCTAGCCACATGGAAAATGATTTAAATCCAAATAGAGGTGTTTTGTAGGATATGCTTCCTGCAACCACACTAGAAGGAAAACAAAGACAGAGGATGAATAGGTCAGATGAAGTTAACCGACACCTTATGCTCTGTTATTACCAAGCAACAAACTTAGGAACCAACACAACTGGATACAGATCACAAGTATACACAATATTTATTATCAGATACCCAGAACAAATTTTTTTAACAGAACAACAACTAGCAGATCAGATCAGTGTAGTAATAAAAAATAATAGGATACCCCAGTCAGAATTAGAAAACAGCAAACAACAAGTACAACAAATACTGGAACAAAATAATGTGCAATCAGCAGAAGAAGAAAATACAGTAATGAACTCAAACATCTCAGAGCAAACAAACAAAGAACAACACGCATCAATTAAACAATCAGAGGAAAATGAAATCTTAAGACAGCCACCAGAACAAGCACAAATAGAACACGAAGTGACACACATGTTAGATATAGAAGAAAAATTTCAGCTGACATATATAGAATACAAAGACACAAATACAGACATTAGACCATTCTTGCATAGACCCCCAAATAACCCACAAATCGAAACAACAATAACAACTATCAACACAATCATACACAACAAAATAAATGGAAATACAACTACGGGAGAGTTACAACTACTGGTTTATATAGGAGCACTCACTACACTAAATATACACACTAGGCAGAGATCAGAACCAACCAACACACAGAAGAAACCCACAAAACCAGCATGCCAACACAGGCTACAGATCAGAATAGAAAAACTGAGAAAAGACATCGGACAGCTAACACAATTTATAAGAAATGAAATATCAGACAAAAAATGACAAAGGTTAGGTAAAATCTCACAACAAGAAGCGATAGAGCAAGTAGATGAAAAGAAGCAGAAATTACAAGCATTGGCCAAACAACATAGAAGATACAAAAAAAGTGAAAATAGAAGGAAACAAAACCAAACATTCAACACAAACCGAAAGAAATTTTGTCAGACAGTGGATAACACACACATTAAAATAGGCAATCCACCAAACGTAACTGACATGGAACACTTCTGGAGCAACATATGGTCAAACCCGGTACAACATAACAGGCATGCACGGTGGATACAAGCAGAAACAGACACATACAAGATGCTACCACAAATGCCTGAAGTGATAATTTTGCAACATGAAGTCACCCGAGCAATTAATTCTACGTACAATTGGAAAGCCCCTGGAAAAGATAAAATAGCAAATTTATGGCTAAATTAAGTTCACCTCAACACATTCACATATGACTAAATTATTTAACAGTTACATTGCAGACACATACACAGTCCCTGATACACTTACACATGGAATAACTTATCTGAAACCTAAAGATCAAGCAGACACAGTAAACCCAGCAAAATATTGCCCCATAACATGCCTACCAACAATATACAAAATATTAACTTCAGTCGTTACACAGAAATTAATGACACATACAACAAAGAACAAAATTATAAATGTAGAACAAAAAGGCTGCTGCAAAGGAGCATGAGGATGTAAAGAGCAACTGATTAAATAGTTGCACAGGTGACATATCATGCTAAAACTAAACAAAGGTTGCTACACTACGCATACATTGACTACCAAAAAGCTTTTGGTTGCTACAGATATTGGAAATATACAAAGTAGATCCTAAATTGATACAGTTCCTAAACATAGTAATGAAAAATTGGAAAACCACACTTAATTTCCAAACCAATTCAAATAATATCACATCACAGCCAATACAGATTAAGCATGGAATATACCAAGGAGACTCATTAAGTCCTTTCTGGTTTTGCTTTGCTCTGAACCCACTATCCAACATGCTAAATAATACAAATTATGGATATAATATTACTGGAACATACCCACACAAAATCACACATTTGCTATACATGGATGATCTAAAACTACCGGCAGCAACAAATCAACAACTCAACCAATTACTAAAGATAACAGAAGTATTCAGCAATGATATAAATATGGCTTTTGGAACAGACAAATGTAAGAAAAATAGCATAGCCAAGGGAAAACACACTAAACTAGAAGATTACATATTGGATAACCACAGCGACTGCATAGAAGCGATGGAAAAAACAGATGCCTATAAGTATCTAGGATACAGACAAACAATAGGAATAGATAATACAAATATTAAAGAAGAACTAAAAGAAAAATATAGACAAAGACTAACAAAAATACTGAAAACAGAATTGACAGCAAGAAACAAGACAAAAACTGTAAATACTTATGCTATACCAATATTGACCTACTCATTTGGAGTAGTGAAATGGAATAACACAGACCTAGAAGCACTCAATACACTTACACGATCACAATGCCACAAATATAGAATACATCACATACATTCCCCTACTTTAGTGTTTTCTGCAACTCATAACCATAACTTTGTCAAGAAGCTCAATCAGGCACATACATTAGATTTTGACTTGATTCAAGACCATTTCAGGTCTAATATACCAATCTTGAATTATGACCATCTAATTTATATGGCCCGTATTGCCGGATGTTACAGGTTAGATATAGACTTGTTTGTAAGTTCAGTCATGACCATTTGTGTGGTAAGTCATTAGGATGTTCATGCATTGTAACCATAGCTAAGCAAGTGCTTAACAATTACATCTTAAACATTTCTAGACCTAGTCATAATAATGACGATGTTGGCCTTATATTATCCTTCCCACTCCTAAGTTCTTTTTAGGTGATTGAACTTCATGCTTAAGCACAAAATTTTCCTAGACAGGCCATACCTTGTACGCACATGATGTCTTCCTCATATCATGACCAATGAATACTTCATAAATGTTAAGATAGTCAATCTAAGTAGGCTCTGCACAGTATAACATATATGCCCTTTTCCTCAGCTATACATTTTATTTCACTTTACTAATAAATTCAAGGCCAGGAGTTAAGTTCGCGTCTCGTCCAATAAGTAACTACCATACAGTTTATGCGCAGGTGTAAGGCATTGTGTCCGCCTAGGTGGGCCTCATGATGCTACGATCAGTTCCAGTACAGCACTTGTGGATGCCGCATCGCGGTCGCGAAGTGGGGCTGAGGCAGTTTCAGGTAAGTTTTTACAGTCTGATGATAATTTATGGATTTGTAGTTTTAGCTTGATATCCACTATGGACAAACAGTAGTCACTGTTATTCTGAAGAACGTTGGGTTATCCCGACTGAAACCTAGGTAAATTCTAGGTAAATGGTGCAACTGAGGCTGTTGATTATTAAAATTAAAATTAAGAAATCACAAAGGAAGTAATTACAGAAACAGAGATAATGGTAACTTCTATCAGGATAAAAGTGTCAATAGAGAGAGAAATGTTGAACATCAGCAGGATAGGAATAATGGAGATAACCATGGGCATTTTAATAGAAGAAACAAGTGTGGAAGTAACTACTCGGGAAGTAGCTGTTTGCCTCAATGAAAGTCCACAGTTTTGGTGTGAGGAAACATAACAAGCACAGGATCCCCAAGTTAGACTTGCAATTAGACAATAATAGCAGTGTTAATGATGTCACACATGTATCTGAAATTGAACAGAAGGAATATCAGAGTTCCCATTTATGTTTTGATCAAAAATTTTGGGATACTATGTTTAATTATGGTGATGTAGGTGCTAATCACAAACCAGAATGTGAAAGTAGTGGGAATTGTGATATAGTATGTACTAATGATTTCTTCTCTTAGTCGGAAAACAGTGTTGTTGATGTACGTAAATCAGTTGATGACTGTACTGGGTCTGAACTATGTGGTATTTTTGATGTAGATATGAATGAGAGCTGTGAAATAACTGAGGTTGGTAAGTCTGAGACTGGTGGCTTACTGAAAGTGAATGTAGGTAAGGTAAGTGACTTTGATGGAGATGAGACTTGTATTGTTAGTGATGTTGATGAAGTAATTTTGGAGGAATTTGATGATGTTGATTTGTGGAGTTTAAGAATAATGTGGTTTCAGAGTTATTTGTGAATGATGTTGACAGTATAGGTAAGGTAAATGTTGTATGTGATGTTGTAAGTGAGAGTCATGGAATACCAGTCCAGTCAAAACAGTTTTTCATTAATGCCATGCAGAGTAATAACCCAAACAGTAAAGGTGAGCCTGTAGAATAAAGGTGAGAACTTCTTGAAATTTGTTTGGTACCAGACTGATGCTAACATAGATAAATGTGCATTCTGGAATAAGTTATCTGTGGTCAGTCAGAATTTGTATTGGAATTGGTAGAATGAAGATTAGATTAGATTAGATTAGATTTACTTTCATTCCAATTGATCCATAGTGAGGAGGTTCTCCAGGATGTAGAACATGTCAGATGTGAAAGAGGATCTGAACAGGAAGTTTAATTTTGATGGTAATGTGTTTTGTGTTCCTTTTGTAACAAGAGATAAAAGAAATTATTTAGATACTGAACGGAGCTGAAAATTTAATAGTCATGGGAGACTGGAATTCTATAGTAAGAAAAGAAAGAGAAGGAAAAGAAGTGGGTGAATATGGATGAGGGCAAGGAATGAAAGAAGAAGCTGCCTGGTAGAATTTTGCACAGAACATGACTTAATCATAGCTAACACTTGCTTTAAGAATCATGAAAGATGTTTATATACACGGAAGAGGCCTGGAGATACTGGAAGGTTTCAGATAGATTATATAATGGTAAGACAGAGATTTAGGGACTAGGTTTTAAATTGTAGGACATTTGTAGGGGCAGTTGTGGACTGTGACCACAATGTATTGGTTATGAGCCGTAGATTAAAACTGAAGAAACAGCAAAAAGGTGGGAATTTAAGGAGATGGGACCTGACTAAACTGAAAGAACCAGAGGTTGTAGAGAGTTTCAGAGAGGGCATAAGGAAAAAAAATTGACAAATATGAGGGAAAGAAATACAGCAGAAGAAGAATGGGTAGCTTTGAGAGATGAAATAGTGAAGGCAGCAGAGGTTTAAGTAGGTAAAAAGATGAGGGCTAGTGGAAGTCCCTGGGTAAAAGAAGAGATATTGAACTTAATTCATGAAAGGAGGAAGTATAAAAATACAGTAAATGCAGCAGGCAAAAAGGAATACAAACGTCTCAAAAATGAGATCAACAGGAAGTGCAAAATGGCTAAGCAGGGATGGCTAGAGGAAAAATTTAAGGATGTAGAGACTTATCTCACTAGGGTAAGTAGATACTGCCTACAGGAGAATTAAAGAGACCATTGGAGAAAAGAGAACCACTTGTATGAATATCAAGAGGTCAGATGGAAACCAAATTCTAAGCAAAGAAGGGAAAACAGAAAGGTGGAAGCAATATATAGAGGTTTTATACAAGGGCTGTACTTGAGGGCAATATTATGGAAATGGAAGAGGATGTAGATGAAGATGAAATGGGAGGTATGACATTGCATGAAGAGTTTGACAAAACACTGGAAGACCTAAGTCGAAACAAGGCCCTGGGAGTAGACAACATTCCATTGGAGCTACTGATAGCGTTGAAGGAACCAGCCATGACAAAACTCTTCCATCTGGTGACCAGGATGTATGAGACAAGTGAAATACCTTCAGCTTTTGAGAAGGATATAATAATTCAAATCCCAAAGAATGCAGGTGTTGACAGGTATGAAAATTACTGAACTATCAGTTTAATAAGTCATGGCTGCAAAATACTAACACAAATTCTTTATAGACAAATGGAAAAACTTGTAGAAGCTGACCTCAGGTAAGATGTTTAGATTCTGTCAAAATGTTGGAACATGTGAGGCAATACTAACCCTAGGACTTATCTTAGAAGATACATTAAGGAAAGGCAAACCTACATTTTTAGCATTTGTAGACTTAGATAAAGCTTTTGACAATGTTGACTGGAATACACCCTTTCAAATTCTGAAGGTGGCGGTGGTGAAATACAGGGAACAAAAGGCTATTTACAATTTGTACAGAAACCAGATGGCAGTTATACAAGTTGAGAGGCATCAAAGAGAAGCAGTGTTTGGGAAGGGAGTGAGACAGGGTTGTAGCTTACCCCCGGTGTTATTCAATCTGTATATTGAGCAAGCAGTAAAGGAACAATTGAAAAATTTGGAGGAGGAATTAAAATCCATGGAGAAGAAATAAAAACTTTGAGGTTTGCCAGTGACATTGTAATTCTATCAGAGGCAGTAAAGGACCTGGAAGAGAAATTGAATGGAGTGGACAGTATCTTGAAAGTAGGATATAAGATGAACATCAACAAAAGCAAAACGAGGATAATGGAATGTAGTCGAATTAAATCAGGTGATGCTGTGGGAATTAGATTAGGAAATGAGACACTTAAAGTAGTAGATGAGTTTTGCTATTTGGGAACCAAAATAACTGATAGTGGTCAAAGTAGAGATGATATAATATGTAGACTAGAAATGGCAAGGAAAGAATTTCTGAAGAAGAGAAATTTCTTAACATCAACTGCAGATTTAAGTGAAAGTATTTGTATGGAGTGTAGCTCTGTGTGGAAGTGGAACATGGATGATAAATAGTTTAGACAAGAAAAGAACAGAAGCTTTCAAAATGTGGTGCTACAGAAGAATGCTGAAGATTCAATGGGTTGATCACGTAACTAAAGAGGACGTACTGAATTGAATTGGGGAGAAGAGAAGTTTGTGGCATAACTTGACTAGAAGAAGGGATCGGTTCATAGGACATGTTCTGAGGCATTGAGGGATCACCAATTTAGTACTGAAGGGCAGGATGAAGGATAAAAATCATAGAGGGAGACCAGGAGATGGATAAGCAGATTCAGAAGGATGTAGGTTGCAGTAGGTACTTGGAGATGAAGAAGCGTGTGCAGGATAGAGTAGCATGGAGAGCCGCATCAAACCAGTATCTGGACTGAAGACTACAACAACAACTGTAACAAGTGATGTTAGTTGTGTCGTGGAATCCATTCATTGTGTTCAATCTTTACCTGACAACATGAGTAACCAAAGTAATGCTATGATACCAGTAAAGTTGATAAAATCCTGTGAAGACAATGTGGATAGTATTTGATGACATTGGAAGGGATCTTTTGCATGAAGTGTCTGAGAACAGAGAAGAGGATTCAGATTCTGGGTGTCCTTACATTAAAGTTAAGATTGATCAGTGGAAAGGTAACTGTTTGATTGATACAGGTGGCCTTATTTGTGGTATATCTGAACAATTTAGAGACAAGATCATGTATAGCAAGAATTTTGTGGAAATGTCCACTATATGTATAAACATCGGAGTTACTGGTAAACAAAGCAAACTGGTAAAATCTCAGGTACTGTTAACTTTTAGTATAGAAGACAAAACCTTTGAATATGAATGCATACTGACACCTAGTCTGGAAGAAAATATACACTATGTTTGCAGATTCATATAACTATGTAATTCTTTTTGTTTGACAGGAAAGTAGTATGTAAGATCATGTGATTTCAAAAGTTCTATCTTATCTGTTGACTGAGTTTAGATCTGTGCCACACTATATTTATAGGTTCATATAAATATATAATTGTGTTTTGCAATAGAATTGTGCTTTAGAATTTGATACATATATGCCATGATACTAAATGCATAGATCCTTCTACAATTTTGAAATGGGACAAGGTCATTAAATATCTAGTAATAAGTTTTCATATCTTAGGAATAGTATTTTAGTATATCTGTGTGTATCACCTTATTAGTTCATTTTTTTCATTGCATTTAGCTCTGTTTATTAAAGTTTCATATGTGAACACTTTTTCATCCAGTGTGACATAAACCCTGTCTACTTGTTTTTTCATTATAAATAGGCAGAGCATATGCCGTGTGATGTGAGGGAGGTATTGAACAGCATACTCAGTGCACAAAACAATGTTTCAGAATTTGATGTGAAAGCTACACAGGAAGTAACCTATCCATAGGAGCATGTGATGAGAAATCTAGGGAGGAAACTGAAAGATGTGGGCGGATCCACTCCCACACTCCTGTATGGCTGTACCCTTGCTGGTCCAGTCGACTTACAAGAGATCATAGGTACTGGGTATTAGTACTCTAGCATCTGTCAACTAGATCAGTGTTGTGACTAAGATTTGTAAATTGTTAGCCAAGCAATTATCCTATATGAAGAATTCATGGAATTATTTGTTTAGAAGAGCAGTACTGTCATAGACAGTGTCATTAGACATAAATGTATGTTTTTTCAAGGAGGAGGATTAGCTTCCAATATATTATGTTATTTTAAATCAGTATGTATTTTTTTATCAATTGTAAATGAATTTTCTAGGTTAGTTTATATGAACAATTAGCAAAGAGTGTGGAAGACATTTACGAGTATAGACAGTGCAACAAGACATATACATTTCTGATTTCACACACTGAGTTTGGTCCTCAAGCTACTCAGTTATATCATTATTCAAAGCTATTTATGACTCTGATTACCTGTATTTATCTTGAGTACTGCAATATTGTATTTCATTGCTACCTGAGTCGTGGGCAAACTCATGCTTAACTCTGCTTTGGGTACCCTTGGTCATCATGACTCTGTGTGTGCACTCGAAGAGTGTGTGCAACTATTGATTGATGTTAGATGCTTCCTATAATTACTCTTTACATATGATTGAGCTTATTGATATATGATTATGAACTTTACACATTTTACAGTGTTGAAACATCGCCGCTGGTGTGTACCTGTTGTGGTTTGAATTCATGGTACACTCCCCACATCTTAAGCTTAGGACTTAATATTTTTTCATTATTTTCTCCTTTCATGAGTCAACATATCCTTACATACTCTGGTTTATGTGGCTGATTGATTTTGCATTATATTCCTACTGATGATTGAGTATATTCTTTTGGTCTTTACCCATCGTTGTGAGTTTTTTGAGTTGACTCACTCATCATACACTTAGTCTCTGAATATTTTTCTTATCTTTTGAAGATTTTGAAGGTGTGACTTTATAGATGTAAACTTGCCATTTGTAATACTAGTAATTTACATTGTCTCTCCGCTTATTTCTATAGTTTAGTGGTGTAATGCTGTAGTTTTGACTTTGTGTCATTTGTCTTGTGACAGAATGTACAACAGATCTGAAAATCTGAATGCCATGTCTTGATATATGTATAAATTATGACTTGTGTAGTGTATAATTTTCTTATGTTTTCTTTAATAAGTTATGTATCAGATACACCTATACGTTTGTATTCTATCTTTTGGCATCATTTTGTGCACCGTTTGGCAAACCTTATAGTACGTGACGAAATATTGTAAACACATTGTTTCCAGATTTTGTGAGGGGGATATTGTAAAAGGACATCCTCCTCTAGTGTTACTTTTCCTTAACAGAAGTAATCAATACCAGAAATATTTTTAGAATTTTAGACAGGTTAGTATTATCTCAGCTGTTTTCTGAAAATTTTATATAATTTTGTACACACTATGTTATATTTCCAGCTAAAATCTATGAAAAGGAATTAGTTTATTTTCATTGTCACAATCGATATGTACTATCTCTGAATGTACAGTTAAAATTATTTTTTTTAGAAACATTTGAAATTACAAAATATTTGGCACATTTAAAATTTCTGTTATTAATTACACAATTTAGGACTGTTTATTTCTGGACTCATTTATAAAATAATAATAATAATAATAAATTGTAATTCCTTTGGAGTATTGTTATTATTGCAGAGTGAGGTAGTAGTAATCGTGCCTCTGATATGATCAGACGTGATTTTGTATTTTGGAAGAACAACGTAATTTCAGCTTTGTTAATGTGAAAATTCTAAAGACAGTGTGATATAGTGAAACATGGTGCTAATAAACATCGAAAAAACAAAAATTATGCACAGGCACTCTTCAAATTTATTTAGATATATTTGGACCATGAGAACCTAAAATGTGAAGAATTCAACTTCAAAAATCGGACCCCTGGACGTGAAGAACTGGAGCCAACTACAAGGGAAAAGATAGGTAAAAAGTTTATTGTAAATCGTACTCTTCTCGAATCTTATGTAAAGACTTAACAATGAAGACAGTAGCAACAACAAAGGAGGGAGATTATGACCAATAGCGCTGAAGATGATTTAACAAATTTGTAGATATTAAATGAGAAGAGTGTACAAGTTGAAAATAATGATATAAGTGACTCACAGTCTGATTTGGTAATTTAAGCAAAATGCATAAATGACAAAATGAAATCTGTGAGTGATGTAAAAGTGAAAACTTTACCTTAACCTTACAAAGTAGTAGTATTGTATTTACTTTCTGAATCCTGGATGAAATCTATTACTTGCAATGATCAGTGTGGACAGAAGTACCTGAAATTTTCAAGGTCACATATTTTTCTGAAATTCCGTTAAATTTTGCAGGCAGTTACAGCCTGATGTGGTCATTGTACCAAGAAGAATTTTGTTGTTAATTTAGAAACAATAGCTTACACATCTGTTGTGATACTGGAAGTAATGAAATATTTACAACAGTAACTAACTTTCACACAAAACATTATAATCTTAACTTGCAAAGCCATTGTACAATGTCAATGCTGCAACCAATATGCATAGACAATTAGTCAGTTCTGATGATCATTTTCAAAATGATGATGTTTTAATTGCATTGGAGAAAAGAATGTTTTGTGGTGCAGCTGATTAGTGATGTTGGAGCTTTCAAGTATTTCATGTTTTTCTTTTTTATTTAGCTATACCGTGTGTAAGCTGCAGAACTATGTTCATTATTGAAGATGGGGAAATGAGTAATTTGGTTTCTACTGGTGTGCTGTAGCAACAGTGATCAGTGAAATAATGAAAATGTTATTAGTGGGTGTGTCATCATAGAACAACTATATGAGAAATTAATTTGCTTATTTTTGGTTTATGAGAATATAATGATGATTTTGTTGAAATTGTTATCAGTAATATGGTTATGAGGAAGTGATTATTATACTGCTGCCATGATGTGTCTGTAATGTGAGTTTATTGCTGTTGATGAAATTTTGTTATGAACTGTAAGGTAAGGAGAATATATTGTGAGAATAGAGGATTATGGAAACATATTAGGGTTTCCTGATGATTATGTTGATGTATAATGGAGAAATTTGATATTGAGGAAGCAGTGGGTTAGCGACTTTGTGTCATGCATGATAGCAAGTTATGTAAGAAGTTATTGTTATGTATTTGTAATTGGAGAAAGTGGTTAATGGAGGAATCAGAGACAAGAGCTGAAAGTAAAATTTTTAGTGGGCTCCGCAAATATGAAATTGTGCAGCAGTGTTGAATGATTATAATTTAATTAATCTATGAAGTAAAAATAAAGGAAATATTCTAGGTTCCAATGATTGTTTGCAGTCACCAACAATGTCCTTTCTATTCATCCTGTCCAGTAAGTCTGCTCTTTTTCCTAAAGCTCTCCAGTTTCTTTCCCTTCACCGCTCTTCCTTCCCCATCTGCCCTTCTGCCAGAAGAAGGAGCCTCTGTCTGCGAAAGCCTGCATAAGTTAAACCTTTTTTTATACGTGTGTTCTCCTGCCACTGCTTGGTGAGTGGATTTTTTTATCTATACAATTATATTATAGTATGAAAAGGAAAGTTACAGGCTTTTTGTTGTGTTTATATGCAACACAGAATCTCCACTATTTGGTGAGTGGCGACTTTCTACTTCATAATATTGTTACATTCCATCCAGAATTTTCCACTGTTCAATTACATTATATATGTGACTTGGGATATATTAGAACACCTATAATATGTTCATGGAGATTTGAAACTGTTTGGTGAAAGTCACTGTAAGATTTACATCTATACTCTGCAAACCACCATGAGGTGCATGGCAGAGGATACATCCCATTGTACCAATTATTAGGTTTTCTTCCTGTTTCATTCATGTATGGAGTGTAGGAAGAATGATTGTATGAATGCCTCTGTGTGTGCAATAATTATTCTCAGGTTTTCCTCATAATCCCTCTATGAGCAATACACATATCCTTAGAGGAAACATTTAAAACTGGTTCTTAAAACTTTGTTAATAGACTTTCTCAGCATAGTTTAAGTCTGTCTTTAAGAGTCTGCCAGTTCAGTTCCTTCAGTATCTTTGTGACACTCTGCCATGGACTAAACAAACCTGTGCCTATTTTTGCTGCTGTTCTCTGTAAGCATTCATCCCCTGTTAGTCCTGTCTGTTATCGGTCCCATACGCTTGAGCAATATTTTAGAACTGGTCACACATGTGAATGAGTGGGCACTGATTGCACTTCCCAGTATTCTACCAATTAACTGAAGTCTACCACCTGCTTTGCCCATGTCTGAACCTATATGATCATTTCATTTCTATCCCTAAAAAGTGTTGTGCTCAGGTATTTGTATGAGCTGGCCCATTCTCACAATGACTCATTGATATTACAGTAACAGGATACTTTGTTTTTCATTTTGTAAAGTGCAAAATTTTAAATCTCTGAATATTTAGGGCATGTTACCAATCTCTGCAGTACTTTTGAGATCTTATCAAGATCTGACTGAATATTTACGCAGCTTCTTTCAGACAGTACTTGATTATAGATGACTATGTCATCTGCAAAAGGCTGATCTTACTATTAATATTGTCTGCAAGGTCATTAATATACAATGTGAATAGTAAGGGTCCCAACATATTTCCCTGAGGTACACCCGAATTTAATTCCACATTTGACAATGATTCTCCATCCAAGAGGTGACAAATTTCACTTGACACTCCATATGATATACTCTTGACAAAAGTGTAGGTGTGGTACTGAGTCAAATACTTTTTGGAAATCAAAAACATAGCATCTACCTGGTTGTCTTGATCCAAAACTCTCAGTACATCATTTGACAAAAGTGCAAGTTGTGTTTCACACAGTTAATGTTTTCAAAATCCATGCTAGATGGCACTGAGGAGATCATTCTGTTCAAGATACCTCGTTAGGTTTGAACTCAGGATATATTCTAAGATTCTACAACAAACTGATGTCAAGGACGTTGGCCGTTAGTTTTGTGGATCACTTCTACTAACCTTTTTGTAGATGGGTGTGGCATATGCCTTTTACAAAGAACTGGGCATGGTTTTTTGTTTGAGAAATCTATATGATAGATTATAGGTAGAAGAGGGGCTAACTTAGCCGCAAATGCAGCGTAGAATCTGACAGGGATTCCATTATGACGTGGAGCTTTGTTCAATTTTAACCATTTCACCTGTTTCTCAACACAAATGACACTAATACTTACTTACTCGTCTTTTCAGTGGTACAAAGATTAAACTGGGGCAATTCTCTTGGGTTTTCCTTGTAAAGGAACATTTGAAAATTGAGTTAAGCATTTTAGCTTTTGCTTTGCTACCCCCAATTGTAGTTCCTGTCTCATTTGCTGTGGACTGGACACTAGCTTTGGTGCCGCTAGCAGCCTTTACAGATGGCCAGAATTTCTTTGGATTTTGTGAAACGTCATTTTACAATATTCTGCTATGTCACTGAAGGCATCACACATTGCTCTCTTGACAGCCAGATGTGTCTCATTCAGCATCTCGCTATCTATAACCCTAAAGTGTTACAACGTTGTTGGTATCAAGTTGCACATTAACATCTAGGACATACTTAAATTTGAGGCGCAGAATACTTGGATATCATAAGAAAAGCAAGTTAGGTGAGGAGGACAAGCATATAGTCGTTAGCCCTTTCCATTTATCAAAATTTGCCAGTGAGCGTAAGATGCAAATAACCATGGCCTTATTCTCCAATGAGAAAAATGAGGAGAAAGGCAATTATCATTATATGAATGCAGAGTGTTGCGGCGATAACATTGAATAAAATGTTCTCGGGTTTCCAACCGCGTCAGTTCGTTAAAACTACACGAGCTTCCGGCCAAGCACTCTTTGGCCATTGTCAAGTGTTATGACTACTAGCGGGCTGTTGGTGCGCCCTTATATACGCTAGCTGCCGGCTGTGACGTCACTGGTGCCCGTGACATTGCCATATATGGGCATGTTTTGAGTCGGCGTTCGATGTGCCGTCTTCAACCGCGCGATCGCTGGATCCCACGCAGCGCTGAGCTGTAAGCCACCGTCTCTATTCAGGGTGTTTTTGGTAACTTTTATTTCAACAGCTTCCTTTATTAAACTGTCCCAGAAGCCGTTAGTGCGAGCCACGACAGAGGTATCGCCAAATTTTATGTGGTGACCGTTTTCTAATGCATGCTCAGCTAACGCAGATTTCTCTGGACAGCGTAGGCGATAATACCTCTCATGTTCTTTCCTGCGTTGTTCCACAGTGCGCACTGTTTGTTCGATGTACTTCTGGCCACACTCACAAGGTATTTCGTAGACTCCAGGTGTTCTGAGACCTACAGCGTATTTAACTGGCCTCAGTAATCGACGGATTTTCATCGGAGGCCTGAAGATTGATTTGATCTTGTGTCTTTTCAACAGGCGGCTTATCTTGCCCGACACAGAGCCACAGAATGGCAGGAAAGCAAGTTTCTTTTCCTGCTCTTCGTCGGAGGTCTTATTCTGATATTTCCCAGAAATCACTTCTTTCGCTTGATGGGTGCTGTAGCCGTTATTCCTGAAAACCTTGCGAAGGTGGCTCAGGACCTTTTCCACCCCGTTTCCAGTCGGAATCCGTCCA
The DNA here is from genome assembly GCF_023864345.2 of Schistocerca serialis cubense. Taxonomy (NCBI): domain Eukaryota; kingdom Metazoa; phylum Arthropoda; class Insecta; order Orthoptera; family Acrididae; genus Schistocerca; species Schistocerca serialis. The sequence continues at coordinate 430,245,168 of NC_064642.1, forward strand.
TGCAGCTTGTCGATTATATTAATGTTTACCCTGCATAACTGTCATACTTACACTGTCTGCTGTACGTGAGTGGAAGCTAGACTCTTAAAATCAGCCAAAGGGAATCAAATTGGAGTGACAAAAATGAAATTCCTTTGATAAAAAGGAGTGTATGATGGTGAAGTTCGTTTGTTACTGGTTATGTTAGTACGAAAGTCTTCACGATTATAATGGTGGAAATCAAGCTTTCCCACTGTAAAATATATGACAGTCGTCCAAGATGACGTCTCTGGATGCTTCCGCCATTACAGCTGGTATGCACTGTTGCATTGCCTAGGCTTAGTTGTGAAACTGAATTAACAGGTATGTGTTGGCGTTCCTGTGAAAGTTGCTTGTTCAGAGTCTTGTTGAAAAAAGCTGAGCCATTGTCTTTGATATCTGGACACACTGAATTGTTAGTGATGAGAAGGCCAATAGTTTTTTTTGGGTTTGGCTTATTATTCTATTGTGTTCTGAGTCATTACCACACCCAACTGCTTTTTGATAAGAAAATTTTCTGAATTGTTCCTGACAAATGGCAGCAATGACCCCTCAGCAAGGGGGGAATAAATATGTATCTGTATTTATCAAAAGAGGTTCGCTGTTAAGGACTTATGTGTTACAGGTATTTTGTCATAGAGAGACACAAAAAAGGACCGCTAGTAAACTGTTTCTCAGTCACCTCAGAATCAGCTAATATGAAATAATAAGCCTCCGACTCTGCATTAATTTAAAAATATCTGCATTATAAGTGAATGTTCTGTAGTTTATAAAATGTGGCTGAAGACAAGGGACCCAGTCGTTAAGGACGTGATATTTGACTGAAGTGTTTAAAGAGTGTGAGCAGGCGGTTGAAAGGGATATGGGCTTGGTTGTGGGAATAAGAGACCTTGATATTTAGCTAAAATGTGGAGAAGGTGACTAATATGAATTGGCGGAGAGTGTGGAACCGAATTGATATTCTGTAGAGCAATAGTCACTGAGTGAGTGATGTCTTCTTTGGAGGGACATAACGAGTTGTCGCTATGAAATGAATGGGATGTATGGATACAGTTAATTTGTATTTGGGAATAATATATTATGTGGAGTGACTTTGGCTACGAATTTCGCAGTTACTTCAGATTGAAGGTTGGAATTTGTAATTACGTGAGCATTCAGACATGTTTGCAGTCTTGAATTAAGTGATATTTGTGGACTACACACGTCATATGGCAGTGCTGGTAAAAGTGCACTTACGCTGTGTCCATCTTTCTCGTTGCATGCTGCAGTGAACACCACGAATCATGAGTCGGGTGTTGGTAGCTAGCGATTTATTCGAGATTTCCTTATTTGGTATGTGAAGTTACCCGGTATTTTCTTTAAGCTGAGCTATTAGGTTCCACACTAACCACCATCACCTCCGGAAACGCAATTTACTACGAAAAAGCAGTCAAATATTTGAGACAACGAAGGTTACAAATTCTATTGCTGCTCGTTTCATGGCAGCAGTTGAAGCTGAGATATTAGATCCCACGCTAACCACATCCTCGGAAATCGTGACATAGTCGGAAAAAAAAAAAAAAAAAGCGGTCAAATAATAGTGATCAGTGATATCAAGATCATAAGATCGAGCGAGTCTCTTTGCCGACCGTGTACTACTGCTCGATTGGCCATGACCAACGATAACAAACTGTTAACACCAGCACGCAATGCACTTTGCACTTAACAATGGTGTGCTTTGGTTTGGGATTTGGTCGAAGCGACTTTTTCCTTTGTTGTTATTTCAGTTCTCAATAGACGAGACATGTGGCATTGGCTTCACCACTCTTGAGATATTATTTTGCAGTGATATCTGACAAGGAAACATCAGCATCGCAACTGATATCTTATGGAGAAAAAAAGCGCACTTGCAAGATATCAAGCGCAGCAAGCGATTCCGCGCGAAAATTCGGGCCATAATACTGTTATTACCCACTTATGACCTTCCGAATGTACAGCTTTTAAGTCTCGCGCGCACCTATTGTTTGTCACTCACCGTAGCCAAGGGCGAAGTTCTCTGTAGTTTGAGTGAAGATTTGTGAAATATTGCTGTGACATAGGTAACATGCTTTATACTTGTACATTACTGTATGTCACCGTGCATGGTTTCTAACCTGTCGCTTATGCCAGAGATTTCTTTCCTTTGAAAGTTTTCGCAAACGCAGTGTAAATGAATGAAACGAATGAGCGTGTCATTAAAGAAGTAGCGAAGAGCTATTTCATTGTTAAAACCTCTGTTGTACGTTATTTTCTTTCGATTTTAAAGATGACCGTGTGAAAGTGAAGAACAGTTGCAGGTGATGCGTTGTTCTTCATCGAGATCGGGTAGACCGCTCGCCTGGTGCAAGTCTTTCGATTTGACGCCACTTCGGCGACTTGGGCGTCGATGGGGATGAAATGATGATGATTAGGACAAAAGAACACGCAGTCCCTGAGCGGAGAAAATCTCCGACCCAGCCGGGAATCGAACCCGGGCCCTTACGGTTGACAGTCTGTCGCGCTGACCACTTTTTTTTGTTGATCTCATTTGGTTCTATGTTGTTCGTTGTATTTGTTCGTGGCGCGCGTCCGATAACACCCGTTCAGGTTGTTCGTTGATTTGTCCACTCAGTTTTTATTATTAGAGAGGGTAGCTAAACCCTCTGACCAAACACGCTGAGCTACCGAGCCGGAAACCACTCAGCTACCGGGGGCGGACGAGATTGGCATGATTAAATTGCAAGACGAAAATAATTAACTTCATTATATAATAATTGTTCATGTGCTTAGGTTTACTCATTTTGCTTTTGAGACGTATGTATAGTTGCATAATATCAATACCGTACGAGAATTTTAATACTGAACGCATATGTCCGTGACGTTGTTATAAATTGCACTGAAGTAACTTACCTATTTTTCGCATAGAATATGTGTTCCCTTCGTACTCGGACATTGGGGAGGGTGCTGTGGGGCGTGACAAACAACAGGTAAGCGCGAAATTTAAAGCTGTGCTTTTCATCTAAATCTACAGCTTGAGGTGCATGGCAGAGGGTACGTCCCATTGTACCATTTATTAGGGTTTCTTCCCGTACCATTCACGTGTGAAGCGGGGGAAGAATGACTGTTTCAATGCCTCTTTGAGTGCAGTAATGATTCTACTCTTATCCTCACGATCCCTATATCAGCAGTACTTGGGGGTTTGTAGTAGATTCCTAGAGCCATCATTTAAAGCTGGTTTTTGAAACTTTGTTGGTAGGCTTTCTCGGGATAGGAGTCTTCCAATTCAGTTACTTCAGTACCCTTGTGACAATCAGTCATGGATCAAACAAAGTTGTGACCATTTGTGCTGCCCTTTTGTGTATAAGTTCAATATCCCATGTTACTCCTATTTGGTATGGGTCTCATACACTTGAGCAAAATTCCAGACTCGGTCTCACAAATTATGTATAAGTAATCTCCTCTGTAGATTGATTACACTTCCCAGTATTCTATCAATACACAAAAATCTACCACCTGCTTTACCCACAACTGATCCCTTGTGATTATTCCATTTCATATCCCTACAGAGTATTAGATCCAGGTATTTGTATGAGTTGGCCAATCCCAACAGTGACTCACTGGTATTATAGTCATAGGAAACTACGTTTTTTCATTTGGTGAAGTGCACACTTTAACATTTCTAAACATTTAAAGCAACCTGCCAATCTCTGCACCATCAAGTGTCATCAAGATATGACTGAATATTTAGCACCTTCTTTCAGACAGTACTACATCATAGATAATTGAATCATCTGCAAAAAATTTCAAGTTACTATTGCTAGTGTCAACAAGGTAACTGATATATAACATGAACAGAAAGCTTCCCAACACATTTCCCAGGGGCACACCTGAAGTTACTTCTACATCTGACGATGACTCTCCATCCAAGGCAACATGTAGCATCCTCCCCACAAAAAAGTCCACCGTCCAGTCACAAACTTCACTTGATATTTCATGTGACAATAAATGTAGGTGTGGTTCTGAGTCAAATACTTTTTGGCAGTAAAGAAACATTGCATGTGCCTGACAGCCTCTATCCAAAACTTCCAGTATGTCCTGTGAGAAAAGTGGAAGTTGGGTTTCACATGATCGATGTTTTCGGAGTTCATGCTGGTTGGCATTGATGAGGTCATTATGTTCAAGATACCTTATTATATCTGAGCTCAGAATATCTTCAATATTCTACAACTAATTGAAGTGAAGGATATTGGATGGTAGTTTTGTGGATATGTTTTACTACCCTTCTTGTAGACAGATGTGGTCTGTGCTTTTTCCCCCAAGAACTGGGCACGGTATTTTATTCGCAGGATCTATAAAAGATTATAGTTAGATGATAGGTTAACTCAGTCACAACTTCAGCACAGAATCTGACAGGGATTTCATGGGACCCCAAAGCTTTGTTCAGTTTTAACGATTTCAGCTGTTTCTCAACACCACTGATATTAATACTTTATTCATCTTTTCAGTGGTATGAAGATTAAATTAGAGGAATTCTCCTTTCCTTTGTAAATGAACATTTGAAAACTACGTTAAGCATTTCAGATTTTGCTTTGCTAGTAGTATATTTATGCCAGTTCTTGACCAAAGAGCATATTGGATTAAAAATTCCACATACAAACCAAGATTCTAGTTTTGGATTTACCCCCAATCAAAAACATTTATCCATACCCACAAAACGAAATTTACAATTAAAATTGTACATGAACACCAAAGCTGAGCTATTTAAAATTTAATAATCAAAAATTTAAAAAATTGCAATTTGTTCAAATTCAACAATATGAATTGCATGATCTTTGTTAGTTTTTTACCTTGATAAATAAAATGTAATCCAACAATGTTATCTAATTCATCATCATCATTTGTGAAGATTTTAGTATACCATTCTAGAAGAGAAATTTTAAATTTATCATCTAAGAGTAATAAAACTTTATCCCCAAATTTAGTTGGTAAAATTTCAGCTCTTGAAATGACATAAGATTTATGTTTTTTAAGCTCTGATGATTTAATGAACACTTCTGCACAACTATTGCTATAATTGTTAAGTTCAGTTAATAGATTTTCAATGCTACCATTCATATTCATTTTGTTTTGAGTTTATTTATATAGAAAAATTTTAAAACGTTTCAATTTTTGAAAAATCTTAAGTTATCAATTTTTATCTTCTCTAGTTTCAGGGAAATATTTCAAAAGGAACTGAAAACAGTAAGTTAGAAGTTCTTTAATTTTTTCTAATTTTTCATTCATTCATTCAGTAAGCATTTTGTGTTGTGAATCATAAGTCAAATTATTTTTATCGTACATAATAACATATGCAATAGTATCATTAGGTACATTTTCATTAATAAATGCACATAATTCCATTGTCGTTTTTTGAGTAGTTATAACATTCATTCTTCCAGACATATTAATTACATAGATAGGATAATTTTGAACAAACTTCAAATGACTTACATGTACATCATTAGCTAATTGGATTATTCTTTTAAAATCTCTAAAAGCATCATAAGCTTTTTGGAAGTTATTAGGTCAATCAATAATCCATAATTCTTGAGGAAAAACTTCATTTCTTCCATTTTTTTACACAGATATTTTGTTATTTAACATGATCAAATGAAGGAGAATCATTGTACTGATTATTCTGTGAATAGGTATGGAAAACAATGAAAGTAAAGTAAGTCGTATAAAATTTGGTAGAATTATAATAATTAGTAATATCTAGGTCGAAATTTCTTTTTCCTTGTAATCCAGCAAATTCAGTTCTTTGGAGTTCAAAGAAGAAAACTGGAATTTTTGGATTTTTAATCTTTCTTGTTCTAGTTGAAGTGAATATTCTGGTGCATATTTAACACAGGAACACGAATCCCATACTTTAAACAACAATTTCACTTTCTTTAGGAAGAGTACCACTATCATTTGCAGTAGTCCAGCGAAGTATAGAATCTCCTTGGTCTTTTCAGGACTCCAAGTAAAAATTACAGTTAAATGACCTTCTTGCATAATCTCTTAGTAATCTTTAAGAAATATACCAAATAATTCAAACAGATAAAGTACCTCATTTTTTTGTATTAAAACTTACCATTGTTAAGAAATTGTCCTTCCATATCTAATTTATTTGATAGAGATGAGGTTAAACAAATAAGAGATAAAGGGACGTTCTATTCTCGATAAAATATTATTTCGTTTTTGACTGTAACAACATAAAACAATTTTAAAACATACTTATCAAATAGTTTAATATTCAATTTACCAATGTAAGCTGAAAAATCTGTTCCATCTGTGTGGATACCATCAAAAGCCATATAAAGTTGCATACAATTAAGATGAATCCAAACGTCACCAATATTAATATTAATTTCTGTTCCTTTGTTAGGAAGATTTAAATAATTTTTTGTTTTCTCATTAACAGGAAAAGATTAAAATTGATAATTATCAATAAATTTCATGATTTATGTAGGCATACATTTATTATTTCAATTGTAAAACAACTTTTACGTAAGCACCATTAAAGTCAATGAAAATATTATTTTCATCAGTTTGTAATATATCGTATGAAAGCTGTGAGTACCCTTGGAAAGGCATTCACCTAGCTGTGCATTAAATGATCAATTTATGAGATGAGACCTAGTCTTTGAAAGACATTTGTTTCACACAATTTATGTAACTGTAAAGATGCACATCTAGTGCGAACGCTAATACATCAATTGCACAGTCAAAGAAACATTTTAACAGAAGCTGAACTGAGCATTCCGCTTCAATCTAAAAAAAAAATATGACGGTAAAAAACCTTTGTAGATCTTCAGATTTTGACGTACTTCTGCTTGTAATGTGAAAGCGTAAAGTAGGTCGTCTTTAAGCCATAAAAGTGAGCGGTGTTGCCAGTGTGCAGACAACAGTTATAGATTAATAAAATTCAAGTAATTTATGTTCGATACTGCAAATTGTCAAGTTATTGTTATGAAGGCATTGAACATGCAAGAATTGTCTCGAAGGAAGGAGAAAAGTAATGACTGTAATTTGCGACAAAAATGTGAACCAAGAAGCTAGCACAGGACAGGCTGAAATCTGATCGCACCATATAGTCAGAAAATTACTTATGCAAATAAGCCCTAATTGCTTGTGAGAATTATTTGAATATATTTAGTTGTCACCAGATTTCTTATTCTATTCTTTTCCTATATTTATTTCTACCTAAATGTCATATTATTTTTATAATTTTCAAATAGCCTTTACTACAGCAGAGAATACTGCGGCATCCTGGTCATAGACAGAAGGCCACTCCTTGTCTTCTATACAACTCATAGGTGCCTCATTTATTAATGATTTCACCTGCAAATGCAATTTTTTATTGTTCATTGATAAAGGTCCCTTAGGTAATTATAAAATTCATACTGATTACGTAAAGAAATCCGGGTTGTTCTTTTCCAAGTAATAGAAGCCTTTGCGTAATCAAAAACTAGCCTCCTTCTGACAACGATCAGGAGCTGACCAGAAGACAGACGTCTTCGACCGCTTTCGTGTTTCCTGTGGCAAAGCTGTGCCAAACTGGGAACACGACATTCTAGTATGAAACATAATATATATATATATATATATATTAGATTAAAATTGAAAAAATTGAAATATATTTAACTTATTTTTTTCTTTTATCACACTAGATGTGGCGCCCGAACAGGGACCAGATAAAAAAAATTTAATCTGTTCTATTATTGTTTCATGACATCATCCGGTGGACATTGGGAAGCCATAAAGGAAGTATTGAACAAAACCGTGGAAGTATTAAAAAAATTCCGAAAAATAACAGCAGTCAGGATGTCAGTTCGGTTTTCATTAGGTATAGAATCTCGCGTCTTGTATAAAAAAACTGATTTCCGGTATTTCTGTCCTTACTGCTTCATTTTATCCTGCCACTGTTAATTACCTTGCAGTATTGCTTATTTACGTAGTTAGAATGCATTTCAGATCATCTCTTCATGCAAAGTTTATTTTTTTAGCATTATTAGCATCTTCATTGTTGCTAGGGTTAAGGACACAAGATGGATGCCATAATAGCAGGATTCAGTGTCTAGTAGGTGATTCTCACTTATTTTCAAAGCTAGGTGCCATCTTGTCTTCTACCCGGTATAGCTCTGCAATTGTCAATTACCGCGGTGTGACGTTTGACTATCAGGAAGCGTCGCTAAGTGCGCATCTGAGAGTTGACGATCGGCGTGAGGCGAAAGATTTATTTGAGCAGTTACGTCACAAATTTGAAAATAAACCTGGCAGATAACAGAGGCAAGCCGACAAACAGTATAGATGACGGTGATGATACAGTTGTCAAGTCATACCCACTACGTTCGCGAACTGGAACAGGCAGACCCGATTCGCGAATGGAGAGAACAGCAGACGATGATAGTGTGCGTGACGTATCGTCACAGCAATCATCGTCACAGCAAGCGGGAGAATTTTTGATGGTTGAAATGATGAGAATTTTTTTCAAGAAAGAGAACAGGAGAAACTGGAAAGGGAAGCTTATAAATTACAAGAACAACGTGACAGACAAGAAAGGGAAGCTTGTAAATTACAATAACAACGTGATAGACAAGAAAGGGAACAAAAAGAAAGGGAAAAGGAACAGGCCACAGAGCGAAAATGGTAATCTGAGCTCTGTTACTGGTACGATGAAAACTCGGTTAGAAAATACTGATGCCAACTTAGAGGCAAGAATAAGGACAGTCACGGTGGAATATATCGCGGGATTAAGTACTAAAGTTAATGAAAGGATGGAAGGTATTCTGCAGAAGGTAGATGCATGTGAGAGCACAGTAGGTAACATGTACAAAGACTTCAAGGTACAAGTAGAAAGTTGCCAGGCAGTTACAACGGATGTCTCAAAGAAGTCCGCTGAGGTCGGAACTAAAGTAAACAAGCTTGCAGACAATGTCGTCACTCTGCAAGGCCACGTCAATGACCTGACACAGGCGCTATCCGACATTAGCATTGAAAATGGGGTGAATGATGCTGCCGCAAACGTACATTCCACGATAGGAAAAGAATTTGTAGAATGGGTCGAGACTAAAGAACAGCACATAGAAAACAAGGTTCAACAAGACTTAAAAGAAGCCGGTAAGTCAGCCACAGTTGAAGTTTTAGCTGGTCCAGGTACATCAGGAGATACGCTTCTCAGTGAATTAGGAGAGATTCGTAGAGTTTTTCACCGGGATCTTCCCGAGTGGAAACGACACCTCACTGAGAAAATCGAGCAGTTGAAACAACAAGTCAATGACTTTACTAATGACAACAGAAGTGAGTATTCACACTCGCTTTCTTCAGTACATGAATACAATAATAATCCCGTGTCTCGTGTAAAATTCTCTCCACTTGTTCATGGTCACAGCAATAACAACCTGTTAGTACTTAACCAGAATGATCAAGTAACTCTTGTCGAGCTCATGAAAGAAGAAAGCGATCTCAAGCACCGCGTTTTCCAGCCTTTTCTGCCAGAGAAACGCAACATCCACCCAATGGTTTTTCTGAAGTCAGTTAATGGTGTTTTTCCTGAGAGCTGGGATGACAAGCAACGTATGCGCTTTATAGTAGGTTACATTCAAGGAGAGGGTTCTGTCTGGGGAACAGAAGTGATTGACAGATGTAATTACGCTGACTTCGAAAAACAATTTCTGAACAAATTCTGGAGTTCAGGCATACAACAACGCCTCAGAAAGGAAGTATATAATGCTGAACCGTTTAATACGAGAAATACTAGTCTCCGTAGGTATTTTGAGAAATATCTGCGAAAAATACAATATTGGGACACGCCCATTTCCACGAAGGACGTAATTATGATCCTTAAGTCAAAGCTACCGGTATCAATCAGGGAGAAGTTAGTAAATGCCAGTGACGACGACACGGAGGCTTTTCTGTCAGTACTTGACAACCTTGACAGGATTCAAGAGGCTGTGCGTACAAGTGCGCGGAGTAATTGTAATCTTGGCCCGCACATTACACAGCCGCACGGCGTAGGCGCAGACTCAGGTATGTCATACCAACCCATCAACAGTAAGGGACACGACGTGCCGTGTGATAAAAACAACTACTATCGCCGCAACGGGAAGCGGAAACATAAATTCCAGGATCAAAACAGGTACCACTCCATATACCAGACAACACAACAGCAATACGGTAATTCACTGGTTACAATGATCGCTATCACTACAATAACGATCGCCAATGCAATAATAATAAGAATAATTTCAATGTAAAATGGACGTTGGATTAACATCAACAGTGAATAGCAGTATGGTAACCAGCCTAGATTCCAGCACTGTTCTCAAGGGAGAAATGCTCCAGATCCTTCCAAGCAATACTAACAACGGTATGCTCCAAACTTTAGGAATAGTTCGCCACCTTTTACTAACAATCAAGTTCAAAATCATGAACCTCAAAATTCTCACATCTATTATGTCCGAGCAAACCAGCCAACACACACCATCTCGGCTGAAATTCCGACAAACAGCCCGCAACTTAAGTGGAATACGGAAGCAAACTTCATACCGAGCGTACCGCCCGGTGATTCAAAGGCAATTGTGAACGAAAATCAACCTAATGAGCATGCGGAAAACTAAAAGCAGTTTCTTTTTTTGGCCTCCTTGGGGAAGCTGTGGAACATGTTGGGGGCGATTTCATTAGAGAACAAATCAACCTTATACGATATGACAATGACTGTGACTTACGGGATGACTTGTTGAAAGAGAACGACGTTTTGAAGGGTGGGGATTTATGGGAATACCAGGTTCAGGCATCCACTATGATTCATATTCATGATGTACCACTTGTCGCTATAATAGATACTTGTGCCAATATCAATGTTTTGTCTTTATGTGTATATAAGAAAGTGCGTTCTGTAGCAAAAGTTCTGTCATTGACGGTACAAGGGTGTACTGTATAGGGAGCTGTAGGCTCTTTAGTTCAAAAAGTGACGCTACAAATTCATGTACCAGTGAGATTTGCATCAGACACCGTACCATGTACTTTTATAGTTGTTAAAAATCTGTGAGTACCTTGCCTCCTAGGAATGGAGTTTCTACGTAAGAATCGTGTCATCATAGATTTGTATGAAGGTACATGTACTCTTAGATGCAATGATAAGAGTATAGTGATTCGACTTATGAGGCCCAAAGTTACGTTGTTTAGCCAAGAACATAAAGTAAAGCTCCGCAAGCTCACATCTAGACAACAATATTTCATTTATTTAGACGTGTCAGGAGACGCGGACGAAGACTTTGACTCATTACCGACAAATGAAGAATTACTGACGAAGGCTAATGAACCTGACGGATTAGGTGACCGACAAAGAAAGGAACTATACGACCTGTTTACACAATTTATCAATGTGTTTTCTAAGAAGCCGGGAATCATAGCCAACTATGTATTGCCCCACAGCACCTACTGTAAAACCATCTGTGCAGTTCCGCAATCCCGCAAGGAAGCAGTACGACAGAAAATCTGCCAAATGTTAAACTGGAAAATAATTGAGCCCTCTGACTCTCCATATTCGAGCCCATTATTGTCTATATTTAAACAGGACGGAAGTATTAGGCTTGTTCTAGACGCTAGGAACATCAACAAAGTTATTGTTCCTGTGAATACCCGACCGAAAGCATTGGAGAAGCAACTACAAAGATTTCATGGTATCAAATTTCTAACTTCCATCGACCTTCGAAGTAGTTATTGGCAGGTGATGTTGTCGCCATCTTCAAGGAAGTACACGGCCTTTATCTTTGCGGGTCGGTCATATCAATTTTGTGTCGTACCCTTTGGCTTTTTGGCTTGAATATTAGTTCAGGTGTCTTTATTGTCGCACTTGACCATGTCTTAGGCCATGATTTACTGGACAATATCGATGATCTCTTAGTAGCCTCGACTTCATGGGAGGAACATCTTGACATGATTCGGAAAATCTTCGTGAGGTTTGCTAACTTTAATGCCAATTTACAGAAATCAAAGTTTGTAAAAAAAGAAGTAAAATTCCTTGGTCATATCATCTCTTCTCAGGGAATTACTCCCGATCCTAAAAAACTGTCTGCTATAAGAAACTTCCCTGTGCCCTGCACCAAAAGACAATTAAAAGGTTTTCTAGGGTTAACGTCTTTCTTTCGTCGCTTTATACCAGATCAATCCATGAACAATCCAGTGTTGCACAATCTATTAAAGAAAAACGTTCATTGGGTATGGACCTCTGAATGTCAGCAAGCCTTTGACAAAATCAAACAAGCTCTTCTGAATAGCAATATCCTCAGTCATCCGGATATGAACTCAGAATTCTGCATTTCTTGTGACGCCTCATTTCAAGGCTTCGGCGCTTATTTGTTCCAGCTAAAGAAAACTAGAGATAAAGAGGGGATTAGGATAGTTAGTTTCGCCAGTCGTGTGCTGACGGAGTGCGAGAGATCGTACTCTGTTACGGCGTTAGAAGGATTGGCAGTTGTATGGGCGTTCCGCCGTTTCAATTATTACATTTATGGTCTTCCGATCAAAGTGTATTCCGACCATCAAGCTCTTAGCTTTCTCCTTTCATCCGAGACTTACTCGCTGGTGCATATTTCTACAGGAGTTCAATTTCGAAATGGTTTACGTGAAAGGCAAGAACAGCATCGTTGAAGAAGCATTGTCACGCATGCTGGAAGGTACGCCGAAGCCAGAACAGATTTCCAATCACAAGATACTCCTTATGAAAGATCCCTTGAATCGTAGTTATTTTCTACGTCTTTGCCGACAGATGGGTACTCTGCAAGAAAGTGACCGTAAAGGGAAGAGAGTCAAACAGCTTCTACAAGACAACCTTAATCATCGTTTGTCGAAATTTTATAAATCACGCAATAGTGTTTTATTACATCGTACATCTATGTTGACGGAGCAATGGCGTGTTTGTATTCCTGAGGAGTACGTTGAATATTTCATATGGTACACTTACCTATCCTGGGGACATTATGGCCCTGAGAAGTGTAAAAGAAAGATTTCTGCCTATTGCTTCGTACCCAATCTGCATAAGAGAATTCATAAACTGCTAAGCACTTGTTTAATCTGCCAGAAGACAAAGCCCTTCAATCTGTCGAATGTCATACCTTTGAATCCTATCTACTCTGAGCGTCCTAACCAAATAGTCAGTCTCGACTATGCAGGTCCACTTCCGAGAGGAAGAGGAGGTGCTAAGTACCTTGCTGTTTTGCTAGACTTCTTCACTAAGCACGTGCGTTTATACGCGATGAAGTCTTCCAATGTAAAATCGTTAATAAGACGAATAGGAAAGGATTGTTTTCCTCGTTTTGGTAAGCCGGAAACCATGTTGTCTGATAATGCTTCAAACTTCTTTGGAAAAGAGTGGAGACAGTTTCTTGCCAGTAATGGTATTAGACACATTCTAATTTCAAGATTTAGATCCCAAAGTAACCCGACAGAACGAGTCTTTAAAGAAATAATCGTTTTATTTGCACCTATGTACCGAACCAGCAAACACGGTGGGTCGATTTCGTAACTCCATTTGAAGAGATTGTAAATAACCTTCCGCACACTTCGACCGGTTTCACATGTTCAGAACTAATCTTCAGGCCAAAGGAATGCAATGAACGAACTGATCCTATCCCCAAGATACAAGGTCAAGAAGTCAACCTTGATAACAAGTTAAGACAAGCCCTGATTTCTCTCACAACTCATGCTAATTTAAGAAAAAAGGCATCTGACAAGCATGTCAATAAAGTTCTGTCGTATCGCTTGAACGAGCGTGCTCTTCTGAGGACACACTTCAAAGGATCTCTCATCTTATGTAAAAATTGTAAGTGGCAATACCTATACGAAGGACCGTTTGTTATAGACAGGAAGCCACGTATTGGTTGTTATGTGTTGGCAGATTCAGTTAGTGGACGAGCAAAAGGACTTTACCACCGTGTAGACCTAAAGAAGTACCATGAAAAACATTAAGAAGTTATTCATTACGTTAAGCTGCAACTTGAAACAAGGGTATGATCTGTTGAGATAGTATGTGAGTCAACAGCATGTGCATGTTGTATTCTGCAGGTGACGTAATCATTTGAGTGAGGTGGACGCCAAGTAATATTGGAGGTTGATGGATATGAAGTGACTGAAGAAGGTACTCTACGTATTTGGACAATAAGCTTTACCTTAGTTTTAAGGTAGTTTTAAGTTTCTTGAGCCATAGAGGGCTGTAGTCGTTGAACTGAGTAAGAGATGTGCCGAAGTGCCACCTACTGCATTAGTTTTAAGTTATGGCAAATCTCCTTTTTACCAAGTAGTGAAGGTTTTCCTTAAATCCCTCATTCATACCAGAATGTCCGTATATGTGAAATAATAACCTAAGTTATGCTTTCAGAGGATTGATATTTTAAGTCGTTAGAACCATGTACGATGCAAAACTGATAGAATGTAATCTGTAGATTACACCGAGTATAAGCAGCAACATGTAGTTAATGTACAAAGAAATGAGTAACGGTACTCGCAACTGGAGAGCAACTTTAATTTATTTATTAATATAAGTCAACCAGGTCAAGAAATATGCATTTATAATGATAATTAGGTCCTGTATTGGAGAAACTTAGAGAGACTATTCCTATGCCACGAGTATCATATAGAAACCTGCGATACTAAGATACCTAGTTGAGGACTGAGATAATCTACTTATATTCTACTGCTATGTCAGCGTGGCGTGATTTTGAGATATATTTGAGGATGCTTTGGAAGAGGATTTGTGCGACATTTTAATACTGAAGTGAAGTTCTGCCGCCTGGATGACATTAAAAGGGGTGGAGCCGAAGAATGAACTCGCTCTAACTGATTATTTCACCTATTATCTGTCTTCGTATCTTTTATTTTTTTGCGTTATCCTATTGGAGTTTTCTTCTTTAGCATTCTTACCTTTGTATCTTACCCAGTAGGGGAAGAAATTTGGAAATTCGTTCAAAAGACTCGACGCGTGTATATCGTGTGTACTGACGATCGCGGCTCATTGGTTAATGCGTATCTGCAGTTACTTATCGAAACGTGATGTAAATCTGATTTACTGTGAGCCAAAGCATCCTAGGAAATATGGATAATTTTCCAGATTTCTATTAGATGAAGTTTTGAACGTGAACTGTTCGGCAGGCCAAAGAGGGTATATTTTACTGATTATTGATGTAACGGAGTAAATGAACAAAGAAACTAAAAAAAAGGCTGTTATAGAACAATACGAAAAGGAAAAGAATCAGACTAAAAATACATATAAAATCTAATGTGCTTCAGAAGCACCATTTAGAATAGCAAACACACTTTCGTTAGGTCTTGGACAGTAGTTAAAAAAACTATGTGTATTTTGTAAATGATCCTTCTATGATAAGTAATTTTAGCATTACCTGTGCTACTCTGTGGTATAAAGACACCTATGTGGACATGTATGGATTGCTGCGTGTGCCTCACTTAGTGACAAAATGATTTGACATATATATATATATATATATATATATATATATATATATATATATATATATATATATTGGTGCGTGTAAAATCGTAATCTGACGCACGTATGGACACGAAAAACTAGTTATCTCTTGTGTGAGTCAAAACTGTGATAAACTTATGGACATGTGTGATATTCGACGTGTGAAGTAGCATTATAAGTATTCTCACGTTGCAACGAAGATACAATGACTATCAGACAAAAGATAGACAAGCTATTGTACTTACTGGAATAGGTAATAATAGTCATTTTCATCGACGACTGTTGCTCGTCACTGGCGCAGTCAATTTACCGTCCAGGGTGACCATGTCGCCTCGACGAGCTGCTCCGGTACCCATGATTCAACAAAATGCACAAGTTAAAAAAAAAAAAAAAGAAAAGGTTGGTAGCCACTGAACTATCTGCCTCATGCAGGACGTGGACTGCCAACGCTGTTAAACCGCCAGTTCGGAAGCACTGTGGAAACATTCAATAACTGCTCGCCAGCCCGCTCTCAACGATAAGCATTCCTCTCCATAACAGGCGTGAGTGTGCTCCAGATTTGAGATGAAAATGGAAATAAAAATAATTAAACCTTAATAAACTAAGCACGATTTTACTATATTTACATGAAAAGGACACTAATGATAACTTTTCCCTAACTATGAAAATTGCTACGGCAATATTGCTAAACACATTGCTTAAGAAAGAGCTGTACAAGACGAAACGTGTTTTGCTAATGCTTGCTAATGAAAGAATATGAAACCTAGACACAAACCATGAATAATATATAATATATATGTACATAGTCTGTATAGTAATTTTTATTCTCTTAAATTCTTACTCTATATTCCCTTAGATTAAGATACTAGTTAATGAGCAAGACCTAATACAGATTTTTTTCTGTATTTTAATGTGCTGACACATGAATTGGAATGAAATTAAGACAGCCACCAATCTGACTCATTCGTCATTGAACTAGTCATCAACTTTCCTGATTCCCGACATGACCTGATGGATCGTCGAGTCAAGAAATATCACTTCCTCCCTCACATAGCGAAATTTCCAGTGTTTTCCACCAGAATGTGAAAAAGTGATCCCCAGTTATAGTGCAGTGAAAAGTGGAAGCTGATGAAAGAATTCCCCTGCGAAAATCACCCGAGTTCGTAAGAAATACCCCCAACCACCAAGTGAAGAGTGACGTCGCTACGAGAAAGACTGATAAAAGTTTTATATTCTGTTCAAACTTGGCGGAAATGCACCAATACTTCAAATGAATTCCTATAATCAAATTTCTTTTCTTCTTATCAATATTTGTGTATATATGTATGTGTATGTGTAGTGGATTTGTATTTGTTTCTCTGTTAGTATTTAAATGTTCCTATTGATTGAGAGTAATTCTTGAGAATACCCACGAAGGAACCTATGTTAAATCCTTGAACACTTATGATAGCATCAAGCCACAACCAAGTTTGTTAATGATAAAGCAACTGTGATAAGTTCTGACTACTTAATGTGAAACGTATATATCTCTATATGCCATATGTTATGTATGTTTTGCTCCCTACAAATCCTTAAATACTTCATTCACTGAATATGTGAACCCAATAATATTACGACTGCGCGTGAGTGTAACGATCTTTCAGAATCATTACCCTCACGCGGGAAGCGATGTAATATTATTGTGGTTTCCATCGTATGAAAGCTGTGAGTACCCTTGGAAAGGCATTTACCTAGCTGTGTATTAAATGATCAACTTATGAGATGAGACCTATTCTTTGAAAGACATTTGTCTTACATAATTTATGGAACTGTAAAGATGTGCATCTAGTGCGAACGCTAATACGTTGATTGTGCAGTCGAACTGACTGTTCCGCTTCAATCTAAATAAAAAATATGGCGGTAAAAAACCTTTGTAGA
Source organism: Schistocerca serialis cubense (assembly GCF_023864345.2). NCBI lineage: Eukaryota > Metazoa > Arthropoda > Insecta > Orthoptera > Acrididae > Schistocerca > Schistocerca serialis. The sequence continues at coordinate 430,262,611 of NC_064642.1, forward strand.
CCTTCAGATTTTGACGTACTTCTGCTTGTAATGTGAAAGCGTAAAGTAGGTCGTCTTTAAGCCTTAAAAGTGAGCGGTCTTGCCAGTGTGCAGACAACAGTTATCGATTAATAAAATTCAAGTAATTTATGTTCGATACTGTAAATTGTCAAGTTATTGTTATGAAGGCATTGAACAGTGCAAGAATTGTCTCGAAGGAAGGATAAAAGTAATGACTGTAATTTGTGACAAAAACGTGAACCAAGAAGCTAGCACAAGACAGGCTGAAATCTGATCATACCATATAGTCAGAAAATTACTTGTGTAAGATATACTGTTTGCAAATAAGCCCTAATTGCTTGTGAGAATTATTTGAATATATTTAGTGTTCACCAGATTTCTTATTCTATTCTTTTCCTTTATTTATTTCTACCTAAATGTCATATTATTTTTATAATTTTCAAACAGCCTTTACTACAGCAGAGAATACTGCGGCATCCTGGTCATGGACAGAAGGCGACTCCTTGTCCTCTATACAACTCATGATTTAATTTGCAAATGCAATTTTTTATTGTTCATTGTTAAAGGTCCCTTAGGTAATATATATATAATTATCAGATTAAAATTGAAAAAATTGAAATATATTTAACTTATTTTTTTTTACATTAGAAGTTGTAGTTATTTCTAAATTCTGAATAGTATCAAAAATTGGAATACTTATAGGATAGTTTTTTTAATAAATAATTGGGCCACCAAATTCAGCACTAGGTTTAAATGAAGCAATAATATCATTTTCTCAATGAAAATGATCATTATGTTTAAGAAATATTCCATAAGCCAAATTATAATTTACATTTATTACTTCAAAAGGAACAATCTTAGGACCATCTTTAACAACAGTTTTTTCTTTTGCATTAATAATTCGATTATTAAATCTTAGACGACTCGCAATATTATCTTCTTTTGTGTGCATATATGATTTTACATAAGTTTCGATGACAAGCTTGTATAAAATTTTATTTGCATAATGAGTATATTAAGTATTTTAACTGAATTATTATTTATAAATTTTTGAGCTGTACTGATCAGCAGGAATTTTTTTCGTTTCTTCATCACATTAAAGTTTATTATTTCTCAATGACATATATGGAGTCAGAAAAGATGAATAAAAACCAACTAGTGAAACGCTTTTATAAGTTTCCCTTATTGGAACTGTTAATATGTTTCTAAGAAGAGATGAATTATCACTCTATTGAAAGGATCTACTTATTTACATTAGTAAAAATTATGAAAAAATGATATATCAGGAAGGAAAAAATAATTCTGGGGAGTAAATTAAAGGATAAAAATGGTAAAGTTTTACCAAATTCTATTCGATGTGTGGTCATAAGACTAAGTGGTTGTGGAAAAACTTCATTAAATACTGATAAATATATTCTAGCCTTAGGATAGTTAAATTGGAAAAAATTAATCCTTTGTATATTTATTCAAAAGGTTTAGATCAATCAAAATATCGTGACTTTATAAACAGATGTGGAAAAAATTGAGGATAAAATTAACGATAAATGGCTAGTTTTATTGAAAATAATGATGAAATTATTCCATTAGATGAATGTGGAGACAATTCGATTGTAATTTTCCATGACTTCATTCTTGAAAATCAAGATATAGTTAGAGAAAAATTTACTAGAGGTTGTTATAAAGGAATAAATCATTTTTATTTAAGTCAAACATATTCAAAAATATCTTTAAATCAGTTTAAATAAGTTGGTAATTTACTAACAGAATTCAATGGTGATAAATTAAAAATTGGTGTAAGAGAATATGTAGGTACAGATGGATTAATGAAATTTTTAACTTGAAAACAAATTACAATAGATGAATTTGATTCTCTTGATTTACAAAATTATGCTAGAATTTTATTCGACTCAAATGCTGTATATAATGAATGTAATCCAAATAAAATAAAATCAAGTAATGGAAAAAATATAATAATTTGATACAAACGATTGTTGAGGAATATTTTCACAGTTTTTCAGAAAGAAATCTTAGTGAGTCATTTGAAAAAGTTGGTGAACGTTTAGTAAAAAAAAATTCAGAAAAACCAATCGAATATGTTTGGATGGATGATTTTCGTCATTTAATTGATGGATAAGCAGTAATTTGTGGAGAAGAATTAGCTGGAAATAAAAATTATCATAATGGAAAAATAGGAACAACTCAAATGTAAACTAATAAATTTAATGATTTCATTATTAATGATCCAAAAGGAATTCCATATTTAATTAGATTTTTTTTAATAATTTGCCACAAATGTTTTAGAAAAGAGAAATATATGAATAAGGATCACCTAATACTTTAATTAACAGATTACAATGTGAAATACATCTTCCAGGTTATCGATTTTGTGGTCCAGGAACAACATTAAAAGAAAGATAAGCTAGAATAGATAAATAATCCATTACATGAAGCTTGTAAAGAACATGATACTTCTTGTGTTGTAGTCTTCAGTCCAGAGACTGGGTTGATGTAGCTCTCTGTGCTACTCTATTCTGTGCAAGGATCTTAATCTCCAAGTAGCTACTGCAGCTTACATCCTTCTGCTTAGTGTATTCATCTCTTGGTCTCCCTCTACGATTTTTACCCTGCACGCTGCCCTCAAATACTAAAATGGTGATCCCTCGATGCTTCAGAACATCTCCTACCAACCGATCCCTTCTTCTAGTCAAGTTGTACCACAAATTCTTCTTCTCCCCAATTCTATTCTGTACCTCCTCATTAGTTAGATGATCTTCAGCATTCCTCTGTGACACCACATTTCGAAAGCTTTTATTCATTTCTTGTCTAAACTATTTATCATCCATGTTTCACTTCCATACAGGGTTCCACTCCATACAAAAACTTTCAGAAAAGACTTCCTGATACCTAAATCCATACGTGATGTTAACAAATTTGTCTTTCTCAGAAACGCTTCCCTTGCCATCGCCAGTCTACAGTTTATATCTTCTCCTCCCAGGGCCTTGTTTTGAGTTAGGTCTTTCAGTGCTCTGTCAAATTCTTCATGCAGTGTCATATCTCCCATTATATCTTCATCTAAGTCCTCTTCCATTTCCATAATATTGTCCTCAAGTACATCACCCTTGTGTAAGCTGTCTATATACTCCTCACACCTTTCTGATTTCCCTTATATACAAGTGAACTGAGGGATGCTCGAAAATATATTCAGCTACACCAGAAGATAAGTTTGGTGGGTGATAGAAAGATCCAATTATAATTTTATGCCCATCCCTGATAATGGGTCTTGACCAAACAGTCTCACATGCAGTTTCAATTTCTATCTCAGTGGATTTGAGTTTCTTGCCCACTGTGACAAATACACCACCTCCATTTCCCATTTGCCTATACTATCGATAACACTAAATTTTTCCGCAAAAATTTAACTGCTGTCAATTTCAGGTTTCAACGAGCTTTCTGTACTTAGTACGCCTATTACGAGAGCTTTGCTGTTTTTCAGGAGTGCTTCAAACTGTGACACTTTGTTGCGAATGCTTTTGCAATTAACAATCAGGGTTTTAATAGTTTCGAGTGTGGGAGTCATTTTTTTCGATCTTACACTGAGACTTCAGGGTTTCTTGCAGCTTTCGTTGCCTGGACTGGATGGAGAGTCGCCATTGTGTGCATACCACATGCAGTCAGCTACCTGAGTAACAGCCTCTGATAGCAGCCTCTGACCCGTAGAGCACACCTGACCCATTTGGGGAGACCCATACAATTCTCAGTCCTGTGGCGCAAGTCCAGGTAGTCGCGGCCTAATTTGTCACAGAATCTTCGAAATCTCTGGTTCATTCCCTCCATTTGACTCAGAGCCAAAGGGTCACGATCAGTTATGGGGACAATGTTGCAAATGCGATATTTCAGTGCCTGTGTTATTCCGAATTACGGTGCAGTGTACCTTTGGACATGCATGCATATACCAAGGAACAGGCACTGCGCCGACTACAGCCATTATGAAGTACGTTGAATGTATTCGCAATTGCGAATATGGACAACCTCAACTGTAGAAATGAATGACGACAGTGAAAATTTGTGCCGGATTGGGACTCGAACTCGGATTTCTCGCGTAGCGGGAGTGGTCGCCTTACCATTTGGCTATCGCGCACGACTGACGGTCGAACACATGGCTGGTCGTGAGTAGTGCATGGATAACCAAATGGTAAGCGACCGATCGCGATATGCGGGAAATCCAGGCTCGAGTCCTGGTGCAGCACAAATTTTGCATTGTTGTCATTCCATTCTATGGCTCATGGTTGTCCATATTCACAATTGCAAATACATTTAGTGAATACTGCAAATTGTGATCTTCGTTGAAACTCCATGAATAAGGCTGGTCTTTTCAACCTTCTCTGCCAGTCGCTGGAATAGTTCAAGTATGACCTCGGACCCCAGATTATAGGCATCATTTGTTCCAATGTCCACCACAATCTGCAGTTGTTTGCGTCCTGTTCCCTCAATGGCCGCTGGATTAGCCTCATCAACATGTTGAATGAGGCCCCCAGGCATACACACTGAGTGCATGTGGAGTCCTTTCCTGTCCCTTGCTGCCATTTCCATAAGGGATACCATCATTTGCTGTACGTTTGAACTGCCAACAATTAATAGACCTCAACCCTTTTGCGTCTGCCTCCTCTTGACACCAGACGGAACAGGTTTCCTCAAAACAGGCGAAGTGAGTCCCTATGACTCAGTTTCAGTTTCAGTGAAAGACAGCACCTCAAACTCGTTGATTAGGGGAATCGGTGCAACACCCTATGTCCTCCCAGGTGAAGTGAGTCCCACTGACTCAGTTTCAGTTTCCGTGAAAGACAGCACCTCAAACTTGTTGATTAGGGAATCAATACAACACCCTGAGTCCTCCCAGACCCCCATCCACCCTGTACAGGACCCCCAGATTTACCATTGACATGCCACTCGCAGTCAAGTTGATGAGTAATGACGGACCCTTTACATTTCACAGAGGAATCAGGTTCTACAGGAGAGGATAGTATTTGAGGTACCTATGGTACAGGTATCACTGTCGGGAGCTCTTTCAACTCACCAATCTGCAGCAGCTACCAATCGTTTGGCACTGGCCAGGGCAACTTCCAGCTGCTTACGAATGTCAACCAATTCATCCCCTGTTTGAGTACAGTATTCATAGGGGGCTGCGTTTGGCTGGTGCAGCGTATTACAAGGCAGTGAACAAATAACTTAAAATTATTCCCGCTGATTATCTTTTAATCTGTTGAGCTAAAAAGTTGATAATTCCCTATAAGAATTGAAGCAAATACATAAAACGAGATTTCTATTACGGCAACAGAAAAACCTTTGGTAAAAATAAATCTGCTAAAACATTTTTAGGTTAATTATAGTAGTTAGCAAACTCGAAAACAGAGTTAATTTACGATAAATGTTGGTAATATTTTGGGTTACTCCTCTTTAAGGGAAAACTAGATGTAACACAGATTACTCATACCTTACGCAATGGACAATGATAGCTTCCGAAAATTCTCAAAAACGAATGTTTATATGTTTTGATACAATCAAATTCTTCGGCAGTAACTGTGAACCGCAAACACTATTTTCTACAAAATGGGCTACGTATCCAAAACACTCCTATCGGCAAGTTTTGCAAACGTCCGAAAATTCTCAAAAATAAGTTATTTATCACATAATTATACGATGAAATTAGAGAACGATTGTTTTGAACGACGATTGGCCTGTTGTTCTCAAAAATTTTAAGAGAGCGCAATTAATTTTAAATGTATAATTGACGATAACAGTACGAGTTTCTCGCGACACTAGCGGATGATCAAAATTGCACAATATATCACAGTTCAAACGGGTACTGATACAATAAGTGAAAGATTATGCAGAAAGGACTTGAACAGTAAAATATGCGAATCTAGAACTTCAAACCGGCACACGAATGTTGTACAATTGGTCTCACACAAAGTGTGTTATATATAAATAAAAGTATATTTCACGAATTTTTCACTTAGCTGTTTCTGTGCTCACTTTTATGGTGGCGTGCCGAAGGACAGTGCAACGGGAATGTATCTCATTCAAAATTACCAAAATGTGCAGCGCTAACAAAGCACATCTACTGTCAATTGCAGCTGAAACAAAATAGCATAATTATGGCCCAAATTTTCGCTGCGGCTGATATCATGCAAGTGTATTTTTTCTTCTTAAAAAATGAGATCGAATAGGTGATGTTTGCTTGTGAGACAGAAACAGTTCCATGATAATCAACAGAATTGCAATAACGTATGATTATTACTTTCTGACTTTACAAGAATAGACTATTACTTCTTCATGAATCAAAATTCAAAACATTTAACAGCCATGACAGTTAATATCTGGAAGAGGTGATGGTGTCGAAGCTCTTCCTGCAAGCGATGATGTCGCAAAAAGATGAAGCTGGATACGTTTACGGTGGTGATGAAAGGATGGTTGATATGATAGGAAAGTGAAAGAAATAGGCAGTCCAAGCCGAGGAGAGAGCCAAGGTAAGGCTACTGTGGAGCTCAGCTGTATGTGGAAAGCACGGTGTAGCTTATTACTCTACAGCGGTTTAAGGAGTTTACAAATTTTGGAACAGAGGTAAGAATGTGGTGATTAAAGTATGGACAAACTGATCTTAGTTGATAGATGTCACAAATGCAGCCCGTTTGTAATTTTAGGCAAGTTAGTGCGTTCAGAATTGCTTCATATCAGGTAACACACGACGTTAGTGGGAGTAATGGAGATGTGGAGAACAGGTCGACAAAATCATAGAGTGATGATGGCAACTTCACGTTTCTGAAAGCTAATTTGTTCCTCCCACATACCAGAGCAGTCTGTTAGATAGTTTAAATGACGTTGGAGGGAGTGAGAGATCTGGTTGTGTGACAGCATGTTCAAGAGATTCGTAAAGTATGGTGGTCTGTGTAGGAGAGGGGCTTACTTTCCTTCGTTTAATGCAGGCATGGGCAACCTTTGGTAACCCTCTGGCTTGATTGACATGGTTACTTAAGCTCGCGTGACAGGACAGCAGCGATCCTAGGGCATAAGTGAAAACTACAGCGTCTGTGACGTTAACGTTTATGTGGCGAGGCTCACGAGAAAGACAGGCCGCGGCGCTTGTCACAGCACGGGACACTGCAGGCCTTACGAGTGCCAGCAGCCGTGTCCGGCGTGGAGCGAGTAACTATTTCAGACAATTTTAATAATTCTTGACTGCCTGTTTAACTGCATGCAAGTTGTTCCTAGCATACGACAAAATTAAGACCTTTAGTTGGTATCTTTTCAGTTAAATATGGATTTGCCGTGGGGTTCGCATGGAGCCGAAATATGGTGGACAAGTCTACTAGTGTGACGTCACAAGTTCGTTACGAAATTGGACTACCTTCCCATCCCTATACGCAATTTCTTCCTCATGTCAACTGAAGAGATCAATTTAGCTCGAATTTGTAACTTTCTGGACTTTATACTGTTATGTCGATACCCAGTTTCAATAATAAACTGCCCTTTAAAAAATTAGTACATATGAGTTAACTGTCTCAGATTAAATATCACATTAACATGTTACCCTATTTATATTAGCAACTAAGGGGAGTATGCCATTTGTTAATAATCCAATTTTGAAATTTTGTGATATGAACTGTGCAGCCATGTTGCACCACATATTCTTCAATATTTACTTCTCCCCTATTTCTGAAAAGCTACAATGTTTATTCATAATGATTATTTAAAAAGATAGCTCTACTTGAGAGCAAACCAGTATGCTATTAACAATATTTTATTCAAAGTAATTAATTTATAATTAACTAAAACGTAATTTAAATTGTTGTACTGTAAAATTCATTAAAATTGAATATGAATTTAGGTAGCCTTTTCCAAGCTGAATGTCAGAACTTGTACGACAATATATGGCCCTTTTTTTGATGTAAGTACCGAAAATTATCTAATTTTAATTGTTATTTTGAACATCTTACATTTAACAATGTATTCTACTGTTTAGTTTTATATAAAAAGAAGTCGAGCATGACCCACTCAGAAAAGGCAGCGAGAGAGAGAGAGAGAGAGAGAGAGAGAGAGAGAGAGAGAAAGAGAGAGAGGGAGTCAGCAGTCAGTAGCAGAGCAGAGAGAGTCAGTCAGTGACCCTACATTATTGTCTTCCGAGAACTGTTTGCGTGAGACTCTTTCGGAGGCTATCAGACAAGTAATGTATCTTCCATCAACGTATACAGGGTGTTACAAAAAGGTACGGCCAAACTTTCAGGAAACGTTCTTCACACACAGAGAAAGAAAATATGTTATGTGGACATGTGTCCGGAAACGCTTACTTTCCATGTTAGAGCTCATTTTATTACTTCTCTTCAAATCACATTAACCATGGAATGGAAACACACAGCAACAGAACGTACCAGCGTGATCTCAAACACTTTGTTACAGGAAATGTTAAAAATGTCCTCCGTTAGCGAGGATACATGCATTCACCCTCCGTCGCATGGAATCCCTGATGCACTGATGCAGCCCTGGAGAATGGCGTATTGTATCACAGCCGTCCACAATATGAGCACGAAGAGTCTCTACATTTGGTACCGGGGTTGCGTAGACAAGAGCTTTCAAATGCCCCCATAAATGAAAGTCAAGAGGGCTGAGGTAAGAAGAGCGTGGAGTCCATGGAATTGGTCCGCCTTTACCAATCCATCGGTCACCGAATCTGTTGTTGAGAAGCGTACGAACACTTCGACTGAAATGTGCAGGAGCTCCATCGTGCATGAACCACATGTTGTGTCGTACTTGTAAAGGCACATGTTCTAGCAGCACAGGTAGAGTATCCCGTATGCAATCATGATAACGTGCTCCACTGAGAGTAGGTGGAAGAACCTGGGGCCCAATCGAGACATCACCAACATGCCTGCTCAAACGTTCACAGAAAATCTGTGTTGATGACGTGATTGCACAATTGCGTGCGGATTCTCGTCAGCCCACACATGTTGATTGTGAAAATTTACAATTTGATCACGTTGGAATGAAGCCTCATCTGTAAAGAGAATATTTGCACTGAAACGAGGATTGACACATTGTTGGATGAACCATTCGCAGAAGTGTACCCGTGGAGGCCAATCAGCTGCTGATAGTACCTGCACACGCTGTACATGGTACGGAAACAACTGTTTCTCCCGTAGCACTCTCCATACAGTGACGTGATCAACGTTACCTTGTACAGCAGCAACTTCTCAGACGCTGACATTAGGGTTATCGTCAACTGCACGAAGAATTGCCTCGTCCATTGCAGGTGTCCTCGTCGTTCTAGGTCTTCCCCAGTCGCGAGACATAGGCTGGAATGTTCCGTGCTCCCTAAGACGCCGATCAATTGCTTCGAACGTCTTCCTGTCGGGACACCTTCGTTCTGGAAATCTGTCTCGATACAAACGTACCGCGCCACAGCCATTGCCGCGTGCTAATCCATACATCAAATGGGCATCTGCCAACTCCGCATTTGTAAACATTGCACTGACTGCAAAACCACCTTCGTGATGAACACTAACCTGTTGGTGCTACATACTGATGTGCTTGATGCTAGTACTGTAGAGCAATGAGTCGCATGTCAACACAAGCACCGAAGTCAACATTACCTTCCTTCAATTGGGCCAACTGGCGGTGAATCGAGGAAGTACAGTACATACTGACGAAACTAAAATGAGCTCTATCACGGAAATTAAGCGTTTCCGGACACATGTCCACATAACATCTTTTCTTTATTTGTGTGTGAGGAATGTTTCCTGAAAGTTTGGCCGTACCTTTTTGTAACACCCTGTATACTAATTGCTCATAATTCAAAACAATAAAAGTGATTTACTCTGCGTTTTATTTAAAAATTAGTACACTAGTAACATTGAACATTGGGACTTTCTGCAGCAATAACCCCCGGAGATATCAAAGTTCAGTATCTCATCATATGGTGTAGCTAAGTAATTATATGCACTTTTACTAACTATGATTGAAACTTTCAAGTTTTCATGTATCTTGGTACGTGTACTATTACATTGCTCTGAAGGTATGTTTCAGAATTCACTATTACTACTGTCCAATTATATATAGAGCTACAGAAACTGTATATTTTATTCTCACTCAGCATCAGTAGTAATTAAAATACTCCTCTCCTCTCACCCATTTTAGGGTGGCATTTTAGTTGCAAGGCCCATGTATCTCATTGGCCCCATTATGGGGTACCACACCGATATGAGTGGTATCCCTTTCTGGCCATGGCACACCACCAAGTTATGCAACAAAACAGGTGGTTTTGAGCGTACGTTGATTTTATGTTCACGTTTACCTTTCTTTACACGTGTTGGGTTGATTTGGGTGAAGAGACCAAACGGTGAGATCATCGGCCTCGTCAGATTAGGGAAGGAAGTCCATGTAGGCGGCATGCATTCCCTGTCTTGACTGAATCTATAAAAATCGCGCCCAGTGAGATTCGCGTCCAACCAGAAATGTGTGAGATTCGCGCCCAATACCTGCTCCCTTTGTGTCGGGTTTATCCACGCCCGGGCCGTCCTAATCACCCTAAACTACCTGCTCCTCGGACACAGGGACCTGCCCCCCGGTACTAGGCACAGCCACCGACTGTCTGATACACAAACACAGCCTTAGTGCCGCTCTGGCTGTCGAAGAGTTCACATCTCGCGATTCGTGTATTTTTGGCACAGTAGTTCAGATATGGAATTTTCAGCCACTAATCACGGTAAGCCATGTTGCCACTACGAAGGTTATTCTTACATAGTGAAGAGAACTAAGAAGTAACGTGGCGCTGTTCAAGACAGAGAGCAAACCACTGCCGAGGAATGCTGAAAACGAGGGATTCGACAGTGCTTTTTTCATTCGAGCATCAAAGAGGACCTCCAGATGTCGCTCGGTAGGAAGTAAGGACGACTTTGAACCACGCAAAGAAGAGGGCAAGAGACAAAGAGACGTCTATTTCAAAACTATATGCAGAGGAGCTGGGTTGCCTGCATAATCGAGGCTATGATTTTGTCACTGAAATGCCAGAGCAGCAAACAACGAAGAGAGCTTTGTACTACCAGCGGGCAAATTTCTTTACATAGAGTACATATTTAAGTGTCACGAAGACGTTTCTGAAAGTATTTGTATGGAGTGTAGCCATGTATGGAAGTGAAACGTGGATGATAAATAGTTTAGACAAGAAGAGAATAGAAGCTTTCGAAATGTGGTGCTACAGAAGAATGTTGAAGATTAGATGGGTAGATCACGTATCTAATGAGGAAGTATTGAACAGAACTGAGGAGAAGAAGAATTTGTGGCACAACTTGACTAGAAGAAGGGGTCGGTTTGTAGGAAACATTCTGAGGCATCACGGGATCACCAATTTAGCGTTAGAGGGCAGTGTGGAGGGTAAAAATCGTAGAGGGAGACCAAGAGATGAATATACTAAACAGATTCAGAAGGATGTAGGTTGCAGTAGGTACTGGGAGATGAAAAAGCCTGCACAGGATAGAGTAGCATGGAGAGCTGTATCAAACTAGTCTCTGGACTGAAGATTGCAACAACAACAACTATAAATTTCCTATGAAACGACATTACTATGTAACGCAGGACGAATTCAAAGATATAGTTGACAATGTAACAGCAAAAAATTACAACCATCAACAGACAGAGTTCATTTTTCTGTACATCAAGTAGCACTTGTGCTAAATTTGCAGGCATGAAGCACTTAAAGAAGCTCATGGTACGAATAGTGAAATTTCTGAAGTCACACGCAATATTCCACTGTGAATTGCAAGTTTTCGATATAACTGAATGAAGGGTATATATTACTGCAAAGTAAGTTGATTAAGACAGGGGGCATGCCTGGAGCGATTTTTGGATTTAAAACTGGTTATTGCTGAATTTATGAAGAAGGAAGGGGAGCAGGAACGAAAGTTAGAACATGCGGAGTTGACTGAGGACCTCGCATTGTAAGTGGACTTGATTTCACACTGGCCACAGTAAGACACTGCAAGGTGAGAAACAACTATCTTAATTGATGGGGTCGCATTTAAAAATCGGCTTGTCGAAGGGACACATTCTGACAAGCGCAATCCAGTTCCCTAAGTTCACTGGCATCAAAGAAAATGCGAGGTTTGAAGAAAGCATTGTGGCTTTTGTGAAGAAAGCGGTTCGTGGAGATTTACAATTACTGTGAATTTGCAATCAGAAAATGTTTAAAGAAAAACTGCAGGAAGTGAATTAATGTTGTATAAACCCTAAGTACCCGTTTTACTTCAGGAAACTTCAGAAGCAAACCTCTAAATGAGAAGTTTCCCAATCCTGTTAAAATTCTAATAACAAAATCCTTTTACAGTGAAAACAGTAAAACACTCCGAAGTTAATTTGATAAATTAGGACACGGTATACTGTAATTTTGTTTACCAGTAACAATTAAACTCAGATAAACTTGCATCTAAACATGAATGAATGGAAATATGACGTTAAGTGGCGTGTAAATAAAGATAACCTACTTTAACAGTTGTTAGATTCATTGTTCCCCCAATACACTAACTTGAACCAATGACGAATAAGCTACTTCTTTGGTCGGTGTAAACAATTTCGATGGTGGATGCCTCAACTTACACGTCTGGCCGTGTTTCACAGTACAACACATAAATTCTTCTACCTAAACTACTGTATATACACGTTGAAGCACACCTTTCCAAAGACACATAACACGAACAACGACTAGTACAAATACACTGAAAAGCAAAACAAGTAAATGATGGCAATAAATACTGTTAATGGTGGGGTCAACAATCACTGAAGGTGAACAGTCCTTACAAGACACTGCTATACTTTTATTCACGGAGAAAAACTTTAAGAGATAGTCTGTTGCAAAGGAGAAAGTAATGAAATTGGTTACAATTTACTTCTGCCAGTACCTCGTCTCCTACCTTCCAAACTTAACAGAAGCTCTCCTGCGAACCCTGCAGAAGTAGCACTTTACATGTACATCACACCTGCTGATTTCCGTCCCATTCGGATAATTCTTTCGCGGTTCGTTCTTTTTTGTCTTAGTGTTTATGAAATCTGCACACTCTCGCTCAGTTCCATCGAAAACTGTTGCAATGGACAGTGTAATAATGCATGCAACTTCAGCGTGCTTCGTGCCTGCTAACTTAGCACAAAGTACTGCCTGATGCACAGAACAAGGAATCCCCTCTGTCGATCGTTCTAATTTTTTGCTCTATCATCACAAACTAAATTTTTAAATTTCTTTTGCTTGGTGTTATGTTGCTCCATAGCAAATTTGTGGCACATGTCGATTATCCTACTGTAATCACATAATACCTACATCTACATCTACATCCATACTCCGCAAGCCACCTGACGGTGTGTGGCGGAGGGTACCCTGAGTACCTCTATGGGTTCTCCCTTCTATTCCAGTCTCGTATTGTTCGTGGAAAGAAGAATTGTCGGTATGCTTCTGTGTGGGCTCTAATCTCTGATTTTATCCTCATGGTCTCTTCGCGAGATATAAGTAGGAGGGAGCAATATACTGCTTGACTCTTCGGTGAAGATATGTTCTCGAAACTTTAACAAAAGCCCATACCGAGCTACTGGGCGTCTCTCCTGCAGAGTCTTCCACTGGAGTTTATCCCCGTAACGCTTTCGCGATTACTAAATGATCCTGTAACGAAGCGCGCTGCTCTCCGTTGGATCTTCTCTATCTCTTCTATCAACCCTATCTGGTACGGATCCCACACTGCTGAGCAGTATTCAAGCAGTGGGCGAACAAGTGTACTATAACCTACTTCCTTTGTTTTCGGATTGCATTTCCTTAGGATTCTTCCAATGAATCTCAGTCTGGCATCTGCTTTACCGACGATCAACTTTATATGATCATTCCATTTTAAATCACTCCTAATGCGTACTCCCAGATAATTTATGGAATTAACTGCTTCCTGTTGCTGACCTGCTATTTTGTAGCTAAATGATAAGGGATCTATCTTTCTATGTATTCGCAGCACATTACACTTGTCTACATTGAGATTCAATTGCCATTCCCTGCACGATGCGTCAATTCGCTGCAGATCCTCCTGCATTTCAGTACAATTTTCCATTGTTACAACCTCTCGATACACCACAGCATCATCTGCAAAAAGCCTCAGTGAACTTCCGATGTCATCCACAAGGTCATTTATGTATATTGTGAATAGCAACGGTCCTATGACACTCCCCTGCGGAACACCTGAAATCACTCTTACTTCGGAAGACTTCTCTCCATTGAGAATGACATGCTGCGTTCTGTTATCTAGGAACTCTTCAATCCAATCACACAATTGGTCTGATAGTCCATATGCTCTTACTTTGTTCATTGAACGACTGTGGGGAACTGTATCGAACGCCTTGCGGAAGTCAAGAAACACGGCATCTACCTGTGAACCCGTGTCTATGGCCCTCTGAGTCTCGTGGACGAATAGCGCGAGCTGGGTTTCACACGAGCGTCTTTTTCGAAACACATGCTGATTCGTACAGAGTAGATTTCTAGTCTCCAGAAAAGTCATTATACTCGAACATAATACGTTTTCCAAAATTCTACAACTGATCGACGTTAGAGATATAGGTCTATAGTTCTGCACATCTGTTCGACGTCCCTTCTTGAAAACTTGGATGACCTGTGCCCTTTTCCAATCCTTTGGAACGCTACGCTCTTCTAGAGACCTACGGTACACCGCTGCAAGAAGGGAGGCAAGTTCCTTCGCGTACTCTGTGTAAAATCGAACTGGTATCCAGTCAGGTCCAGCGGCCTTTCCTCTTTTGAGCGATTTTAATTGTTTCTCTATCCCTCTGTCGTCTATTTCGATATCTACCATTTTGTCATCTGTGCGACAATCTAGAGAAGGAACTACAGTGCAGTCTTCCTCTGTGAAACAGCTTTGGAAAAAGACATTTAGTATTTCGGCCTTTAGTCTGTCATCCTCTGTTTCAGTACCATTTTGGTCACAGAGTGTCTGAACATTTTGTTTTGATCCACCTACCGCTTTGACATAAGACCAAAATTTCTTAGGATTTTCTGCCAAGTCAACACATAGAACTTTACTTTCGAATTCATTGAACGCCTCTCGCATAGCCCTCCTCACACTACATTTCGCTTCGCGTAATTTTTGTTTGTCTGCAAGGCTTTGGCTATGTTTATGTTTGCTGTGAAGTTCCCTTTGCTTCCGTAGCAGTTTTCTAACTCGGTTGTTGTACCACGGTGGCTCTTTTCCATCTCTTACGATCTTGCTTGGCACATACTCATCTAACGCATATTGTATGATGGTTTTGAACTTTGTCCACTGATCCTCAACACTATCTGTTCTTGAGACAAAACTTTTGCGTTGAGCCGTCAGGTACTCTGCAATCTGCTTTTTGTCACTTTTGCTAAACAGAAAAATCTTCCTATCTTTCTTAGTATTTCTATTTACGGCTGAAATCATCGCTGTAGTAACCGCTTTATGATCGCTAATTCCCTGTTCTGCGTTAACTGTTTCAAATAGTTCGGGTCTGTTTGTCACCAGAAGGTCTAATATGTTATCGCCACGAGTCGGTTCTCTGTTTAACTGCTCAAGGTAGTTTTCAGATAAAGCACTTAAAAAAGTTTCACTGGATTCTTTGTCCCTGCCACCCGTTATGAACGTTTGAGTCTCCCAGTCAACAGTGACCTTCACCCAAATTATTTCACATTTCGGATCTCCGTCAATTTCCTTCGATACTATTGCACTTCTTATCGCTATAAACACGCCTCCCCCTTCAGTGTCCAGTCTGTCTCTGCGGTATACATTCCAATCTGAGTTTAGGATTACATTACTGTTTACGTCTGGTTTCAGCCAACTTTCTGTCCCTGGTACTTTATGGGCGTTGTGACCGTTTATTAATGAGAGCAGTTCTGGGACCTTTCTATAGACGCTCCTGCAGTTTACTATTAGCACATTAATATTGTAATTTCCTGTTGCATTTTGCCTACTCCTACCTTGCCGCGTCTCAGGAGGCGTCTTGTCGGGCCTAGGGAGGGAATTCTCTAACCTAAAAAACCCCCATGTGCACTCCACACGTACTCCGCTACCCTTGTAGCCGCTTCCCGCGTGTAGTGCACGCCTGGCCTATTCAGGGGGACCCTACATTTCTCCACCCGATAGCGGAGGTCGAGAAATTTGCACCCCAGATCTCCGCAGAATCGTCTGAGCCTCTGGTTTAAGCCTTCCATTCGGCTCCAAACCAGAGGACCGCGATCGATTCTGGGAACGATACTACAAATAGTTAGCTCTGATTCCACCCCGCGAGCGAGGCTTTCCGCCTTCACCAATTCCGCCAACCGCCTGTGCGAACTGAGGATGACCTCTGAACCCAGACGACAGGAGTCATTGGTGCCGACATGAGCAACAATTTGCAGTCGGGTGCACCCAGTGCTCTCTATCGCCGCCGGCAGGGCCTCCTCCACATCTCGGATGAGACCCCCCGGCAAGCAGACAGAGTGAACACTGGCCTTCTTCCCCGACCTTTCCGCTATTTCCCTAAGGGGCTCCATCACCCGCCTAACGTTAGAGCTCCCAATAACTAATAAACCCCTCCTCCAGTGTGCCTGCTCGGACCTTGCTGAAGGAGCGGCCACATGTCCACTCACAGGCAGAGCGGGCGATGCGACACACACATTGACTCTCCGCCTCGTGCGCCGCGAACGCCGCTGAACCCGCCACTCCCCTTGGGGAGAGGGTGGCCCAACCGCGCCCGGTACCCGCGAAGATGTCTCGACAGCAGGGACAGTGGGTGAAGCATGTAACACCTGGGGTGTACCGTGGGGCGCACCAGACTCCCCACTGCCGCTACACTCCGAGGCAGCAGCCTGAAGAGGGCTGACCGCGGCCATCAACACGTTCGGCTGTTCGCGAACAGTGGCCAGCTCCTCCTGCGTCCGTACACAGCAGGCACACATCCTATCCATCCTAAGAAATCAATTTACTGTAGAGAGTTAATCAACTTTTAACTAGACTGCTAATTCACTAAAGGCGGCTGATTGTTGACTAAACTGTGGTTGCTAGCCATTTCTTGTACAAAACAGTGAAAATAGCACTACCTGTCTCTGGACTGTATTGAAAACAAACACTAGCACTACTGGAACTATGGTTGACTGAAGGGACTCTCTCTGACTGTATTCAAAACAAATACGAAATCTATGGAACACTATTACTAGCATTCGACAATTAAAGCTTCCTAAAAGCAAAAACACACGGAAGAAGAAGTGACAAGTAAGAAAAATATAGCTAATACTTAAATTAAAGTAGCTCGCTGCACAGCAGACGTGAAGCGGACGGCAGTTACGACGACACTGACACTACTGGCGCTGAGATTTGGAGAATGCTTATACTTCTCTTCTGTCATTCCCATTCGCTTTTAAAAGCTTGTGAGGATAGATCGCTAGATTGCCTCTTTCTGTGCGAACAGCATCTGGATCTGTGAACTTCTTTTATACCACAAACAAATAGCGAAGGGTAAACATCGTCGACACCACAATTTTGCCGGACTGAAGAGAGTCGAGTCGACCGAAAAATGCGGCACCGGAAATGCTAAATGAAACAATGAAACGTGGCGCTGTACCGAATACTTTCTAGAAGCACCGAGGAAAGCTAAGACAAGCTAAGCCTCCTACACTCGGCCCATGTATCATACTCGTGTGCAGTTTGGGACGTCGTGGCCATTACTAGTGTATGTATTCTGGTCTATTTCTCAAACTCCAGACTTATGCACTTCCAGTTAACTATGTCCACCTTACTGGGTCTTTCCTATCTAATCACCCATCCTTTGTCACTATTACAATACCAACTCCTATACCTACCGTCCTACTGCTGGTGTGCCTCAAGCCTGCATCCTCCCACCTCTCCATTATGTCCTCTACATTGCTGACAAACCAAAATTACTTCTCCAGTCCACCTCCTTCAGCGTGTTGATGACACCGTTTTTCTCGCCCTGTGCCCTTCACTCCAGAAATCGTACCAACCCTCCAAATCCAACTCAATCAGTTTACCCCCTGGTGTAACCAATGGCTTCTCAAGATGAACCTTCCAAAACCCAGGCATTAATTATAGGACGAAATTTCAGCAATTTGTCTCCATGGCTTCTACCCAACCATCTACAACCATCCTGTACAGTTAACTAACACACTAAATTACCTCAGACTAACAGTTGACTGCTATTTAACCTGGAAACCCCATACACTAACCATTCAACAGAAAGCCTACAACAGGTTAAAATTACTAACTGTCCACCACTTCAATATCCTCGACGCCTACAGAACCTTGAATTCGACTCATCGTCTCATATGCAAACACTGCATTCATATCGGCTCCGCCTAGGTTGTATCAGTCCCTCCAAACCTTTGAACGTCATGCATTCCACTTTGATTTCCACATACCTTTGCCTTCTCCCAAGTGGATCGTCTGTCATCAAATTACCACCCCTCTTCACCCACATGGAGCACCTCTGCATAGCCTACGCTATACGCAAAGTAGATTCCAATAAACCCACTGTTATGTTTATGATTGCCAATCTTGGTATGTTGCCACTACATTACAAACACATCCCACCGTCCGTACACTTATACACTCCTCATATCCTATACCAACGCAACTTCAACTGATTCTCTCTCCCCCAGATAATGAAATCCACTCTGATATTTCTCCGTCCTACAAACTATAATTCCTCACTATCCCACTCCACATCATAGCTTCCTCTTCCCTATCCACACCTTCCGGTCCCATCCACACTTGATATCACGGCCCAGTTGATCCACCAGACTGTTGTTCACCTTCTGGCTTCCCACTATCCACCTCAGCACTTACCTTCATCCCCTTTGTTTCCTATCTATGTTTTTACCCACATCCTTCCATACTATGGAGCATATTTCCCCTTCCCAACCTTTCCTGCTCCTAGTGCAGGTACTTCAGCTTTTTAATGGAAGTGCAGTGCTCTTTCTTAATGAAAGCTGCCAAAATTGTTTCAGTTCTTTTTACGTATCTATTTTTGTCTTTTTATCTTTATCTGCCAGTCTTTTTAATTTTAAATTAAATGAAGAAAAATTAATTTATAATTTTTAATAGTATCATGCAACCATCTTCTCGTTGATTTTAAAGATCTTTTAACTTGGCATTTTTAATTTATTTTTGCCTTGTTTCTTATTTATCTCATAAAGGCCTTTGGTTGAAGAGCTGGAGATTGTACCTCTTAGTAAAGAAAAGCAAATTTACAATCATAATGATTATCATCACCTACAGTTCCTACCATGTTGATGCTTTTTGTGCTGTTCGGTTTCCACTTTAACAAGAATATAAACCTAATATTACATACAATATCCCTCCCCCCATGAACCATGGACCTTGCCGTTGGTGGCGAGGCTTGCGTGCCTCAACGATACAGATAGCCGTACCGTAGGTGCAACCACAACGGAGGGGTATCTGTTGAGAGGCCAGTCAAACGTGTGGTTCCTGAAGAGGGGCAGCAGCCTTTTCAGTAGTTGCAGGGGCAACAGTCTGGATGATTGACTGATCTGGCCTTGTAACATTAACCAAAACGGCCTTGCTGTCGTGGTACTGCGAACGGCTGGAAGCAAGGGGAAACTACAGCCGTAATTTTTCCCGAGGGCACGCAGCTTTACTGTATGGTTAAATGATGATGGCGTCCTCTTGGGTAAAATATTCCGGAGGTAAAATAGTCCCCCATTCGGATCTCCGGGCGGAGACTACTGAAGAGAACGTCGTTATCAGGAGAAACATGGCGAGCTGCATCAAACCAGTCTCAGGACTGAAGACCACAACAACAACAACAAACATACAATATCGTTCAACGACCTCGAAACTTTGCGCCAGAATTATTGGAATCTGAACTGGGCTGTGCTATAAATTTTCCAGTTTATATTTCTTTGAAACCTCATCATGGTCTCTGTATTGCAGAGCTTGTCTATTGCCATTTGTAGTGGACGCAGTAGTACAGGTGAATTTAAATACACTGCAAGGCACTGAAGTAATCACATTCATTACAGTTAGTGAATGGACATAGTCAAAGGTCACGACTGAGAACCATAATGAGACTATTCTCCTCCTCCCCCCTCCTCTTTGAACCGTGGTCTTTGCCATGATGGGGTGAAACCACATCGGAGGGGTTGCTTTAGAGAGGTAGACAAGCGTGGTTCCTGGAGAGGGACAACAGCCTTTTCAGTAACTGCAGAGGCGGCAGTCTGGATGGTTGCCTCTCTGGTCTTGTAGCGGTAGCAACATGTCCTTGCAATGTTGATACTACAAGCAGCTCAAGCTATAGCCCCTGAAATTCCTCAGGACATGCAGTTCTGCTGTATGTCTTAATGGTGATGGCATACTTATGGATTAAATGTTCCAAATGTAAAATGGTTCCCCATTCAGATCTCTGGGTGGAGACTCTCATGAGGATATTCTCAGCAGGTGAAACAAAATCGGAATTCTGCTGGTCGGAGTGTTGTGGAATTTTAGATCTCTTAATTGGGTAGGCAGGTTAGAGAATTTAAAAAAGGGAGATGGATGGGTTGAAATTAGATACAATGGGACTTAGTGAAGTGCGGTGTCAGAAGAACAGCACATCTGCTCAGGTCAGTACAGGGTTATCAACACAAAATCAAATAAGGGTAATGCTAGAGTGGGTCTAATTATCAATAAGAAATAATGTTGGTAAGATGAAAAGCATAGTGAATGTATTATTGCAGCCAAGATCGATATGAAGCCAAACTGCACTACAGGAGGACAAGTTTGTCTACCGACTAGCGCCGCAGATGATGGTGAGATTGAAAGAATGTATGATGAGAGAGAAGAAATTATTCAGATCGTCAAAGGAAACTAACATTAATTGTGACTGGAAACGTAAGAGAGGAACAATTAGTAAGAGAACATGAACTGGGCGAGAGAACTGAATGGTGAAACTGCTGGTCGAATTTTGCACGCAGCACAATCTAATCATTACTAATACTTGATTGAAGGACCATGAAAGATATTAGTTTATATAGAAAACACCTGGAGACATCGGAAGGTTTCAGACAGATCACACAATGGTAAGACAGATTTCGAAACCAGATTTTAAACTTCAAAACCTTTCCAGGGAGAGATGCACAATCTAACTGTAATTTATTAGTTATGAACTGCAGAAATTAAGGAGATCGTACCTCGATAAACTAAAAGAATCACTTTTTACAGAGAGTTTCAAAGTGAGTATTAGGTAAGAATGGATTGTAGCAGGAGAAAGAAATACGGCGGAACAACCTCTCAAGATGTCCTCGTAATCCAGTATAATGGGATTCGAGAGTGAAGTACTGCGTTTTTCTATTTAGAGTGGGTTGTACTGACTCAAAATTCCTTTACTAGTTTCTTTCTTTCTTAATTTTACATCTTGAAAATTCCAATTCCAATAGGACTTCAAGTCCTGGATCTCGCCCCCCCCCCTCCACCCTTACGTGCCTGGAAGGAGCTCGGCGCTGCTCGGATAATGCGATGTCGGTGGCCGGAACAATAGAACTATTAGAGCGCTTGGGGCAGAAGCAATTGGAAATAGAAACAACCTCGCTCTGTAACAGAAGCCTAAATGAGCAATATGCTAGTTTTCGAGCTCTATCTTCCTCTATTGGCTTAGCTAGTTGGCAGACTGGGCCTTTACAAATGCGATCAAAAACGAACTGGCCAAACTTATAAATTCCCTGAATTACATAAACATTATAAGATTCTTGCAAGGCTCTTTACTGAGTGATTTTAACAATTATTAAACTCAGTAAAAGTCTTTTATAATAATGTAACAACCCACTTAGAATTCACTATTAGGTGATCCCATGTGAAGACAACATACACAGCCAGTAATTCTTGGATAGGTGATATATTCTCGCATAACAGTTAAATGATCTTTTTAGTAAATGAACTCTGGGCAGCAATGGTACCATGGTTCACGGGTTGGGGAGACACACCACACGGGTAGCAAGGTAGTTACACCGAACTCCAAGTTAGCAGCGAAAATTTCTGAGATGAACTGGTTAGTGGCCAATCATTCAACTATACCGACACTGCTGTCAATATACACCCATCAAAAAAAGTTTTGTATCACCTCGGTTCCGAGAGTTCCGGAACCTGTACAGAAAATTGGAATAGACATCGTCATATAAACATCATTTCCGACCTTTTTATTGCTCATGAAAACCACACATTGCATGTTGTACCACTATACAGGGACACCTTCAGAGGTGGTGGTCCAGATTGCTGTACACACCAGAAGCTCTAATACCCAGTAGCACTCCTCTTGCATTGATGCACGCCTGCATTCGTCATGGCATACTATCCACACTCCTCAACGGCGATTCGGCGTAGATCCCTCGGAGTGGTTGATGGGTCACGCCGTCCATAAACAGCCCTTTCCAATCTACCCCAGGAATGTTCGATAGGGTTCATGTCTGGAGAACATGCTTGCCACACTAGTCGAGCGAAGTCGTTATCCTGAAATAAGTCATTCACAAGATGTGCACGCTGGGGGCGCGAATTGTCGTCCATGAAGACGAATGCCTCACCAATACGCTGCCGATACGGTTGCACTATCGATCGAAGGATGGCATTCACGTATTGCACAGCCGTTACGGCGCCTTCCATGACCACCAGCGGCATACGTCGGCCCCTCATAATGCCACTCCGAAACAGCAGGGAACCTCCACCTTGCTGCACTCGCTGGACAGTGTGTCTAAGGCGTTCAGCCTGATCAGGTTCCCTCCAAGCACGTCTCTGATGATTGTGTGGTTGAAGGCAATTTGCGACACTCGTCGGTGAAGAGAACGTGATGCCAATCTTGAGCAGTCCATTCGGCATGTTGTTGGGCCAATCTGTACCGCGCTGCATGGTGTCGTGGTTGCAAGAGGGACCCCGCCATGGGCGTCGGGAGTGAAGCTGCGCATCATGCAGCCTATTGCGCACAGTTTGAGTCGTAACGCGACGTCCTGTTGCTGCATAAAAGCATTATTCAACACGTTGGAGTTGCTGCCAGGGTTGCTCCGAGCCATAATCGGTAGGTAACGGTCATCCACTGCAGTAGTAGCCCTTGGGCGGCCTGAGTGAGGCATGTCACCGACAGTTCCTGTCTCTCTGTATCTCCTCCATGCCCGAACAACATCGCTTTGTTTCACTCCGAGACGCCTGGACGCTACCCTTGATGAAAGCCCTTCCTAGCACAAAGTAATAATGCGGAAGCGATGGAACCGCGGTATTGACCGTCTAGGCATGGTTGACTACAGACAACACGAGCCGTGTACTTTCTTCCTGGTGGAATGACTGGAAATAATCGGCTGTCGGGCCCCCACCGTCTAATAGGCACTGCTCAAGCATGGTTGTTTACATCTTTGGGCGGGTTAGTGACATCTCTGAACAGTCAAAGGAATTGTGTCTGTGATACAGTATCCACAGTCAATGTCTATCTTCATGAGTTCTGGGACCTGGAGTGAAGCAAATATGTTTTTGATGTGTGTAGATGTCTTCGAATCTATCTAGTCTTAATGATTAATGTATAGTGACCAGAATCGAACAAGACCAGGAATGATTCGAGAAGCTGCGGGAACAGTGCGAGGGCGTCAACAGCAAGCCACCAGAGAGTAAACAAGCATGTGGACAACAATGCGAGAAAGACAGACAAAGTCGACGGCATGCAGGAATAACAAGACCAACGTGCAAATCAAGATAGAAAACCTAAGACATAACTAAAAACAACGATGTACTGCGAGATCAATACAATAATTCACTAAGATCGGTTGGTTGGATGATTAAAGGGACCAAACTGCTAGGTCACCAGTCCCTTTATCGTCGAACAGACAAGTCTACACGATTGTACATCAGAGATGACCTACCGTGCAAAACCGAGGTGAACTAAAACCCAAGGTCCACCAAAGCTCAACGGAGGCTAGATAAGGGGACAAGAGAAGTACATATAGACAAAAGACGAACAGGTCGAACACACCACGCGAGAAGGGGGAGGAAGAGTGAAAAGCAGGTGGGGTGGGGGTTGGGGCTGGTGTGGATCACCAAGCCCAGACAGCACCACTCGGTTCTGCATGGAAAAGGCAACAGAGTGTTCTACCTACCCGTCAATGGGCTGATAAGGTTAAGTGGTCCTACCTTAAAGAGAGTGGTGAAAGCCCCCTTCATAAATAAAATGTAAAATTATATCAGCCACTGAGGCATCGTCTCCTAACACCACGGGTAGAGAGTCAGGGAAATTGCCTCAGAGCGGCAGGGTTGGGAAAGTACAGCAAAATGTGAACCACTGTCTAATGGGAACTACAATGACAGTGGGGTGGGTTCTTGTGATCGAGGAGATGACCATGAGTCAGTCAAGCATTGCTGATGTGGAGCCAGCAAAAGACAGTAGAGTCTCTGCACGAGGCCTGTATGGAGGTCCTCCTAAGATTCTTAGTCTCCTTTGTCACCTGTATTTTATTTGGTGAATTCAGAATTAGCGATTCTGTTTTCCTTATCCATAAAACTTGGTGGTGTAATACCGATCGGAGGTTTGTTTCCAGAACACCGATGTCAAGAGTCTGCTTACTGGTAGCCAATTTGGCCAGGCTATCAGCTGGTTCATTTCCTGGGGTCCTAACGGCGTCCAGGGTCCAGACAAAGGTCACTGAGCGTCCACATTGTTGAAGGGTATACAGAAAAGCCTGAATAGCCATGAGCTAGGGATGTGTCGTCACGTGTGCTGGACTGCTGTTGAAGTTGTTCGTCAATATTTTATAAAGTTCTAGTCTTCAGTTACTTATTTTACAGTTTATTTGTGTTAATACTTGCCATAAAAGTAACTTATTAGTGGATTTTCATTAAACTTAGTCTTTCTTCTTGTGTCATTGACACGAGTGGTTTGTTATTTGTGAGTGTGCGCACGTTGTTCGTCCAAGCCTCACGCCTCAGTAGTGTGTTTACATTTTGCGGCGTGCAGTGCAGCTGTAGCGGGTATAAAGCTAAGACCGACAAGTTTATTTGTGCACTGTTATACAGTTAGTAAATTTAATAGTTTTCAGCGGTGCTTCGTGCTGTTTGTGGCGAAATAACGATTTAATAAACTATTGGAAACGTTCGCTCGCTCTGTTTTTTAGAGTTTTCTGTGCGTTGAAGTCGATTAGTAAATTTCGTGCATTAGTTTTCAGCTGACGTTTCTTATTGTTTATAGTGAAATATTTCAGGAAAATTTTCATTCAGTGTTCTAACTTCGTTAAGTGTTCCAGTGGCCGCTTGAATTTTTGGTTTTAGCTAGTAATTTTGTGAAGTTTTGTTGGTATTGGTATTAGCTGTGGCGTAGCAGTGTTACTGCAAGTAGTTGCTTTCTTAGTAGAGAGAGAATTTCGAGACCGCTGTTGTTAGTTCTATAAATAGTTCTACTGGTGTTCAAATGGTTCAAATGGTTCTGAGCACTATGGGACTTAACATCTTAGGTCATCAGTCCCCTAGAACTTAGAACTAATTAAACCTAACTAACGTAAGGACATCACACACATCCATGCCCGAGGCAGGATTCGAACCTGCCACCGCAGCAGTCGCGCAGTTCCGGACTGAGCGCCTAGAACCGCGAGACCACCGCGGCTGGCACTACTGGTGTAACTGAACTTAGGTGACGTAGACGTATAGTTTTCTTCAGTAATTGTAACATTTTACCGTGAGTGAGAAGTGTGGGCTCTGTCGTAGGTTTGTGAGTCGTGAATTACGATGTGGGGTTTGTTCAAAGTATTTTCACTGGGGGAATGCAGTGGAGAAGCTAATGCGCGTTCTAATGAGATCCTCTCCTGGGAATGAAGAATCTGTAGTAGAAAGAAGTTGATAGAGGAGCAGGAGCGTTAAGATCTGTGCCCTTCAGGTGCACTTACAACGCGTAAAGGAGGAACTAGATAGGTTGAGGAGAGTGAAGGGTGGTGGGGAATGGGAACTGGCAGTTGGCAAAAAGGCAGCTGTACTTCGCGTATATGCAATAGATTTGACCAACTGTCAGAGTTGAGTGGAGAGGAGCCTCTTGTAGCTGTAGATGTAGGGAATGTGCAGCAGTCCTCAGCAGTTAGGAGGCCTAGGTTAGTTGCAAAGTCTAACAGAAAGAAGAAGGTTCTGCTGCTAGGCAGTTTTCACGGTAGAGGTGTGGGCCAGCAGTTGCAGGACGGTTGGGGATTGAGTACCATGTCACTAGCATTGTGAAGCCTAGTGCATAGTTGGCTCAGGTGACTGACAGTATAGGGGAGTTATGTAGGAATATTACAAAGGAGGATCAGACAGTGATAGTGGGTGGAGCAAGGAGCAGTCTTGATAGGGAAGGAGAATATGATGTAGGTGGTGACCTGAGAAAGATAGCTACTCAAGCTGGTGACACTAATGTGCATTTCGTGCAACTGTTTCAATGTCATGATCGGCCTCATCTTAATGCGGCTGTTACGCGCGTTAATATGGAGCTGGACAGGGCGTTGATGGCAGAGGGCATGGGTCACATGTCAGTGATGCCAGTTGGGTCTATCGGTAGATCAGGTTTCACTAGGCATGGCCTGCGCTTATAGGTGAGAGTGTAGTGGGTGTTGGTGGGATCACTCACGGAAAAATTCCGTAGTAGTTTGCGTTAGAGGTGCATCTTTTTTAAACTGAAGTCAGCTGATAGGTATACCTGCTTAAAGGAAGTCTCTCTCTAACTAAGGGCTCACCTTCAGAGGATGTCATGTTTCCAAGTAGAGAAGGAAATAGCATATTTCATCAAAATATAAGAGGTATTAGAGATAAAGTTAATCATCTGCTTATAGATGTTAGCTCTGAAATTATTGGAATATCAGAGCACCACTTAAATAATTTGACAATTCAGAGGCTTCCCTTACCAGGATACAGATTAACTGGCTGTTTTTTAAGGAGTTCCTTGTGGTATAGGGGAGTGGCTATGTGCATAAAAAACAGTGTTCCATTTGAGTCCATAGATGTATCACGGCACTGCACATAACAGATATTTGAATGTTGCGCAGGGGCAGTTGAATTTAGTGAAACTAAATTTCTAAGTGACTCTGAGCACTATGGGACTTAACTTCTAAGGTCATCAGTCCCCTAGAACTTAGAACTACTTAAACCTAACTAACCTAAGGACATTACACACATCCATGCCCGAGGCAGGATTCGAACCTGCGACCGTAGCGGTCGCGCGGTTCCAGACTGTAGCGCCTAGAACCGCTCGGCCACCCCGGCCGGCCACTAAATTTCTAATTGTTGTTGTTTATAGGTACCATAACTCTGACTTTTTCTGCTCAAACTAGAGAGGTCTCTTGATTCACTTTGTAGGAAGTACCAGAAATTAGTTACATGTGGTGACTTCAATATAGATTTTGTGTATTATTGTGCAAGAAAAAGGATGTTGGAAGATCTCCTAAATTCATCTGATCTGATGCAGATTGTGTTTTTTCCAACTAGGGTGCAGGGGAACAGTAGCACAGCCATAGACAATATTTTTATTCATTCTTCATTACTAGATGGCATTCTGTTAGTAAAAGGGTGAATTGCCTTTCGGACCATGATGTACAAATTTTAACTCTAAAAGGCTTTTGTACTCAAACAAATGTCACATGTAATTACAAACTATGTAGGAAAGTTAATCCAACAGCAATAGAAAGTTTTTTAAACCTTGTCAAGGAACAAGACTGGCAGGATGTCTATAGTGCCGATAAGATAACACAGATGATAAATATAATGCTTTCCTTAACACATTTCTCATGCTCTTTGAGAGTTGCTTTTTATTAGAACGTTCTAAACGGGGTGCTAGCAGTAACAGGCAGCCCAGGTGGTTAACTGGTGGGATAAGGGTATCGTGTAGAACAAAGCGGGAATTATATGAAAATGTTTGAAGTAGTCACAATCAAGCAGCAGTAGCCCATTACAAACAGTATTAGGATTAGGAAAGGTGGGAGGAGCTGAGAAACGAATGCAAACAATGTGTTGCCTTATTAGGAAGGCAAAGAGTATGTGGTATGCAAATAGAATAGCTAATTCACAGGATAAAATTAAATCCATATGGTCAGTTGGGAAGGAAATGTTTGGTCAGCAGCACAAGGTCGACAATATAAAGTAAGTTCGTAGTAAAAATATTTCTGTTACTGATAAATCAGATATATGTACCGTATTTAACAATTATTTTCTGAGCATTTCTGGTGAATTAAATAAAAATTTAATTGCTACAGGGAATCATATAACTTTCTTGGCAAATGGCTTGCTGAGATTGATGTCTGAAATACTCTTCTGTGATACAGGCAAGGTGGAGATTGAGTCAATAATTAAATCACTGAAGACTAAGGACTCTCATGTTTATGATGGAGTGCCTAGCAGAATATTAAAGTACTGTGCTGCACATATTAGCCCTGTCTATCTCTCGAGGTTCCTTACCCTGTTGCAATACTGGAACGATGATGCTTTCTCGCCATTGCGATGGAAACTCGCCCTCACCCAAAATGCGGTTAAAGATGGCAAGGATATGGTGCTGACAGTCCACCGATGAGTGCTTGAGCATTTAGTTGTAGATGTGGGTGGATGTGGTCGGGCCTTGGAGCTCTATCAGGGCAGCGGGCTAGAACATTTACGAATTCCCACTCGCTGAATGGAGCTTTACAAGGATCGAGGTGGCGTGTAGTAAAATATAATTGCTTTCACTCCATCCACTGAATTAGGACATGAGAGGTAGGTTGATAATTCTCAGATGTAGAGGTTCTGGCATAATGCAGAGTGAAATGCGTAGCTACAGCATCTGGATCAGTCTAGATAGCGCCATTCATGGTAATACCAGGTACATGTCTGATTATGAGCCTGCCTATGACCTCTGAAGGCCTCTGCAATTTCTGATGACCACCAAGGTACAGTCTTCCATCGGGGCAGTCCTGAGGAATAGGGGATCGCTAAATCAGCTGTCAAAAGAATGGCTGTAGTTATATTCTAGACTGCCTCATCAATATCTCCATGAGGTGGGAATCCAAGGGCGACAGCAGAGGTGAAAGCACCCCAATCAACACTGTTGAGAGCCCATCTGGGCAGACATCCAGGGGAGTGGCGCTGAGGGAGCGACACGAAGATCAGAAAGTTGCCAATACCACAAAGGTCATTGTGAATTCTCCAGAGGGATGGAAGAAGACAAGGGCTGCAAATGGAAAAGTCAATGGCCGAGAAACTATGTGGGGGCACCAGTATTCAAGAGGTGAAGGTCTAGTTATGCCTGTAAAATTTCAAGGTGTTTAGTGCAGCTAGTGGTCATTGTTCCACCCCACAAAGGATTATGGGAATTTAAATCACCCAGGATTAGGAAAGGTGGGAGGAGCTGAGAAACGAATGCAAACAATGTGTTCTGAGGCACTTCACAGTCAAGAGGGAGGTAAACATTGCAGATGGTAATATTCTGAAATGCCCTTAACCGAATAGCCACACCCTCCAAAGGTGTGTTGAGACGAACAAGTTCGCTATATAAAGTGTCCAGAACATAAATGCCAACTCCACCCGACACCATCTCATAGTTAGCATGATTCTTCTAATATCCCTCATATCCACAAAGGGCTGGGGTCTACGTCGCTGGAAACCCAGTCACCTGACAAGCAATGTAGAAGGCAGGAGAAGTGCTTAAGAGATGTCATAGAACAAAGGGTAGTGGAAAAAACCGCTACAGTTCCACTGAAGAATAATGTTGTCAATGTACTGTGAGGCTATAAAGGGACCAAGGAGGCAGATAATGCTGTAGGGTCACCTGCTGCCACTGGCTGATGTGTTATTGTATCAAGACACATACGTTCTGGGTCCCATTGTTTGGTACCACCTGGGGGCTCAGGGACCGCCAGTATCTCTGCCTTAGGAGTGGAACAGGCAGGATCTGATGGCGTGGGGGCCACTGGAATCTCCTTCTTCTTGGAGGACTACTTCTTACTTTTCCTCACCTTAGAGGATTTGGATAATTGTGAGGACTTCTCCGAACCAGTTTAAGGCAATGATGATGATCAGGAAAATCTGTGACCAGCATCCTGTGTCTCCTTCAGCCACTGGCTGGCGTCTGGTTGTAGACCAGCAAAAACCTTGGAAGGAAATGGCCTGAGGGACCCCTTCCTGGTGAGGGAAGTTGGAGGAAGGTGATTTGCCTGTGGCTGGGAGGAGGGAACAAATGTCCCACAATAACACAGTAAAATCGCAACAGACTGACCGAACGGCGGCTTTGCTGGCTTTAAAGGGCAGCCGCAATTGTTGATAGGTTGGGAGGATGGGCGTGACTCTGCAGCCAGCATTTCAGTGATGGCAGGAATGCTTGCAGATTAGAACGATCCGTTCTAGTGGCCGTCATCGAGATCCATAACTTCCAGTGTGCTTTCAAACTCGCAAGGCCGGGATAACATATCCTTCCCCCTTGACACTGGCGCATAGGGCTGTGGAAGAGTCAAGGATGATTCACCAACTGTAGGGAAGAACTCAGGGTGTCTGGCAACGCGCTGGGGCGTAATGGCAGAGACGACGAGGGCAGGAGGGGTGCAGGCTGCATTGAGGACTCTACCTCCTTGCCCACGTCCATGGGGACTGTCGCTGGTGCCGCAAGGTGTACTTGTACGGGTGGAAGATTGGTGGCTGTTTGGGTCTGACTGAGCCACTGGCAGTGGTTCAGTCGGTAGGCATAGATGGAGTTGTATGATAGTGCTTGGAGCCCCTCAGAGTGTCAACTGTTGTAAAGTATCACCTGTGGGTGTCAACCACTGAAGCTGGCACCCACGAGCATTCTGCTGCACATGAGCATGCCCATACATTTGATCCTGGCAGGTAGTGCCTGGTATGGTGTGTCAAAGTGTCCTTGGGCTGTGGGGCCAGGAGATGGAGGAGAGTAGGCAGCTGCCACCCATGGAGGAGCTTCATTGGGCAATGGTCTGGAAAGGGGTGGTCCTGTAGGTGCTCAGAAACATGGTGAGCGTAGCGGTGGTGGCGGGAGTGCCTAGTGCCTTCAACGTTTGTTGCTTAAGCACTCACACAATATGCTCCGCTTCGACATTGTAAGATGGGTGAAACGGCTGACTAAACAGGTATATGATGCCACTGAAGGTGCAGAACTCTTCGAAAGCCGTCGCTATGAATTGGGGCCCATTGTCTGATATTATGGTGTAAGGGAACCCTTCGATGGCGAATATCTGGACGAGAGTATTGAGGTTGTAGTCAGTGGTGGTGGACGTCATGCTGATCACATATATGTAGCGAACTACTATGTGTCATAACAGGCAGTACACTGTGTCCGGGCTTCAAGTATCATGCAGTTGTAGAACAGATAGCGACTTTAAACATTACAATACTTGTGTAGTGTTTATAGCCTGCACTCCTACCTATCATATCGAGAACGTGCAAGTGGACGATGAATGTTGCAACGACAGAAGACAAAACTGAAATGATCCTAATTTATGGAGGATGTAGGAGAAATGTTGAATCTGTTGTTGCTTTGTATGCCGAGTGTTTTCCAGAGAAAGGTCGCTCTCTTTCGTTCGTTTATAAGGTTGTAAACGCCTTTATGTCTGATGGCAGCGTACAGACCAGCAAAAGAAAACGAAACAAACATCCTGAAAGAGCTGTACTAACAGCAGTGCACCACAACCCACAGATAAGCGCCTGGCAATTACATCGCGATTCTATGTCTCTAGGTAGTATTGTCACAATACTGCATCGTCATAAGTATCATCCATACCTCATGTCACTGCATCAAGAACTTAATAGCGCCGATTACCATAACTGGGTAGTGTTTTGTGAATGGGCGCGGCAACAGATGCAAACGACCCCCACTTTTTTGCCATCGTACTATTTTCCGATGAGTTCAAAATGGTTCAAATGGCTCTGAGCACTATGGGACTCAACTGCTGAGGTCATTAGTCCCCTAGAACTTAGAACTAGTTAAACCTAACTAACCTAAGGACATCACACACATCCATGCCCGAGGCAGGATTCGAACCTGCGACCGTAGCGGTCTCGCGGTTCCAGACTGCAGCGCCAGAACCGCGCGGCCACTTCGGCCGGCTTCCGATGAGTTGACTTTCACAAACCATGGTAGCGTTAACAAGCATAACATGCATTACTGGAGCGCAGACGATCCCCACTGGTTGCGGCAAGTTGACCATCAACGTCCATGGTCAGTTAACATATGGTGTGGCAACATGGGGAACAAACTCACTGGTATGTATTTCATGGACGGCATGTTGAATGGACGCAAATAACGAAAGTTTTTCAAACAGGAACTACCGGTACTATTGCAGGATGCTGCCCTGGACGTTCGACAATTTATGTGGTTTCAGCATGACAGATGGCCAGCGCATTATGCAACTGAAGCAGGGGAGGTATTGGAACGTGTTTCATTGGTCAGTGGATCAGTAGAGGTGGCCCTATTAATTGGCCCATTAGGTCGCCGTATTTGACGTTGCCGGATTTCTTTCTGTGGGGATATTTAAAAGATAGAGTGTACCTGCAAGCGCCTACAGGTCATGAGGACATGGTCAACCACGTGAGAAACGCCTATGCTGACATTCCTGCAAACATGCTTCTGTCCTGTGTACGGTCATTTGAAAACTGGATCACTAAGTGTACTGAAGTTGGTGGTACTACGTTTGAATACTTACTCTAAGTGGAAAAATTGAGTAGCGTTCGTCTCGAGCCTCAGCCACAGTGGCCCATCGAGTAGTTCCCTGTTTGATGTGTTGGAAGAATACAACATTGCAAATGGGATTTGTAATTAGATATTATGGAAGTCTGGCGTGTCCTACCCTCAGAGCTTGGAGGTGTAGTCCCACGTGCCATTCGATATTCCAGAGCCATTGAGTAGCACGCTGTAAATTACGATTGAGAACCCATTTCTATGCCTCCGTTTACAGCGCCATCTATGGCGAAACGAAGAAAATGCTTGAGACAAAACTGATATAGATTTTGCCATAGAATCATAATCTGCAATAAGAAATGGGGGTTCCCACTGAAGATCTCAAAGTTGTACCCCGCCAGTCATACACGGGATGGGGTGATGGGTTGAGTGAAGTATCATATCCCCCTCCGAGACAAACAAAAACTATAGCTTCTTTTGATCTGAAGTGTAGTTTTCGTGATATTTCAATGCCTTAATTTAAAATTGTTTCACTAAATGTGTTTGCCTCTGTAAGTTACGAAGTAATAGGCGACTGAAATATTTATTGCGGTAAGTCACCATAAGAAACGTTACACTTTCTGCGGAGCTATGAACATAGTTTATTGTGTTATTACCAAAGTGTTACAGCAAAAGGATACAATTTTTTAAATGGAACAATAGTTGTTTCTTTTATGCACTGGAATCAGTGACACCAGCTGTGTATACATTAAATTACATTCCTATCACTTTTAGTTTCGGAGCTACAACCCTTCAAAGTTTCAGGGGCAGATACCACACGCTGTAGATAATACATGGCTGTGTGGTGGGTGATGGATGTTCTGGCGGTGGAAAGTTGATTTAAATGAGATGTTCAAACGTGTGTCCATGTTCCTGAATGCACAATGCAATGCGCCTTTTAAAGAATCAGCGGACGACATGTAACATCACCGGTGTCACGGAGCAACATGCGTCCTCGATGCGCCGTCTTAGATCATCTGGAGATGTGGGCTCAGTGACATAAACGCGATCCTTTAGATATCCCCACAAAAAGAAATCTAATGGTGCTAAATCGGGCGACCTTGCGGGCCATGAATGAGGACCATGACGCCCCAACCACCTTCCTGCAAACCTGTTGTTTAGTTCTTCCACAACAGCACACGCAGATTGGGCTGGGTGACCATCGTGCTGCATCCACATATGGACTCACATGTTCAAGGAGACCACTCAAACTGTCGACTACAAACGCGCGATATAACTCACATGCCAGTGTACCTAGGAAGTAGTGTGGACCGATGATTTCATCCCCAAGGATTCCACACCATACATTAATAGACCACCTACGTTGACGGTCGACAGGTTGTACCCACCGGGGATTGTCTGTGGCCCAGTAGTGCACGTTATGGCGATCGATTCACTGCACCATAATTTGTGAACGTGGACTCATCAGAGAACATAACACCTTATAAAGACTCCAGCGTGAAATTACGCTTGGCCCATTCACAGAATGTAACTATCGCACGAAAATCGTTCCCATGCAGCTCCTGGGTCAGTGACAGGCGGTACGGGTGAAACCTGTGGCCATATACACAGATGTGTGGCTGACACCAGCGACTGCAGCAACGGCTCGTAAGCTGACATGAGGATCGTGGTGTACTGCAGCTAAAACGAACACCTCCGTCTCCTCACTTCGTCTGTTACTGCGGCGCATTACCAAGCTGCCTGTTTCCCGAAGTCCTTGTTAGGCACATAAAAACGTAATGGCTGCCGGAATTCTTCGGCTAGGATATCTCACGGCTGCTTCAGTGGCATCGTGTCAACGTACTCGTTGTTCGTGTATGCCATCTTCATCCGATGTCAGTAACTGTGGTATATTGAGCCCGGTTTGTTTGTGTGGCTCGAACTGCCGGGTATACGGCCCTGTGCGGCGACAGTCGGCAGTCTAACCGCGCATTGAGGAAGCTTGGCGCTCCTTGACACCGGTGCCGTTACAACTCGGTCGCACCACATTTACAAGG
The DNA here is from genome assembly GCF_023864345.2 of Schistocerca serialis cubense. Taxonomy (NCBI): domain Eukaryota; kingdom Metazoa; phylum Arthropoda; class Insecta; order Orthoptera; family Acrididae; genus Schistocerca; species Schistocerca serialis. The sequence continues at coordinate 430,297,308 of NC_064642.1, forward strand.
CGCATTGCGTTATGCGCAGCGCGTGTGGTATCTGCCCCTGAAACTCTGAAGGGTTGTAGCTCCCAAACTAAAAGTGATAGGAATGTAATTTAAATTGACTTATAAACAGCTGGTGTTACTGATTCCAGTGCATGATAGAAACAACTAATGTTACATTGAAAAATTGTATCTTTTTGCTGTAACGCTTTGGATAATAACACAATAAACTATGTTCATAGCTCCGCAGACAGTGTAACATTTCTTATTGTGACCTACCATAATAAATATTTCAGTCGCCTATTACTTCGTAACTTACAGGGGCAAACACATAGTGAAACACCCTATACCGACTCTAGTGCCGTGGCGAGCTGCGCTAGGTTTCTCGGTTGAGGATCCGTGGTGCGAACAGCCCGATCGAAGTGGTCCCACAGATTCTGTACTGGCTTTAAATCCGGGGAGTTTGGTGCCAGTGGAGTTCGGTAAACTCATTCTGGTGCTCTTTGAACCGTGTACGTACACTGCGAGCTGTGTTACAAGTTTCGTTGCCCTGCTGGTAGATGGCAACGTGCTGAGGACAAAAAAACTGCATGTAGGAGTGGACCTGGTCCTCAAGGATAGATGTGAACTTTTATTGATCAATTGTGCCTACCAGGATGACGAAATCACTCAGGGAATGGCACGAAAACATTTCTCAGGCCATAACGCTCCCTCCTCTGGCCTAGACAGTTCCGACGATTCTTGCAGGGTGTTTGCTTTCAGATGTTTCATGCCGTACACGCCAACAGCCATCTGCCCGATGGAGTATAATATGTGATTCATTTGAAAAGAGCACCTGTTGCCGCTCTGTGGAAGTCCAGTAGAATCGTCGCCGATGCATGAAGCAGGTGCCTTCTGCTGAGGTCCATACGCAACAACTTTCGCTGAATGGTCATTGAAGAATGGTCAATATTCAGGCATATGACAGGAATTATCATTCGAAGCAAAAAAAGTCTTACAGTGTTATAGTTAGTATTTTCAAATCCTAGGCATCGGCAAATTAAATTGAAGGAGTGAGGGGGCAATTAGTAACGAACTGCGACCTCACCCTACACTCTAAACTGCTCTGAATCTATGACTAATATCTTACACTAAAATCAGTCCTGTTATACATCACCATCTCCGTGGAAGCCATCCATCTGGCCCTTCCTACACATCGGCCAGCGTGACATTCCGTTTTCTTAGGTCCCGTAACGAGTCTGCTGCGTGTCGGTGAACAGCGCCTGTTTGACCCTAGTAGACTTCACGTAGCGAGAAATGCTCTCTCTACTTTCCCGCGCTAGTCTGTCTTTTATATTCGCCTTACTTCGTCCATAACGCTTTATTTTGCTTCCAAAATAGCAGATTTCCATATCTTCTTGGGCTCCAGTTTTGATGTTGAGTTTTGTCCTCGGACGTTGATTTTGAGTTTATCCTTAGTCTCATTTCTGCTACTCCTTGTTATTTTAGTCAGTTTTTGCTTTACTCCGAATCAAATTTCCGTACAAATTTATTGCAAATATTGTATTTTGCTTGATAGTAATGCTAAAGTGATGTACGAAGAACTGATGTGCACATTAAGGGCTTGTCCCAAGACTCTATTCTTGCTGCTGTGTTATTCAATCTCTACACAGCAGACCTGCCAGATTGACGCCGGAAATTCCAGCATGCAGATAATCTTGTAATTTCATATCAGAATTAAGATCTTTCAGTATGTGAACCACACCTAAGAAAAGGCGTCACTAAATTTTATGATTATTTTAAGACATGAGGACCTAGAGCTAAAGTTTAGAAAACGTAAGTATATCTATCCCACATTTCTAACCGTCGAGTATCAGCAAAGAACAGCCCGCGGTTTCGCCTTCTTGGCATAGTCAAGTATCACGATGAGCCGAAATATCTTGACCTTTCTAACACAGCTAAGAACGTACTAACACGATTAAACCCGGTGAGAAAGCTGGCCGGTAATACATGGGGAATAAATACACCAGTTCTCTGCGTAGCCTCCCTTACAGTGGTAAACTTTACAACAGAAAATTGCGCACAAATATGGCTCTGCAGCGCCCATGCGAAGAAAGCTTTCATTTGAATGCAACTATGGGAACCATTAGCAACACAGTCAAATCTACACCTACATAATGGCTACCAATACTATCGAATATCTGTCTAGCTCACCTTCGTCAAAAGGCGACGCTCTATAATCGTTTTTAGCCAATTTTAAAAAATGTATCAATCCTTCTTTCTGAAGATTTACTCTTGCTGATTAGAAAAGGCCTCAAATCCGGAAGGCCAGCTTATAAAGAAGGAGTTCAAATGCCCTCTACTGGTTTCAACTGCTGCAGTGAATGGAAATATGAGTTGCAAGCTACAAAATCCCGGAACCACGAACTTATTGACAATCCAGCTGTTAAGATTCCACGCTTTCATCACCCTAGGTAAGTGTGGGCATAGCTTAATACACTGTCGGAAAAAATGGAACACCAAGAAGGACAGTGTTCAGTGGCACTAGGGTATAATACGTGCATCCTGAGGGATTGTCGTGTTAGTGATTCGTCACTGACGGTGGTGATAAGATGACGCTCAGGAGGTTTCTCTGTGTGCCCTCCGTTTTTTACCTGCAGACAACTACTATGCTGAGTTTATAGATGAACAGTGATTGCTCCATTCATTCTAGGATACAACTATGCCCCTCCGACGAGTACGTACTCCTGTTGAGCAACTGCAGTCATTTGAAAGGAGTTGCATGGTGGGCGCCTGTGGAGCTGAATGAACACAACGACGTATTGCTTCACATGTTGGGCGCAACACATCAGTGGTATGGCGCTGTCAGCTGTGGCCTAGGGAACATTTTCGCCCCTGTAGACCAGGTTCTGGACGACCGAGTAGTACAGGCGCACGTCATGACTGACGCACTGTTTGAGCAGCGGCGGCCGACCGAACAGCATCCAGAGAAGAAATTAGGGCACATGCTGCACCCGTCGTGTAACCGAGGACCACTGAGAACCATATGTTTGTAACAGCAGGACTATTGGGAACCATCTGCTTGCAGCAGGACTAATATCGCTTGTGCCTCTGGCCAGGCGCCGATATCACGCCACTGCAGGGCATGGTTACTGTGGTGTCGTGAAGTAGTGGACGAGGGTGAATAGCATTCTGTCGTCTTCATGACGACATTAGGTTCTTCCTGTATGTGAGTGAGAGACGTACATGTGTACGGCGTAGATCTGGTAAGCAGTCTATTCCGGAGTGCATGTACCTGTGATGCACAGGACCTACTCCAGTCTTCGTGGTGTGGGAAGCCATCAATTACAACTTGCCGTCACATTTGGTGTTTCTGCTTACTACAGTACACTACTGGCCACTAAGATGACGTGCTACAGACGCGAAATTTAACCGACAGGAAGAAGACGCTGTGATATGCAAATGATTAGCTTTTCAGAGCATTCACACAAGGTTGGCGCCTGTGGCGACCCCTACAACATGCTGACACGAGGAAAGTTTCCAACCCATTTCTCATACACAAACAGCAGTTGACCGGCGTTGCCTGGTGAAACGCTGTTGTGATGCTTCGTGTAAGGAGGAGAAATGCGTACCATCACGTTTCCGACTTTGATAAAGGTCGGATTGTAGCCTATCGTGATTGCGGTTTATCGTATCGCGACATTGCTGCTCACGTTGGATGAGATCCAATGACTGTTACCAGAAGATGGAATCGGTGGGTTCAGGAGGGTAATAGGGAACGCCGTGCTGGATCCCAACGGCCTCGTATCACTAGCAGTCGAGACGACAGGTATCTTACCGCATGGCTGTAACGGATCGTGCAGCCACGTCTCGATTCCAGAGTCAACAGATGGGGACGTTTGCAAGACAACAACAATCTGCACGAACAGTTCGACGACGTTTGCAGCAGCATGGACTATCAGCAAGGAGACGATGGCTGCGCCAGCCGCGGTGGTCTAGCGGTTCTAGGCGCTCAGTCCGGAACCGCGCGACTGCTACGGTCGCAGGTTCGAATCCTGCCTCGGGCGTGGATGTGTGTGATGTCCTTAGGTTAGTTAGGTTTAAGTAGCTCTAAGTTCTAGGGGACTGATGACCATAGATGTTAAGTCCCATAGTGCTCAGAGCCATTTGAGACCATGGCTGCGGTTAGCCTTGACGCTGCATCACAGACAAGAGCGCCTGCGATGCTGTACTCAACTATGAACCTGGGTGCACGAATGGCAAAACGTCATTTTTTCGGATGAATCCACGTTCTGCTTACAGCATCATGATGGTCGCATCCGTGTTGGGCGACATCACGGTGAACGCACATTGGAAGCGTGTATTCGTCATCGCCATACTGGCGTATCGCCCGGCGTGATTGTATGGGGTGCCACTGGTTACACATCTCGGTCACCTCTTGTTCACATTGACGGCACTTTGAACAGTGGACGTTACATTTCAGATGTGTTACGACCCGTGCCTCTACCCTTCATTCGATCACTGCGAAACCCTACATTTCAGCAGGATAATGCACGGCAGCATGTTGCAGGTCCTGTACGGGCCTTTCTGGATACAGAAAATGTTCGACTGCTACCCTGGCCAGCACATTCTCCAGATCTCTCACCAATTGAAAACGTGTGGTCAATGGTGGACGAGCAACTGGCTGGTCACAATACGCCGGTCACTAATCTTGATGATCTGTGGTATCGTGTTGAAGCTGCATGGGCAGCTGTACCTGTACACGCCATCCAAGCTCTGTTTGACTCAATGCCAAGGCGTATCAAGGCCGTTATTACGGCCAGAGGTGGTTGTTCTGGGTACAGATTTCTCAGGATCTATGCACCCAAATTGCGTGAAAATGTAATCATATGTCAGTTCTAGTATAAAATATTTGTCCAATGAATACCCGTTTATCATCTGCATTTCTTCGTGGTGTAACAAGTTTAATGGCCAGTAGTGTAACTAGTGCCCGCTACATTTCACCAGTTGTTATCCCCTTGCTACTGCTATTTCTTCGACAGGAAGGTGAGGTGCTTTTTCAGCAGGACAATGCACGTACATATACAACTGTTGCTACGCAACGTGTTTTTCATGGTGTACAATTTCTCTGGCCTCGAGGGCACCAGATCTCACGCCAAGCGAACACATTTACGACTTGACGAAATGAGAATTTACTCGTTCTCCAGAGCCTGCTAGAATCATTGCCGAATTGCAACAAAGGGTGCAGCATGCTTGGGACATTCTATTACGAGCTATCATTCGGCACCTTTATGATCGTTTTCATGCTAGAATACACTCCTGCAGTGCTGCTAGAGTTCGATATTCCGTACATTGATGGGCACCCTTTGCTGTGACGTGTGTTTTACTTGGGTTGATTTTGATGTCAAATAGACCTAAAATGATGAACTACTTGACACATCACTTGTTAATAAAATTACCTTGTCCTCGTGGGTGCTGTATTTTTTTCCGGCGCTGTAGATTCCGGACTGGAAAAGATATGATCAAACTTAATATGCACAAATGAGGCTTCTTCTCTGATAGTACGTGTGACTGTGGTTATATTCAATGAGCCACTCTGTAAATAGGTGCTCTAACAGACGTTACCCCCCTGTTGATATAAAGTGTCTACATGAAGCATCCCACTCTGTGTACCACTGGATTGAGTATTCTGACGTTCTTGTGTAGTCCGTGCCATGGAATGCTTATATGGTGTAAATAGTGACAAATATGTATTTTTTTGATTAAATCCAAGTAACAGTTTCATTGTTGCAATTGATGCCTACAATAATAATAATAAAGATAACGACGAAATATGGTGGGATCAATAGAGTTCACAAATTCAGTTACCTTGGGGAGATGATACAAATGGGACAGAAAATGGAACCCACACATAGAGACATCGAAAGATGACTGGAGCATTCTGAAACACTGGAAACATCTACAAACAAAGATCGTGCTTATCACGAAATGTAAAAGAAAGACACTGTAGCGCTGTCATCAAGCCACGAACGCCAGTCATGGATCGGAAAGGTGCATTAGAAAATATCAAGAAACTAAAGTGAAGAATGGTCAGAAAAATCCAAGGGCCCGGTAAGGTACAAGAAAGATGCAGATTGCGGAGTAGACAATGAACCGAACAGATGCCTAACATAGTACATTACATGGAGAAACATTGACTGAAATTTTACGGGAATATCAAGAGAATACCGGGCACCCGACAACCTAAACGATCTTGGAGTACACAGAACGCATTAAGAATATGATGTGATCACGGAAGTCAGAAAAGGCATGAAGGATGCCGGCATAACAGACCCACATATACAACACTAACAGACATTCAGCCACAGAGCACTAAAGTAGAAAGTAAGCGAAGAAGTCATGAAATTCAAGATTGGAACAACTCGGTCGGGAGAAAGAAAGAAAGAAACTGAGAAAGTGAAAGAAGAGTGGAGCCTGAGAAAATCTCACATCAAGTACAAAATTTGCGTGGTCCTTTATGCATTTTTCTTTTCCTTCATTTTTCTCTGAAACACTTTCATTTTCTCAGAATGAGCTCTTTTCCTATTAGCTGACGATTTAACACCAGTTGTTTTTCAGTTTGTTTTAGCTGAAAACTTTTGCATTTCTTGACTACTAGTCTGAATGTGTCTCTTTTGAGTAAGGTCTCCTGTTTTATCTGCATTTGTCCTTTTTTATCTTGCCGCCCCATCTTTTTTACTTTGTCTGTTTCCTGTTTTCTACGAATGTGAGAATCTTCTTTGTCAATCTATCTTCCTTCATTCTCCCTAGATATCCACGTCCACAGAGAGTAACACGTCTTTTTGGGGCAGAATCATTATATTCCCTTGTTTGGACTCAAAACCCAATTTCCATATTTGTTCTTGATTGTACCTAATATTTTTAACAAACTTTTTCTTTCGGTATTTTCCAAATCTTCTAATGCCCTTTAGCAAAAGTAATGTTTCCGACCCATAGAGGACTTCTGATTTACAGCTGTGTTATAATGCCTTAATTTAACATATTTAGAAGAACATTTTTATTGCCCAGATTTTTCTCTATCATGTATGCTCTTTTCATTACTTTGTCCTCGTTTTAATTGCTTCTTTTTCACTTTTTACGTTTATGCCTTCAGCCAGATATTTGAAGTTATCTGTTTCCTTGATGTTGCCACGACTGGTCTTTAATATTCTTTGTGAGTTACATTCGTTGGTCATGTATTCAGTTTTTTCAAACGACGTTTGAAGACTTGCGTTCTCAGCTATTTCCTGCAGAAGCTCCACTATTTTCTTTAGCATTCTCTGAGTTCCATCTGTTATTACGAGATCGTCTGCATAGGTCAAACAATTTATTAGTTCTTCAGTCTATCGAACTTTATGTAGTTATAAACTTTTTGTTTTTATTTCTCTATTTTCCATTCTCTTATAACTTTTTTTCCACACAGCTGAATAATAATGACGACAGACTGTCTCCTTGTCTGACTCATGATACAATTTGGAATGGACTAGCAGTTGTTCCAAGAAATTTAACTTTAAATACTGTTTGGAAGAGATTGTTTAGTTATTTCCAGAGTTTTCCTATCTACTGCAAACTCTTTCAGGGTTTTGAGGAGGGAGTCTTTGTCTATCGAATCGTATGCCTCTTTAAAATCAACAAAAATGAACACTATCGTTTTATTTGACATTTTCGTACACCTAATTATTTGTTTAATGTTTGGAATTTGCTCTGGAAGTTACTTGTTAGGCCTAAATCCGGCTTCTTACTCTCGAATTTGTTTACCTAATTGAGGATCTAATACGTCGAGAAGAGCTTTCTAAAAGATTTTGTATTCAAAGGGCGGTAATGAAATTCCTCTGTAATTATTGATACCTGTTGTGTTTCCTTTTATGTGAAGAGTGTGAATTAATGCAACTTTCCAGTTTCCTGGAATTGTTTGAGTGTCCCAGACATTATCTAGTTATTCTTTTATAACTGTGGCACCTAAATCTCCAGCAATATTTAGAATTTCTGCTTTGAGACCATCTTCACCTGGAGCTTCTTTGTGCGATGCAACTTTTGTTTGATGTAACTTTTAACCATGTCGATACTTCGTGGTTTCGAATTTTCGTTTTGAATAGTAGCGTGGAAGTCCAATTGTTTGGTCGGTTTTTCAGAGTTCAGAAGCTTTTTGTAATATACTGGCAGTAAATAGCAGTTTTCTTCATTGTTAATCGCGAGTTTTCCAACTCGAACATAGCGATTGCGAAATGTACCGAAATGTATAGTTTTTGAATGTTTTGTAATAATCTTTTATATTTTTTAAAGTTCTTCTATACTTTTCAGTTGCTGTTTCTCAGAGCACCTCTTCCGTGGCCTAATAATTTTATCTGCTCGCTTCTTCTCAAAGTAATAGATTAATCAATTAATGCTTGTTTTCTTGCTATACCAGTTGCTCCAACGTTTCTTCTTTTGTTTAAGTGGTTCTTCAAATTTATTATTTTGTCATCTGCGCTATCTTTGCTTGTTCTCTGGAGCTATTTCAAATGCAATATGTTTAATTATTTCTGAAACGTTGTTGTCATCAATATTCACTTCCTTAAACATCTTTTGCAAAAGCATTCATTTTCCTTCAAAGTTCAGTCTTTCATTTTTTTTTTGTCGATCTGGTCTGTTTCATGGCTTTATGTTTCGGACTAAATCTCATGTGGGCCACAGTTGAGCAGTGTTCTGAATCAACTTACATTCCTCTCTTAACTCTTAATTTTCGTGATTTCTTGAAAATTTCATCTGGACATGATCAATTTGAAACTCTGCCCATGGTGGGGTCTTGTGATGTCCATATTCCTTGCTTTCTGTGTAGTGTTTTGAAGTGTGTTACCATGATTTTAAGATCGCAACACTTGCGAGGGATTGCTTACAACTTAATAAAAACAACTGATGGTATTTATTCCAACACCTACATCCAGGCAAATATTGGTTCCAAATTAACTAGATGCGTAGCAGTTAACAGTGATTTTAGACAAGGTGACTCTTTGATCCTCCCACTGTTTAATATAGTCAAGACTAGGTGATAAAAAAGGTTTTGGCTGGTAGTGTTTATAGAATGGGGAATGAAGAAATGAAAATCATTTTTTATGCTGATGATGCAGTTCTGCTGGCAAACAACGAAGATAACTTGCAGAAACTTTTACGGGTATTTAACGTGGCAGTCCGATACCTAAATATGGTCATATTCACTAAAAAAAAACCAGGTGTATGACCGCATCTGTGGAACCAATTAGATGCAAACTAGAAATAAATGGAAACGATATTCACAGGTAATGGCATTTAAATATCTTGCCATTGAAGTGTCCAGCAGTGGAAATGTCGAAAAGGAAGTTAGAGAACAAGTAGCAAAAGTGAACGAAGTGGCAGAGTGTTTAAATGATACTATTTGGTAAGACAAGCATGTAGGAAAACATGCGAAGGCAAGAATATACAAAACAGTAGTGAGATCAGTCATGACAAATACAGCTGAGACAAGACTGAAAACTTCAAAAACAGAAAGAGTTTTTGAAGCCACGAAAATGAAAAATCTGCGAACGATTACAGGGAAGACACTGGGAGACAGAGAGAGAAGTGAGAGCATTAGAATAGTGGACTCCATTAATGAGTGCTTACAGGAGAGAAAGCATAAATAGAACGAACACATAGATGTGTGAACGGAAGATTGTGAAAATCATAAGGAATAAATCACCAGCTGGTGGGAAAACGTGACGTGACAACCTCACAGTAGACTAAAGGGTACTGAGGGAAACAGGCTTTAGCCTAGGAAGAAGAAGAAGAAGAAGAAGAAGAAATAGAGGAAGAAGAAGTAGAAAAAGAAGTAAATCATATTCATCTGCGTCATGTTAAAAGTTGGGGTGACAGGTGGATCTGCACCTTTTCTTGGAGGCGATGATTGAATTTCGATTTGTCAGCGTTGAGACAGAACGGATAAGTCATTGTTCTTAGGAGACGACGGCGTGTACTTGTATCAGCTGTAGAGGACCGATCATCACCTGGAACTACAACGGAAGTATTGGGTCGGTGCATAAGTTCGTAGCGGTTTTTCAGCAGTTTTAAAACAAACACAACGGATACACATAACTGAGATGTTGATCATCAATAATATATTTTTCTTTATTATTGACGACAGTCTGGCAAAGCTGGTGTAACGTTTAGACTCTGCGATTGTAGAAATCACGTGTGTGTGTGTGTGTGTGTGTGTGTGTGTGTGTGTGTATGTAAGTACAATCTAACTTCAACACCATTTCAGTACAGCAATGTGTTCATTGTAAATAAGTATTATAGTAGTTCTGTTACATGTTTATTACCTTACAGATAAAAAAAACTTTTTTCGTTTTTAATTCAGTGCATTAGTGTTTGCAAAATGATTCTTACATATAGTGTTCATTAAAGAAAGAACGATAATTCCACTTGGGACCTGTGGAAGGTACATTAGCTTTGTTTCAGTTGCAAATATTTGTCGTGTATTATTGTTTTTCTGACATGTTCTACATCCTGGAGGATCTCCTCACTAAGGATCGATTGGAATGAAAGTAAATCGAATCTAATCCAATATTGAGGCGAAGAACTCGTCGCGCCACGCTCGGAACGCATTTCCATCCGGAAAGCAAATTCCTCGCAGGTTCCTTGATAGGAAGCGGAATAGGTAAAGATCTAAAGGCGCAACATCAGTTGAATAAGGTGAGTGCAGAATTACTTCCCAACGCAACTCCTACATACTGTTTTTTGTTAGTCTAGCTGAATGCAGGCGGCCGTTATCGTGAAGCAACATCACTTTACGCAGTCTTCCTGGTCGTTGTTATTGGACTGCGTCTGCAAGACGTCTCAGTTACTGACAATAATCGTCAGCAGTGACGGTTGCACCTCGGGCAGACAATTCGTAGTACACCACACTGTCGCCGTTTCACGAGAAGCTTAACATTATCTTTTGTGGAAGCGCGCATGTCTTTTTACGGGGAGCTGCTGCTTTGTTTGGGCTGGACCATTCCTTTCTTTTCCTTACGTTGGCATAAATACACCATTTCTCTTCACCAGTAACGATACAGGATAGGAGTGGTCGGCGCTGTTCACGAACCAATTGATGACGAGCAAGCGTATAACAACCTGCTGATTTTTGTGATTTTGGGTTAGAGCGTGCGGTACCCATGTAACTGATTTTTGAACCTTCCCCCATTTCGTGCCAATGTCACACGATGGTGGAATGGTCACAGTTCATCACATTCGCCAAATGGTTCAAATGGCTCTGAGCACTATGGGACTTAACTTCTGAGGTCATCAATCCCCTACAACTTAGAACTAATTAAACCTAACTAACCTAAGGACATCACACACATCCATGCCCGAGGCAGGATTCGAACCTGCGACAGTAGCGGTCGCGCTGTTCCAGACTGTAGCGCCTAGAACCGCTCGGCCACCTCGGCCGGCTCACATTCGCCAGTTCTCGAGTGCGCTGATCTGGATCACTGTGGATTAACACGTTTAAACGATCTTCATCAACCCCCCCCCCCCCCCCCGCCACCCCCTAAGTCTTCCTGAATGTGGAGAGTCACTAATGTCAAGACGAACCCTTTAAAACGAAAAAACCATTTCCTTGCCACGCTCTGTTCAGTGGCACTATGCTCATGTTGTTGCTGTTGTGGTCTTCAGTCCTGAGACTGGTTTGATGCAGCTCTCCATGCTACTCTATCATCTCCCAGTACCTACTGCAGCCTACATCCCTCTGAGTCTGCTTAGTGTACTCATCTCTTGGTCTCCCTCTACGATTTTTACCGTCCACGCTGCCCTCCAATACTACACTGGTAATCCCTCGATGTCTCAGAACATGTCCTACCAACCGATCCCTTCTTCTAGTCAAGTTGTGCCACAAGCTCCTCTTCTCCCCAATTCTGTTCAATACCTCCTCATTAGTTATGTGATCCACCCATCTAATCTTCAGCATTCTTCTGTAGCACCACATTTCGAAAGCTTCTATTCTCTTCTTGTCTAAAGTATTTATCGTCCACGTTTCACTTCCATACATGGCTACACTCCATACAAAAACTTTAAGAAACGACTTCCTGACATTTAAATCTATACTCGATGTTAACAAATTTCTCTTCTTCAGAGACGCTTTCCTTCCCATTGCCAGTCTACATTTTATATCCTCTCTACTTCGACCATCATCAGTTATTTTGCCCCCCAAATAGCAAAACTCCTTTATTGCTTTAAGTGTCTCATTTCCTAATCTAATTCCCTCAGCATCACGCGACTTAATTCGACTACATTCCATTATCCTCGTTTTGCTTTTGTTGATGTTTCAAGACACTGTCGATTCCGTTCAACTGCTCTTTCAAGTCCCTTGCTGTCTCTGACAGAATTACAATGTGATCAGCGAACCTCAAAGTTTTTATTTCTTCTCCATTGATTTTAATACCTACTCCGAACTTTTCTTTTGTTTCCTTTATTGCTTGCTCAATATACAAATTGAATAACATCGGGGATAGGCTACAACCCTGTCTCACTCCCTTCGCAACCACTGCTTCCCTTTCATGTCCCTCCACTCTTATAACTGCCATCTGCTTTCTGTACAAATTGTAAATAGCCTTTCGCTCCCTGTATTTTACCCCTGCCACCTTCAGAATTAGAAAGAGAGTATTCCAGTCAACATTGTCAAAAGCTTTCTCTAAGTCTACAAATGCTAGAAACGAAGGTTTGCCTTTCCTTAATCTTTCTTCTAAGATAAGTCTTAGGATCAGTATTGCCTCACGTGTTCCAACATTTCTACAGAACCCAAACTGATCTTCCCCGAGGTCGGCTTCTATCAGTTTTTCCATTCGTCTGTAAAGAATTCGCGTTAGTATTTTGCAGCTGTGACTTATTAAACTGATAGTTCGGTAATTTTCACATCTGTCAATACCTGCTTTCTTTGAGATTGGAATTATTATATTCTTCTTCAAGTCTGAGGGGTATTTCGCCTGTCTCATACATCTTGCTCACCAGATGGTAGAGTTTTGTCAGTGTTGGTTGCACCTCGGGAAAGCAATTCGTAGTACACCACACTGTCGCCGTTTCACGAGAAGCTAAACATTATCTTTTGTGGAAGCGCGCATGTCTTTTTACGGGGAGCTGCTGCTTTGTTTGGGCTGGACCATTCCTTTCTTTTCCTTACGTTGGCATAAATACACCATTTCTCTTCACCAGTAACGATACAGGATAGGAGTGGTCGGCGCTGTTCACGAGCCAATTGATGACGAGCAAGCAGAGATGCACATATGGCCACCTGCTGATTTTTGTGATTTTGGGTTAGAGCGTGCGGTACCCACGTAAGCGATTTTTGAACCTTCGCCCATTGCTTGCAAATCTCACACGATGGTGGAATGGTCACAGCTCATCACATTCGTCAGTTCTCGAGCACGCTGTTGTGGATCATTGTGGATTAACGCGTTTAAATGATCTTCATCAAATCCCTCCGTAACTCTTCCTGAATGTGGAGAGTGACTAATGTCAGGACGACCCCATTAAAAAGAGAAAACCATTTCCTTGCCACGCTCTGTCCAGTGGCACTATGCCCATACACGGTGCTAATGTGCCGGACGGCGTGGCCGAGCGGTTCTAGGCGCTTCGGTCCGGAACCGCGCTGCTGCTACGGTCGCTGGTTCGAATCCTGCCTCGGGCGTGGATGTGTGTGATGTCCTTAGGTTAGTTAGGTTTAAAAAGTTCTAAGTTCTATGGGACTGATGACCTCAGATGTTAAGTCCCATAGTGCTCAGAGCCATTTGAACCATCTGAACGGTGCAAATGTTTCTGTCAATGTCAGCTGCTGCCACCCCTGCATTGAACTCAAACGGAAGAATATGTCGGGAAATGATCCGATTTCTCCACTTGCCACTCCATTACCTAGTATCCACTGCTCCACTCACTACCTCGAAATGACGATATGTAAACTCAGATAGCAACAATGAACAACAAATAAAAAATTACATTCGATTAAGAGCCTATAGCAACTGGAAGAACAAGATGTAAAAAACGATACAAATTTGGGCACCAACCTAATAATTCGGGTGCCATTTGGGGCGCCCGGCAGCGCCGAGCCCACCCTCTGGCAGGGAGTCGCGGAACTGCGGGGCGCGTGTGGCGCGCGCCCAGTGCTGCTACCCTGCGGCCGAGGGCGAGGCGGTGGCGGCCGCGGCAGCGGCTATCGATTGCGGCGCGAAGGGCGGTGCGCAGCGCAGCGCAGCGCGGGGCAGCGGGAGCGGCAGCGGGCGCAGAGGGCAGGGGCAAGGCGAAGGCGGGCAGCAGCCGGCCACAGCGCAGCGGCGAGCGGCTGAGCGGCAGCAGGCAGCAGCAGGAGGAGTGCGTGCGGGTGCCCGGGCGGTAGCGCGCTACATCTGGCTCAGCTCTCCAGGCATGACGCGGCCCGCGCCGCCGGCCCAAGCCAGCTCGGCTCCGGCTCCAGGTAAGCGCGCCGGCCGCTCCCACGCACATTGATTAGCGACACACACCTCGCCCTGGCCGCTGCGCCCCGACCGCGTGCTCCTCGCCGCCCGCACGAATCGAGCGGCACCGCTCCGTCACTCGCGGGCACGTTTCTCGTCGCCCTCCTCTCCTAACGAGCTCGTCAGGCAGGCGGAGTTTTGCCCTCGACGAGCGCCTGCTGCGATTCTGCTCGTGGCTCAGCGGCCGCACGTCCTTCCCAGCCAACCCTCTACTTGCTGCAGCGTTCGTGTCTGCAGACAATACCGAAAGAGTCAGTACGCAGATCCGCACTGTGGAAGAGCTTCCGATACTACTATGTCGCTAGGTGTCACGTGACAGTATCCCTGCTCAGCCCCCTGTTTTAGTCTACTCGCATCACTGCACCGGTGACTGTAGCATTCTAGTACAGTGGCGCGTGACGTGAATGTTGCAAGTTCAGATCCTCGAAGCGGAAAAATCCTGCACCACATATTCGACTGCCAAAACGAATACAGATGGTGGCGTACAGTTCCCGATCGTCGGATTACACACCAATGTTTCACGTTAAATCTGTAAATTTCTCAGTAGCGTCTTGAGGAGTGAGAGCATGTCAGCTGTTGGTGGTTATTCTCCTATCGTAGGGTTACGTTAAGCTCGACGACCCGTTGATGAAGTTGGAAAGGAGTAGATTATGATGATTCACCGCTTTCCACCCTCTCTCATCATCATTGTCAACAACATTAATGTGTCACTGCAATCTGCACGTGCCTGTAAATCACCCGAGTTTTTCCTGCTGATTATAGCTAGGATTTGACTCACTATTCCCGATTATTTTATCTTCGCCCAACTGAGCTTACCTCTACCTGACACACGTTATCTCCTCTATTGCTCTTCCCACAAACAGTGCATGCGTGATTATATATATATATATATATATATATATATATATATATATATATAGTGTGTATATATCGGTTCTGCACATTCCGACCCTTTCCGTCACTAAGGCAAAGCATAGTTAGTAGAAAACCAAATAAGAAGGTCTGAATAATGCCTGGCGGTAGGGTGTGGCGGATTTGACCTTGAATTTTATTGTCTTTTTATACGTGTCTCTAAAATAAGTTCAGTGGCACTAACGTTGTGTCGGCCAGTGCGACTGAAACTCACTCTTTCAATGAATTTCTTTGAAAATTATATGAAGGTAGCTGTTTGTTCAAATATTGACTACGGAAGTAAATTTACTGGGTTCTACTCCACGGCCGAGGAGAGATTTCTTGGCGTTACCTTTACCTGATACAGAGAAGAGTGACATTCCCGTCATTATCCATTTCTGCTGCGTTGTTTCCACTGCGCGGAACTGTTATCTTTGTATTCAGTTCGGTGGCAATCCCTGTATCTTTCTTCGAATCGTGCGCACTGTACCAAATTGCTAACGGATCTGACGTTCTCTGTTGTATGTAACACTTCAGGTAATTCGAATTTACCGTTGCGACAAATCGGTTTCCAGAATTCTAACGACGAGGCGGGCAGAAAGTTGCAGGTGTTTGACATGTTAACAGTATCGCTGTTTCTAATGACGAAGCTGCTCCGACATTATTTCTCGATAGAAGTTTGGCATTAAGGGAAATTTTTTATACTTAAACTTGTGCATTATACTGCAGCAAAGACTGCATTGTTTATGTGAAGCTAGTCGGTGGGACATGGAGTGTCAGATTCCACGTTTAGTAATCCTTCCAGCAGAATACGAAAAGTTCGTGGTTTCCTATTCTGTACGAGACAAGTCAAGGGTATGGTCTGAGCCCAATGAATTCTATTTAGGTTAAAACGCATAGTCTGTGTAGCTGACAGCTCTACCCACCCATAATCTATATTCTTCTAGTATTTTGGTTGTCTGTAGAGAATAAAAAAAGACACCCGAGATATTTCAAATGGCACATTCAAACATACTCCTACGATGAGCCGTTTTCAAGGCTTTTCGTTGTTTCTACGCTTAGGGCTTAACTTATCACGGATATCACCTATGCTAGAGGCGGAATACTAGATAGGTTCGAAAGAATGGCGGAGGGAATTGGTCGCCGCCCATTTCAGGAAGCGTCCTGGGATTCACCTAAAATAATTTGTGGAAAGTACACAACTCTATTTTAAATACGAGTGTATTATCACAGCCGTTGTGCCGCCACGCTTGGTGCCGACAACGAGATTTTGACTGTCGAGAGAAGGTAGTTTCCATAACTATGTCGCCATAATTACTACTCATTGTGTACTACATGGCGGATAGTAATTCGTACCGTAATTAACCACCCTCTACCTGCGCGTGGAATATGGGAAAGATAATTGTTTATGTACCTATGTAAACTCCCTCTTCTCTATTATTTTGTACTCATGATCCTTAAGCAAGATATAAGAAGGAGACATAAATGTGTTACAGACCTTTTAAATGTAAATTTGCAAAGGTTGTGAATCACGATTTGTTCTGCAAGTTTACTCGGACGGGTTAAATGAAACTGTAAATGTAAAATATTGTGTGAATAGTTTACGCTGACTGATCTCACGCGGGACACCGTTTCCCTCCGCTCTGCAGATTCAGCTCATATCGTTGCCTCCTCCACCACGTATGCGGACGCTCCTGACCCGGCTGCATATTCACATGGCCGCTATTTTTTTGTTATTCACCACCTATTCTGGACGACATCATTAGCAAGAGAAGCCTAATGCTGAATATTTCCGGATTTTAGCGGGATACAGTTTTTGGAGGCACTCGGATATTACTTGCAGTGACTTGTGATGAACAACAAAAACATATGCGTAGTATAGGTGAAGCGGGAAAAGATGAAGTGGTTTGTTGGATATCTGCTATTTATTTAGTAATGTAAACAGAAATCATCCATTACTAGAGGCCACGATTCAGAGCTTGTCCTCTGATGACCTACTTGCATCTGAGTTTTGAAAACAATAATTCCTTTTATTTTTTTGTTACGTTTCAGAACCTGAGCGTCAATGATGTTATTTTAGATACAATATGTGCTCTGATTTTTCAACGACTGGGATAGAAATCAATCGCAATCTTGTACAAGCGTCTGGCCAAACTGTATTACAGAAACCCAGCCAAATAGAAATAATGTTAGCGAAAATGAAACCTATATAACAGATATTTGGGATTCAGGTGTATTCAGCCGCAAGTGTGCCATTTAGTTCTGTAGCACTGATTGTGCTCAAGCATCACACAGTTTCGAGGGGATTGTAAAGCTACTGTCTCAAATGCGGTTGCGATGTAGGTCCTGGTTCTGCTTATTGTTCACTAGTAATTCATCAGTAAATATGTAGTCGCTTTAGGATTTCAGTGTTGTACTTCCGTTTTTGTTTTATGTGATATTTCATATCACATGTGAGAATTCTGTTAATATTTGGCGTTGTTTGACACTGTACAAATATATTCTTGTAAAATAAAACTATTCCGATCTACTTAAACGTTGTTCTGTTCTGTGTCCAACAAAATTCACCTTTTTTTGCGGTATTCTTTACTATTTTTTCCGAGAGTACCGGTTAGTTAAGACGGTAACACCTCATGTACATATTTCATATGCTGCATACGACATGGCGGTCTAGTTAGTCCCACTAGCTAAGGCAAGTTACCGGTAATCAAAGCACCTCAGATTTAAAACTCAGGTGTGAGAATGTGTAGTTTGTTTTCATCATCTCTTATATTGTCATTTGATGACAGCCAGTGAACTGATTGGCACAGTGACCTTTCACTGAATCTCTGTCTAGAGGAGGGGCAGAGATTAGCATATTCGATGTCTCGTCAAAGTCGGGGTCATTAGAGACGAAGCTTTTTTAGGCGAAGCTGCAGAGAAGAAAGCATCTATGGTTTTTGTAAACAACCAATATGGCATTAACACGAGGCGAAACGAGGAAGGAGCCTAGTTAAAAATGAGAGAGGGGAGCCGATCGGTGAGGTGTGACTGGAAAGCGTAGGTATAGGGTGACACATTCACTTATGACGGCTCTTCACCATTTATTTGCCTTTGATGTCTGCACTGAGGGGATCACGTACTTGAGATTAATTGTATCTCCACGCACGAAAGGGCAAACACACACATCGACGCACACGCACACACACATATTCTCTGATAGGACTTTACATATTGTCACGTGTGCGCTTATATATGCACCTACTTTTTAATTATATAAGATGTATCCTTTAACGCTATACTATCCAATTTTCTGTAGAAACACGAACCTCTCTTTCAAGTTATTTTCTGACCTTATTAATTTACCATATTAGCCGAGGTCGCAAACGAGCTCGTGTGCTGTGGTCCACGACTCAGAGGTGGCCAGTTCAAAACCTTTCGGTAGAAGAAATTTTCACTACCAGTATTAGTCCGGCAGGTCGGAGGAGAAGCGATGCTGTAAAATTCGCAGACACCAGCATGAAACTTCGAACTTCTCTGCAGTGTCTCATGGAGTGTGGGCGCGTAACACTGTTGATGCTGATTTGCCCGTCGGATGGAGCTTCAAGCTCGGCGACTCCGTTAGTGCTGCGCGGCTGGCCTAGGCTGAGTGGCACTCGCTTCTCTCATCATCATACAACACAAACATAACGCCATACCATATGCACAGCGATTACAGTCACCTTCTTTTAACAGATACACTGAAGAAGCATCTCTTTCACTCTTCGTGAACGTAAGGACGAGGCTTGCAGTAACTACATACTTATGTTCGTAGATTGATGTTGGGTACCGGAGATTGCTCCTCTGTGACATAAACCTAGAAAACGCTAATACTCTCTGTGTTCTGCAATGTCCGTAAGAGATAAACTTCATTACAAATGGTTTGCAGATTATATGAGAAAACACAGAATTAGATATGAAAACCTTACCATTTAGGTGACGTAGTACTCCGCTCGAGATCCCTCAGCCAACAATGCTAGTCTTTTTTTCTTCTCCTTATTAGTAGAAGACTAAAAATTCTCATTTTTATCAGAAGCTTGAGCCACATTTTTACTGTAAATGGCCGTCATGCACTCATACACCCACAACAAACCAGATGCACATATCCTCTAAACGCATTCGTTTTATATTATTTCGACAGAAGTCCCACAAATGGAACTACAGAAGAACTAACTAACCAACTTTACGTAGCTCGATTTTACCGTAAAGTTATTTGTCTTCGTCGCTTCTTCTGTGTTTTCTCATATAATTTGAAAACCATTTGTAATGAAGTTTATCTCTTATGGATATTGCAGAACGCAGAGAGTATTAGCGTTTTCTAGGTTTGTGTCACAGTACCCGAAATCAAGCTACGAACATAAGCATGTAGCTTCTGCATGCCTCGTTCGATGAGCCTGAAAAGGCTTGAGAACCATTTAATGGAAATGAACAAATATTTCGTGTGTGACTGGTCTCGGATACCAGTATCCTCATTACATAGAACGATAACGGTAGTAACCAGCCACAGACTTGGCAGTTGACTTTATTAAAATAAGAAAAAACGTTTTTGAAAAAAATGAGGTCACATGCTTAATGAACTGATTTTCCTGAACGTAAGAAATAAAGTAGTTTAGAACTACATCTGAAGCGCTTTTGAATGATGCTCGAAATCACGTTCGGCAGATGAAGCTTATGAAATGTTTCTCTAATCAATTTCATGTAATTTCAGACAAATCAGAGCACAAAACATTTGAACGTTATTTTTTCAGGTTTTGTACAGAAAGCATGAAATATAAAAATTTTAAATATCGATCAGTTTTCTATTATTATTAAGGGTATACAGATCAAGAGAAAGAAAAAAAATCTTCAGTGTATGCCGTAATCTGATATTTTTATTTTCAACTTGAAAGAAAGTATTCCACAATTCCTAGATCACTGTAATCTTTGATGCACAAAATAACTAGGCCTTGAAGAGATGAACTTTTTGACACTTCATTACATAGTTACACATTATTTGAATTTTCCCTTCAATGATGAATTAAGAATTTCTTAATTAACCTAATTACTTTGAAGCTAGTCAGTTTGATACCTCGTTTAGCTATTTCCGACACTTAGTTTGGCTAAATCCACTGTTTAATTTCTAGGAAGTCTTGTTTTCACTCTACTGAAACATTTTACCAAAAAGCACAGTTTCGAATTTATATATTCACACACACACACACACACACACACACACACACACACACACACACACACACGCGGATTGCTTGTTTTTATCAAAACATGTGGACGTTGATTTTGATAAAACATGGGAGCTGTATGGAGGTGACTGTATCGGTTCAAAATCGGTAAAGGTGATTTTTTAAAATAAAATAAACCAAAAATTGTTTGTGGCTTGTTGCTGCTGTGTAGCGTTAACA
Source organism: Schistocerca serialis cubense (assembly GCF_023864345.2). Lineage (NCBI taxonomy): Eukaryota > Metazoa > Arthropoda > Insecta > Orthoptera > Acrididae > Schistocerca > Schistocerca serialis. The sequence goes on from NC_064642.1 coordinate 430,318,090, forward strand.
TTCTGTTTTGCAGAATAGCGACATTACTCTAATAATGTTTTTATTGGAAAAATAGGTATGTACTTATGTCAATTGTAATCATTCGAAAAGTCACTATATCCGTGGGTGGTAGTGATTTTGGCTTGAAGTAAGTACACTTACAAGATTTTGAACAATTTTTATTTGGGCTGGATTATGTGTAACATGAACTGGGAATATTTCGTGTGTGACTGGTCTCGGATACCAGTATCCTCATTACATAGAACGATAACGGTAGTAACCAGCCACAGACTTGGCAGTTGACTTTATTAAAATAAGAAAAAACGTTTTTGAAAAAAATGAGGTCACATGCTTAATGAACTGATTTTCCTGAACGTAAGAAATAAAGTAGTTTAGAACTACATCTGAAGCGCTTTTGAATGATGCTCGAAATCACGTTCGGCAGATGAAGCTTATGAAATGTTTCTCTAATCAATTTCATGTAATTTCAGACAAATCAGAGCACAAAACATTTGAACGTTATTTTTTCAGGTTTTGTACAGAAAGCATGAAATATAAAAATTTTAAATATCGATCAGTTTTCTATTATTATTAAGGGTATACAGATCAAGAGAAAGAAAAAAAATCTTCAGTGTATGCCGTAATCTGATATTTTTATTTTCAACTTGAAAGAAAGTATTCCACAATTCCTAGATCACTGTAATCTTTGATGCACAAAATAACTAGGCCTTGAAGAGATGAACTTTTTGACACTTCATTACATAGTTACACATTATTTGAATTTTCCCTTCAATGATGAATTAAGAATTTCTTAATTAACCTAATTACTTTGAAGCTAGTCAGTTTGATACCTCGTTTAGCTATTTCCGACACTTAGTTTGGCTAAATCCACTGTTTAATTTCTAGGAAGTCTTGTTTTCACTCTACTGAAACATTTTACCAAAAAGCACAGTTTCGAATTTATATATTCACACACACACACACACACACACACACACACACACACACACACACACACACACACGCGGATTGCTTGTTTTTATCAAAACATGTGGACGTTGATTTTGATAAAACATGGGAGCTGTATGGAGGTGACTGTATCGGTTCAAAATCGGTAAAGGTGATTTTTTAAAATAAAATAAACCAAAAATTGTTTGTGGCTTGTTGCTGCTGTGTAGCGTTAACATTCTGTTTTGCAGAATAGCGACATTACTCTAATAATGTTTTTATTGGAAAAATAGGTATGTACTTATGTCAATTGTAATCATTCGAAAAGTCACTATATCCGTGGGTGGTAGTGATTTTGGCTTGAAGTAAGTACACTTACAAGATTTTGAACAATTTTTATTTGGGCTGGATTATGTGTAACATGAACTGGGAACGCGTGTATAGATTTTTCATCAAAATCTTCTCTGAACGTTTTAGCTGGTGTGCTATTTAGGCTGTGAATTGGACGGACAAGATTTTGTCATGCACTTGTACAATAGAGCTGTAATTTGAGATCCGAGCAGAGTTAAATAGCATAGGACGAGGGCCGATCCGTGATATCGGGGGCGCGACGCGGACGCTACCGTTCGATGGGAAGCTTCTGTCTGGGGGCGAAGCGCGCAGTACAACGGTAGCTGCGTTGCGGGCTGCTTGCTCTGCCCGGCAAAGGGGTCTGTGGCAGGCTACGCGCCCAACTACGCCCTCGCCAATGAAACTGCAGCACCAAGAACGATAGCAAATAACGAAGTTTTACTTATTGTACGGATGGAGTTTAGTGATAAGAGTAATTATTAAATCTGTAGGTATTTTACGGGTATACATGACCGAGCGATCCAAGTGTCCGTCCTATCGAACGTCAGTTGCGTCAGGCGGTTGAAGTCCTGCATGGTATTGAGTATGGCTGTCCCGAACCCATCGATTCCAAGTTCGCATGACACCAGCCAGATCCCGACAAACGCGAGCAGGAATATCGCGGACAACAACATCTCACAAAGAACCAACATTCGAATGTGATATCTGAATGAGAAGCCTACTGTGGAATATGCCAACATCTGCCATGGTCAGGATAGCAATGTATTTCCTTTCTTCTGCTGTGTTTATTTGCCACTAGAACCCTGTTCCCCGGGCCATTTTTATTTGTCTTACCCTGTATTAATAGCAATCCTACTGTGATTAATTCAAAACAGTTGTGCATGTTCCGTGATCTTCTGTGGAAGGCTAGAATTTCATAGTCGTTACATTTCTATTTTGCTGATCGTTAACTACGGCTCTGAAAAGACCCCCGAGGTAGATATTTCTTGTATGATAGGCTCTCTGACGTTACCAGGGTACGCCCGATTCCTTTTACTGTCCTGATCGCAAGTGATCGCAATCTTTGTGGAGACTCCTTTCGTGTGCCCCGCTTCTTTCGTGTATTAAACAGCATATAATGCGTAGTAAGTGGCCAAGTTTTGGTGTCAAGTAATAAAGTTATAAATGTGGGTATAATATGTTTCTGATACGAGAATAATAAAAAAATTTGCTGATGGTTTGAACCTGCAACACGTGTCAAATATAAACGTTCAGATTATTCGAAGTAAAGCCTACAAAAATTAGCAATCTTTTTCTGTGCTAATTGTCACCATATACGACGAATGTTATTGTCGTATTGAATGTCAGCACTCGGAAACGAAGCACAGTTTTCGCTGCTCCCATGGTAGTCGAAATTTGAGAGTAGTGCCTGGCAAGCGCTATTATGACAGTATTGCACTATTCTGGTCTCTCACCAAACCAAATGTAGATCTATTTGTCCATCCAAGGAGCCGTTGAATAGTAGGCAGGTTTCATGTATTTAGCTTCCTTAAAGTTAACGACGCAAATATAACGATGATATACGTTGTAGCCCGCTTCTAAAATAGATACTCTGCTCTCACCATATTTATTACACGAAATCATCCCACTTGATAAAGATAGGGTTTTTAATTTAAGTGCTGCTCAAATGTAAAGCACATCTGTACACAATACCAGTCAAAACTTGAATGTATCACTGTCATTCTACTGGGTTCGTCTTTCTATTAGCTTGACACTTGAAACTGAGTTTCGTAGCGGACATTACGATTCAAGTTCCTAATCCATCTGTTAAGAAAATGATTTCGTAGGCGGGGAAAGCGTGTCATTACGCCTGGTAAAAATGTATTTATATCCTTCTGACAGGCGGTGGGGAATGACCTCCCAGCATATCCAGTGCTAAACTTTGTTCAGATGCGCTTCAGGCTTCGGGATATTATGCAGAAGGGCGAGCGTTCTGTTGTAGTCACTTATAAATACGCAATTATTTCGAGATTTTCTCCACTCACGGGTTGGGTGTTGTGTTGTTCCCATGTTCGCATCGTCATAATTGATATTCCACCATTGAGACGGCTGTATGGGCACATACCGAAAGCCATAAAAAATACAACAATGACAGCGAGGTCGCTGAAGCTGAATGACTGGAGTAACTATTTAGTGTGCTTCTGATCACGCTAAAACATCCTTCCTGACTTCAACTTATTAAAGCCTAAATCCTGTAATTCATAAGAAATATACGTTTTCAGAATATATAAGAGTATTTAATGTGTAGTGAAACAGAGACTGATAACCTGTGTGCTTCATAGCAACGTTTCTGGTTGTGCTGAGCCACAGTCCTACAGATAGTAATTTTTGAAAGAAGACACTGTCATTTGACTGCATATATCTGAATTTTACTTGTGTACAATCTAGATTTCGGCTTTCACGCCGTCATGGAGAACGATGTTCTTAGACCATTAACACCATTTTGCTGTGCACTTTGCTCTATGACAAATACACAGTTCACCACATTCTGACTTTCCCAGGTATGACGTGAATGCAAGATAACGTGCTGCATTCCAACTAGATGTTAATTTTGTACCACTGATATCAATATTAAGCAAATGTGTTGAACGGTGTATTTATCACCCAACACAATACACAGCAAATGATGCTAATGGTCTAAAAAAATTGTAGTCGATAATTGCGTGAAAGCCGTGATCTAGATTGTACACAAGTAAAATACAGAAATATATTGTCAAATTACGGTGTATTCTTAAAAAAAAATTCTGATTGTGTACAATACGAGTAATTTCAGAAGTTTAGCAGTTTTACCTCGTGTAACAAAATTTTACATGGCATAGTTCAGTATATTAAATGTTTGTCTGTCATAGAGGCATACAAGTACAACTCGATTTATCCACCAAAAGGAGGTTTCAGTGAATGAGGTTGGAAATTTGTTTTAGTTAGTATCTCTTCTCTACTTTACCAGTTATGTTCAGACCAGGAAATCTTGAACTTATGGAGAACAAGGGGGATTTATCTAGAGTAGAAGTACTGAATGATTACTCCCGTCCGTGATTCAATTTCGACTATAAAGTGAGCCTTCTCCTGTTTTTAACAGAAGAAGCTACTCCTCTATATAATCATTTACTAGACCGCTGTCAGATAGATGCAGATTTGTCCATAATTACGTTTCACTTGTACAGTGTGAATCCACTGTGGAAATAGGACAACTATATCATTAAGATGGCACGCTGGAAAATGCACTTACCAAGTGTAACATCGTTAATAACGAAAACTGACACAGATGCAAATTTGCGATAATAGAAGCAAAAATGTATCAGTAAACAATGGTACGTAAAGGAGATAACTGCGAATTTTTAGTTGCGAGTCGCCCTGTAACTGCAGTATGAAATATTGTCCAAGTTCGTACAAAGTATTTCAAATGTAAACTTTTCGATTACCTGCAAGTCTCCATCTAACCGGGTAGGTTTCACTCATGTATTACCTTAGCAATCCAACCGTGAATAATTCTAAATCGATGTGCAACTGGAACGCTAGAATTTCATAGTCGATATATTTTTATTTTGCTGGTCGTTAACTGCGGTACTGAAAAGGTCTGCGATGTGGATGCTATTCTATGATGTCGCCCAGGGAACGTCCGATTCCTTTTATTGTCGTGATTGCAAATTTATGAACCTGCAACACGTGTGAGATTTGGACGTTCAAATTATTCAAAGTAAAGCTTATAATAATTAAAAATCTTTGCCAGTGGTAATTGTCACCAGATAAGATGGGCTTTTTATCGTAGTGAACATTAGCACTCGGAAACAAAGCGCAGTTTTCGCTACTCCCATGGTAGTCGGAATTTTATAGTAGTGTCTGGCAAGCAGTAGCATAAGAGAAGTGTGCAATAATACTTCAGTACGTTGAATGTTACAGTGTAACGCAACCTCGTACCTGATGTGGAGCTGACCCACGTTTCGTCCTCGCATTTAGATGCAATACTACATTCGTCTCTGCAGTGAGGTACGAATTCTTTCAAATATCCCCTTATCACCTAGTAAATATTGACAAGAATGTAAAATTCATTGCCCTAGTTCTTTAAGCGTATCAGTGGAAGTGCTATACAGTTCTACTTATGTACGCCACAGGTCACCTTACGGTGTGTGGTGGAGGGTACTTCTGATAGCAAATATCTGATACCCCTTCCTGTTCCATCCCGTGAATGATGCGTGGGAAAAACGATTTTCAGTAAATCTCCGTACTTGCTCTAATTTCTCGGATTTCCTCGTTGCAGCCATTTTGTGAAACGTCTGTGGAAATAATATATTGAACGACTCGACCGCGAGCATACTCTCTCGGACTTTTAGTAGCAAACCTCTCCGGGATGCACAACACCTCACGTTCAGAGTCTACCACTGGTGTTTGTTGACCACCTCCTTAACGCCACCGCACCGACTAATCGATCTCGTAACGAAACGCGCCGTTCTTCGTTAGACCTTGTCTATTTCGTCTATTAATCCAACCCGATTTGGCTCCCAGACTGATGGGCAGCACCCAAGAATAGGTCGACCAAGTTTTGTAAGCCCCTTCTTTCATGGATGAATTACACTTAATCAAGATTCTCGTCTTTGATTAGTAATCAAGAAGCCCTAGGTTCTGGGTTCAAACCCATCTACTGTTTAAACTCGGAATAAAGCTCATCTACAATGTTGGCCGAAGACTCCCGGTGTATGGGGTCACCCTGGTTCTATCACAGGCCTGTCAAAGAGGGACGAGGAGTGGACAGAGTTTCAGGATAACCTACTGACCTTCGGGTAGCAAACTGTCCCTAAAGGGCAGAACAATCGGCAATGACCAACGGCTTGAGGATGCAGAAGGTAGTGGAAACCACTGCATTAAACACACGTAATATGTACCCACAGTACAGGTGGCCTTTAAATGAAAAAGTGTCATGATGATCTCTCCATTAGCAAAAGATTCCAGATTCCGGGAGGGGACGGCCAAAGAGGAAGCAGTCACGAGAAAAAAACCGAGCAACTAACGAAAAGGTCACATTCTACGAGTGAGCGTAGACTGTTAGAAATTCGAAAGAGGTAGGGACGCTAGAAAATCTGAAAAGGGAATTGGAGGGCTGAATGTAGATTCTGTAGAAGTCAATGAAGTAAAATGGAAAGAAGATAAACACTTCTGACGAATACAGGATAGTAGAAACTGCAGCAAAGAAACTGTATAATGTCCGTAGAATTCGTTATGAATAGGGACGTAGCTCAGAGAATGAGTTAATCTGAACAATTTAGTGTAGGGTTGTTCACACCAGAGTAGATAGCAAACCAACGCCAGCAACAATACTTCAGGTATACATTCCAACGTCAAAAGCAGATGTAGAGAAAGTGTATGAGGACACTGACCGGGTAGTTCAGTCTGTAAAGAGAAATGAAAATCTAATAATCATGGGGGACTGGAAAGCAAGAGAAGGAATAGACGACAGTGTTATGGGAGAATATGGGACTGGTAGTAGGAATGAGAGAGGCGAAAAACTAATTGAGATCTGCAATAAATTTCAGCTAGTAATAACGAATACAATGTTCAAAAATAACGAGTGGAGGAGGTATACCTGGAAAAGGCCCGGAGACATGGAAAGATTCCAGCTGGGTTAGATGATGGTCAGACAGATCTCGAAATTATTTATTGGATACAGAAGATAAGGCAAGGCGTGTGGAGGTTCTACGCAGATTCAACGAGCAAAGGCACATACGACAAAGCCTGACTAGAAGGGGAAACAGGATGACAGGATACGTGTAAAGCATCACGGAACAACTCCCACAGTACTAAAGGGTGCTGTAGAGGCTGAAAACTGCAGAGGAAGACAGAGATGGAATACATCCGACAACAACTGAGCAAATAGGTGCAATGCTGCTCTGAGATGGACAGGTTGGTGAAAGGCAGGAATTCGTCGCGGATCGTATCAGACAAGTCGGAAGACTGATGACACAAAAAACTCATTCTCTTCCTTTTTCTTCCAACCCCTAACCCCAGAACTTTCCCCAGGTGTGTTAAAGAGTGTCGTAAACAAACAGTATTGTTTCCCCGAATAGTGTACCAGGTTTGATTCTTAGTGCTCGAAGCGTTCCAGAGTTACGATTTCTGTGTCACCCATTCCTACCGCCAATCCTACATCCGTGGATTAAATATCGTTGCCGGCCAGTGTGGCCAAGCGGTTAAAGGCGCTACAGTCTGGAACCGCGCGACCGCTACGGTCGCAGCTTCGAATCCTGCCTCGGGCATGGATGTGTGTGATGTCCTTAGGTTAGTTAGGTTTAAGTAGTTCTAAGTTCTAGGGGACTGATGACCTTAGAAGTTACGTCACATAGTGCTCAGAGCCATTTGAACCATTTGAACCATTAAATATCGTCAAGACCGATACCCATTTACATCTACATCTATACTCTGAAAACCACCGTGAGGAGCATGGCAGAGGGTACGTCGCGTTGTACCAGTTGTTAGGGTTTCTTCCTGTTCCATTCACGTATGGTACGTGGGAAGAATGATTGTTTGAATGCCTCTGTGCATGCAGTAATTGTCCTAATCTTAACGTCACGATCCCTGTGTGAGTGATACCTAGGGGGTTGTAGTATACCCCTACAGTAATCATTTAAAGCCGGTTCTTGAAACTTTTTTTAACAGACGTTCTAGGGATAGTTTGCGTCCGTCTTCAAGAGTCTGCCATTTTAGTTCCTTCAATATCTCTGTGACATTCTCCCATGGATCAAATAAGACCTGAAAACTATGGATTCCGGCGCTGATGTAGTTTTCGAGTGATTTGAAATGTCATCTTTGTTCATGCACGGGACTCGAATTTAGATGAAGTGGGCTTTAATCCACTTTCGGATATCCAGATGAACTTTTTTTTATTTTTCTGAATCGTTCCAAACTAATGCTGGAATGGTTTCTCTGACAAAGGCACTACCGTTTCCTTTCCCTGCCCTACTCTAAGAAAGCGCTTCACCATTTTGATCGCCGAGAACGAGCGGTTTTTGAAACAGCTAGTTTACTGCTCGTAGCCGGCCGGAGTGGCCGAGCGGTTCTAGGCGCTACAGTCTGGAACCGAGCGACCGCTACGGTCGTAGGTTCGAATCCTGCCTCGGGCATGGATGTGTGTGATGTCCTTAGGTTGGTTAGGTTTAATTAGTTCTAAGTCCTAGGTGAATGATGACCTCAGAAGTTAAGTCGCATAGTGCTCAGAGCCATTTTACTGCTCGTAGATAGGTAGGTGGAAGAACCAACGGTCATTGACCTCGCTACTCAAGGTCTTTTCAAGAGATACGGAGCTGTGGGTGGTAGAACGAAACATGTTTGCATACTCGTATCTGTGTCTATCTGCGTAATGGTGAATTTGTCATATTGGTATATCGGGTTTTTCGGTTTCATTTCAACATTAAGCGCAGTTATGTCATTTCTACCTGCAGTATAATTCTTAGGTGCTTTCATAGTCTGAGAATAACATGAAGCCTTGCACAGAAGCCACCTACTTGGAATAAAGTGCAAGGGCTTCAAAAAGCACCGAGAGTGTAAGACAGGGTCCAAGGCGATTTGTATGAAATACGAGCGCGAGTGAAGATTACTTCACGAGCCAGAGCACAAGGTAGTGTTAAATGATTTTTAATTACATCCATACAAGATGCGTATTGTTCGACAGCTTAGGATAATGCATTATGGTCAACGAGACGACTGTATTTTGGGAATGGTAATGCTTCTTAAAGAAAATAAAAGAACAATAATTGTAGGGGATTGGGCTTTCTCTCATTTGCGTGAAGTCGTTATTATAATTTCCGCTACAAGCGAATGGGAAACATCGTAAAATATGTTAAAAGTCTCTCCATTCAGTGCTTGTAAAAAACAGTGTGGTATGCCATTAGCATTTCCGCCATCTCTGGCGCACTTTCTTCTTTTTTTTAAAGATGAGGATTATGCTACATTGGCAGCCACATGTAAGAAGACGACTGCTTAACGTGCAAAATGTTCATTTCTAACAGATTTGTGCAATCCCCGTATCTTCTACATTCTCTATTCGGCTCAGATTATTAAAAATGTTCAGTGTATAATTTCTTACTTCGACGAATTTATTGTACATGTGGCAAAATAGCGCGAGAATGAGAAGTAGGCCTACAAATGATTTTTTAAACTCATCTTACTTGTTTGTTGAGCTAAGTCTTCGTTGTTGTTCATGTTTAAAGTGCGCTGCCTTCTTCTTTCCGATGTTTCCTCGTATAACAAGTAGTGTATCGGCTTTTTTATCAGTGAATTATACATTTTTTGTGTTTTTTTCCTCCTATAAACACATCCTATACCATATCTCCAATCGAAAAAACTGCACATCAGTTGAATAGTTCCATTATCCTACTATCACAACTTGTTGAACCTGAATGACCACGAGCGACGCAACTTGATTGGTGACGCCAAAGGAGAAGTGTCTAATCGAGAACTTTCTGTCATGCTTATTTTTACAACTTACACGTTTTTGTTGGTTTACAATTTCTTACTTCTTAAAAACGATTTTTTAATTAATTATAACTTTGAAGTTGAGTTTTCAACGTCTTCTTTTTTTGTACAACATTATTTTGATTCTGAGCCGCAAAATTGGCGCATATTTCCATAAAACTCACTAATTTCACATAAATGTCTTTAAAAATCAAAATGTTAAAAATTGATGTCGTAAATTACATTAGAAGTTTGCAGTAGATTTAGAAACACCGAAAAACAGCGCTTTCTTCCTTACATTCGTATTTCAAATAATATCATGAGAAAAATGTTCCAACAAAGCCGACGTTTCTTTGACGACGTATAAACTTAATTTATACCGAACTTTGTCACACTCATGAACAACGAATAAAAATTAAGTTTGCTAAGCCAGTTTGGACAGACATATGACACCGCACACGCTGCAAGATAGCCGGTGGACATGATTTAATGCTTATTTGAAGAATAGGTGATTACATGCTTTGGCCACGTCCTACGATCTTCAAGGTCCGCTGATTGCACCGTTTGCAACTTATCTTGTCGAGATACTTCAAACAACATTTCTGCACTCCTAGGAATTGGAAAAAAATTATCGAGAGGTGATGGGATTTTCAACAAAGGCATGAAAACTGCATTCAGGAAAAAAGACGTTGCTTGCCTACCATTACCTTTCAACCTTAATGCTGTATAATATGGCACGTCATTATGAAGTTTTTCATATAATGAAGTTACTTTCTCATTCAAAACGGAGTGAGTTCTGTCCCTTTCAAAAACGTCCGTTTCCCGTTGGTCACCCTGTACATATTATGCAACATATGATCGATTCCATGATAAGCGCACTTCATAGAGAGTTCTTAACTGTGTCATATAACTATCTGGACAGCTGACTGTAGTGTGCAAAAATATAGATTTTTTTAAGTCACTAGACTTTCCTGGGACTATATCTGTTCCGTTTCAGGAACCCGCTGGGGTAGCTTTACTGGAGCTTAAAGTATCAGAGCGGAATCAAATCAGTGTACAGCGCCATGACGGCAGTACTGTAGCTTATCTTGATAGCGACACTGCTCAAGTAGCAGCGATAGCACAGTAACACCATGCAATCACTGCATATTATAAGGTAACGCATCTACACATTATATTCTAAATCGTCAATTGAGCCTTTCTGTTGTGATCTTGATTCGAAAAACGATTGCCTAGCTTTAGTAATAATCTTCGATTCTATTAGAGAGAAATCTCTTTTAGGAGGGGGTGGAATGGGTAGAATATTTACTCTGTACATTACAGATTTAAATATTCGGCGGTGGAATCCTTCAAGCCCCAGTGGTAGGTTCAGCAATGAGAAAATCTCCACCGCCTGTTGGCTTCTTTTTAACATTTATCAGTTTTTCCTCAAACGACATCCTTTTTTTAAATTATCATCACCAAAACCTTAAAAGTAATTTTCATTATTTCTCTCAAGTAGCTTTTGTCTTAGACGTGTATATAATAAGTAAACACGCATTTGAAACATTAACTACCATTCAAGCGTAGTAGGTTCCCTCGGATACATATTTCACATGTCATTTCCATTTAGCTTTGAAGATGAATTACTGCATTATGTATTGCTACCAATTATGTGAACGAAAGACTTGAATTACATAGATATTTATGGATTAATATTTGATTTGTGGTTGAAAATGCTATTCTGCTTCGTAATAATCACTCACGATAATACTAGAAAGTGCTGGAAGTAATGCTTCCGCATTTTATATTCTGTTCTCAATGTCGGTTGATATATTGCATGACATGTAAGTTAGTCGGTCGACTTTCCGCTTTGATGACTGAAGCTATAACATTATACCGCTAGAGGGCTCCGAATTGTAGCGTGTAGTATGATGGTGCGTAACATAACTATGTCGGTGAGTGAGAAACAGCGTGTTGTAATCCCAGAAAACTACCTCCAATTGAAATCCACGGAAGAGTGAAAACTGTGCACTGTGATGATTGCATCGACATCAGTAGTGTGCGATGTTGGGTTGTTCGTGCGCATAATAAAGGAGACAGAGCTTGGAGTGTTTCCAAAACTTAAAGAACTCCGCCAGGACTTCACTTTGATAGTACTGAAGCGGTGCAGGCAGAGGCGAGGTTGTGACACCGGCAACAAAGTCAAACATTTACAATAATGATATCAACAAACTGGTCTCTAGTTGATGAAAATATGTTCGTCGGCGGGGTGACTATGTTGAGAAATAAATACTTTGGCATGCGGAATAAATATATAGAATGTTTTATTTAAAAGGTTTTAAGGGTTTTCACATAAAAAAATTCGTAGTCGTCACTTTTCATCACGCCCCTGTATGTTTACTACCCACTTTCAACGGTCTTCCAAGAATTGTAAAAATATCATCGGCAATCATCACATCTGGTGGCGCGGGTTTTCTAATAAGGTCAACTCGCGAAGAATGGCTTCTAATTTGCTTAGAAACTAAATTTGCGACCCATAAACCGTTTACTTGACTCAGTCATTAAATAAATATCCTTATTTCTTAGTGGATTTGTGCTGGCAGATTTTTCATTTTATTACCAGTATGTAGCGAAATGTTCGTTATCTGTCGATGCAAAATATTTAGCTACTCATTAAATTAACTCTGTTATCAGTAACATTTCTATGTATGAGTATCTTCCTTCTCATCTACTTGCAAGTGTAAGGTACTTTGTGGTTATCCTTTAAAGCATATCAATGTCACAAGTCCCTATAAAGACTCGGTTTTTTTTTTTTGACAATGTCCGTAAGGACGTTGTCAATCGAGAGAGATTTCCTTTTCTTTCTCTCCTTCCCCATTTCTTTGAAGTCGTAATAGAATACTCTAGCGGCCAAGAAAATGGCGTTAGAAATTATTTGGGAAGAATTTCTGTGTCAAATTTCAGAGCTATTGGCTTGAAATCAAAATGTAACACACCCGCTGCTTTTTTCTTCCATAGGTTTTTCGTACACTAGAGGGAAAATGTATTTTGAATTTTTCGTGCACATAATTTACTTGTGCTACATATTATTCAGTTCACTTAACCCTTTCATGGTTAAAAATTATTTAGCATATATCTGAAAAGCGTAAGGTCAAAACTATCTTCCTTTGTAATAAATAATGTACTTTCACAACCAAAAAAATATGAGGCTGGTCAGTGTTGAAAATCGGTGATGTGGGACACATGTGTCCCACGAACCTAACTAGATTCCTGTTTTCATGTGAACCTATGATTTTGAGAGTTAAATTATTTATTTTATAGCGATTTTATCAGTGTGGCAATCATGGAAAAAAGAATAACGAATCATTAAGAAAACACGTTTATTCTCCCGACAATGAAAAACATGAGATATCACACAGAAGTTTTCAACATATCATTTGAAGATGGCTTTCACATACTACACACCAATATCTTCTATATTCTATGAAGTTTCTGGAGCATGTACGTCCCACTACGTACAAATTAAGTACAAACCAGCAGGATTATTGAGGCACGTCAAATGTTTCAAAACAATGTATATGATGTATAAGAAAACATAGTTAGTTACATCAGAGACTTTTGGAAAGGAGAAGGTGCTGATTCGATCTGATTTTCGTGAAACAGACACATTTTAAACACAAGCTGCTCTGTGTGATCGCTCACAGACTTCTGTATGTCCACCCCTTAGATATATACGCCCCAATGGTCAAAACTGTGTATTACTGCAGTGGGAGATAAATGTTCTAAAAACCGCAAAAGGCTTAAAGCATCCACAGAGCCAACGGTGGTATAGTGTGCTAATTTTTCTAAGCTTTGTGCTGTGATTCTAAAACGTCATATTGAATCAAACTTCTACGAATCTTTCGATTGAGACAAATTAGCCCTAATCCTGCCGCCAAAGCTGGTATTATTTTTTGTGCACTGGTCTGACGATAAAATCTCCGTGCAGCACCTATAAAAGAAATTGAATGACACATTACATTAAAATCTGTTTGCTGGTCATCCTAGTTAATTATTACTCGAAACGGTTAAGCTGTTTCTCGCTGACCCCAAATCAACTTCAAATCAGAATTACCCTAGCTTTTCACTCCTAATAGACACATATTTCTTCGACCCAACTTGTAGTCTTCACTTCTAATAAACACATATTTCTTCGACCGAACCTGTAATCTTATAACGTTTCGTACAAGACGCACGTACTTTGTAAATACTAGGGAAAGGGTGGAATATTATGTATTACTTACTGCTCTTCATTTCGTGAGGCCGAATTCCTCACCTCTCACGCCATAACCTTCTTGCCTTGCAGAACAGTTACAGGTACATGCTTTGTATGTATTACCATTTGATTTACAAATTCAGTAAAACAATTTGGACATGTTTTGTGTTTAGTTCCATTTTAGAGCCTTGGAATAGATTCATCCCCAATATCTAACACGATACTCCTGGAAGACTAACACTACCGTTTGAGATAAAAAGACGTATAAATTAGTCAAAAAGATATAGCAGAATTTGACAAAGATCAATGTATTAGACAAGATAAAAAGTTATGATGCAAAGAGGACGATATTTGTTTTGATGAAGAAAAAGACTTTGTAAATATTGGCAATACGTATCACTATGGGTACATAACAAAACACGCTCACAAAAAAAGGAAGATGCAGAAATAATTTGAATAAAAGTAGAGCTAGTCAACTTTACAAAAACTTCTTTTCATGTCAGAGTCCTACATATTATCAATATGTGCTGGCAAGGTTCTAAAATCCCCAACCCATAGAAGACGGAGGAAATCATCAGTTTGTGCAATAAGGCTGAAGATACGAATGCGGAATTACAGTGACATTACGCTGTTGAATTCTGCGCGCAAGACTTACTAATAAATCTTGAACTGTAGAATAACCTCAGGAACTATGGTATTTCTTCATGATCAGAATGGATATGGCAAATGGCGTTAGAATAATGACAACCAGTAAACCGCCGATTCCTTAAACATCTTCAAGCGTCTGATTACTTTACAAACGAGTTATTGTTTTAAATAACTGACAAGAAGCATGTAAGCAATAAAACTTTAGAAAAGGTTTGAAAATTGGTTTAAAGTTTGTTGCTAAGTACTCTCATTATGAAACACTGGTGGATGAATATAGTCTGGTTAATTTGGTGTCCACTTCGAGCAAAATCAAGTTTTTCACGCATGTCCTGAACTATTTCCTACGAATAGAGTTAGTAGTAAAGAAGTAACAAATTAAGACGTCATGTCTGAAGCTGAAATAGTATTTCATGAACAGTGGAAACGTAGAAAGCGATAAACCTTCTCGTTTCATCATTTTGTGGGAGATGTTAGCGAGAAAAGGTTTCCTAAGGGCTTGAAATTATGTGTCTGATTCTCAAATACTGGATGTTTAATGTCAGGGTATTTGCTGGCCTTCATTTACACTGATTCAAGGCAAACCTACGGTTTGTGAATGTAATGCTTGTATTATTGTGCTAAGCTTTTGACATATGAGTATATCTCTCAACGAGCAGATTATGCAGCATTAATTACGCGAATTATTGAAATTAAATTTTGGTTGCCCTCTAGCAGCCGTTAGAGAGGCAACCACCAACTGGTGCCAGGTTTCGGGTTCGGAGATAGTCGCTTAGTAATACACATATCTTTACGATAAATCGAGTCATTGGAAAGTAGAAAACCACATTGTTTCAACATGTTTTGAGAAAGCTTTCGATCGAGGAGATCGAAATAACGTATGGGTAACAATGACAACCATTTTAGTATCCACCATACCTTCTCAGCGCAACCAACACCTTACTTCGTGAAACATAAACGGTAATAAATACAGGAAAGAACACGACAGATGAGTTAAGAATCGATCAAGTATTGAGATTAGGGCGTACTCTGTCACATTTTGTTTTTAATATATATGTTGTCGATGTTCTTGAAAATTAGAAATCAGAGAATTATCCAGAAATTAAATTAGTTAAACATGGTAGTCTAGATGTAATATTATTTAGAAATGTTAAGTAATAACACTAGAAAGTGAACGCTACGACTTACTCTTCTGTACCAGCATCATACCAGAGTAGTACTTGCTCCCAGCGTATTCGATTATTTATTGGATATACAGCATTCCAATTTCTGTTTTCCCTAACAGTATTTGCCCTCTGGTACCATGGAAGCTGTTTCTTAATAGATTGGTAAATGCCTGTTCCTCTAGTCAGCGTTTTCAATATATTCTTTTCCTCTCCATCTGCTCAGGAGATGGTGTTGCTGAGCCCACGTTACGTAAATTTTAATCTCATTCTTCTAAAGCAGTTCCCGAATCAGTTAACTATAATGGGGGAGGACACTGGTATTAGGGGTTAAGTTTAAGATCAAATCAGAGGCGATGGAGGATGTTGGAGGGAGTCGACGTCCGGACTGAGATCGATGTACCAAGGAAAACATAAATCAGGGTGGGCGTTTCGACCTTGGTTAGTCTCTCATTCATGTGATTTGGAGATCTGCATGGTATTAACGTGTCAACTTGCCGTATATGTCGCATGTGATTTGTCTGAGTGAATTGTAATTCTCTGGCTTTCCCGTTTCAGTTCGCTCTTCTTTACTCACAACTAACCCCCAGTTATCTCTCTCTCTTTCTATTTATCCTTCTCATGCGCACACACACACACACACACACACACACACACACACACATACACACACAAATTTTAAAAGAGAAGCGTAATATGCAAGGTTGTCCGAGGCAGTGGGAGTATATTATTTCCTACATTTTATACCAAGATTCGTCTACGCGAAGGCGAAAACAATACGAGCTTCTTAATTAGAGAAAAGCTAATGACATTATGGCAGTATTTAATTGCCGTTTATGGCGCTCGCTGCAATAAGCGATAAAACAGCGGGGACTGCCGCACCTCTGGAAATTTTTAATGAGACTGGTCGCTTTGCCGTTGCTGACTGGACGACCTGCGGCAGAAATTTTTTGAAGACTCCAGAGAAATCCCTGAATGGCCGGACTCAGTCAAGGCGAATGACTTTCGTAAATTAGTGCGGCAAATACCTTTAAGATATACTCCCCGAAAAAAATTTACACCGAGCGATGCTACTCACGTACATAAAAAGACGAATTTGGCAGGAAGAGTTCAGTACCAGAAGACTGGTTTTCTCAGTCTGAGCAAAGATTTTCATTAAGAAATTCTTGTGGTTATTATTAACGCGGAATCTGCTATCATTAAAAATACTACACAATACAAAAAAGAAAAAAAGTAATGTGTTGTTTCCCGCTTACTTCTGATTTTTCAGAATTATAAGTTTTCTTATTCTTAGGTTGTGGTAAAATAGATTTATAGCTATTTTTTGGTATTTTCGTCCTGGTGATTGGGTATGTACTGAAAATTAACTTTAAAAGCTCGGCTGCTTGTGAAATGTTACTTGTATGAGCGATACACCGCTGCATATTCTGTGTACTCTTCGTGACCCCATCATCCACCATGAAACGAAGTCTGCAAATTTGAACAGAACTCCTATACAGCTGTACATGTTTTTTAAAAAGTAGTTAGACAAACAGCAGTTTCCCAAAAACCTGAAAAATGAGTCACCGCCTGTTACTTTCTTTTCATTCAACTGAACCAATCGTGTCCTCCCGCTCACACCCAAATTTAATTTTACTCCCACTACTTTCCGTGACTCAGTTGTGCCCCTTATTAGTCCTCGGCTCTGTGATAAAAACGTACTTGAAGTGAATCCCAAAAATTAAAGTTCCTGAGTTTAGAGTGACGTGGACGATGAACATTTCAGACAAGAAGAAAATATAAGGTATTGAAATGTGGTGCTACAGAAGAATGCTAAAGATTAGAGGAGTATATCACGTAGCTAAAGATGAGATATTGAGCAGAACTGAGGAGAAAAGAAATTTGTGGCAAAACGTGACTAAAAGAAGAGATCGGTTGATAGGACACTTTCTGAGTTCGTCAATTTAGTATTGGAGGTGCGTAAGGGGGCAAAAAATTGCAGAGGGAGAGCAGCAAATGAATGCAGTACGCAGGTTAAAATGGGTGTAGATTGCAGTAGTTATTCGGAGATGAAGAGGCTTGCACAGGATAGAGTAGCGTGGAGAGCTACACGAAATCAGTCTTCGGACTGAAGAGCACAACAGCAAAACAATAATGTTCAGAAGCAATTGGTAATATTTGTACTAGACTGAAACCTTGTTATAACACGAGTTGAGTATTCGCACTGTTCTGTACTGTATGAATGGTCCGTGAAGTGAATTTAACTGCCAAGTCATACAAACAGAACGCAAGCAGCAGGGAACCAAATACTTTCATTAGTCATATCCAATGTACTTCACTTATGTAAATGACTCTCCATCCATGACTATGTGTTGCGTTTTACCCACCAAGATATTCCCGGTTACAAATTGTTTACTTAATCATCTGAAAGTATTTTCTCGTTTAGGTATCGTTTAGGTTCTAAATTCAAGAAGTTAAGAGACACTCATTTTTATCTAATTTTATTTACTATCTTTGTTACTTAAAGTCCGTCACCAGGCTCATAAACCGAGAAGAAAATGCCACAATTCTACTTCTGAAATTGCAAGTAATATTGTATTTTATATATTTGATTGTAATAATTATACAATCATCTATATACTTATTTACATTTATGATTACCTTGCTCCTTACTAACCGAATCTCAGGGGGAGTCCTAACTGTAAGTTACTAGAACTGCATTACGCTATTGATTTAACGTTATATTCCATTTCTGTCATTCCATGTCACACGCTACCAAGTTTACTCAACAGCATGTTCTCTGATCCTCGGTTTTCAGTTCTCCTGTCAGGTGAAGGGCCCTACATCTACATGACTACTACGCAGTTTACACTTCAGTGCCTCGCAGAGGTTTCATCGAACCACTTTCACACAATTTCTCTACGTTCCACTCTCGAACACCACATGGTGTAAAGGAACATTCCAATCTTTTCATGCGAGCTCTGATTTTCTGATCAGTGGTCTGCTTGAGGGACCATTCCTGGTTCCATTTCTTTTTATTTTGTACACTTGTACACCCATGACATGCGAGCTCCAAGCTGCAGGAAAATCCAGTAGGCAGATGCCTAGTATTAATATATTAAAATAAGTCTACGAAACTCTTTGACAGTACATCCTCAAGTGACCTCAACCTACTCAATGAATACTTCTGCAAATAAAAACTCCAGTGAAGCACAAGTAAAACGGAGGTCACAGCGTTCCATTACTGTAATAAAAAGGGATGCATTAAGTTTGATGATCTCGAAGTTTCGCGTTGTTACTTCCAAATATTTATATGTCACCAGTGATCGAACACTTGTCATTTAAAGAGCGTTGTACGAACCTGCCAAATAAGCTTGGCCCAAGAGTAAATCTACTCCACAAAATAGCCAGAAACATATCTACTCCACAAAATAGCCAGAAACAACTGGGGAGCAAATGCAAAGCTGCAGTTTTACTTGTGTGACGTGCTGCTGAATATTGCTGCCCCGCAAGGAAAAACAGCGTAAATACAACTAAGGTAGATGTATTTCTGAGTATTAGGTCGTGAGGACCATGAGATAAACTTCGTATCTCAGGAGAGAAGGTCCTAATGTACAGACTCTTAAGAAGACAGAGTCTCATAACTACCTAGTTACAAATGCAACTTCCGTGAATCCTCCAGTCACGTTATGTACCTTCGATTGATTGTTGGGTTACAGACGTTTTTGATGTCACCGGACAGTGGAAAGAACCCCGGAATTAAAATCTTCCTCAGTATGCTCACCTAATTCAAAGTCCAAAGACGAAGACTGCGTGGTTGATTTTCCACGTCGCGAAGAAATGGGCTTTTCGTGAAGAAGTGGGCTTACTGTGAAAGGGCAGCGTCTGACTGTGGTGCGACGGAACATGTAATAAAAGAAATTTCAAGGGACTTTCGTTAAGTAATGCAACACATTTTTCTTCTCGGCCAATGTCGAATGAAAAAAAGGCGAAATTTGTTGTGGGATATCGTGAAATATTCCCGCTTCAGCGCCTATAGGTTCATAAAGTTCAGACAGGTGATGGCCGACGTAGCCTTCGAAACGGCGTCTGTAACGGAGGTGCTTTCCAAGCAGAGAGCTGTCATTGACTTTCTTTTGGCTGAATACCAGAGCATCGCAGATAGTCAGAGGTGCTTATAGAATGTCACACTGAACAAAAGTACCGTAAGTCGCTGGGCGAGGCGTCTGTCATAATCGCACATGGTCGTGCAAACCTGTCCTATCCCCCCCCCCCCCCCCCCCCCCCCCCCCCTGTGCCAGCCGGGCGCCCACAGCATTGCACACGCGAACACTCTCATTCGAGGTGATCGACGGATCACAGTCATGCTGAATGTCTTCTTTGGTATTGCTGACGCAGTCGTCCACCTGTTGGCAAGCTCGAAGGCCTGTGCCCGCTGGTTTCCTCGACGCCTTACAGGAGACCATAAAGAACAACGTAGGATCATCTGTGCGGAGTTGGTTGCGTGTTACGAGGTTGATTGTGACAATTTTTACGAACATCGTCACAGGCGATGGAACATGGATTCATCACTTCGAATCGGAAACAAAACGGCAATCCAAGGAGTGGCGCCACACCACCTCTCCTCCGAAGACAAAGTTCAAAGCCGCGAACTCAGCCGGTAAAATCATGACGACGGTCTTTTCGGACTCTAAAGGGGTTATTCTGTTTGATGACCTCCCTCATTGTCCAACGATCAACTCTGAAGTGTACTGTGCTATCCCCAAGAAATTGAAAGAACTACTTCAGCGTGTTCGTCGCCACAAAACTGCAAATGAACTTCTTCTTCATGACAACGTAGGCCGTAACACAAGTCTGCGCACCCGAAAGCAGCTCACAAAAATTCATTGGATTGTTCTTCGTCATCCAACCTACAGCTCGGATCTCGCAACTTCCATCTGTTCGGCCCTATGAAGGATACCCTCAGCGGGAAGCAGTACGTGTCTGAGGTAGAAGTTAATGTTGTACATTATTGCTAGGGTTTCTTGGATACCGCATCTACATTACCATTAAGTTATTGATGCAGCAAGACGTTCACTCCGACGTTGATAAGTACACTACTGGCCATTGAAATTGCTACACCACGAAGATGACGTGCTACAAACGCGACATTTAACCGACAGGAAGAAGATGCTGTGATATGCAAATGATTAGCTTTTCAGAGCATTCACACAAGGTTGGCGCCGGTGGCGGCACCTACAACGTGCTGACATGAGGAAAGTTTCCAACCCATTTCTCATACACAAACAGCAGTTGACCGGCGTTGCCTGGTGAAACGTTGTTGTGACGCCTCGTGTAAGGAGGAGAAATGCCTATCATTCCGATTCGACTTTGATAAAGGTCGGATTGTAGTCTATCGCGATTGCGGTTTATCGTATCGCGACATTGCTGCTCGCGTTGGGCGAGATCCAATGACTGTTAGCAGAATATGGAATCGGTGGGTTTAGGAGGGTAATACGGAACGCCGTGCTGGATCCCAACGGCCTCGTACCACTAGCAGTCGAGATGACAGGTATCTTATCCGCATGGCTGCAACGGATCGTGCAGCCACGTCTCGATCCCTGATTCAACAGATGGGGACGTTTGCAAGACAACAACCTTCTGCACGAACAGTTCGACGACGTTTGCAGCAGCATGGACTATCAGCTCGGAGACCGTGGCTGCGGTTACCCTTGACGCTGCATCACCGACAGGAGCGGCTGCGATGGTGTACTCAACGACGAACTTGGGTGCACGAATGGCAAAACGTCATTTTTTCGGATGAATCCACGTTCTGTTTACAGCATCATGATGGTCGCATCCGTGTTTGGCGACATCGCGATGAACGCACATTGGAAGCGTGTATACGTCATCGCCATACTGGCGTATCACCCGGCGTGATGGTATGGAGTGCCATTGGTTACACGTCTCGGTCACCTCTTGTTCGCTTTGACGCACTTTGAACAGTGGACGTTACATTTCAGATGTGTTACGAACCGTGGCTCTACCCTTCATTCGATCACTGCAAAACCCTACATTTCAGCAGGATAATGCACGACAGCATGTTGCAGGTCCTGTACGGGCCTTTCTGGATACAGGATATGTTCGACTGCTGCCCTGGCCAGAACATTCTCCAGATCTCTCACCAATTGAAAACGTCTGGTCAGTGGTGGCCGAGCAACTGGCTCGTCACAATACGCCAGTCACTACTCTTGATGAACTGTGGTATCGTGTTGAAGGTGCATGGGCGGCTGTACCTGTACAGGCCATCCAAGCTCTGTTTGACTCAATGCCCAGGCGTATCAAGGCCGTTATTACGGCCAGAGGTGGTTATTCTCGTTACTGATTTGTCAGGATCTATGCACCCAAATTGCGTGAAAATGTATTCACCTGTCAATTCTAGTATAATAGATTTGTCCAATGAATACCCGTTTATCATCTGCATTTCTTCTTGGTGTAGCAATTTTAATGGCCAGTGGTGTAGAATGGTACCATGCGGGCAGACAGGCCCTCCCAGTAAGGTGGCGTAAAGCCGTCACACGGGACGGAGGTCATGTTGAAAAGCAGTGTTTTTTAGAGAAAAGAGTGGGGAATAATATTGTGTATTGGAATCCTAAATGAAACCAACCTGCCTTCAGAAAAGTGTTGCGTTACTTATTGAACGTCCCTCACATAATGACCATCTCACCCTAAGAGTTTAAAACAGGCCTGGAAGACTTGCGTGAAGTGACACCGAGTTGGTTGTCAAATTTTAAGATAAACTTATAAATTCATTCTGTTTCTAGGGTCGCAGTAGGGAAGACGACAGTTCAAATGCCTCTCCAGCCATCCAGATTTACGTTTCACTCGGTTTCCCTAAATCCCTCCAGGCAAATACCGGGATGGTTCCTTTGAAAATGAGCACGGTCGATTTCTTTTCCTTTCGTAATCTGACTTGCGCCCCGTCTCTACTAACCGCGCTGTCGATGGGACATTAAACTCCTGACTTCCTTCCTTCCTTTGTTTATTCTGTTTGTTTATTTATATGTTCTGTAATTCTATATGACAATCATAATGAATACTGCTGTCATCATTATATCGTCAATGGTCATTGACAATGTGCCTAGCCAAGTCGGGCCCAGTCCACGTCTAGCAGCCCCAGTCGATGGGTTTGTAATTTGTGCCTCTTCGCTGCGAATGTTGCACATTATTACGGGGGTTTCTTGGATACTACGTCTGCTATACCATTGAGTTTATTTATCTTTCTCTCTTACTATTTCATCTGTCATCACATGGTCATCGTATAGGACACCGAGGTATTATAAAATTCCTTCAGGAACACCACACTCTCAACTCAGTGTAAAGCTTTTCTCTATCCTACACAGATACGGTAAGGACCAAGGTCACTTTCCTCTGTTCCACATGTTGTGTGGGAAAAGTATAGTTATACTCCTTCTGGCACATTAGGAAAACTTTCGTAAGTTTTGCATCCTTTTCTAAGACTTCCCATTGTTTCTTTCGTATGTCTCGGTGTTCTTAATTTTCTGGCGTCCAAAGCTCCACTCTCTATCTGCAAATGACAAAATGACAATATGGAACCTCAAATAGCAACAGTAAACTTCAAATAAAAAAGACAATCGATAAATAGAGCCATAGCAGCTGTAATACCAACATGCAAAACCAAAATGCTACGAACTTATCCACCAACCTGATACAACTTCTTAAAGGTGCACTAGAAGCGTATATAATGGAATGAAACATTAAACAAATACTCACCAGATGGCTGGGAGGTTATATCCGGTTTTACACTGATGGCAACAAACAATTTATAGTCACGTACGACACGGCGAATAGCTGTATAGATGTGAAAAATATTCACTGAATAATACTTTCGGAATAAGTGCTGCATTCTGACGTGGAATATCGCATACAATTTTCACTGTAGTTAATTAACACAATGTTGTGGTTGTTATATTTGACTCTTCTTTATTGATACATTAATTGCCCTTGCGGGTGCGCCTCCGGTGCCGAGTGTTCTCTTCATCTGACTCTTATGCAGAAGGCCTGGGTTCAGTTTCGGATATTTCAAGGGATTTAAAAGTAGCGGCTCCAAGATCTGAAAAGTAAGGACAACAACGGGAGAGTGCTATGCTGGCCTCATGTATCTCTATACCGCATCCTCATGACGCCACGTGGCAGAACATGACACGGCGGCCGGTCGACATCGTGTGGTCTTCAGGGCCTGATTGCAGAATTTAGTTTCTTATGTTAGGAAGCAACAGGGTCACTCGAAAGTGTTGGCTACCCTAAGAACTCCTCAAAAAGGTGGCAGCAGTGGTACCGAAATGCTGAGTCGAAGAAGAAATTGCTGTTGTAGTCTTCATCTACATCTACATCATACTCCGCAAGTCACCTACTGAAATGTGGCGGAGTGTACTTTCGGTACCACAATCTGATCCCTCCAACCCTGTTCCACTCG
This sequence comes from Schistocerca serialis cubense, assembly GCF_023864345.2. Taxonomy (NCBI): domain Eukaryota; kingdom Metazoa; phylum Arthropoda; class Insecta; order Orthoptera; family Acrididae; genus Schistocerca; species Schistocerca serialis. The sequence goes on from NC_064642.1 coordinate 430,342,349, forward strand.
CGAATAGTGGGTGGGAAGAACGATTCTCGGTAAGCCTCTGTATTGGCTCTAATTTCTCGAATTTCCTCCTCGCGGTCAATTCGTGAGATGTATGTGGGGGGAAGTAATATGTTGCCTGACTCCTCCGGAGAAGTGCTGTCCCGAAATTTCAGTAGTAAATCTCTCCGTGATGCACAACGCCTCTCTTGCAACGTCTGCCAGTGGAGTTTGTTTAGCAGCTCCGTAACGCACTCTCGCCAGCTAAGCGATGCCGCAACGAAACGCGCCGCTCTTCGTTGGACCTTCTATCTCCTCTATCAGTGCTACCTGACGGGTATCCCAATTAGATTAGCAATACTCAAGAATCGGGGGAACAAGCACCTTACAAGCGACTTCTTTCGTGGATGAGTTACATTTCCTTAAGATTCTTCCGATGAATCTGAGTCTGGTATCTGCTTTTCTCGCTATCTGTTTTACGTGGTCATTCCACTTCGGGTCACTCTGGATAGTTACGCCTGGATATTTTACGACAGACGCTGTCTCCAGCTGTTAGTGATCAATAGTGTAGCTGTATAGTACTGGATTTCTTTTATTTGCGTTCAGGATCAACTACCAGGGTCTGCACCATTCATCAATTCTCTGCAGGTAGTTCTGCAAATTCTTACTACCTTTTGGCGTTGCTACTTTGGTATAGACAACTGCATCATTTGCGAATAGTCTTAAAGAGCACCCAACGCTTTCTTCAAGATCATTTACATGTATTGTGAACAGCAACGGTCCTGTCATATTTCCCTCTGGTGCTCCGGATATTACCTTTACGTCTGTCGATTTTGTTCCGTTAAGAGCGACATGTTGAGTTCTGTCTGCAAGAAAGTCTTCAATACAATCGCAAGTCTGCTCTGGTACTCCGTAAGTTCGTATTTTTTTTTTTTTATCAAACGGCAATGCGGGGCGGTGTCAAATGCCTTACTGAAATAAAGGAACATGGCATCATCCTGATCGCTGTTGTCGACTGCGCTGTGGATCTGAGGGAGGAACGATCTGTGTTTCGCAGGATCTTTGTTTGCGAAATCTATGTTGATTTTTATAAATGAGATGTTCATTTTGGAGAAACATCATAATTTTTTAGCATAAAACATGTTCCACAATTCTACAACAGATTGACGTCAACGATATAGGTCTATAATTGTGTGGATCTGTCTTACGGCCTTTCTTAAAAGCGGGAATGACCTGCGCTTTTTCCAGACGTTAGGTACCTTTCGTTACTCAAGCGATCTACGATAAATTACTGCTAGAAGGGGAGCATGTTCTTTTTCATAATCTTTAAAGAATCTGTCGCCTTTCCACTACCAAGCGATCAATGGTTTAATGCAGTACTTCACGTTTGTCCTTCGCAAGTCTCTTCATTCCTGATTAACAGTTTCTTGATAACTTAGGATGTGTACTATCAATCTTGCCCTTGTTTTTGTACAGTCATACCATAAAACTCTTTCCTGGCTGGTTTTATGCAATGCCTTTTCATTGATTATTCTAGCTGCTGAACCAGTCTTCAGAGTTCTACTGAAGCACCAGATTTATTTTTGTGTCTGTTCTGTTTGCTGTACACATTTCACTTCTATACTGATGCTGCAGTTCAGACAAATATTTACAGAAAAGACTTTCTAACGTTTATTTGTTTTGGATGTCAACACACTTATCTTAAAAAAAAAAGTTTCACGATGTTACCAGCTGCATTTTATATTATTTACTTCCGTCGTGGTACTACTCTTAGTGTCTCATTTTCTAATTATGCTCCCGTATCCTTGTTTTACATTTATTATTTATCTTATTGCCTCTTTTCAAGACATCAGTTCCGTTCAACTTATGTTCCTTTTTCGTCTCTGCCTGAATTACAATAAATTTTTATTTCTTCTTCCAGTTCTTCAGTTCCTTTTCCAAATTTCTTCTTAGCTTCCTTCGATATTTTTTCTATACAAAATTTCAATTATAAGGGAGATGGGTTATTATCATGTCTCATCCCCTTCTCAGCTACTACCTATATTAAATGAATTTTATAACTGCAGTCAGGTTTTTGTAAAAATTATATATTTCTTTTCACTGCCTCTACTTTATCTGATAACTTTGGAATTTAAGGCGGCGTTCTTTTCGAGGAACATTATTGACAAAATTTAGAGAACCAGCCAGGCACAGTACGATGGCCATCGGAATATGTATATAGATGTAGATGTAGATGTAAGAGTGTATTCCAGTCAGCAATGTCCAAGTTTTTGTTCTAAATCTGCGAATACCACAGATATTAGTTTGTATCTGTTTTCTGAGATAAATCGTAGTGCCTGCACTGGCTACATTCCTTCGAAAGACAAACTGATCTTATCTTCAAATTCTACTAATTGTTACATTCTCTGTTACTAACTGGTGTTAGTGTTTTGTAGCCATGATCTATGTGGCTGATGGTTCGGAGATACTCATATCTGTTTGTGCCTATCGTCTTTGTAATTGGAATTACCACAATCTGGAAGTTTGTGGGCATTTCGCCTGTCTCATGTACCCCACATACTAAGTGGAATATTCCTGTCACGGGTGGTTCCCCCAAAGATGTTAGTGGTTCTGAGAGATACGTATAATAAGAATTGAATATCTTTTCTTCTCCCAATTAAGGAGCGCGTTTAATTTTGATAGTTCACTTGACTGTTCTTGTCTCCTTATCCTCCCAAAGTCTCTATATGAAATGAATAAGTTTATTTATTTGTTCGTTTGATCATTTCCTGCCAGTCTTCGTTTTGAGATTCTCCGTGAATATGTGCTTCGTTTCCAGTGTTCCAAACGCTAGCTATTATGCCACTTCTGTAGTGTTCGTATGTTATAAATCTACTCTAGTTTCTTCTGACCAACTGATTTTTACCTTCTTTTTGTTAATAATGCTGTGTAGTCTTTTTATATGTGTTCCATTTATTTTCGTTTTGACCGTCTCACGATCATACTATTTCAGCTACGCCGTTGCTTGTGGGCCTTAACTGTAGCTCAGTATTACCGCATTCGTTTCCTGTGCTGGTACTTCCTCGCGTTTCTGCAGTTTTTAGTTTTGACTATTCTTGGAAACCAAGATGCTCTCGGAGTTTCCGCTTAAGAGTGATGCGTCTGTTGACATCTTGCAGTGTTATCTTCACTTTTTGCTGGTCTTTTTCTACCTCGGTGAACCATGTGTCTTTGGTTTTCTCGTATAGAAAGTAACGGAACATCCGATAGCTCAACCATGTAGGACTCATATGGACAATGTGGCCATAGAAAACGGTCCTTCGCCTACGAATGAATGGTGCATTTGAACATTTTTGCATGTTTATAGCACTTCATAGTCGTGTCGTCTCCTGAATACACCATTTTTTTTATTAGGCCTGGGATTTCCTCAACATTTGTTGTGAATATAGTTATTTCGCGAATACAATGACCGATTAAAAAGTTTATGTTCTCAGGCCACACTAACTCCTTGCCTAAATGTTGACGCTCATGGTCTCGTAGCGGACTCGCGCTGGGTCGCATCTACGCTGCAGCGACACCAGCAAATGTAAACCCTTTTAATCCACCCTTGTGTTATGTAGGAACATGGCATTGCGTTTTATCAGTGTTTAGGGTCGTCAACGACACCTCAAGAAGCATTGGAACTGGTTGATTTTGGGGAAGGAGAATGATCGCCCTTGGTTTATTGGGAGATTTCGCCAAAGAAGGAAAACGCGTACTGAACACTTCTGGTTGGTTGGTTTAAAGATTAAAGGGACCAAACTACAAAGGTCATCGGTCCCTTGTTTCATAAACACACAGAGCATGTTGAAACCATCCACCAGTCAGGCTAAGCACTAAAAAACAAAATTCCGGGGGAAGAAAAGCCCCAAGATCAATGGTAAGGCAACATGGAAAATGGAACACAGCAACAAAAACAACATATAGAAGAAAGATAGGAAGAATTAAAACTGCACAGCAGAGAACCGCGGCTGGCCGATCAAGAAAATAAAAGGAGGAACCAGCCACTCTGCAACACGTTAAAACCTCCAGCGTAAAAGATTAGGGTGGAGTTGAATTACAACACAAAACTAAGTAAAATATACAGCACAAAAGAGGGTGATGCAATAAAATAAGATAGACCTTGAACACTTCTGCACCCAGTTCTTAAATGCTGCTCAAGTGTTTGAGATCCCCCATCAAGTGGGACTAAAGGAAGATATTTAGAGGCGAAATTTTTTTTGCGGTAGCTTTGATCAACACGCGAGTATTAGAGAACAACTCCATGAAATCACATGTGAATGTCTGGTTGGAAGACGACATTGTTTTCGCGAAACACTATTTAGGAAAGGCAGAGACATGGAATTTGCGACAAACTGCAGTTTGATCCTACTGTTACCACCTACATGTCAGGTAAGTAGGGGAGGGGAGGCGGCTGGGGGGGAGCAAAATGGCTATTGCGGGCAAAAAGGCCATTTGAATTCGTGTGTCCTTACAGTGGTTCAACTGTACGGCACGTACATAAAGGCATCACTCAAATCACCCCCCCCCCCTCCCGACCCGATTAAGTACAGTCATTTGAAGGAAGCTTGATATCGAGTTGCATCGCAGGCACGTTTTGTAAGGTTTTGAGAACCTCTGACACAGGGGAAGTTCTCACTTTACGTAATTATTACAAAGTTGGATTTTTCTGCCATAATTATCTTGAAAGGGTGGTCACTTGGCAAAAAATTCTCATGTCGACGATTGCTTCGTCGGAGACTGTCGCCAACTGCAAACAACTCTTGTGGAGTGGCGTGTAGGCGAGCACAATATCTAGTCACTGACCAACAGGCCTGCCCTGAATATATATATATATATATATATATATATATATATATATATATATATATATATACACTCCTGGAAATGGAAAAAAGAACACATTGACACCGGTGTGTCAGACCCACCATACTTGCTCCGGACACTGCGAGAGGGCTGTACAAGCAATGATCGATCACACGCACGGCACAGCGGACACACTAGGAACCGCGGTGTTGGCCGTCGAATGGCGCTAGCTGCGCAGCATTTGTGCACCGCCGCCGTCAGTGTCAGCCAGTTTGCCGTGGCATACGGAGCTCCATCGCAGTCTTTAACACTGGTAGCATGCCGCGACAGCGTGGACGTGATCCGTATGTGCAGTTGACGGACTTTGAGCGAGGGCGTATAGTGGGCATGCGGGAGGCCGGGTGGACGTACCGCCGAATTGCTCAACACGTGGGGCGTGAGGTCTCCACAGTAAATCGATGTTGTCGTCAGTGGTCGGCGGAAGGTGCACGTGCCCGTCGATCTGGGACCGGACCGCAGCGACGCACGGATACACGCCAAGACCGTAGGATCCTACGCAGTGCCGTAGGGGACCGCACCGCCACTTCCCAGCAAATTAGGGACACTGTTGCTCCTGGGGTATCGGCGAGGACCATTCGCAACCGTCTCCATGAAGCTGGGCTACGGTCCCGCACACCGTTAGGCCGTCTTCCGCTCACGCCCCAACATCGTGCAGCCCGCCTCCAGTGGTGTCGCGACAGGCGTGAATGGAGGGACGAATGGAGACGTGTCGTCTTCAGCGATGAGAGTCGCTTCTGCCTTGGTGCCAATGATGGTCGTATGCGTGTTTGGCGCCGTGCAGGTGAGCGCCACAATCAGGACTGCATACGACTGAGGCACACAGGGCCAACACCCGGCATCATGGTGTGGGGAGCGATCTCCTACACTGGCCGTACACCACTGGTAATCGTCGAGGGGACACTGAATAGTGCACGGTACATCCAAACCGTCATCGAACCCATCGTTCTACCATTCCTATACTGACAAGGGAACTTGCTGTTCCAACAGGACAATGCACGTCCGCATGTATCCCGTGCCACACAACGTGTTCTAGAAGGTGTAAGTCAACTACCCTGGCCAGCAAGATCTCCGGATCTGTCCCCCATTGAGCATGTTTGGGACTGGATGAAGCGTCGTCTCACGCGGTCTGCACGTCCAGCACGAACGCTGGTCCAACTGAGGCGCCAGGTGGAAATGGCGTGGCAAGCCGTTCCACAGGACTACATCCAGCATCTCTACGATCGTCTCCATGGGAGAATAGCAGCCTGCATTGCTGCGAAAGGTGGATATACACTGTACTAGTGCCGACATTGTGCATGCTCTGTTGCCTGTGTCTATGTGCCTGTGGTTCTGTCAGTGTGATCATGTGATGTATCTGACCCCAGGAATGTGTCAATAAAGTTTCCCCTTCCTGGGACAATGAATTCACGGTGTTCTTATTTCAATTTCCAGGAGTGTATATATTCAGATTGTTTATTGTTTAGATGCTTTCCTTATGTCCGACGATAATGGAAAAAATCTGGCAGGTAGGGGATACTCTGGCTGTACACCCTGTGACATTGGAGTTACTAGACCAACTCCAAATTAACTAAAAAAATCCACCAACCGTAGGGTGGCTCTACTCAAAATGTTCAAATGTGGGTGAATTCCTAAGGGACGAAACTGGTTAGGTCAGCCGTCCCTAGACTTACACGCTACTGAAAGTAACTTATGCTAAGAACAACACAAGACTCATACCCGAGGGAGGCTAGAACCTCCGGCGGGAGGGGCCGCGCAGTCCGTGACGTGGCTCATCAAACCACGCGGCCACTCCGCGTGGCGGTGGCTCTACTACGAAGACTAGATAAAAGAAATCAGGGCTATAACGGAAACATATATACGGTCGTTTTACCCTTTCTCCATTTACGAGTGGATCAGGAAACGGAATGGCTAGTGGTGGCCTAAGGTACCCTTAGCTTGCGGTATTTGGATGTAGATGTAGATGGAACTGAAGGGCCCTAGAACCATATAAGATTTTAATTTTGTTTAAGGGTTTCTGTGGTTGAAGAGGTGACACGAGGTTAAAGAAGAGGAAAATTCCGGAAGGGCTGGCCGGCGGCCGAGCAGAGGGTCCGGAGTGCGGGCGTTGGCGGCGTCGGCGGCCGCTGTGGCTGTGGCGTCGGCTTTATTGACCTGAGTTCCGCTTCCCGGGGCACGGCGCGGCGCGGCGCGGCGCCGAGGACGGAAGCCGGAAGCCGGCAGCCGGCAGCCGGCAGCCGGCAGCGCGCGCCGCACTGTTTCAGAACACAACACGGCCGGACCCCATTCCCAGCTCCTAACTGGCTGCTATGTCGCGTCCGTTCCGCTTCGGCTGCCGCCTCTACGACTGCCGCCTAGCGAGCTCCATATCCTTCCGTCCTGTGGCGTAATCTCCTTATGACGGTATACCTGCTAGCCACAGCGTAAATAAGTTTTGGTTCAACCTAAGGGCATCACACGCATCCATGCCCAAAGCAGGATTCGAACCTGCGACCGTAGCGGTCGCGCGGTTCCAGTCTGTAGCACCTAGAACCGCTCGGCCACCCCAGCCGGCAAATAAGGTTTAAGGAGTAATGTAGCCTCCCTCTTCCTAAGCAATGCTGTTGTAACTCCACTTCGTCGCCAATCGACGTGGCTAGTGTGATTTCTGTACATATACAACAGCCTACGATGTGCCGCTGATATGTCTCAGCGGACAGAGGCGCTAATCTCAGCAAACAGTATCGGGTTTGGATACATATACACTGAAGAGCTAAAGTAACTGGTGCACCTGCCTAATATCGTGCAGGGCCCCCGCAAGCACGCAGAAATGCCGCAAAACGACGTGGCATGGACTCGACTAATTTCTGAAGTAATGCTGGAGTGAATTAACACCATGAATCCGACAGAGCTGTCCATAAATCCGTAACGGTACGACGGGGTGGAGATATCTTCTGAACTGCACTTTGCAAGGCATCCCAGATATGCTCAATAATGTTCATATCTGGCGACTTTGGTGGCCAGCAAATGTGTTTAAACTCAGAAGAGTGTTCCTGGAGCCACTCTGTAGCAATTCTAGCCGGCCGCGGTGGCCGAGCGGTTTTAGGCGCTTCAGTCCGGAACCGCGCGACTGCTACTGTCGCAGGTTCGAATCCTGCCTCGAGCATGGATGTTTCTGATCTCCTTAGGTTAGTTCGGTTTAATTAGTTCTAAGTTCTAGGGGACTGATGACCTCAGAAGTTAAGTTCCATAGCGCGCAGAGCCATTTGAACCATTTTTTGTAGTAATTCTCAACGTGTGACGTGTCGCATTATCATGCTGGAATTGCCCAAGTTCGTCGGAATGCACAATTGACATGAATGGACGCACGTGAGCAGACAGGATGCTTACGTACCTATGGTGGTATCTAGACGTATCAGGGGTCCCACATCTCTTCAACTGCATACGCCCCACACCATTACAGAGTCTCCACCAGTCCACTGTTGACATACAGGATCCATGGATTCCTGAGGTTGTCTTCATACCCGTACACGTCCATCCTCTCGATGCAGTTTTAAACGAGAGTCGTCGGACCAGGCAACAAGTTTCCAGTCATCAACAGCCCTGTGTCGGTGTTGACAGGCCCAGGCGAAGCGTAAAGCTTTGTGTCGTGCAGTCATCAAGGGTACACGACTGGGCCTTCGGCTGTGAAAACCCATCTCGATGATGTTTCATTGAATGGTTGGCAACGCTGACACTTTTTGATATCCTAGCATTGAAACCTTCAGCAATTTGAGGAAGGGTTCCACTTCCATCACGTTGAACGATTCTCTGCAGTCGTCGTTGGGACCGTTCTTGCAAGATCTTTTACCGGCCGCAGCGATGTCGGAGATTTGATGTTTTACCGGATTCCTGATATTCACGGTACACTCGTGAAATCGTCGTACGGGAAAATCCCCACTTCATCGCTACCTCGGAGATGCTGTGTCCTTTCGCTTGTGCGCAGACTGTAACATCATGTTCAAACTCACTTAAATGTCGATAACCTGCCATCGTAGCAGCAGTAACCGATCTAACAACTGCGCCAGATACTTGTTGTCTTACATAGGCGTTGCCGACCTCAGCGCTGTGTTTAGCCTGAATACGCATGCCTGGACCAGGCTCTTCGGTGTAATTACAAATGTCTATTACGTGATCATTGTACAAATTCGTGTAGCCTGTGCCACTGTCAGAGAATTAGTCCAAATCGGTGGATATGACTACCTTCTTCCCAGGCTAATCGCTGCTCCGTGGTGGTGAGCTGTCGCCGGTTGACACTGGCACCCGTTGGATTCGTCATCGGCGAGCGTGGCTATTCCTTACAAATCGTATGTCCTCGGCAGGTGAACTGCGGTGGAACTGGAACTGTTCGTTAAGCCACACAGCTTATACCTCGTTTGCGCTGTGATATGAAACTTCGCGCTACTTGTTTCCCGAATCGACGACGTGTTACGTAGTTCCTGCTGTGTGGGCGACCAGTGTTGTAGGCCGCTCCAGCTGCTAGATGTCTCACTCCGCCTGCCAGGTAGGCTGCCGTGCAAGCAGCGTTGCTAGAGGGAAGACAAGGCTAGAGGGGAGTTGCGATCCCACGACAACTGCGCAGCAAAATTACAGAATCACTTTTTCGAAACCTCCTAATTGTCTCCGTATGCGACACATGTTTGAAATTTGTCTCAATGGTGTCTACACCTTCCTCTGCAATCATGGAAAAGCGTGGCGCCCTGCGATACCACCTTCAGGTTCGGCGACGGTTCAAACAGCGAGGTGTCAGCACATGGTCACAGTTCAGAAGTTAAAGAAGCCCATATGAGCTATAAGGTGTATTATTGATGTCACGTTGGCACCAAATTTCACCGCAGTTCTGCCCAACGCCACCGTGAATGTACCACGCAATGAATAGATCGTCACTTCCTTTTACCCACATTTCATCCCTTCTTTTGACGTCTCTGCGATGGGGGCCAGAACGTTGAAATCACGCGGTTTTGTAATGGGTGGCCGAGGAAACATTTCAGACAAGCCGCTGCTAAGAATTGACATTAAAAAGCGTCAGGAAGTGTCACAAAGTGTGTCAATGAAGGTACCCCTTTCTCCGAGCCGTTGATTCCCGTACAATTCGCTCTTGAAAACGACAATTCGCAGGTCTATGAGCAACAGGAAGATTTTCTTGACAACCTTTGACACTGCTGATTCCCTCGGACGTTTCAGACCTTCTCTATGGAAGTTGTGGGGTTGCACCCTCACTGAACGTGGTAGGACCCCTTTGGAATGCAGCGCGACTGCGATTTTTGCTCTAGTGTACAGGACGAAGCCACTAGGAACCATTCAAAACCATTCGACGAAATTAACGTGATCCGTACCAGCAAAGGGTACTTATGCTTTTTCAACCCTCCTGTGTTCCGCCCTCCTGTGGCGTGATCACTTGGGAGTGCAACATTAACATGTAAGTGAATAAAACGGCAAAGGTTCCCTCTAAGATCTTCACCTCGGCAATGCAATCGGTACCACCCACACACTTTTGTTGTTCACGTTAGAAGTGTACATTAAGAAACTGCTGCTCCTTCTTCTCGTCGATGTTTCCGCTTATACTTTCCGTTGCCGATTCTATGGACAAGTTCCCCGTTTCTTATTAGCACACGTAATTTGCAGCATCTATTAACGCCACATCTACAACGTTTCAAGTCTCTCTTTATTTTTATTTTTTTCCTATCTTCCCGCGTTCTGTGTTTCACCTGCATACAATGCTGTGCTCCAGACATACTTTTCCAGAGATTTCTTCCTCAAATGAAGACCTTTATTTGATACTAATACTCTCTTAGCGAGTAATACTCCCCCTTTCTCTGTGATAGTGTTCCTTTTATACCGCCCTTGCTTCGTAACGAGTTACTTTGCTTCATAGGGACAGAGTTCGTCACTTTGTCTACTGTGTGGTCCTCAATTTTAATTTCAAGTTTATTGCTAATCTCATTTTCACCACTCTTCCTCCTTTTGCCTTCCTTCAGTTTGCTCTCAGTCCATATCGTGTATCGATTAGACTGTTCACGCCGTTCAACAGGTCCTTCTTCATTTTCACTGAGGATAGTACCTCAGCGAATCTTACCATTATCATCCCTTGATTTTCTATTTTATTTTCGTCATTGCTTCTTCGGTGTACAGACTGAACAGTAAAGAGGAAAACTGATTCCTTGGTTTACATCCTTTTTGATCTGACATCATCGCTCTTGGCCATTCGTTTTAATTGCTCACACTTGGTTCTCATACATATTGTATATTACCCGTTTTTCCCTAAAACACATATGTATTTTTCGGAGATTTTTGATTCTGCAGCCGTCCGGGGTGGCCGAGCGGTTCTAGGCGCTACAGTCTGGAACCGCGCGACCGCTACGGTCGCAGGTTCGAATCCTGCCCCGGGCATGGATGTGTGTGATGTCCTTAGCTTAGTTAGGTTAAAGTAGTTCTAAGTTCTAGGGGACTGATGACCTCAGAAATTAAGTCCCATAGTGCTCAGAGCCATTTGAACCATTTTTGATTTTGCACCACTTCACATTGTCGAACACTTTCTATAAGTCGACGAATCCTACGTAGCTGTGCTTGTATGGGTAATGTTTATATGATATGACTTTACATGGGGAGACATGGGACCAGCGGTACGCTCACTATGGCGAGTCATAGGCAATAACTGCAGTGTCCTGCTGATAGGTAATGTGCAGCCACTAAGACTTTTAAGTTCACAAAACAGAATCATCGTCGTTCTTTAATTGTGCCGATATAATTGCCTAAACAGTCCACGGACACATAGATACTTACCTGGCACTGCTTTGACTCTTATTGAGGACACTCAAGGAACTGGAGAGAGAGTGCTTTTTGTCTTGGATATTGTTTTGCATTTCCGTAACGCTCTCTCATTAGCTAAACGATCCTGTGACGAAACGCGCCGCTCTTTGTTGGATCTTCTCTATCTCCTCTGTCAGTTCTATCTGATAGAGATTCCAGATAGATGAACAATAATCAAGAATCGGGCGAACAGGACTACACAACATTTAAGATAACGTGCAACCCTTTCTAACGCTAGCTTGTATTTTTTGATTTTTCGGTTTTCTTATTCCCATTATTTTTGTAGATATTCTGTATTATTCATATATCTATGTAACTTATCTATTTTTATTGCGTACTGTTCTATTATTATTTGGGGTACGAGAATTACTTGGCTACCTTTACCTGAAGTGAACTGTCATCGTATAATATCTCCTCAGCTTTTATTTCTGTTCCGTTCTGCATTATTCTACGCGGAAAATCACTGAGTAGTCGTCTAACAGACACTTAGTTGTAAGTATCTTTCTCCAAATGACCTTACTTGCAGGCGCAAGAGATGTCAAAGATTGTGACAGTGTGACCTTACAACTGCCTGTTTATTGCTACATCTACTCATATGTTTCGTAAGCCACTGCATTATGTCCACCTCTGTTCCTGAGTGGTTGACTGCCACGCGGAGGCTCCGGGTTCAATTTCTGGTAATGTGAGGGATTTTTCCTTGGTGGCAGGACTGGAATATAATCCACCCATCCTCGTGCTGTCAATTGAGGAACTACCTGAATAAGGAATAGTTGCTTCAAGGATTGCACAGCCGAAAACGGCCAGGAAAGCGGTGTGCTGGTCCACGCCCCTCCTACAGCATTCGGATGACGTCATTGACTGAGGATGATACGGCGGCCGGTCGGTCCCTATTAGTCTGTTCTATAGCCAGAACGGTGGGGCTTTATCATCATTTTATTATTATTATTATTATTACATAATGGTTGGTACTTCGTACCAGTGTTAGCGACATATTAGTCTGTCCCATTTGCGTATTTAGAAAGAAGAAATGACTGTGCCAATCATCGCCGAAATATGCGTATCAGGTTGTATAAACCAATTGTCTCGTAAGTAAGAGAGAGAACATATTTGCGAAACAGAAACTGGCTGGAAATTTGCACGTCTGGCAGATGTAGTGGAGCTGTGGTGTAAACTGGACGTCCAAAACACAGGTGTAAAATGCGTTATACTGTTTCTAAACATCAAGTTGATCAGAATTTATGTTTGGACAGAGTGTAATGTAGCTTATATCTGTGTTTAAGACGTCCAGTTTACATCATAGCTTCACTACACTTGCCAGACATACAAATTCCCAGTCTCTTTCTGTAACGCAGGTATGTTCTAACACTTGCTTACGAGACAATTACTTTATATAACCTAATATGTATTTTTCGACAGGCGTTTTTTGACGTTGTGATACTGGAAAATCTAGATTGTGATATAAATATACTCGTCAATCGACGATAACATCATTTCGAAAATTCTACACGACTGTGGCCCCACAAAAAGAACAAAAAAAAATCATCAAGCCTCTCATCAAATCGCCTCCCCTAATACTGATTTTACGTGATCGTCCGATTTCTTATCGTTTCGTGGCATTACCCCCCCCCCCCAAATACGTACATAATGTAATGTGCTGAAGATGTTCTACAATTATATCTACTAACATGCCACGCGATCCACCGCATCGGGCATGACGGAGGGCACCTTACACCGCTACTGGTTATTTCCTCTCCTGTTCCACTCGTAAATAGAGCGAGGGAAAAATCGACTGTCTGTATACCTCCATACGAACGATGATTTATCTTATTTTTGTGTTTATTACGCGAAATATAGGTGGGTGAATCAATTATTACCCGCAATTATTTTGGTAGTGCTGTCGTTTTACGTTGAAGACGCTTTGTTTTGTTGTTGTTATATCATTACAATTTTCAAGCTGTTAGGTTAGTTTCGTTATCGCTGCATTACTGTTAATCATGGCTGCTCCGCTGTCTATTTGCACCAAAGAAGAGCAACGTTCAGTGATCCGGTTTTTTGTGGTCAGAAGGCGTATTATGGGCCGAAATTCAACGAAGACTTTCGGTACAGTACGGGAACAGTGGTTTGCTACAACGGAGTGTCTACAAATGGATTGAAAAATTCCGAAATGGTTGCAAAAGAGTCACGCATGATGAAGGAGCCGGACGACCGTTTACCGCCACAAGTGAAGAAAACATTGAGCGTTCATGTGAAATGATTCTCTTAGACAGACGATTAACTATTGAGGAAGTGGCACATCGTCTGCAAATTAGTCACAGCTCTGCCTACGAAATCGTCCACAACAGACTTCGGTTTCATAAATTTTGTTCAAGATGGGTCCCAAAACAACTCACACAGTTGCATAAACAAACGCGCTGCGACACCTGCAAAGAACATTTGGATCGTTGTGGTAAGGAAGGGGACAACTTCTTAGACAGGACCATTACTGGTGACGAAACAAAAATCCATCATTACGAGCCGTAGAGTAAACGGCAGAGCATGGAATGAAAACATCCAAATTCGCTGTGAAAGCAAAAGTTGAAGACCCAACCGTCCACAGGAATACTGATACTTACGGTTTCTTGGAACACATAAGGTCCAGTACTGGAACATTATGGGGAAACAACAATAAACAGCGTACGTTACAGTGAGATGCTTACTGCCAGGCTAAAGCCTGCAATTCGAAGAAAATACCGAGGATTGCTGTCAAAAGGTGTTGTATTGTTGCACGACAATCCCCGTCCACATACTACTACCAACACTGCTGAAACGCTCCAGAAACTCAAATTTGAAGTACTGGATCATCCTCCATATAGTCCCGATCTTGCCGCTTCTGACTATCACTTGTTTGGTCCACTAAAACAGGCATTAAGGAGCCGTCGATTTGCCTCGGACGAAGCAGTGAAAGAAGCGGTGCATTCCTGGCTCACAGCTCAACCGAGAACCTTCTTTTATGAGGGCATCAGGAAGCTTGTAGAACGATGGACCAAGTGCGTTGAAACGCAAGGAGACTAAGTAGAAAAATGATGTTCTTGTAAATTTCCTATTTGATTACAATAAAATTTTACAACTAGTTTGCGGATAATAATTGATTTACCCTCGTGCGTTGGCGACAGGAAAATCGTTCTGCAGTCAAGCTTCAAACGCTGATTCTCTAAATTTTCTCAATAGTGCTCCACGAAAAGAACGTCGTCTTCCCTCCAGAGATTCCCATTTGAGTTCACAACCCATCGCTGTAACAATCGCGTCGTAATAGAATCTACCAATAACAAATGTAGCAGTACGCTTCTGAATGGCTTCAATGTCTTTCTTTGATACGACCTGGTGGGAATCACCACTAATCCTGTAACCACATACTGCCTGGATCTTTGTCTTGACTGTAGATATACTCTTACATTTATTTACGTGTAGAAAGAGAGCTGCATTCATTACACCTCGTCTTCGTCTCTCGCCGGTTCTACAGAGAACACTCCGCTTTTCTTAGCAGTCCACCTAATTTTCAACATCCTTCTACAGAATCATATGTCGAACGCTTAGATTCTTTTTTCCTTCTATTTTATCATAGTCCAAGAACCATTCTATACAATGCTCTGCTCCAAACGTACGCTCTCAGAAATTTCTTCCTCAAATTAATGCCGTTGTTCGATGGTAATAGACTTCATTTGACCAGAAATGCCCCCTACACCAGTGTTAGCATGCTCTTAATGTCCTATTTGCTTCGTCCGTCACGTGTTACTTTGCTTCCAGGATTGGAGAATTCCTTCACATCGTTTACTTAGCAGTCACCAATTTTAATATTACGTTTATCACTAATCTCATCTCAGCTACTTCTCATTGCTTTCATCTTTCCTCGATTTACTCTCAGTCCATATTGTGTGCTTATTAAACTGATCGTTCTATCCAACAGGTCCTGCAATTTTTCATTACTTTCACTAAGTGTAGCAATCTCATCAACTAATTTTAACATTGATATCCTTTCACCCTGAATTTAAATCACACTCTCGAATCTATCTTTTATTTCCCTCAATAATTCTTCGATGTATAGGTTGAACAATATATCCATGTATTATACCCTTCATACCTAAGAACTTCATAATTGGTTTTCCAGTCTCAGTTTCCTTACAAAACAACATCGTCAGCGAGCGATCTTAAAGTGCTAGTGATCCTACCTGGTAAAGCGCTTATGCATACTCTATTGGCTAGTCCCGGCGGAGGTTCGAGTCCTCCCTCGGGCATGGGTGCGTGTGTTCGTCCTTAGGATAATTTAGGTCAAGTAGTGTGCAAGCTTAGGGACTGATGACCTCAGCAATTAAGTCCCATAAGATTTCACACACATCTGAACATTTTTGAACATATTCTATTACGCTTTCGTGTGAAGCACCTGATCTTTATTTCATTTCTGTGAGACATTCATCGACCAGTATAACGTAATGAGTTCTGTGAGAGGTAGTCAAATGAAAACAGAACACCCGCCACAACAGGACCATGGAATGGTTCCACTCAAAAGCAATCACCACACGCTTTAAGTTATTTATCCCAGTGGGAGACAAGACGATCAATTCCCGTTTTGTAGAATGTGGTCGGGTCCTGACGGATCCACAACCGCACCCACTATTGTACTTATTTGTCCGACTGAAACCGACGCCCACGCAGTCGCTCTTCACTTCGCCAACGATGTGATAATCACACAGTGAAAGATATGGGTTGTACGGAGGATGTTGCAGAGTCTCCCAGCCAAATCGCTGAAGCGTACCATTCCTCCGATTTACTGTGTGGGTGTGGACGTTACAGTGCAACAGTATGATTCCGTCCGACAACATTTCTGGATGTTTTGACTATATGGCGCGTCACAGTACCTGCAAGTGTCTTCATAGCTCAGCACCTTGATTGCGGTTCCACGCTCGAGGAACTCGGTGAACAGAGAACCCCTGCAGCCGAAGGAGGAGGTCATCATGACCTTACCGGAACTTGTGTCGACAGTTTTGGATATCTTTGGTGAAGAAGATGTGGGATATTCTGACTGCTGACTTTTTGCCCTCGGGCTGCCGGAATGGTGTCGGACGGAATTAAACCTGTTGTACGAAATTGCTCGCCCCCACGCTGCCAATCAGGCAAAGGCTACGCTTCAGAGATTTGGTTGGAAAACACTGCAACATCCCCCGTACAAGCGGCATCTTTCACCGTGTGATTTTCACATCTTTGTCAACTTGAAGAAAGACATGTGGACGTCGGTTTCAGTCGGACGAGGAAGTGCAAGAATGGGCGCGGTTGTGGAACCGTCAGCGGCCGACCGCGTTCTGTTCCTACGAAAAAGAGATTGATCGTCTCGTCTGCCAGTGGGATAAATGTCTTAGCGCATGTGGTGATTATTTTTAATTGGTGTTTGGTTTTTATCTGACTGCCTTTTATATTTATCAAATATTCCTCGAGTCAGTCACATATTTGTAAACATATTCAATATCCTGGACGATGTGGTAAAATATCAAAGGCCTTTCGGAAATGTAGGTCGATGTCATCGTTAATCAGCCAGCTCTATGTTATTGTTTATAAGACGTAGTGTATGCTTAAAGCAAGCTACGTTTCACACGAGTGGTTTTCCGTAAATCCGTGCTCATTGTCTGGGGGAAGCTTGTTTTGTTCCAGGAACGTCGTAATTTTTGAGGTTGTTGTTGTTGTTGTTGTTGCCGTTGTTCTTCGTCATCGATATTTCGAATGGTTGCCTGGTCTCCACCTGGATCTATCAGAAGCTACTTTCATCAATTCTTCATTATTAGAGACTCCTGTATTAGGTACAGCTCGTTTTAAAAATGTCTGTCACGATCTTCTTTGTGCTATCTTCACTTGTAATGTTTCTTTCAGGATATTTGCAATGATCTGGTTATGTCGTATTGTGTGACCAATCGAACATGGCTCCATTGTTCTCCTAAAATACCTTTCTTCGCCAGTTCTTTGCAGAATTTCCTAGTTATTGATTTTATCTGTTCACTTCACCTTCAACAGGCGCCTCCAGCACCATACCTTAGATGCTTCAAGAGATTTCATTACGTATTTTTCTATTGTCCATGTTTCACAGCCATACATGCAGCTCACGTCAGTATTTATGTTGTCTGAATGAAGTCTTTTCATTACAAGACATCTTCTATAACACATTGAGCTGCACTAGAATTGTTTATTTGCCAAAACCGGTTTTCCGGTTTATAGCCCATCAACAGTGGCATCTGATACAAATGAAGCCGGCCGCGGTGGCCGTGCGGTTCTGGCGCTGCAGTCCGGAACTGCGGGACTGCTACGGTCGCAGGTTCGAATCCTGCCTCGGGCATGGGTGTGTGTGATGTCCTTAGGTTAGTTAGGTTTAAGTAGTTCTAAGTTCTAGGGGACTTATGACCTAAGATGTTGAGTCCCATAGTGCTCAGAGCCATTTGAGCCATTTTTTGATACAAATGAACAAACAACTGTATGGGCATCGATTTCTACAAAATGACAGTGGTAAATATACAGCGGTAATATAAGTCTGTTTACATTATGCACTTCTATAGCAATGTCATGCTTGTCAGTACGACAGGATCTGAAATGGGTCCTGTAACATAGTATACAGTTTGTTTTGTACGTTACTGCTGTCAAATTTTAGGCAGTGTCAATTCTTGATCATGTTAAGCGTAAACGCCATTTAAATGTTTACTCTACACCCTGTCGTATGAACTGAAAAACGTGCCACTGCTACGGAAGCGCATAATCTAAGTAGATTTTTATTACTGCTATACTTTTTGTAGAAGTCGATGCACGTACAGTTGTTTGTTCCTGTGTACCAGATGACACTGATGAGGGGTTCTAAACAGGAAACCGGTGTTGGCAAACAAAACAATTCTAGTGCAGCTCATGATGTATAGAAGATGTCTTTTAATAAATTTCTGAAAGCTGCGGCGCACTAAGCATTCAACAAATTCTTTTGATTTTATTCAGGAACATACCTTTGGCTCTCTACTGAGCGAGGTGGCGCAGTGGGTAGCGCACTGGACTCGCATTCGGGAGGACGACGGTTCAATCCCACGTCCGGCCATCCTGATTTAGGTTTTCCGTGATTTCCCTAAATCGCTTCAGGCAAATGCTGGGATGGTTCGTTTGAAAGGGCACGTCCGACTTCCTTCCCCGTCCTTCCCTACTCCGATGAGACCGATGACCTCGCTGTCTGGTCTCCTTCACCAAACAACCCAACTTTGGCTCTCTAATTCTTTGTTTTATGTCTTCCATATTCGGTTATCTTACTTCCTCGATAATTCTATAATTTTTTTGGTTTATTTTATTTCCTTTAATTTCGTTGTTTTTCCTTCTAGATCCTGGGACCACACGAGTATTTCTGTCATCTTTTGAGTAAATTTCTATTTTGTACTCATCGCTTAGTACTAAATCCATAGCTGGTTAGAGTGGAGATTTCTTTCTACCACAGCTATATCATCTGCAAACATAGACATATGTACTCTTTCTCAATTTATCCTGATACCTGTACGATATTCTTTGCACTCATTTACCGCACATTCTAACTTCCTCTTTTTCTTGTGCCTTTGTCCCACGTCGGCCCACAGTCAGCTTGGTTACCAACGGATGTGACATTGTAAGTATAAGGGGCGGTCGGATACTCTCCCTTTCGCCATCCCGTTACCGCACGGGACGGAGTGTGTGTACGCCAACTGTCTGCGTCTAGTGTTATACATGCGAAAGTGAGCGAAATTTTCCTAAATTTGCGGATCGTGCAACTGACGCGGGAGATGGGTACCAGCCCGGTTTTCACCTAGTAGGATGTGGGAAACCACCTGAAAATCATATCCAGTCTGACGTGCACAGCGACCTTTGTCGTTAATCCTCCGGACGGATTCGATACGGAGCCGGCGCATCTCCTCGTCCCGGGAGGAGCGCCTTAATTCGCACGTTTGTCCGCATTCAGAGTCTGTTCAAAAAAATGTGTGTGAAATCTTATGGACTTAACTGCTAAGATCATCAGTTCCTAAGCTTACACACTACTTAACCTAAATTATTCTAAGGACAAACACACACACCCATGCCCGAGGGAGGACTCGAACCTCCACCGGGACCAGTCGCACAGTCCATGACTGCAGCGCCCGAGACCGCTTCGCTAATCCCGCGCGGCCTTTCAAAGTCTGTTAGTTTCCGTCGTGTGGCCTTAATCACATGAATAAACTGAGTTCAAGTGATAGCTCTGTCAATGCATTGCCCTTTTATACATTGTGTATGTGATACTGACGCTATCTGGGTATGCGCATATCGCTATCCTATGACTTTAGTCACCTGAATGTATGTGGATATTGAATAAGGACGAGGACAGATCGAATCCATAATAGTTTATCCTTCATGTAGACCTTTCTATACGACCAGGTAAATGTTATTTCGACGATAACATGTCATTTAGCCAGTCCGGTCATTTTCTGAGACTTCAAATTGCACTTGAGAATGACTAAAAAGCCTAACTCATGATTGTGCGGAATTGTTGAATACGAATTTAAACTTACATGGCTAAAATTTCTTTTTTAATATTTGTTTAACGCCTTTAAGAATTCTAGCTCCTTTTTGTGTATTTCTTAATTTTACCACTGATGTTTGTTTTTTGTATAGTTCTTGAATTATTCTTCTCTCCCTATAGTTTGGTTGAATCTTCTTCTTCTTCTTCTTCTTCGAGGATGGATCACTTAGGACCACGCGTAATCAACATTTGATGGCCTTCCTTTTCGCCCAGTATTCCTTCATAAACAACGAATGGGCTAGCTTTCGTTGTGCAGACCACGTATGTCGGTTAGTTTTTCTCTCTTCTTGCTCAAAACCCCGTGCGTTTGTGATTTTTCTGATTTAATTTCTATCGTGTAGATTTGGAGACCCTTGTTCTCTTAGATCTTTTTCCGTCTGTTTGTACCAGTTCGGTCTTGTAGTTTTGTTCTTTTAAAAATGTATGGACTTTGTGCGTTAACCTATTTGAGTCCATTCTTTCTAAATGCCCCATGAATTGGATTCTTCTCATGCGCATTGTGTCTGTTATTTTGGAGATATTTTTATACATTTCTGCATTGGGTTTTGGATAATGCACACCATCTTTAGTTCTTGGTCCTAGGATTTTCCTCATTATTTTACGTTCTTTCACTTCTAATTTCTCTTTTAGTGTTCTGTGTTGAAGGTTTAGTGTCTCAGATGCGTAGAGAATCATTGGTTGAATCATTTTTATAATTTCCATTAGTTTGTTCCAGTTGGTATCGTCGAAGGTCTACGAAAGCAATGTAAATCTTTCTGTTGACCATTAAACTTTCTTCAGTTACACAGGGAAGGTACAGGATAGCATCTCTTGTGCCTCTGCCTTCTGGGAAGTCAAAGTGGTCTTTGAGCTTAGAATACGCAGTTGTGGTCGTGCGGTAGCGTTCTCGCTTCCCACGCCCGGGTTCCCGGGTTCGATTCCCGGCGGGGTCAGGGATTTTCTCTGCCTCGTGATGGCTGGGTGTTGTGTGCTGTCCTTAGGTTAGTTAGGTTTAAGTAGTTCTAAGTTCTAGGGGACTTATGACCACAGCAGTTGAGTCCCATAGTGCTCAGAGCCAATACGCAGTTACCCAGACAACATCCTTGAAGAAGTCCGACATGTTGTCGGTGTATTTGGGGTTAGCCCAGTACAATGCCGTGAGTGGCCTGTTTACAGTCAGACAGCTGAAGAGCGACTGCTTTGCTTCCGTGAGAGGGAGCAGTGCCCCCTACGGGCGGCACAGTTTCTTCCCCGGCGGTGCTGGCGGCTAGGCGGGGCTCGGTGATCGATGAGCTCCAAATCGGATATCTGGCACGATTCCCGGCTCTGGGCGACCCTGTTTCCTTCCTCCAGATAATGAATGTTAATCCGTTCTGGGAAGAAAATGTGCCTCTGAACAAGAAAACTTTATGAATGGAAGAGGGAGCCACCGATACGTTTCCGCCTTAACTGTTGTGGAGATTATCATTTGTTTCTGAAATGTAGGCTAACTCGAAACTAGTTACAGTGAACTGCGAACTTAGCGTCACTTAATTAGGGGAGCAGGCTCCTCTAGCAACAGTCCTCGCGCTCGCGCACCCCGTCCCGTGGTTGACTCAGGTCGATCTAAGAGGGCAAATCGAAATTAATAAATGCTTTCATTAACAAAGGGAGTCTTATGGAGACCCCCGTTCTGATTTTCTCCATATTTACGGAATTTGATGTTCAGTGACCTTACGTGGGTTTCCTGAAGTAGAGAATGACGTAGTTGTAATATATGCATATAGTGAGTCACGTAAGACGTGACACCCTTTTTGATTTCGTGAATGATTCCAGACATCGAAACGAGGTTTTCGGCAAATGACAATACGCTAAAGGGCACATACTTTGGTGTGTGATAATGAAGCATATTAACTCTTTTTATCGATCGAGGTACTGAAGCAAGTATGAGTTTTTAAAATGCCTCTGAGCACTATCGGACTTAACTCCTGAGGTCATCAGTCCCCTAGAACTTAGATCTACTTAAACGTAACTAACCTAAGGTCATCACCCACATCCATGCCCGAGGCAGGATTCGAATCTGCGACCGTAGCGGCCGGGCGGTTCCAGACTGTAGCGCCTAGAACCGCTCGGCCACCCCGGCCGGCTGAGTTTTTAAAATAGAATGTCATACTTTTTCTAACGGCATCTGAAAGCGTTTGAAAGCGCGAGTGCAGTGATATGATGCTTGTGAAGGTTAAGATTGAAACTCTTCACAAAAGAACCCCAGAAATATTCTATAACTGAAAGGCACGTCGGCTGCAATCAGTTATTGCGTTGTAAACACGCTCATGCTATCCTTCGTAGTTGTATCAATCCTTTCGACTATTTACTTGTCTGCACTGCGGAACTAGCAGGAACTGTACCGTCTATGGTCAGGTCATTTCTGCTTCAACATTACTTGCACTCGTACATGTGCACCAACGGGGAGAAGTTAGACATGCTACTTCTATAGGATGAATGGTGGTATGTGGCGTATTGCCAAGGAGTATACGATCAGCTAGAGGAGTGTCATTCGCATCTTGTATCAACACAAATTTCAAAAAATGGTTCAAATGGCTCTGAGCACTATGGGACTTAATATCTGAGGTCATCATTCCCTTAGAACTTACAACTACTTAAACCTAACTAACCTAAGGAGATCACACACATCCAAGCCCGAGGCAGGATTCGAACCTGCGACCGTAGCAATCTCGCGGTACCAGACTGAAGCGCCCAGAACCGCTCGGTCAGACCGGCCGGCAACACAAATTTCACCATGGTCATCTGTCACTACATCAGGCACTTGGTGGACGTGATTCGAAAGTCGTATACAATTTTATTCGTTTGCTCTGCATCTCTTAGGAGACGAGATTGTGTTTTTACAGTCTGTGCTCTTTACCAAATATGCAACGTTTACGAATCACAGTAATGTAAATTTCGTACCGCGCAGCCGAAGATCCACTTCATCAGGTACAACAACGACAGGACCTTTGGTGCGGCATCATAGGAAATTCCATTGCAGGACCTTACTTCTTCTCAGGATCTCAAACTGAAATACGTATGCACATCTTCTTACGAACATTCTGTCTTTTCTTCCAGATGAAGTACCAATGGATGAGCGACAGTGTGATTGGCCAGATCTCTTGATTTGACTCCTCTGGATTTCTTTCTATGGGAAGCACTAAAAGGTGCAGTCTATCATGAAGCCCCAACTATGCCAAACGCTATACGCCGTGTAATCCTCACAGCACGAAACGTCTTATCACCCAATGTACTTTCATCTGTTCATCTAACTCTGGAACGGTGATTACAAATGTGCCTTGCAGTCGAGGCATTTTGCGTAGTAACGATATGGCAAAACTCTCTCCTCTTTGTGTGCTATCATTGGCCAAAATCTCATTTCGATGTCTCAAGCCGTTTATGAAATATGAGGAATTTTGTGGATATTTCACTCTGGCTTTATCGCTGGCGTGGCGCGATTGCAAATGTGTGTGCTACGTCAGATCAGTTGATGACACATAGAGGTCTCTACCCAAGTAAAAAGAAAAATTCAATACGTTAGTTAAATTTCATATGCATCAACATATTATGCAATAAGCATCAAACTCAAGATCATAGCTTCCTCTATTTTTCATTGCGAACATTTCCGAATTTCGCACAGTCTTACTTCCACGTAAGTAACGGAATAACTATGACAGTTAACGAAATCATGGGTGCATCAACACGAAGCTGACATATAAAGATATATAAAACAAAAAATTTTTCCCATTACTTTCTTTAAATTCGTTTGAGAAAGACCGCAGGGCGTTCGCCTCGATTCTGTCGTCGCCGACCGGCTGGTGGCAGACACTTGCTGGCCTCCCCTTCCTAGTGGGCGGGGGAGCGAGTAGATTAGTTGTCCCGTCGACAACGACGTCATTACAGATGGAGCACAGGCTCGGATTAGGGAAAGATGGGGAAGGAAATTGGCCGTGCCCTTTCAAAGAAACATCCCAGCAGTTGCCTTAAGTGCTGTAGGGAAATCACGGAAAACCTAAATCAGGATGGGTGGACGTGTGTTTGAGCCATCGTCCTTCCAAATGCGACTCCGGTGTGCTAATCAGTGCGCACCTCGCTCGGCCCCCCTTCAGAACAAACAAAGGAAAGCGCCCAGCGCTTCGGACGAAAACTGGTCACTGTGAATCGGCCATCATATCGTGCACGAACTCCACCAAAGAGCAGTTGCAACACTTGCAGTCCCGCTTGCCTCAGGAAAGCATACAATGGCTTTGTGACAATCTGTCCAACCGAGTCAGTGCACACATTCAGGCCAGATTGGGGGGGGGGGGGGGGGGGGGGAGGGGAGGACAATGTCATACTGAGAAATGTGCTCATACTGTCAAGTTTTCGTTTATTTGACTCAGTTTTGTAATCATCGAAATATCATCACATACCCTCTTAAATCATGAAGTTTCATTTTGTTCCCTCCCCCTCTTTTGGATGCTTTTTTGTGTCGGGCAGTGTAGGTTGCGAATGTTTTATCCTTAATAGGACTCGGAAATCTATACTCCTCAAATGAAACTGATGTTCAAGCACTCACCTTCAAATCCTGTAGGAAGAAAATTGAAGAATGCCAGTTCGTTAGGTTCGCTAGTAGAAGCAAAGGGCACAGAAGACATCCTGTATCCACAACCCTTTTAGAATTGTAAAAAATGGCTCTGAGCACTATGCGACTCAACTGCTGAGGTCATAAGTCCCCTAGAACTTAGAACTACTTAAACCTAACTAACCTAAGGACAACACACACATCCATGCCCGAGGCAGGATTCGAACCTGCGACCGTAGCGGTCGCGCGGTTCCAGACTGTAGCGCCAGAACCGCTCGGCCACCAGCGGCCGGCTTAGAATTGTAAACAGTGAATTGTTGAAGTACCTGTGCACTGAAATAAAAATAGCTTCTTTTGTTTTTCATGACTGTTATTTTTATTTTTTTAACGATTAGATAACATGAGCCTCTCACAGTGACAAAATCGTTTTGGACAAGTCTGAGGTTACCCTCAGACCAAAGGCAAATGATGCAAGTGGTTTCCTCTGTGGGGTCAAGAACACTGGCTGTTGGAAAGCAGTTACGGAATTGCGAATAGCTTATGTCATTGTGTCATAAAAAAATAAAAGAACATATTCGGTCACTGAACCTTCACAAACAGAAGATGTTATTCATAAAGTTTTTAAATATTCAGTAGTTCGAGTCATTTGTTGTGACTTTCATCTCTCCCCATCCTTGCTCGTCTCTACATACGAGAGGACTGCAAAAGTAAGTTGTACACGTCGCCCCACGCTAAGGCCAGAAGAAGACGGCCGCGTTATCAGAAGAGAGGACATGTTCTGGGTTTCCTGCAGACATAGTTCTGTTGTGATACGCTTAAAAGGTCCATCGCAGGAATGCGAGTGACATGGCGCTGCAACTTGAAACGTACTACAATGTTGAAGTACGCAAGACAATTTGATTCTTGTCGAGCAGATCATCTAAACTGCAACAGATTCAGAAATTCTGGCGGTGTATGGGCCACACGGAATGTCGCGTCCAACCGTAGTGAAATGGTGCCAACCATCCGATCAAGACCTCACAGATGTCGGCGATGCCGACTGCAAACGAAGACTTCGACATAGGCCTCAGGCAATAGAGGATCTGTTTTTTAGTTTAGTGTCCGACAGTGATTTGGATTCCCCCCTAGACCGAGTATCGATGTGGAAGGCAGGTCAGAGATACTGGGACTTCATACTCTGGCTGGAGCTTGTTCCCTTGAGAGGGGCCACCTGAGGCACAAGCATGCCACGTGGAGCCGTCCACTGACACGATACGCCTGTAAACACCGCGGCCCATACCAACACCGACTCAAAGGAAGGCCTCGGCGCTTGTTAGTGACGTCACCTCAGCTAGGTACAGCGAACGCCAGGTCTGTTGCAGGGGAAACGCCTGGGAGTGCTTATCACTATAAATCTCTTATTTTTGGACAAAATGTTTGGTATTGTTTTGGATTCTGCAGTTTTATTTAGATGAAAGATTTTCTTACTATCGTAAAGCTACAAATAAAGATCATAGTTCTGTATTACTGAATCCTGTCGGAACAAACGTAGATCAACATGAGAAGATGCTTTGCCCCATTGCAAGCTTCGTAAATTTTACATTCAAGTAGCTATATTTACTTGATCCATTTTGTTATCGAAACTTACCCCAACCCCCTTACAATGAACTAGTTTCTTTTATTTATTTGTTTATTTTCGTTTGACATCGTCACTGGAAATGTGAACTAATTTACATGTGTAAATGTCCAACTGTTGCCAGTCATTAGATTACAGTCGTTTTCAACGAAAGCAATTCTAAACAGGAAACAAAATAGTTTCATACATCGAAATTACTGCTGAGCTTAAACTTTTTTAAACATGCACATTAGAAAAGATAAATATTCCCCTCATGCAACTGAAAGGAGAAACTTTATAAGATAAAAAAATTTTATTTGATAAAACAAGTATCTCCCTTTTGCCTCTTCTTCTGTCCCCCACCTCCTCCACAAACGTGTACAATCGCAAGATATTTCATTAACATTCAGTGCTCCTCACCCCATAGTCAACCAAGATACCTAAAGAAGAGCACCAATATGTTCACAGTTTCTTGTAAAAGCAACCCAGTACAAACGTAACTTCCTCAAATTTACAAATAAGGTAAAGAAGCACGAATTCTGTTGTTGATGGACCATGAAGTTGTTTTTGTATGTCAATCCTTAAAACAGGTGGAAATTTAAGTTCAGGAGTACACTATTTGTTAAGAAGTGTAATGAATTGCACAATTAATTGATTGCAGAAATCTCTCAGAACAATAGTTGCACATTTTCCTGTGTCAGAGAGGGAGACACCCCATTATGAGTATGCCTGCAACAGAACTGGCGTTCGCCGTGCCTAGCTGACGTGACGTCACGAACAAGCGCCGAGTAGTCGGTGTTGCCCATACTCGCCTGTCAGTCTCCCGCTATAGCGGCTGATTGGGCTATGCGCATTGCCAAGGACGCCACGTGACGCTCCAGCCAATAGCGTCAGTTAGCCATGTTTGTAGCCCGCGCATTGGAGTACATTTAGCGTTGATTTTCATGTTCATGGTGAGGTTACTTAGCCACTACGGTGTTAATGATGGGCAGCATAAAGCAAAAGATACGAGTACTACATTAAGAAGCGACAGCGATAATTTTCTGTGCATATAAATTCTGCTAGGCAGAGTCAGAAGCAGAAATTGTGGTCGGGAGTAGCGCTCACCTCTGCGTTGCTGCTTAGCAGTGCAGGCAGCAGCTGGAGCGTGAAGCATGGGACAGTGTCAGACAAGAACTGGTGACTCCGCAAAGAATACTCTGTCTCTCTGTCCAGAATGCATCGCACTGCCGCCTTCTTACGTGCACTTCACTGTAATCATTGAAGTCATCAGTATGCCCCGTTGACCAGTGGAGTTTTATCCTTGCCTGTATTACATTTCTGATACGGACTGTTCTCTGGACTGCTTGTCTACGCAATAGACGACTTTGCTACACTCTGGGCTTGTTTTTGTTTAGCTGTTCACTTCGGGATTCCGTTATCGACCTCAGAGAACGCCTGTTAGTTCCTCCGGTCTCTACATTACCGCAAGTGCGAGTGATCATAAACTGTGTTATACGTGCGCAGAGTAAGATAGAAAAAGCAGCAATTCCAGTTTTTCCCGTGATGAAAAAAAGGGTCAAGCTGAGATTTTTCTGGTCTGTGTGGTGGCAGGCAGTACAGATTGACTCGGACAAAGGTTTTCGAATGGCTCTCTGACTAGAAACGTATTTCTGTCATCGAGTACTTGAACGATTGGTAGGACATTCTGACTGTTGTTGGTGACTATGCTGAAAAATCGTGTCATTTATCTGAATTCCTTTGAAGTGTGGTGCAGCATTCAATAAAATTTATTTGGCCCATCATAGTAATGTGTTACTTTTTGAAGTTCTCTCGTTGTAACTTCATCAACATTTTTTGATCTGTTCATAACTTTATCAGTACCTATAATTTTTACAGTCAGTTCCTTTCTGCCATACTAGATGTTCCAATAATCTATTTCCTGTACTACTGACGATTTTTCATAGACTCTTTACCTTCGTAAGTCGTTCTAGTAGCACTTTAATACATATTTTAAATGCCTACTTGATTTTTAACATCTTTCTGTTGCGACACAGTACACTTCATTTCCTTCATGGTGATTCTGCCAAAGTGTAAAGCGTTCGATTTGTCTGGTGGGGTCTAATATTACGTGATTTGGCAATTACAGTTTTCAGTCATGTTAAGGGTGGGAAGTCATGTGTTGTAAGCCGACGTGGGTCGCGACATACTTGCTTTAGAAGCCCATGCTCAGATCAGAGGTGAAGCGGGATTTTTGGTCATTCGTTTCTTGGTACGCGAGTATCTGCATACAAGAGTGATAATCGAAAGTCCGGAGCTCGTGGTCGTGCGGTAGCGTTCTCACTTCCCGCGCCCGGGTTCCCGGGTTCGATTCCCGGCGGGGTCAGGGATTTTCCCTGCCTCGTGAAGACTGGGTGTTGTGTGATGTCCTTAGGTTAGTTAGGTTTAAGTAGTTCTAATTTCTAGGGGACTGATGACCATAGATGTTAAGTCCCATAATGCTCAGAGCAATTTGAACCATTTTTGATAATCGAAAGGGTCTGAGATTTTTCAGGTCTATGTGGTGGGAGGCAGTACAGATTGACTCGGACGTTAGGCTAATGAGGTGCACATGGAGATGATAGAAGAAATGAAACTCTGGTTTGACTTACTGGTCTGCTCTTTATTGATTCTTCACCTGTTGGCAAAGAACATGCAGAAGGGCACAGATACCGGCTTCTAATAACATAGATGAGGCATGCTAGATTCTCCACTCATTTACCAGAACAAATGGCCATCCTGACCTATAACTTATTTAAGAATCGGATATACACATTAGTGAAGGGTACTATAGGTCACGAACTATAGAGGTGACAGATTCTATTGTTCTAGGCTAATCGAACCCTTTAGGTTCAACTGCTAGTCACAATGAAAGTGACAGAGAGACGTAGCTACATTCAGACAAACGCGTAATGAAAAACAAAAACTCTATCCCATAGGTACATACTTCCAGGACGGGAAAGTGCACTGGCCCCGGATCGAATCCGCCTGGCGAATTAACGACGACGGCCGGTGCGTCGGCCAACCTGGACGTGGGTCTTAGGCTGTTTCCCACTTCCCACTAGGTGAATGTTGTGCTGATGCCGAAGTTCCACATCAGTAACATGCTTCGTAATCATTTCGAAAACTTTCGCTCACTTTCACGTGGATAACACTACAGACAGGAAGTTGGCACACTCATGTTATGCCCCATGGAGATAACAGGGTGGCGACAGGAAGGGCATCCGTGCACCCCTTAAATTAACCACGCCAAATCCGTTTATAGCCATGATGACCCTTAGCCAATGCAGGACAAAGGCACAAGCAAAAGAAGAAGAGATCAGTACACCAGCTCCCGAAGGAAATGGGAATGTGAGTTACGAAAAATTAGAACATTCGCCCCATCCACGAAACTAGCCGTTAGGAGGGCTAATGAGGCATAACGTAAGAAACAAGTAGTATCAGCGAGGAAAGGCATATGTGCAAATACTAACTAGAGGAAGGGTCTGGATAGTAGGATACATGTTGACATGTCAGGGAATAACTTCCATGCTACTGGTGGGACCCATATTGAGCAAAGATTGTCGGGAAAGGAAGAGATTGCAACGTATCAAATAATCGAGGGCGTTGCGTGTAAGTACTACGCTCAGATGAAGATATTGGCACAGAAGGAGGAATCAGAGTGGGCTGTACAGAGGCGTTCAGAAGACTGATGACAAAAAAAGATGATGATATGGTTGCTGAATAAAGTGATTTGCACATTTTTTGGATCCGGATTTAAGGGGAAAATGTACTGAATAAAAAATGTTGAACAAACTACAAGACCTAAAGGGCTCGAAAGAAGTGCCTTTCAGAGCACTCGTTAGTCTGTTTCTTCAGTATCACTCATCTGCCTAGGAACCCTACTAGGCAGGATTAATATAAGAATTAGAGAAGACATACCGTCACGGATTTGTTTCGTAAGCGCGAGAACGTCACAGAGATGCTTGTCAACTCAGTTGACACAATCTACAAGAGATCTTTACTGTTAAAATTGCGATAGTATACGACCCAAGGAGAGTCACGCAGTATATTAACTTCTCCCACAAGTATCGCGACCACAATGAAGAAATCAAAGAAATTATAAATATTATGGCGGTTAGTCGCAGTTGTGCAACCAACGCAAAATTCGAGAATGGAACAGGGGAGAGGAAAACGATAGTGGTGCCAGGAGAACCGTTCTCCACAAAACGTGGAGTGCGGATGTTAAAGTAGATGTTCATTTTAGGTATATACAGAGTGTTCCAGGAGGAATGACCAATATTAAGGGATATGACAGAAAAGCTCATTTGAAATAAATGCTTTACGAGATGGAATACATTTACTGCACGTCTATTTTTGAGCTAGAAGCGCGTACGTATGTGTCTTACCACCAAAGCTCTTTGACGATTTCTTGTAGCCCAACAAACCTCGTTGCTTTCAGCTTCTTTGCTTGGTATGTCTTGCTCCATTAAACTAGTAGTGCGAGGTTGGTTGGTTGGTTGTTTTGGGGAAGGAGACCAGACAGCGTGGTCATCGGTCTCATCGGATTAGGGAAGGATGGGGAAGGAAGTCGGCCGTGCCGTTTCAGAGGAACCATCCCGTCATTTGCCTGGAGTGATTTAGGGAAATCACGGAAAACCTAAATCAGGATGGCCGGACGCGGGATTGAACCGTCGTCCTCCCGAATGCGAGTCCAGTGTCTAAACACTGCGCCACCTCGCTCGGTGTAGTGCGAGGGATTAAAAGCGTATCAAAGAGAAGCATCTGTCAACTGGGTTTGTACACGTACCGGCTAAACTGTCCCGCATCTAACGTAATGAACAATATGCAGATATGGTGTATGTTTACGGCTTCTACGGTGCTAGTGCTCCTGCTGATATCGAAGAATGCCGATGGCGCATTCCGACAAGTCGAATTCCTGATAGTAGAATGTTTACCAGAATTTTCAGCACATTGCTTGAAACAGCTATTCTTTCTACTTTCAATACATGTCAGTGTACCAAGAACAAGCTTATGGCAAAAAATTACACGAGCAAAACTGTTACCCATTTCACACACAGTGTGTCCACAATCTTCACATTGGCAACAATGCCACAGGACCTGAATTTTGTAACTTGTTAAATGACAGTTTTCGTTTGCTTCCGTTAATTCAGTTGTGGTTGTTTAACTTCGACTCAAAAGTACGCCAGCTCGATTTTGTAGGACTGGTACAAAGCTTTGCCTCACTCGCTCTATGATGGTCTCATACTCCCATGGTCCACCCGAGCATTTTTTATGGCTTACTGAGCACCCAGTTTCAACAAAACGCTTATGCCACTAATAAGTGGTAGGCTTACTGGGAAGATCGTTACCGTACTCGCTGCGTAAATTACGTTGCACAGCTGTCACAGACTTTCGTTCTTCGAAATGAAAAGCACACCGAGCACGCTACGGACGATTGAAGATAGCCAGTCATCTTTACTACAACTCGCTATCGCTTCTGTCGGTATAGTTCGTGTTAGTGTACTATGTGAGTCAAAAATTGGTCTGTTTTGCTACAAAATTACACCAAATTTAGGTCTATAAATCGAACGATTAAGTTTGTATGCATATTCAAATTTGTGAAGTTCTTTAGAAACATCTTGTAGATTGAGCCCCTGGACTCTCAGCGTTTTTAAAGGAGCCTCTAAACAGTCAGTATTATTACTCAGTATTTTCGACTGTACAATAATATTAAACTTGTTTAAGTGAACGTATCAAAAACTTAGAAATATATTGTACTAATTGAGAAATATTGTACAGTCTTTGGGCATTACTGAAATATCATATGTTTCTTAGAAGTACAGTCTCTGGATTTCTTTGAGTCAGATGTTACCTGTATCTGCTAAAAAGAGTTCAGAACGAGAAGAAAGATCATTCATATGAGAATGCCTCGTAATGTAAAAACCATTGCTGTTAATATGGATTGTTAGGGCAGATGAATAAAAAAAAGAGAAACTTAAGCTTGGTATGAGTTGTCACTCACTAAATACAGAGCACAGTAAACCTACAGTTACGAATGTATATCTTCGTAAAATGTTAATTTATCGAAGAACAAGCAGAGGACCAACCATCTCCTCTATTTAATCAAATGTTGGACAATGAATATAAAATGTTCTGATATATATCTCGGCCAATCTCGCTTCTCCAAACATCTTTTCATAAGTGAATTTCTGACATTCTTTATACCAACTTTTCATCCACCTCCTTTTTCTTCTTCTGCTTGCAACAAAGTAGAGCAATTACCACAGGAGCAGCGTCTGTTTGACCAACATTTCGAAGTAAACTAAAAATTATACAACATTACTCCTCATTTTTACTGAGAAGTCCAGGGTAAACTTTAATAATATGACACAGTGTTATTGTACAGTAACTGGAGAGTGCCAAACGCGACATTTGTCAGGAGAATGAAAAAACAATGTATCTCTGTTTTTACATAACTGATTTGTATCCAAATCACCGCAAAAATAATGAGACAAATTAGAAAATAAATTCATCATTCACAACTAATTGCCGAACCACGAAGCTGACTGGTTCTAAGAATAACATTTTTACAAGTTGATTCTGACAGAGAATAAAACAGCTACAAACCACTGTTAATAATGCTACTTATTTACAAAAATAGCGTCGTTAGTGCTTTAGAACCAACATTTGGTCTTCCGACGACAGTTTATATTTAATCTGTAGTTGTTTACGTTAATTGTAGACTGTTTTCTTTTAACAACTAATGAAAACTGCAACAGGTGTGATATGAATGTGAACAGATGTCTGAAGATGAACCAGTCGGTGCCATATTGGTAATGGCGCTGCTTGTGTAAACAAATAACGTTATTAATAGTGGCTGGCTTCTGATTTTTTGTTTCCAAGAATCAACTTGTATTTTTTACACAGCTACCGGCTCAAAAATGTCAGATTTCGGCTAAATTGCAGGAAGAAAGTATTTGTTGTATTTGTTCCAAGAGCCATACTCACCTACTAAGTTTTACACTGTCTAGTCATGTTAACGTGACCACCTGTCGAAAGCCTAAACGAGCACTTTTTGCAACGCCAGCCGCTGCAAGACCTGCAGAGAGAAAGACAGTGAGGTTCTGCAACATACGCACAGGCATGTGGAATAATGCCGACTCCAGCGCCGTGGTCAGCTGCGCCAGGTTTATCGGTTGAGGATCCATAGCGTATAGGCCTTTAGCCCGACCATCGAAGTGGTCCCACAGATTCTCGATTCAGTTTAAGTGTAGGGATTATGGTGGCCAGAGAGTATAGTAACCTCATTCTGCTGCTCTCCGGATCATGCACGTACACTTCCAGCTGTGTGACATTTTCCACTGTCTTTCCGGTAGATGCTATCGTGCCGAGGAAAAGTAGAGGAAAAGAAAGGGTGGGCATTGGTCCCCAGAATAAATGCATTCTTGTGTTGATCCATCGTGCCTTCCAGAATGGCGAGATCACCCAGGGAAGGCCATGAAAACATTCCCCCGACCACAGCACTCCCTGCCGCTCGCAGGCGGTTTACTTCGAGACGTTTCACGCCGTACTCGCCAATGACCATATGTCCGATGGAGCGTGAAAAGTGATTCATCTGAAAAGGCCGCCTGTTACGGCACAGCGAATGTCAAAATGCGGTAATGCAGTGCCTTCGTCGCCACTAAACAGTAGTTAGCAAGCGTGCATGAACCATAAACCTGCTGCGGAGGCTCACACGCAGTAATGTTCGCTGAACAGCTATTGAGGAGACACTGTTGGTAGCTCTTGGTTCAACTGGGCGGCTAGTTACCCAACAGGTGCACGTCTATTCGGCAGTACACGTCTCCGCAGCGTCGTTTACCGGTGCATCACAGTTGCATCCATCGTTGGCACGAAAGCCAATGATAATGCCCTTTTGGACGTCAGATACTCTGACGAGCCAAAGAAATTGGCACACCCGCCTAATATCGTGGAGCACCCCCGCGAGCACGCAGAAGTGCCGCAACACGACGTGGCATAGACTCGACTAATGTCTGAAGCAGTGCTGGAAGGAATTGACACCAGGAATCCTGCAGGGCCGTCCATAAATTCGTAAGGGTACGAAGGGGTGGAGATCTCTTCTGAACAGCACGTTGCAAGGCATCCCAGATATGTTCAATAATGTTCATGTCTGGGGAGTTTGGTAGCCAGCAGAAGTGTTTAAACTCAGAAGAGTGATCCTGGAGCTACTCTGCAGCAATTCTGGATGTATGGGGTGTCGCATTGTCCTGCTGGAATTGCCCAGGTTCGTCGGAATGCACAATGGACATGAATGGATGCAGGTGATCAGACAGGATGCTTACGTGCGTGTCACTTACCAGAGTCGTTTCTAGGCGCATCAGGGGTTCCATATCACTCTAACTGCACACGCCCCACATCATTACAGAGCCTCCACCTGCTTGAAAAGTCCCCAGCTGAGATGCAGGGTTCACGGATTCATGAGGTTGTCTCCACGCTGACACTTGTTGATGGCCCAGCATTGAAAGCTGCAGCAATTTGCGGAAGGGTTGCTGCACTTCTGTCACGTTGAACGATTCTATTCCGTCGTCGTTGGTCCCGTTCTTGCTAGATTTTTTTCCGGCCTCAGCGATGCCAGACATTTGACTTTTTACCGGATTTCTGATGTTCACGGTACACTCGTGAAATGGTCGTACGGGAAAATCCTCACTTCATCGCTAGCTCTGAGATGTTGTGTCGTATCGCTCGTGCGCCGACTATAACACCACGTTCAAATTCACTTAAATCTTGATAACCTGCCATTGTAGTAGCAGTAACCAATCTAACAACAGCGCCAGACACTTGTTGTCTTGTATAGGCGTTGCGTGTTTACATATCTGTATTTGAATATGGATGCCTATACCAATTTCTTTGGCGATTCAGTGTAAATAGCTCTGTTTCCTCATTACGAGGACGACTGCACTGTTTTGCTCGTCCCCCTACACATCTTTGAATACTCTCCATTGCTAGTGCTGCCATCTGCCGTCTGTAAGTAATTACTGCATGTTGACAGCGATCGTAGTCGTTGGTAACCGTAATGTGACTGGACCGTGTATTTGTTACAATACAAGAAATTAGGTTTGTAAGTAGGAGATCTGTGGTCAACAAAAATTACTTCTCGTATCTTTTAAATTCTGGAACTACAGAGGAAAGCACAGCTCGGCTCAAACGCCACGTCCCTCTACTAAGTCTTTCTCTGTGGTTTGGCATCTGGATCAAGTGTAGAGATGTGCAGCAGAATACCCAGAACACTATAGCACTGAAAGCGGGTTAGTGTGAAACGTCGCTTAGCACCTTTTCCATTTCCACTGTTCAATTGATCGTCTACGTCGTCGCTTAACAAATCCAATACTGCCCAGCACGTCTGTTATTGACGTTTCCTAGATGGTGTGTATCACGTTACGACTCGTACAGCCTAGAAAAGCTCGCGTTTATCGCGGAAGCTAAACATAGTGGCTAGTTCCCCCGGCTAGCCTTTTATTGAGTACCGGCGACTATTTGCGGACGAGGTCGTAGCATTTTCGTGACGAAAAAATTGCGGCCAATTTCGGTGGCAATCTGGCCGGCTGCGACATTAGCCAGAAGCCGGCGGTGTGCGAGCGCGCCGTGGCCGGCACGCAGCGCGCGGGCGGCGGGGGAGCGGCCGTGGCCGCCGCAGTGCGACGCGCCCGCCCCGCCGTCATTGTCCCGCCGCGCCGTAAGGGTGTTGCGAGATTGCGCGGTTCACCGGTGCTGACAGCGGGCCCCGTGCTCACTTGTTGTTGCCGAATGCCGGGCTGCGAAGTAGCGCAAAACAGGGCGCGCCGCTCGCCGCTGCACCGCTGCTCTGTAAGCCTCGCCGAGGCAGGCAGCCAGGCCTTAAACACTGAGGTGACTAAAGTCATGCGATAGCGATATGCACATATACAGATGGCGGTAGTATCGCGTACACAGGATATACACTGAAGCGCCAAAGAAACTGATACAGGCATGCGAATTCAAATACAAAGATACGTAAACAGGCAGAATACGGCGCTGCGGTCTGCAACGCCTATAAAAGACAAGAACTGTCTGGCGCAGTTTTTAGATCGGCTACTGCTATTACAATGGAAGCTTATCAAGATTTAAGTGAGTTTGAACGTGGTGCTATACGAGGTGCGACAATAAAGTCATGAGACTGATTTCCCTACAAATTGACACTGCACTCAACTATGTAGGTACTGTGAATTAATTTATTGAATTAATTTATAAGAATTTTCAAAGTTGTAAAGTCTTTTTTGAACTACCCTGTATAGTTGAAGCAGCCAAATCCCCATTTTTTACCGCTTTTTACCTTTTTGCGTGTTTCTCCCATCATAAGGAGGTACTGATGACCCAGTAGTTTAGTCCCTTTAAACACATATCATCATCATCACTACCAAGTTGTTATGGGATATTGATCACAATATGCTAGACTATGAGGTGCGACAATAAAGTAATGAGACTGATGTTCTTTGCAAGATGTGGCAACCCTGCAGGCTTTTGTAGGCACAGTATCTTTGACCTTGGTCTATAAGCTGCTTCTAGTCCAAGCGGCACATCGATGCAACTGCTCAGTCATGAATTGTGCTGTAATAAGTTAACACGTGTTTGTGTCTCTCGTCACGGAAGTGGAACCGCAAAACATTGCTCAATGGCATGCCATTTATTTTTGCGTTAAATTGGGTGAAGACGCGACGACAACTTACGGTAAGCTTCAGAAGGCTTTTGGAGAGGAGGTTATGTCAAGAGCTCAAGTTTTTCGTTGGCATAAAATCTTTAGTGAAGGCAGAACGAATGTTGAAGATGAAGACCGCAGTGAATGGCTATCAACCTCACGGACGGATGTCAACTTGGTCAGGGTGCGTGAACTCGTACGAACTGATCGAAGATTATCCGTGAAAATCATTGCAGAAGAACTGAACATCAATCGAGAAACGGTTTGTCTAATAATAACTGAAGATCTTGGTATGAGAAAGATTTGTGCAAAAATGGTCCCCAAAAATCTCACACCACGACAGCGAGAAACACGGAAAAATGTGGCAGCCGATCTGTTAGGGCAAACGGAAATCAGTCCAGAATTGTTGAGCAGTGTTATCACTGGTGATGAAAGTTGGTTTTTTCAGTACGATCCAGAGACAAAAAGCCAAAGTTCGCAATGGTGCTCAAAGGGATCACCCAGACCAAAAAAAGGTCGCATGTCAAAGTCAAAAGTGAAATGCACGCTTGTGTGCTTCTTTGATTCCAAGGTAATTGTTCATGAAGAGTATGTGCCTCCTGGACAAACAGTTAACCAATATTACTACAAAGAAATTTTAGAAAGACTTCATAAAAGAGTTCTTCGTGTCCGTGCCAACATTGCTGCCAATTGGAATCTGCATCACGATAATGCGCCATCCCATACTGCTCTGCCAGTACAGCAATTTTTAACCTCAAAACAAATTTCAGTACTACCACAGCCACCTTACTCACCAGATATCGCTTCGTGCGACTTTTTTCTATTTCCAAGAGTCAGATCGGCGGTCAAGGGATACAGCACAAGATGTCGAAAAGCTGTGACGAGAGTCTTGGAGGATATTACAGAAGATGAGTTCCAGAAATGTTACCATCAATGGCAGAAGCGCTCGAAAGGGTGTGCAATCAGAAGGAAACTGCTTTGAAGGAGACAAACTAAACTTGACTAAAACGGTAAGCAACATTTTTTATCACGTCAGTCTCATTACTTTATTTTCGCACCTCGTAGTCGGCGCACGAGCGATGGGACACGGCATCTCCGAGGTAGCGATGAAGTGGGGATTTTTCCGTACGACCATTTCACGAGTGTACCGTGAATACCAGGAAGCCCGTAGAACAAGAAATCTCCGACATCGCTACGGCCGGAAAAGATCCTGCATGAACGGGACCAACGACGACTGAAGAGAATCTTTCAACATGAGGAAAGTGCAACCCTTCCGCAAATTGCTGCAAATTTTACTGCTCGGCCATCAACAAGTATCAGCGTGTGAATCATTCAACGAAACATCATCGATATGAGCTTTCGGAACCGAAGGGCCAAATGGTTCAAATGGCTCTGAGCACTATGCGACTTAACTTCTGAGGTCATCAGTCGCCTAGAACTTAGAACTAATTAAACCTAACTAACCTAAGGACATCACACACATCCATGCCCGAAGTAGGATTCGAACCTGCGATCGTAGCGGTCGCGCGGTTCCAGACTGAAGCGCATAGAACCGCTCGGTCACAACGGCCGGCGGGCGTGTGCAGTTGGAGTGATAAGGAGCCCCGGTACGTCTAGATACGTCTTTGACAGCTGACACGTACGTAAGCATTCTGTCTGATCACCTGCACTCATTCATGTCCATTGTGCATTCCGACGAACTTGGGCAACTCCAGCAGGACAATGCGACACCATACACGTTCAAAATTGCTACACATTGGGTTCAGAAACATTCTTCTGAGTTTAAACACCTCCACTGGTCACCGCACTCCGCAGACATGAATATTATTGAGCATATCTGGGATGCCTTGCAACCTTCTGTTCAGAAGAAATCTCCACCCCCTCGTACTCTTACTTTATTACCGCCGCACGACAGGAATTAACAGACTTTGAATGCGGATTGGTAGTTGGAGCTAGGAGCATGGGACGTTCCATTTCGGAAATGGTTAGGGAATTCAACATTCAGAGATCCACAGTGTCATAAGTGTACCGAGAGTACCAGATTTAAGGCATTACCTCTCACCACGGATAATGCAGTGGTCGACGGCCTTTACTTAGCGTTCAGAGAACAGAGGCGTTTGCGTAGGGTTGTCAATGCTAACAGACAAACAGCACTGAGTGAAATAAGCACAGACCAACGTTAGGACAGTGCGGCGATATTTGGCATTAATGGCCTAAGGCAGCAGACGACCGACGCGAGTCCCTTTGCTGACAGCACGACATCGCCTGCAGCGCCTCTCCCGGGATCCTGACCATATCGGTTGGACCCTAGACGACTGAACAACCATGACCTGGTCAGATGAATCCCGATTTCAGTTGGTAATAGCTGATGGTAGGGATCGTGTGTAGCGCAGGGGCCGTGGACCCAAGTTGTTAACAAGAAACAAGGCACTGTGCAAGGTGATGGGGGCTCCAATAAGGTGTGGGCTGTGTTTACATGGAATGAACTGGGTTCTCTGGTCCACCTGAACCGATCATTGACTGGAAATGGTTATGTTCGGCTACTTGGGGACCATTTGCAGCCATTCATGGATTTCATGTTCCCAAACAACAATTTTTTTTTTATGGATGCGCTCTTTCACCAGGCCATAGTTGTTCACGATTAGTTTAAAAAGTTCTGGACAATTTGGGCGAATATTTGGCCAGCGAGATCGTCCGACATGAATTCCATCTAACATTTATGGGGCTATTCGAAAGGTCAGTTCGTGCAGAAAATACTGTACCAGCAGCACTTTCGCAACTATGGGTGGCTACAGAAGCAGCAAGGCTCAGTGCTTCTACATGGGACTTCCAACGACTTGTTGAGTCCATGCCTCGTTGAGATGCTATACTAAGCCGGACAAAAGCAGATCCGTTACGAGGTTAGCAGGTATCCAATGTCTTTTGCCACTTCAGTGGATACGAGAGGTAGTCATAAAGTCTTAATTTTCACCTCGAAAGAATTAAAGTTACATAATTAATATTATGCTTGTTTACTTGTCAGTGGTCCTGGCACACACTTAAATCCCAGCGCCACTGCAGGACCATACCGAGAGGATATCGAGATAGGACCTCGCCTATGGTGCAAGCAGAAAGGAGGCCCGAAAACTTATTAGGAAAAAAACCAGGAAAAAATACGGCTTAAGAATGAGCTAGGAGAGGTATGTGAGTTCTCCTGTTCACGTTTCTTGTCTTATGTGTACAATTAAAGGATCCGGCAAAAAGATCTCCTGTATTTCAAAAGGTAGTTACAAACAAACAAACAAAGGTACTTTTATTTGCAAACAACAGATACTGTGTAGTTTCATATTAGTTCGTTTTAAAAATTATGTCTGGGAAATGGCGTTCTCCATTGTTGACTGAAAGGCGAAGCCTTTCTCGGAAGTTGTTCATAGTTCTTTGTGTCATTTTAGATGAAATAACAGCCACTTGCTGGGTGCTTGCATCCTTAATTGGTTGCAGGTTGGTGGAGCGATGTCCGTGCACTTCAGCCTCTAACTGTCCCCAAAGAACAAAAATCACAAGGTGACAAATTGGGTGACCTTGAGGGCTCGGGATGTCTCCTCGCGAAGAGAGAAGATATTCAGGAAAGAACTCTTTCAAAATTTCTAGAGAACGCCGAGATGTGTGAGCTGTGGTTCCATCTTGTTGATGCCAGAATTCTCCGTCTTCGTGGTCCTCAACAAACTTGTTTAACATAGGTCGGAGAAAGATCTCTATCTTGTGATAGTAACGATTTGAATTAATTGCTATCATTACACCATCGTCTTCGAAAAAATTACGGACCCACACACCAACTCCAGCAACGGCGCACCGAACCTCGGTGAAGCCCCTGATGGTTTTCTGCTAACAATTAGTGGACATTTTGTGTATTTACAGCACCTAACAAGTTGATGTCAGCCTAAACGGAAGACATCAAAACAGTGCCAGGGGGAAAGTTCTGACGAATTTTCTTACACACACACCTCTGCGTACTTCAAAATCTCTCTCATTTAATTCTTGGGTAACCATAAATTTGTATGAGTGCATGTGGAGATGTCTCTGCAGGTTTCTTCTTATACTGCTATCAGACATTTACTGGGCAGCTGCATGTTTAAATGCTGAACGCTTCGGAGACAGCCGGTCGGCGGCTCTCAGAGGCACCACGTCTTCCGGCGCTGTTACAGCCCGAGATCGGCCAGTAGAAGTTCTTTTCAGTGCAGCACCTAGTGCTCCGAAGTTTGATACCCAAAGTCGAATAGCTCACCTATCAGGAACAGAATAGTGTCGACCAAGTTCGAACCAAATGTGAAATGCTCGCTGAGTAGTAACCACAGAATCACCATTATCAATATACTCCTCCATAATAAAGGC
Source organism: Schistocerca serialis cubense (assembly GCF_023864345.2). NCBI lineage: Eukaryota > Metazoa > Arthropoda > Insecta > Orthoptera > Acrididae > Schistocerca > Schistocerca serialis. The sequence continues at coordinate 430,383,843 of NC_064642.1, forward strand.
ATGATGCTCACCTGGCCAAGCAGTTGTGCCTACTGGAAATGAGACCCTCTTCACATCAGTATATTGACTGCAACTGTCACAGCGACCTCTCCAAATACGGGAGGTGAGTTTGCCGGACCCTGTGGCCTGTAGAAGCCTTTTCCTTCGCACGGAACTGTAAACGCATGCGCTTCATTTCGTCCAAGTGCCGTCGTAAAGAAACTACTCTTACTCGAACAGATGTATATCGCCGACATCGTTAATGTGGAAGCAGTGCAGTGGTTCACACAACTGATGCCTACACAGTTCGACCATGTCCAACAGTGTTCTTGCTGCTATTTCGCTACGGTATTGCTGGTCGGCGAGCGAATGCTGAAGCAAGTGTGCTATTTGACCAAAGTTTGCTCCAATTTTTGACAATTTCCGGGCGTCTGCTAAAATTTATCCGAGAGAGACGGGGTGAGGGAAAGACTTATTCGGGGGAGCCGGGCTGAGGGAAAGACCACAATTGTCACTTTTAGGGTTTTGTCAATCGGTAAAAACCGATCCCTTATAGGTCAACTTTCTTGTCGGCTATCTGTCTGTCAGCCCAACTGTCAAAACCCCTTTTTCTCAGGAACGGCTAGACGTATCAAGTTGAAATGTATGTTACATACCGTCTACGTTCCCTTGGTGGTGAAGCTTTTAAGTCAATGCAGTCAAAAAATAAGTCATGTCACATATTTTGATACTCGCCAACTCACTCGTGAAAAAATCATCGGTAGTCTCGACTCCCAGGATAATTAAGTTTGTACGGAAACCTCAGAGCGCGAATCCTACTTGCAAACAGCCAATTTGTTTTATAAATGAGTTGGCTAGTTTCGAGAAGCCCTAATATGTCTCCATACGAACAGCCAGAACTGTCTACACGAGATGTTTAAGGAAACACGGAAATTCACTTCTGGAGATACAAAATATACCAAGTATATGACAGTGAACTGATAGTTCTGTTAGCAAAGGTTACTCCGTAACTACGAGACATGATCTGACGATGGGCGACATTGGACGAATGCGGACATTTTGAAATAAAAAACAGCGATCAACGGACAGAAAAAGCCTATTTTTTGTAAGTAAGGATCGCAAATAAATCCCTATCTGTGCTTGCTGAGTAGTAACCACAGAATCACCATTATCAATACACTCCTCCTTAATAAAGAGGAGGTTCATTTTTCCAGTGTACCAGAATTCTGTAATGAATAAAACTTGTATATTCCATGTTCCATGTTGGTGGGGGGCTTGAGAGAAGGAGTAGAACGACGGAACCAGCCTTTGCGGATGCCCCACCAGTGGAGGGAGAAAGCAGAAGAGGTGCAGCGGACATGTAATTTACTTGCCCCGCCAGCCACACCGTTTGATGCTCCAGAGTTTCGAATAGTATGATCTGCTGACTAAATAAAAGAGAATTTCGAAATAAAGCCTTCTATGGCCGATTGATAGTATTATCGGAGTAATTTTCTTTTTTTTTTTTTTTTTTTTTTTTTTTTGTCATCAGTCTACTGACTGGCTTGATGCGGCCCGCCACGAATTCCTTTCCTGTGCTAACCTCTTCATCTCAGAGTAGCACTTGCAACCTACGTCCTCAATTATTTGCTTGACGTATTCCAATCTCTGTCTTCCTCTACAGTTTTTGCCCTCTACAGCTCCCTCTAGTACCATGGAAGTCATTCCCTCATGTCTTAGCAGATGTCCTATCACCCTGTCCCTTCTCCTTATCAGTATTTTCCACATATTCCTTTCCTCTCCGATTCTGCGTAGAACCTCCTCATTCCTTACCTTATCAGTCCACCTAATTTTCAACATTCGTCTATAGCACCACATCTCAAATGCTTCGATTCTCTTCTGTTCCGGTTTTCCCACAGTCCATGTTTCACTACCATACAATGCTGTACTCCAGACGTACATCCTCAGAAATTTCTTCCTCAAATTAAGGCCGGTATTTGATAGTAGTAGACTACTCTTGGCCAGAAATGCCTTTTTTTGCCATAGCGAGTCTGCTTTTGATGTCCTCCTTGCTCCGTCCGTCATTGGTTATTTTACTGCCTAGGTAGCAGAATTCCTTAACTTCATTGACTTCCTGACCATCAATCCTGATGTTAAGTTTCTCGCTCTTCTCATTTCTACTACTTCTCATTACCTTCGTCTTTCTCCGATTTACTCTCAAACCATATTGTGTACTCATTAGACTGTTCATTCCGTTCAGCAGATCATTTAATTCTTCTTCACTTTCACTCAGGATAGCAATGTCATCAGCGAATCGTATCATTGATGTCCTTTCACCTTGTATTTTAATTCCACTCCTGAACCTTTCTTTTATTTCCATCATTGCTTCCTCGATGTACAGATTGAAGAGTAGGGGCGAAAGGCTACAGCCTTGTCTTACATCCTTCTTAATACGAGCACTTCGTTCTTGATCGTCCACTCTTATTATTCCCTCTTGGTTGTTGTACATATTGTATATGAGCCGTCTCTCCCTATAGCTTACCCCTACTTTTTTCAGAATCTCGAACAGATTGCACCATTTTATATTGTCGAACGCTTTTTCCAGGTCGACAAACCCTATGAAAGTGTCTTGATTTTTCTTTAGCATTGCTTCCATTATTAGCCGTAACGTCAGAATTGCCTCTCTCGTCCCTTTACTTTTCCTAAAGCCAAACTGATCGTCACCTAGCGCATTCTCAATTTTCTTTTCCATTCTTCTGTATATTATTCTTGCAAGCAGCTTCGATGCATGAGCTGTTAAGCTGATTGTGCGATAATTCTCGCACTTGTCAGCTCTTGCCGTCTTCGGAATTGTGTGGATGATGCTTTTCCGAAAGTCAGATGGTATATCGCCAGACTCATATATTCTACACACCAACGTGAATAGTCGTTTTGTTGCCACTTCCCCCGATGATTTTAGAAATTCTGATGGAATGTTATCTATCCATTCTGCCTTATTTGACCGTAAGTCCTCCAAAGCTCTTTTAAATTCCGATTCTAATACTGGATCCCCTATCTCTTCTAAATCGACTCCTGTGTCTTCTTCTATCACATCAGACAAATCTTCACCCTCATAGAGGCTTTCAATGTATTCTTTCCACCTATCTGCTCTCTCCTCTGCATTTAACAGTGGAATTCCCGTTGCACTCTTAATGTTACCACCGTTGCTTTTAATGTCACCAAAGGTTGTTTTGACTTTCCTGTATGCTGAGTCTGTCCTTCCGACAATCATATCTTTTTCGATGTCTTCACATTTTTCCTGCAGCCATTTCGTCTTAGCTTCCCTGCACTTCCTATTTATTTCATTCCTCAGCGACTTGTATTTCTGTATTCCTGATTTTCCCAGAACATGTTTGTACTTCCTCCTTTCATCAATCAACTGACGTATTTCTTCTGTTACCCATGGTTTCTTCGCAGCTACCTTCTTTGTACCTATGTTTTCCTTCCCAACTTCTGTGATGGCCCTTTTTAGAGATGTCCATTCCTCTTCAACTGTACTGCCTACTGCGCTATTCCTTATTGCTGTATCTATAGCGTTAGAGAACTTCAAACGTATCTCGTCATGCCTTAGTACTTCCGCATCCCACTTCTTTGCGTATTGATTCTTCCTGACTAATGTCTTGAACTTCAGCCTACTCTTCATCACTACTATATTGTGATCTGAGTCTATATCTGCTGCAGGGTACGCCTTACAATCCAGTATCTGATTTCGGAATCTCTGTCTGACCATGATGTAATCTAATTGAAATCTTCCCGTATCTCCCGGCCTTTTCCAAGTATACCTCCTCGTCTTGTGATTATTCAACAGGGTATTCGCTATTACTAGCTGAAACTTGTTGTAGAACTCAATTAGTCTTTCTCCTCTTTCATTCCTTGTCCCAAGCCCACATTCCCCTGTAACCTTTTCTTCTACTCCTTCCCCTACAACTGCATTGCAGTCGCCCATGACTATTAGATTTTCGTCCCCCTTTACATACTGCATTACCCTTTCAATATCCTCATACAATTTCTCTCTCTGTTCATCTTCAGCTTGCGACGTCGGCATGTATACCTGAACTATCGTTGTCGGTGTTGGTCTGCTGTCGATTCTGATTAGAACAACCCGGTCACTGAACTGTTCACAGTAACACACCCTCTGCCCCACCTTCCTATTCATAACGAATCCTACACCTGTTATACCATTTTCTGCTGCTGTTGATATTACCCGCTACTCATCTGACCAGAAATCCTTGTCTTCCTTCCACTTCACTTCACTGACCCCTACTATATCTATATTGAGCCTTTGCATTTCCCTTTTCAGATTTTCTAGTTTCCCTACCACGTTCAAGCTTCTGAAATTCCACGCCCCGACTCGCAGAACGTTATCCTTTCGTAGATTATTCAATCTTTTTCTCATGGCAACCTCCCCCTTGGCAGTCGGCTCCCGGAGATCCGAATGGGGGACTATTCCTGAATCTTTTGGCAATGGAGAGATCATCATGACACTTCTTCAATTACAGGCCACATGTCCTTTGGATACACGTTACGTGTCTTTAATGCAGTGGTTTCCATTGCCTTCTGCATCCTCACGTCGTTGATCATTGCTGATTCTTCCGCCTTTAGGGGCAATTTCACACCCCTAGGACAAGAGGGTGCCCTGAACCTCTATCTGCTCCTCCGCCCTCTTTGACAAGGCCGTTGGCACAATGAGGCTGACTTTTTATGCCGGAAGTCTTCGGCCACCAATGCTGATTATTTATCAAAATTTAAGCAGTGGTGGGGATCGAATCCAGGTTCGAAGACATTTTGATTATGAATCAAAGACGCTACCCCCCCCCCCCCCCTCTCCCCCTTTTTTGTTTTTTGTTCGTTGTGTTTGTCCGTTGCGGACGTCGCAAGACATCCTGTTCAAGTTCGGTGGTTGATCCATCCACTCAGTTTTTTTATTACAGAGGCCAACCGGCTCTCTGACCGAACACGCTGAGCTACCGCGCCGGCTGTCCTAGATCATCGGAGTATGCTGTACTTTATTCATCTAAGTTTAACCATCATGTAAACAGACATATGCTGTGTCATTAGTCATGTGCTGCATTGCTGTGGCAAGCGATGATAGTTCTACCATGGGTGTAGGATCAGCTTGGTACAGCGATGCGCCACAGTGGCGTAGCACGCCGCTATAAGAGCCCTGCCGCACTGGGATGCCAATGCAACTCTGCTAGCAGAGACGACAGACATAAGCATGGAACGCAATAGAGCCTGCGAAATCGCGTATCTGTTACAAATCACTGTGATTGTGAAGTCACAGATATCACAATAATAACTTCACTGAATCTGACTGTGATTTCAGTCACAACTAGGAGTCGCAAGTAGCATTTAACATTCGACGCGGAGTGCCATCTGTTGGCCGAATTTCGTACTTCTTTCTGTGAACCTTGTTTCCGCTAATGAGTGTTGCTGCGATTTCAGTGATAAGTCGCCCAGTAGCAACTGAAATGTGCAGTCCACATTCAACGCCGTGTGCCATCTGATGGCGTACGTTAGTACTACGGTTTTCCCTTGCGACACGCTGTGATTTCCGCCGGCCGGAGTGGCTGAACGGTTCTAGGCGCTACCTTCTGGAACCGCACTACCGCTAGGGTCGCAGGTTCGAATCCTGCCTCGGGCATGGATGTGTGTGATGTCCTTTGGTTAGTTAGGTTTAAGTAGGTTTAAGTAGTTCTAAGTTCTAGGGGATGATGACCTCAGATATTAAGTCCCATAGTGCTCAGAGCCATTTTTTTTTGTGATTTCTGTGACAAGTCACAACTAGAAGTCTCAAGTAGCAACTAATAAGCGCAATTACTATTAGATGCCGTTTGCCATCTGCTCATCTACGTTCGTACTTCGTTCTAAGAACCTTGTGTCTCACGATATGAATGTATTACATACTAGTGGTCGAAGAAATTAACGATGAAGCTGATAAGCCACGAGAAAAATTTTGTACCCGGTTGAGATTTGGTGCAACCAACGATTGTGAATGCCTAGTAAATGTAGTGCTAATAGATAGATCTATAGTATAGCCTGGAATTTTCGTGACATATTGAAACACTCTTTTTCATCATAAAAGCTAAAACTGCAGGGTAGTTCCAAGAAAAAGATAATGGATAAAGCTCTGATAAACATATTGATGCGTATTACACACATATATATCGTACATAACCACTAAAAATGCAGTCTAGTGTATGCTATGTAACTTTTACCAAATGTTTAACAACTGTATTCACAAGACGGATATTTTTTTCCGACAGTACAATACGCACTTAAACTTTTGTCTGTGATTTCAAACATTGCACTAATACTCATGACAATGTCGACTTTTAACTGTAATATCAGTACTTTCCACTTTTTTCACTTGCACATCATCAACCTTAAAACGCGCAACCTTCCGACCTAACGTAGATCTTGGGCTACCCTACAGGTAAGTCTGTCATCAAAGCCATTTCAAGGCGGGAGGGATGGATGGACGCATCAAAATCACACTCTAGAAAGTTTTTATCATTATTCACACAGCTGAAAATTTTGGGATATGGGATGGCTTACACAAGGTGAAAATGTAATTTTAATTGTTCACTCGCACTGTTGTTCACATTTATTTATCATCACTTTCAAAACTCATAATGACCTCAATGACACTGTAGCAGTACTCATATTGCACGCTTATGTTATCTATCATGGCTCTTTCAAGATGCGAATTTTTCAAGAGTCATCTTGAATCTTCACGATTATCTCTTCTAGATGTGGAGGGGTTCGCAGAGCAGCCAAAATCACGAGGATTGTTAAACTTTTATACTGCTACTAATTACTACCAATACAAGTCACATTATACAACTGCTAATATTTCTGGTAATGAAAGCTGTCGAGTGAGGGGAGAAGGCTTCACACTTTGCACAAATGATGTCACTACGTCACTCACAAACATAGAAACTAACCTTACTTCCGATGAGGACGGTGTAAGGACGCTGTGACAATTTATCCACCTCTTCTGTCAATGATATTTTGAATTATCGCTCTATCGAGTGACTGAAAATGTGGTTCAAATGCCTGTGAACGTAACAACGTGGTTAGAATCCGTATGGTAAACATGAACTCTTATGGTACTGTGTGGTAATTTGTTCATAAATGGTTCAAATGGCTCTAAGCATTATGGGACTTAACAAATGGTTCAAATGGCTCTGAGCACTATGGGACTCAACTGCTGAGGTCATTAGTCCCCTAGAACTGAGAACTAGTTAAACCTAACTAACCTAAGGACATCACAAACCTCCATGCCCGAGGCAGGATTCGAACCTACGACCGTAGCGGTCTTGCGGTTCCAGACTGCAGCGCCTTTAACCGCACGGCCACTTCGGCCGGCTGGGACTTAACAACCGAGGTCATCGGTCCCCTACACTTAGAACTACTCAAACCTAACTAACCTAAGGACATCATACACATCCATACCTGAGGAAGGATTCGAACTTGCGACCGTAGCAGCAGCGCGGTTCCGGACTGGAGCGCCTAGAACCTCTCGGCCACAGCGGCCGGCGTGGTAGTTTGTGTTATGATTCTCATCATCACAATATCAATATTTTCACACTTGTTCCATTAATACAAAATCATAGCCAAAGGGCCGGCCGCTGTGGCCGAGCGGTTCTAGGTGCTTCAGTCCTGAACCGCGCTGCTGCTACGGTCGCAGGTTCGAATCCTGCCTCGGGCATGGATGTGTGTGATGTCCTTAGGTTAGTTAGGTTTAAGTACTTCTAAGTCTAGGGAACTGATGACCTCAGATGTTAAGTCCCGTAGTGCTCAGAGCCATTTGAACCATTTTCAAAGCCAAAGGAAGAACATAAGTAAAACGCACTTGCTACTGACTGTTTGTTTATATGAAATTATGGCTGTGGGCAGGTGTATCATTCGTATATCATGTAACAGCTGAGGAAGAATAGTTGGAAATATTAATAATACCATTTCACGCAACTTTTTGTCAATTGGTTCATTGAAACGTTATCCGTAAGTCCTGGCAAGTAATCACCTACACACGCGGGAAACATATTTTTTTGTTGCATTTACACAGTTCACTTCTTACTTGCGACTAATGACAGTGTAATATCTACCAATGATAAATCGCGTAATTCGCAGAAATCGCCGAAGCCACAGATATCGCGTAAATCGCAGTTAAGAATCGCAGTTACCGAAATGTAGTATTCCTGGAAATCACTGATAGCGGAAAATGGCAGTTTAACCCACCCCTGCCTGGCACCTACCTGAGTGTGGCAGCTTTGCCGGCTGAGCGGCCGCCACAAAGTCCTGCCGGCAGGCCTGCCAACCTGGGGGCGCTACCAGCGGAACACACGCCGGCTCACGGACGCCCCCGCAGCTGAACGCCATCAGACCTGCCGAGAGCTACCTGCTGCACGCCCGCACTTCATTATTTTCGCCCACGTGAGCACTAAGGATAGTTTTATCTGCGACATTCAGATGAGATCAGCACCCGGGGACACTCCATCTCAGGACACTCAAAACGTGAACTGGAGAAAAAAGTGTTGGGAACTAAGATCGTCATTAATGAAGCTAAGTTCAAAGGATAAGCCCCTCTGTATTACAATCACGTTCGAGCTACTTGTAATAACGCACCTTCTGGACTCTGGACGGATGGAAATCGTGAATCCAGTCACAAGAACTTTACGCCACAGACAAAGCATATTTTACTATACGGGCTATGGAAGTTTTACTCAGAACCTGCTTCTAGATCGGATTAGCACAGCTACATGTCCTGCTGCAGAAAGTGACGTTAATGTGTCCAATACATCAGACACGCTAGAAGTATTTTGGGAAATCACATATGTAAGCAAATGAGGCAGTATATGTAAACTAAAGGGGGATCACTGCTGTCAGCTGCACTGGGACATTTAGCGGAATCAGCAGCGACGAGAGAAAAATCCCATGCTTAACAGGCAGCTGCGGTAACCATTGCACTAACAAGGAAATAGCGTTATTATAATGTCCAATGAACGTGCCTGAAGCTACAGGTACTGTAAATGTATAATTTCAGTAATTTCGTTTGGTAGTGTGTGGAGTCATACGAAACCAGAAAAATATTCTTAGATCAGTACAGTGTAGTACTCGTTGCTCGTCAATAACTTTTCTAGCTTTCTCAAGAATGTTCCTATTTCGTTCTAAGAAACTTTTACCTCACGTTATGATAAGAATATTGCCAACAGCATATACAGTGTCATGTATTTAGAAGAAAACAACTGAATTGTTTTTTCTGATCATATATCTTAAAAATATGTTTCTGCAAGAAAATTTTGTAGAATGCGGAACAGGCAACAGAAAATCACTAATGATTTACTGAATAAAAGATGGTTCCAAATATAAATAACTGTGTCGTAAGTTGCGTACTTAGGCGAAAACTTGGCTTCGGTGGGGGATTTTTCCTTGACTGCTTTTATTACATCCGTTTTACCCATCGGTTAGAGCACAGGAATGGGGACTCACAAATGTAGATGGTCTGTTATTATATTAAATTTAATCTTTGTGAGGAATGGAACAAAATTAAAGCAGTAATTCCATTAATTGGTATACATTCTGCATGAATATACAGTATATTCTACATGAACAGTTCCTTACTCGACCAAAATGAATGCTAGAATTGGGAATATAGGTTGTTACTAACCTCAGAAGATTAATGGAACTTAAAACCCATGTGTAGACGAGAGGCACAAGGACGGAAATTTAGAGAAAAAAACACTTGATAGAGGTTTTGGGGTTCCCTAACTCAATCGGGGGAAAAAAAGACCTTTACACGAGCACTCTGTTGTCCATCTATCTGTCTGTCTGTCTGTCCCCTTTTTCTCAGGAACGAGTAGAGGTATCAAGTTGAAATTTATGTCAAATACTGTGGTCTACGGTCCCTTGGCAGTGCAAAAAATTTAAGCTTCAAGGTCAATGCATATAAAAGGTGCGACGATTTATGTCACATATTTTGATACTCACAAACTATGTACGGAACACTCAGTGCCCGACTTTTATTTATTTTTTATTTTTTTAACTCTTGTTGGCACCAAATGTTTAGGAATATTGGCAATAACATATACAGTGTCATGTATTTAGACGAAAACAACTGAAAGGTTTTTTCTAACCATTGTAGGCTGTATGTAATTCATAGTGACAGGCCAATAGTGACTTTTGGAGGGCGAGATGGTAGCATAGATTGATATATCTTTCGCGCTGCGCTGCGGATTACTGTAAACAGTACTGAAACACGTGTTATTTGTCGGAATGTTGTACGATATATCTGCAGATGCTGGAAAGGATACGCTGACAAGTGGTCTGTTCGGTCGCAATATCCTTTCCGTAATCCGGAGTGAGCTCCATATGGCGATACAAGAGTTTCATGAATAACGTCCAACCGTATTTTGGCGGTCTGAGGTAGCTTGCTGAACTGGCAGTGCGATATGAAATTCAGTTCCTCTACGTCTTACGCTCTTGAAATACAAATATACAGGGATGATTATAAGAAGTCACCGCTATGCTGCCACGAAGTATCTACCGTAAAAGAAATTACTGCTTTGGTCATCATATTTAACGGTGGCGACGTATTGCAGTACTTGTCGGGGCAGTTTTGGGTTTGTCCTAGTAACTATATTTCTGTTGTTTCTATGGTTTTCACGTACGTCGTCGCGAACAGAATACCTGAACAAGAACATTATCAAATATCGAAGTATTGACATTGCGCACGTAGAGAACGTACCTGAATATCAAATTAGTTGAGAAAACGGTTGGAAGAAAACTGCACAGTTATCAACCAAGCTCTGGTCACAGATCGAATGATGAGCATCGTATATAGTTCACTATTATGTCCATAATATCATTGATTAGTACTAAAATAATTTAGCGCAAATTGGTTTCTTAATACGAGTAACTGCTGACACGACGTATCAGTATAATTGTAGAAATATTTAGGAGTTTTTTTACTATAATTAACACGCTGAGATCATAGAAAAACGTTCTACTGTGCGGGGTGCGTCATAATTAATATCGAAAATTGCCACGGTGTAACATTTCTGCTTTCTAACTGTGTGCGTATGTGTGCGTGTGTGTGTGTAGAGCGTAAGCGCACGATACTAATTACTGAAAAATGTGATTACTTAAGCCTCGAGTGGTGTGTTGCCTGGCGTCACAGTGGGCAGTTTTCAGCACCTCAATAACAGGCAAAAATAAAGCCAATAAAAATTACCCGTCAAATGAACTACTAAATTTTGTCCGAATCCAAATTACTTCAATGAAAGTCCACTGTAGATTCATATAGCTAACTTGCGAAACGAAACTCAGAATACAAAAATGTTTCACGTACAGTTATATCGCATTGTTCACTGAAATGTACTTTGTTTAACAATAAAATAACTTCCAAACTGAATGAAGCTGTCTGACCTAATCTCTGATTAACTGTGTAATGACATTTTTCTGTAAATACAGTGTAACTGGATGATTATGGCAATGAACTATTCTTGCACTTACCTTTGCACAGTAAAGATTCTCTCGCAAGTGGAGCACAGTAAACAGTGCCGCTGCAAAGCTAAATTAAAATTGGAACTAAAAATGATATACAAAAGCGTGTGTAGCGCAACGTGCAATGCGGACACAGCTATTAGTATTTCCATAATTTTGGGTGCTAATGTTTTGGAAATGAATTTTCTGAAATAACTTTGTAGTACAGAATTACTTTATAACTTGACTTTCAAGAACGGTAGCAATATTAACTTTACACAAAAATGACTGGGTTTAGAAACAGCTCAAGTAGGTTGACTATTAAAAAAAGAAAAAAAAAACTTCATACAAAAGATTAACCTACCGAAAATGATCTCTATTTTTTCACAGAATGTATATGTGGGGTAGGAGAACTATCTTCCCTAGCTGTGAGCAATCCATGAGATATGTTTCACACAAATTTCGGTACGACAATTAATTTTTTGCAATAGGGTGCTCACTACGCGCAAGTATTCAAAGCTGCAGCTTACCTCGAATCACAGTTATTCACAGTAATCTATCCCAGACCCATAAATACTCGGTCGCAGGTTCGAATCCTACCTCGGGCATGGAAGTGTGTGATGTCCGTAGGTTAGTTAGGTTTTTAGTAGTTCTAAGTTCTAGGGGACTGATGACCTGAGACGTTAAGTCCCATAGTGCTCAGAGCCATTTGAAGCAACCCATAAATACTCTCATCATCGTCTTATTCAATCATTTCCAGCAAATCTGTATTCAGTATTTAGCAGCTCAATTCTAGATAAAAATTCCGTAACCATTCAGTTCCGCGTCTGCTTCCTAACAAACTTCGGCTAATAATAATGCTCTCTCTGTCTGCGCCCTCGGGCAGAGGCTGTGTGACAACACACCAAAGATCGTGGATCAACATGGCGTGCTCTCAGATGTGTGCATATCGATATATCGGATGAAAATATGCGATAATAAAAGCAAAAAAGATTGCAGTAAACATGGGTTTGCCAACGGGCTGTTCGTGATACAGTTGAGAATTTATGGTCGCAAGCCACCGTTTACTTCAGTACGAAATATTACCCCAAGTAGAACAAAAGTATTTTTAGTACATCTTTCCCGATTAAATTCCGACATAATTAATTTCTTTTCCGTTCTACCTTCACAAGAAATACGATATTGCTTGAGCGCGTTACACATTACAATTTAGTGAACTACACTCGTGCCTGTTAAAGTAGGTGTTTCACATGTCGCCATCGCATTTTGATACAATACTAGACTTACCTCTCCAGTAACTTACGAATTATTTCAAACAGATCCGGATCGTCTGCTAAATCTTGACGAGACTGTACCATTCGCTGTCCTAGTTTTTCAACAGTATCAAAGACAGTATTGTACACTTAACTTTTGAGATGATCCCAGACATAGCGCTGAGGGCCGGTGTCCTCGGAGGCCAAGGTATAAGACCTGCTAGAACTGTCCGTCTAACACCATAATGGCGCGTAACATTCCGTTTTTCATCAGCAGCAGTATGTGCTTGAGCCCCATCCACTAAATTCACCAGTCATGGGTAAAATTTCGGACCAATTAGGTAGGGTCCTGATCGAAAAGTTTACATTTCAAATACATTCGCACTAACTAGGACTATACTGAAGTCAGTGGCAACTCTAACCACACATGGGCCCATTGTGAACTCACTTTGCTGGAATGTTTTCACTTCCATTACCGTAAACGTTGACCCGTGTCAGTTTCCGCTCTAAATTATGATACTTCCTGTGTATCGTGAAAAATGTCAAAGCTGTTAGAAAGATAGGTGTCATGTATATTTTATATTGTTTTACTCTCAGATACGTGGTTCCCAGTCATGGAAATCCTAAGAGACGGATTAAAGGAAATTAAATTCGTTTCAGGAGATTTATGTGTGTATATGTCCCGTTTCCTATACTTCTGCTGACAGTTCATTGCATAATTTTCCTGTGTTGAATCGGCAGTCGTCCGAGCATGATCATGTCAACGTACTAATGCATTCGTGTAACCAATTTAAGATATTTGTGTGTACAGTCATATACGTACAGACAGTTATCATTATAGTAGGAACTCGTGAAACAATACGCCTGAAATGGCGTGGGCTACATATAGCCTGTGGACCGTTTGCGCTAATTGATACCAGTTATATAAAATGTATAATGAGGGACGAAACACGAACCTAATAATCTGCTTAAAACTAGACCTCATATATTCGACAATATGTAAATCGGGTTGTCGAACGGTCCAGGACTGGCGTTGATGCTATCGGTCAGAACGTGTGTAGACGTAATAGCGTGAACTAGGCGCTGTCGTCTACATGAAGCCCCTGGTAAGGACCTACATCTGTGTATTACGATACAGTTTCTCATGTAACAAGTCCATAATTATAATAAATGCGCTTCGTAGCCGTCAGCATAGATGGCTGCCATGCGGAGAACCTGGGTTCTATTTCCGCTACTACCAAGGATTTTTTATTAACAGGAAGACTGGTAGGGGGTCCACTATGCCTCATAATGCCAATTGGGGAGCTCCTTGACCGAGCAGTAGCGGCTCCGCCGTCTGGAAAGTCTGCAAAACCGGCGTTAGAGCGGTGTGCAGACCACATGTCCCTCCACACCGCATCCGAATGATGCCGCGAGGCGGTCGATGACGGGGCGGCCGGTAGACATCCTACGAGCTTTAACTGGCGAGGAGCTCACATAATTATAATAACCAGTACCGACTAACCACCACGTCTGTCTCCACCAGTGGCATTATTCGACTGCGCTATGGATGGGCACGGAGTCAGTCCACCGCTCTGCCGGCCGTGCCGGCCGCTGGTGGCCGAGCGGTTCTGGCGCTACAGTCTGGAACCGCGCGACCGCTACGGTCGCAGGTTCGAATCCTGCCTCGGGCATGGATGTGTGTGTTGTCCTTAGGTTAGTTAGGTTTAAGTAGTTCTAAGTTCTAGGGGACTTATGACCTCAGCAGTTGAGTCCCATAGTGCTCAGAGCCATTTGAACCATTTGAACCTGCCGGCCGTTGTCAGTTTCCCAGATCTTCGAACGGCTACTTCTCGCTGAAGTAGCTTCTCACATGGTATCACGAAGCTGAGAGTATTTAATTTCAGTCCTTCCACCAAGGAAGAATCCCTAGCAGCACTAGAAACTGAAGCCAGGTCTTCCAAATAGCAGTCATGCACGCTGACGTCCGCCATTCGTCCTCGGGTACTAACTACGATGTATCATAACAAAAACGTCCTTCAGCATCCAGGAATTAGCGGTAGAAGTCAGGCATTCGACATGTAAGCCTGTTTTGTATGTTCGCAATCCAGAAACGAGGTGGTAAATTACTCATCTAAGACGACTCATTAATGAGCCGTAAGGAGAAGAGAGAACTCCACAGACGTGATAAAACCGACAGGGGACTGAACTCCGAAACCAAACACATATAGACACGATTTGTTCACCACAGTGAAACCAGCAGTTCTAGGGTATATCTACCCCTGTAATAAATTAAGGAAAAAGCCTCATAAATATTACGAGTACCTCTTACGCGCGAAAGACGAAGGGCCTGCGAAACCTAACAGTGATACACGTCAGTTTGGAAAGGTTTACTGATAAAGAATTGGCAGATATGCCCCTCATGTAAGGGATTAATAAAGTCACGGAAGAGCGAACAAAGATGCTGTGCTGAGGTGAACCCGCAGTGAAAGCAACAACATTACAATGCTTCTGAATCTGCAACTTTTGAAACTTTTCATGAGGAAACCTATCCTCAGTGCTGTGTATCACTGTTAATGTACAACTAACAATAAGACGGCCGGAAAAAGAACAGACCAGTTGTAAATGCAAGCTTGAGGGCGGAAAATAAAGTAAGCATTACTGTTGTCAATAGCAAGAAAGTGAATGTAACAAGTTTGTTTCCAAGCAAAGACGCACGGTGCATACCGTCGACATTTGAACTGCTGTGAAGTTATTTTCAGAACAATACAGCTACAAAAACGCACCTCCATAACTATGTTTGGAGTGCTGGTCGGGAGCACAGTTACACAAATTACTAAACTGTAAATTTTTTTTTTCGTAATAATATTAAGTGAAATGAAGATATTCTATGAAGGAAAAACATTCATTAATGATTATAATGATGTAGCTAGCCGAGGAAGCTGTAAAAGGTTAGCGAGAGGCAGGGCTGAAGGGGAGATGGAGGTCCCTTCAAAAGCAAAAAATAAAAAAAAATGAAAATAGAAAAATAAAAGAAATAAAAATAAAATAAAAATATGAAAAGGAACAAAATAAAATATTTATAAAAGAAATAAAAGAAAGGTCGCTAAAGCACGCAGGTGCAATGGCTTTCGACTCAGAGAGAAGGCGGTTTTCCTCCTCCTCCAGTGATTCCTGAACGAAGCATTCACTATTTATGAATGAAATTTATTGCAGAACTCAATTAGACTTTCTACTTTCTCATTCCTACCACCAAGCCCATATTCTCCTGTAACCCTTTCTTTTACTCCTTCCCCTACTACCGAATTCCAGTCTTTAGTGACTATTAGATTTTGATCTCCCTTTAGGTACTGAATTACCCGTTCAATATCCTCGTATGCTCTCTCCATCTTTTCATGTTTTACTTGCGACGTCGGTATCTATACCTGAACTATCGCTGTAGGTGTTGGTTTTCTGTTGATTCTGATGAGAACAAGCCCATCACCCACCGGTTCACAGTAACTCACTCTCTGCCATACTTTCCTATACGTAACAAATCCGATTCCAACCATACCATTTTCTACTGCTATTGATATTACTTTATATTAATCTAAACAGAAAACTAATATTTACTATCAAAACCAGTCTTAATCACAAATTATTTATTCCGGTGACTGGTTTCGACCACCGCTGTGGTCATCTTCTGACCTACAAGTCAAATACAAAGTTTGATCAGAGGGCTACATACATTAAAGAAAAATATATAAAGCATATAAAGCTACAAAGTTATGAAACGATTAATTACCAGTGAGCATGAACCTCCTTCTGGTGGTAAAGCACTACTGGAGAAACCACTGCACGTCTTACTATATATACTGGAGGCTCCGCCCACTTCTGACAGAATGATGTCATCGCTAACCATTGGATTATAGGTCGAATAACAACGTAAAATTTCTTAGTTAAAAGAACATTGACAAAAAAGAAGAATAAACACACATAAAACTTAGCTTGTTCAACAGCTATTGTCAGTTAAGAAGCGTTAAACATGTAGGATAAATGAACATCGTTTTGACAGTAATATTATATAGTATATTATATATAGTAAGACGTGCAGTGGTTTCTCCAGTAGTGATTTACCACCAGAAGGAGGTTCTTGCTCGTTGGTAATTCATCGTTTCATAACTTTGTAGCTTTATATACTTTTATATTTTCCTTTAATGTATGTAGCCCTCTGATCAAACTTTGTATTTGACTTGTACGAGCCGGCCGCGGTGGTCCAGTGGTTCTAGGCGCGCAGTCCGGAACCGCGGGACTGCTACGGTCGCAGGTTCGAATCCTGCCTCGGGCATGGATGTGTGTGATGTCCTTCGGTTAGTTAGGTTTAAGTAGTTCTAAGTTCTAGGGGACTGATGACCACAGAAGTTAAGTCCCATAGTGCTCAGAGCCATTTGAACCATTTTTTTGACTTGTGCGTCTGAAGATGACCACAGTTGTGGTCGAAACCGGTCACCGGAATAAATAATTTGTGATCAAGTCTGTTTTTGATAGGAAATATTAGTAATAACACTGATCACTGGTTGCTCCCACAACGTATTCAAAAGTAAATAAACAGAAAACGTTCTCTTGTTTCCATTTTGTTTCACTGACCTCCCAGTATATCTAAATTAACTCTTAGCATTTCCCTTTTTAGATTTCCTAGCTTCCGTATAACGTTCAAATTCCTTCTGGCATTCCACGCCCTGATTTGTAGAACGTTACCCTTTTGTTAGTTATTCAGTCTTCCTCTCACGACCCATTGGCAGACCCCTCCCAGTGATCCGAATGGGGGACTGACTCGGAATCTTTTGTCAATGGAGAGAACATCATAACACTTTTTCAAATACAGGGCACATGTCCTGTGGATACGCATTACCTGTCTTTAATGTAGCGTTCCTATAGCCTTCTACAGCCTTGTGTCGTTGATAACTGCTGATTCTTCAGCTTTTTAGGGGCAATTTGCCACGCCAACGGCAAAAGAGTGCCCTGAACCTCAGTTCATCCCTCCGTCCTCTTTTGACAAGGCCGTTGGTAGAATGAGAGTGACTTTTTAAGCCGGAAGTCTTCGACCACCATTGCTGATGATTGTTATTAAAACTTTAAGAAGTCAAGGCTCGAATCCGGAGCTGAGGATGTATTGGTTACTGACCACAGACGCTAACACAGACCACAGTTGCTGTCAGTAGATGTCAATATGGAATGTGTCTACCGCAACATGTAGTAGCAAACCACCACCACACTTAGTGCTTGTCAGCATATACATACGTCAAAAAAAGTTTTGCATTACTCCAGTTCCCAGAACTCCTGAGCGCAGAACTTGAATGTGGATATTGTATCACAGACACGGTCCCTTTGACTGTTGAGACATGTCACTAAACCCGCCCAAGGATGTAAACAACCATGCATGAGCAGCGTCTAAAACACGGAGGGGGTCCGGTAGCCGATCATTTCCAGTCATTCCACCAGGAAGGAGGTTCACGGCTCGCGTTGTCTGTAGTTCAACCATGCCTAGACGGTGGATGCCGCGGTTCGATCGCGTCCGCATTGTTACTTTGTGCCAGGAAGGGCTCTCAACAAGGGAAGCGTCCAGGCGTCTCAGAGTGAACCAAGCCGATGTTGTTCAGACATGGAGGAGATACAGAGAGACAGAACTGTCGATGACATGCCTCGCTCAGGTCGCCCAAGGGCTACTACTGCAGTGGATGGCCGCTACCTACGGATTATGGCTCGGAGGAACCCTGACGGCAACGCCAACATGTTGAATAATGATTTTGTGCAGCCACAGGACGCGTGTTACGATTCAAACTGTGCGCAATAGGCTGCATGATGCGCAACTTCACTCCCGACGTCCATGGCGAGGTTCATCTTTGCAACCACGACACCATGCAGCGTGGTACAGATGGGACCAACAACATGCCGCATGGACTGCTCAGGATTGGCATCACGCTCTCTTCACCGATGAGTGTCGCATATGCTTTCAATCATAAAATCGTCGGAGACGTGTTTGGAGGCAACCCGGTCAGGTGAAACGCCTTAGACACTCTCCAGCGAGTGCAGCAAGGTGGACGTTCCCTGATGTTTTGTGGTGGCATTATGTGGGGCTGACGTACACCGCTGGTGGTCATGGAAGGCGCCGTAACAGTTGTAGGATACGTGAATGCCATCCTCCGACCGATAATGCAACCATATCAGCAGCATACTGGCGAGGCATTTGTCTTCATGGACGACAATTCGCGCCCCCATCGTGCACATCTTGTGAATGACTTCATTCAGGATAACGACATCGCTCGACTAGAGTGGCCAGCATGTTATCCGGACATGAACCATATCGGACATGTCTGGGATAGATTGAAAAGGGCTGTTTATGGGCGACGTGAACCATCAACCGCTCTCAGGGATCTACGCCGAATCGCCGTTGAGGAGTGGGACAGTCTGGACCAACAGTGCCGTGATGAACTTGTGGATAGTATGCCATGGCGAATAGAGGCATGCATCAATGCAATAGGAGTCCTACTGGGTATTAGATGTACCTGTGTGTACAGCAATCTGGACCACCACCTCTGAAGGTCTCATTGTATGGTGGTTGGTTGGTTGTTTTTTGGGGAAGGAGACCAGACAGCGTGGTCATCGGTCTCATCGGATTGGGGAAGGAGACCAGACAGCGTGGTCATCGGTCTCATCGGATTAGGGAAGGATGGGGAAGGAAGTCGGCCGTGCCCTTTCAGAGGAACCATCCCGGCATTTGCCTGGAGTGATTTAGGGAAATCACGGAAAACCTAAATCAGGATGGCCGGACGCGGGATTGAACCGTCGTCCTCCCGAATGCGAGTCCAGTGTCTAACCACTGCGCGTGTATGGTGGTACAACATGCAATGTGTGGTTTTCATGAGCAATAAAAAGGGCAGGAATGATGATTGTGTTGATCTCTAATGCAACTTTCGGTACAGGTTCCGGAAATCCCGGAACCGAGGTGATGCAAAACTTTTTTTGATGTGCGTAGGTAGGAGTGAGGAGCGCGAGCGTACCACACTGGCATCGCATTCACAGCTCGAGAACATGTGCTACCTTTTGGTTTACATGTAGAGAAACTGCGTATGATTGCGCGGTGATTGTTCTCGTGGACTGTGTTCACACCAACTCTTCCAGCGGTTGTCGTCCATAAATTCTCTGTCCCTTCATCGCTCGTGAGACTCATTACGTGGCCCTGGAGGGGGAGGTAACGCGTCAGTGCTTCTATGGCAGGGAAGAATTGTTATTTCCCCCCCTAAAGCCGTAAATAAAAGCTAATTTTATTTCCTTTCCTTATATTCTCTCAGCCAACCAACAGCTCGGCGGTTATCAATAACTGAAGTGGGCTGCCGGGAGTAGCGATGATAAACATCGGCACTAGCCGTTGCTTCTCCACGCAGTGGGGAAGACCTCTTTTCGCGATTGCCGGACGTCGTGGCAAGAGAAAGGCTGCCACTTTTACGCGTTGTCAGCCGCCGCTTTCCGGGGGAAACTGTAGTACCGCGCTGAGCGATGGCCTCCGATTTGCTATAAATCGCCCAGATTCTCAACGGCTGGTATTACCATTATGGCTGCTATTATCGTGGACCGTGGCAAATAGCTACAGCTTTCGAATTTCCGGCTTCTTAGTGGCAATAGCGATAGTAGTAGTAGTAGTATACAGGGTGTCCCAGAAATGTTGCGACAGACGTCGAGGGGGTTGTAGAGGGTGTCTTGAGGAACTAACCGACAATAGAAACCTGTGTCCTGAAACGGCATCCAATGACGCTACAGACCGTCGAAGTTACAGTCACTGGCGTCTGCCACTAGGACACCCCTTTGGCAGCAAAGGTGACTTTGCACGCTGATGGATGGCAGGCAGACCGTCGCGAAATGTTGTTTGTTATTCAGTGATCGCGACTGATTGTCACAATCGCCAGTGGAGAAGATGGAACTCGCTGCTGCGTAGACAGGCCTTGTCTCCTATGAATGCGATGCTCCGTTGCAACACTGGATGACGGTTTCAGGGACGGGTTTCCATCCGCAGGTTATTTTTCTCCTGGAACCCTCTAGAATCTCCAATGTTTTTCCGCATACTGGAGAAAAATAAACTGCAGATGGGAACCCCTGACCCAAACCGTCATTCATTAAGACAACAGAGCATTGCATTCGTACGAGGCAAGACGTGTCTACGCAGCAGCTAGCTCAATCTTCCCCACTGGCGATCTGTCAATCAGTCACAATGACTGAATAACAAACAACATTGCGAAACTATTCGCCTTCGGTCCGTCTGTGTAGAAAGTCGCGTGTGTTGCCGAAGGGGTAGCCCAGTACGCCAGGAGCCGGCGCCTGTAACTTCGACGCCCTGTAGCATTGGTGGATGACGTTTCCAGACACCGGTTCCTTTCCTCGATTTGGTCCTCAAGACACTCTCTACACCCGCTCGAAGTCTGAGACACCTCTTAGTAGCAACAAGGATATTGGACAACATGCCGTAGTATTACAGTTTAAGAACGACACGACAAGAATGAAGTAATATATAGGCATTTACGTACTTACAAGTCTAGTTTGACAGGGAATGGACAGGTAGTCGTCCGTGACCTTTAAGTAGCCAACAGTCCGGCATCTACCTGAAGTAATTTAGGGAAACCACAGAAAACGGAAATGAATATGGCCGGATGAAGATTTGGCTTTCACCCACCCGAATACAAGGCCAGTCCGTTTCAACCATGTTATCTCATTCCGTTTGTATCTAGTGTAATGTTTTGCAAGGAAATTATTAAATAATATGAAAGGTCAGTGGTGCACTGTTCATTCATTTCTCGCTTGCGGTCACTGCGCCCACTATACACACATTACTCCAAAAGCTGAGTCGGCATCGCTCTGTTATGAGTAAGATATTGAACTCAGAAAGAAGATAAGGTGTTAATATTTTGCGAGAAAGGTTTGCAAGAAAAAAGGTAGAAATATGGAAAAAACATACTGAGAAGGTGTTACTTGAAAAGATAGATGTTTTACTATCATTATTATTATTTATTTGTGTTACATTTTTTACCAAACACCTATTCTGAGTTATCTAAGTAATCCTGCGCTATATAGGTACTTGTAAATTTTCTTTTTAAATAATTTCGTTTTAGTAATCTCTTTAGACGATTGTTTGTAGTCTTATTCCGTCGCAGAACATGCTTCATGTTTATTCCCTCTTGGTACAAGGTACAATTATTGAACTATATTTTAAAAAAACGGAAATTAGTTACAGACTACGGCGTACACACACTTTCTTCAACACGTAAACGTCACTACAGATATTCGGATTTAGGTTATGTCATGTTCGATATGCCTGCCATCATTGGCGATGATGTGGCCCATTCGAATAGCGAAATTCTGCATGACCCGCTGAAGTGTCGGAACATTATGCTGTCGATGACATCCTCAATGGCTGTTTTCAGCTCAGCAATGGTTTTAGGGTTATTGCTGTACACCTTGTTTTTGATATAGCCCCACGAAAAGGAGTCACATGTGTTCAGATCCGGAAAATATGGTGGCTAATCTAGGCCCATGCTAGTGGCCTCTGGGTACCCAAAGGCAGAATGCGGTCCCCAAAGTGCTCCTCCCGGACATCAAACACTCTCCTGTTTCGATGGGGTCGAGCTCCGTCTTATATGAACCACACTGTGTCGAAACCATGGTCACATTGGATAATGGGGATGAAATTATCTTCCAAAACCTTCAAGTACCATTCGGTAGTCACCGTTTCATCAAGGAACGTCGCACCGATTATTCCGTGACTGGACATTGGACACCACACAGTCACTCGCTGAGGGTGGAGTGACTTCTCGATCGCGAAATGCGGGTTCTCAGTCCCCAAAATGCACCAATTTCGCTTACTGACGAACCCATCCAAATGAAAGTGTGTGCTTCGTCCCTAAACCAAACCACTAATTCCCATCATGCCCCGCGCGCAACCGTGCAGTTTGAACGTCCTAACGGAAGTCGTTCAGAAGTTATGACCTTTTCGTTTCTTATAGTTCAATAGTCATCGCCCTGCAAGTGTAAGTTCAGACTAGATCTTGTGCCACAGTCATGGCCAGAGCTGTCTGTGCAAAATTATTGTTTGTCATGTGTATAACTGATTGGTTCAAAAAGGTTCAAATGGCTCTGAGCACTATGGGACTTAACTTCTAAGGTCATCAGTCCCCTAGAACTTAGAACTACTTAAACCTAACTAACCGAAGGACATCACACACATCCATGCCCGAGGCAGGATTCGAGCCTGTGACCGTAGCAGCAGCGCAGTTCAGGACCGAAGCGCCTAGAACCGCTCGGCCACTCCGGCCGGCAACTGATTGGTGAATGTACTTATATGGTGTAGTTAAAATCTCCACTCTTTTGAACAGATCGTTTCAATCAGCTAGATTATTACTTGTAGTTATTACTCTTACGGCACTTTTCTGTAGTTTGAAAACTGTGTTCATATTTTATGGGCTGTTCCTTAGAAAAGAATTGCGTAGCTAAGAACTGACTGTACACATGCAAAGTATGAAACAAAAGGGCAGTGGTTATTACACACTGATGAAACTCCATATTGTAGTAGAAAGCTAGAGTTCTTTCGAAGTTTCTTTAGGAAGGAAAAAAAGAAGAATTTCAAAATTGCGAACTTTTAAAAAATCAGACCAGACTGATTTTTTTAAGCTACGGCAACACTGTACGTTAAGATATTATTTTTCTTCCTCCTTAGACCCCTTTGCAACTATGATTTACTGTCTTCGAAAAATTCGGCATCATGCACTGTCGTATGAAGCTTATCTAGTGTAGGCCAGTCTCTTTATACTGAACTAAAACAATATGAAATTTTTACTGTCATAAAGTATGTTAGAAGACGCTTTAATTAGACATAAATCCTTGGCGCACATAAGTACGTAAGTACACTAACTTTTACTAATAACACTTTCCACCTTTGATGTTGCAGAGTATAATGCTTGATCGTGAATTAACAGAATAATAAGTTTCATATGAAATTTTTATTTACACCAAAATGATCCTCACAGAAATAGACACACGTAGTGATCACCATCGCATTTGGATATCTGCGAGATGCAAACACATTTTACGCGTCTTCTCATTCTTTGGAACACTCAAAAAAATTTTCAGGAGTTCTTATAGATGTATTTATACATTGCGGTGCTACAAACCTTTGGTTCCCATACTCGAAACATAAATTTCAGAACAAGGTATCGCTGTGAAGGAGTTTCACGACAGTAGGAATAGCGTGTTAGCCAGTGGCGACACAGCCATCACATGACTCAAAATTAGCGTTTTAGCGGGATTTCAAATTCAAATTATTTGAATTTAATTTTCGTCTTTTTTGATACTCAAATTCAAGAGGAAAAAAGCAAAGTATGAGCATAAAATGACCTAATAAACAACTTAAGACGATTTCCACAAAATAATCGTATCATATGGGTAATACACCACACAACTGAGTTCAGGGAGCGAAATGGAATAATTAACGTGCTGATGATCTTCCACCCCGGCCAAGTACCTTTAGTTGTATCGTGCAATTACTTAATTTCCTTAACTCTCCAGAAATACAAAGTAATACAGCATTTTACTTCGTGTAATCTCTTTCCAACACTATAAATTTGATCGTTCTTAGTTTACCTTCTACAGTCCAGCACCCAACAACCCTTAAAAACTGTTGATAATACAGAAGGATCACTATATAATGGGCGTCCAGCATGGCTTCCCGCAAAACGGACACGGCAGATTTCACTTCCTACGTGAGCCTTCAAAAGTAACCACTACAGTGCGGGAGTGACAACTGGTACAACTGCAATCATTTACTCCTACAAGCAGTTCCTAGAATAAAAATTCGTAATTACATTCTCTGTTGATAAAGTTACAATTTATTATTATCCTTTATTCTTTCTAACCAACAGTAAACAACGACTTTCAGAGGACTGCTGACAGGGGACCCCATTCGACATATTACTGCTCTGGTACCTGTTATTTGACCACACATTAAGGCCCAAGATTTGAGGTCGAGTTGTTTCCGGAAGCTGCTGTGAAGACGCGGAGCCCAAGAAGTTGAGGGAGCCTCTCTGCCCACTTAAGACTCCACACCTGTGGCCGGCCACGCATCGGCAAACATCCGACCTCCAGCTATTGCAATAAGTTCCTCACTTGCTATTAAGCCTAAAGGAAACTTCGCTGTTTCCATATTTCTATGTCGTTCAGATTACTGTTAACCTACATTTCGGTATTTATAACCTTCATGATATGCATGTTGCACCGTTAATGAATTTATGGCCAGCTGGATGGGTCGCGTGAAGATTAGGGTTTTTATGAAAAGGACGGGCACAGTTGGACACGCATAACGAGCTATGAATAGATGTGTTCCGCTTTTTTTTTTCTCTTTTTTCAAGAACGAACAACCGCCTCCGTTTAATATAATGGTTATCTGCAAGACAGATCATAACTGAGCTCAACATACGACGTGTTCAGAATCAAATACCGTAATGCGTCTTCTCATCGTACAAGACGGCGTTGGTTCGTCGATAAGCGATATCTGCGTTGAGGATACACCATTTTGTGATTCAGGTCTGGCTTGTCACATTTTTACTTCTTCTGCAATAAGTCTAGTCAAATTAAGGGAAAAAACAACATAACGATAACAACAATTACCCTCAACTGTATAACCTGTTTCGAAACTAGAGAAACTTTTCATAAGTTGCTTAATTAGCAGTAAACAGTGATATAATGTGAACATCTACCAAAATTATTTGCTATATTATCATAATATGATAGTTACCTGTCACAGTCTGTAAACTGAAGAGCAAGCAGCGCTTGAGGTA
Organism: Schistocerca serialis cubense; assembly: GCF_023864345.2. Lineage (NCBI taxonomy): Eukaryota > Metazoa > Arthropoda > Insecta > Orthoptera > Acrididae > Schistocerca > Schistocerca serialis. The sequence goes on from NC_064642.1 coordinate 430,409,416, forward strand.
AAAGAAGTAGCTTTTCCCGGGGGAACGTTTTATCTGCCGTACATGATGACTGAGAATCAACCTGTTTGTGCAGTGCAGCGTGCGGTGATTTACGTAAATTCCGTTGATGTGTGTTTCTTGCGTTAGTTATATTGATTACTAAATTGTGTATTCGATATGTTGTTAACACATTTCGTGGGTAATAAACAATTCCAGGCGTGTCAGAGTACAGCGTTACTACTCGTTTAAAAGACATACTGCGGGATGTCGGGTATAACGTTGTGAAACAGCCTACATGAGTTCCTCGTGACGTAGTTCGGTAGGGAGAGTGGGGACTCGCCTGCTCGGTCTTCAGTTTACCGACAGAGTATGCTTTTAGCATTTGAGCTTTCCACGCGAGTAAGAGTAAGATGTGCTCCACTACATAAGTAAAATGTAATTTGCTTTGCTCTCTGGAATTTTATGCGCTGTTCATTTATGTTCTGTTTTTGTATATATGCTGCACTTCGCCCTCATATATAGTGAGTTTTCAAGTAAATCCAGAAATATTCAATTTCTCAGCACCATATCTTTTTGATATTTTACAATAGACAGTTGGATCCCCGGTTCATCTGCAGTATATAGTCTCTTCTCTTTTTTCTATAGCGCTTGGTTCACTCTGATCCTATAATTAGTATGATGTCGTTAAGGACATGCGACGTATCCGTAAGTAAAAAGTCGTGGGTTGATTTGGCGTCAGCGCAGTACACGACGACTGGCGTCCACGAATGTTCTGTGCAGTGCAGTACCAAGACAGTTCCATCCTTTCATGTTTTCAGCCGAGTTATTGAAGCCTGAAATCACTTCGACGGAAATTATCGCAAGTTTAGGCGTGATTTCCTCTCGACACTCAGAATTGATGGATAAATGACATGTTCAAGTAAAAAATTTTGTTATACTACGATGGAAGTGTCGCGGTGGTTAACACACTGCAATTTTATATGTAGACCTATACTAGTACTCATATTTTCGTGTGGGTCAGTGGTCGGGTGCATGATTTTCTATTCGACGCCTCTTCGACGACTTGACGTGGAATATGAACTGGGTGTCGTTCCCGGTAACTCCTCACATAGTTAAGAGATGAAGGCTAGATTAAAGACAGCATCAAAATTTCCTTAGTCCGACTGGGATTCGATCCCGCGACCTGTCCGTCTCCTAACAAGCGCTTTGCCATTAGACTATCTGGACCAACAGTTTTATGTGTTAGAAGAGAGGGTTCAAATCTTTGTACAACAAATCCACCCTTAGAAAATCATATATCCTTCATGAAATAATTTCTACTGCTTCAGTCACATTTTTATCAATATTTAATTAGTATGTCACATTTCGGCATCATGCTACCATCACTAGATGCATTCCTATTACATGTACATTAAATTAATTTGTTCATTTGCTGTGTATGAAAGGAGATTATGTATCGAAATAAAATCCTCTAAAGAAAGATAAATATGTTTTAGTGCGAACATTAACTGATTTGAAACTTCATGGCAGATTAAAACTGTGTACCGGACCGAGACTCGAACTCGGGACCTTTGTGTTTCGCGAGCAAGTGCTCTACCAACTGAGCTACCCAAGCACGACTCACGCCCCGTCCTCACAGCTTTACTTCTGCCAGTACCTCGTCTCCTACCTTCCAAACTTAACAGAAGCTCTCCTGCGAACCTTTCAGAACTAGCACTCCTGAAAGAAGTTTGGAAGGTAGGAGACGAGGTACTGGCAGAAGCAAAGCTGTGAGGACGGGGCGTTGTCGTGCTTGGGTGGCTCAGTTGGTAGGGCACTTGCCCACGAAAGGCAAAGGTCCCGAGTTCGAGTCTCGGTCCGGTACACAGTTTTTATCTGCCAGGAAGTTTCATATCAGCGCACACTCCGCTGCAGAGTGAAAATCTCATTCTATTAACTGATTTGCTCGTTCAAATCATTTCACTATTGCGTTTACGTACACGTATGGTGGAAATGCAAATCATTTACTGAACACACTAAAATGTACTTATCTACCTGTACAGTACTGTACGTCGATACATAACCTAATTAGCACACACAGCAAATGAACACAACAAATCTTCAGATTAATATAACGTACATGTATCTGGAATGCACCTGATAATGGCAGGATGCTGCCGAAACATGTCGAGCTAATTAAATATTAGTAAAAAAGTGATTGAAGCAGCAGAAATTACTTCATAAATTTTCAGTATAGTCTCAGTACTCACAACATTCCATGTAGCACGGAAAAATTTAAGCATATGTGATGATTCCTTATGTGAAGGCAGAGTCCATTTCATGTTGACGTCCACCTCAGTCATTGTCCCATCACTGGTAGCCTCAACTTTGATGGCGTGTTAGGCTGTAACCTTGCTCATTTGCTTCAAGTTCTTAAACAGGTACCTGGACTCTCATAAACAGCGGACGCCTCGAGCGGCCAAGCTACATGGTCTGTTTTGGAGCTCTGACAGTTTTGGCAGAGACCACGGGTAAGATCGGCGCTGCCTCCATTTTCTTCAAAGACGACGCTGCCAGGAAACAAGGACCTCACCATAAATTACTGCCGTTGCATCTTTTATGCAAAATTGCATCGTTCCGGCTTCTCCGTGTTTACGAGAACCATTACACGTGAATAACGGCGGCACAGAAGTAGCAGAGCGTGAAAGTTTCGGACTGACAACTCCAGTCTTCACGCTTTACGGCGTCCGCTGTCACTTACGGCCACACTACACCGTTGTTATATATTCATTCTTACTCTCCTTCATTTTTAGACTTTACTCGTCAGAAATAGGCTTTCGCGAAAAGAGTATTCACTGTTATATTATTTCTCAATTTAGGAAGACTGACAACGAGCGTTCGTTGTAGGAGAGCTACACCAAATACTATAATATTCACAAAGTCCATTATTCGCTATTGTACGAGGGTCACTACAAAAGTATAGAACACTACGATCCGACGAGTTGCGCAATTCTGTCCTCACCGCCACTGCCGTATCATAGATTCTCCTAATCGTTGGCGCCAGTATAATGCTAACAGCGAGCAGTAATGGTTTGCTGTTTATTTGTGCGGTTTTAAAACGAGTGACAAAATCAACGATCTCGTCAAATGTGATTTCGTAGTGTAAAATGGTTTCTGAGTGCTAAAAAAGGTACGCTCAATCTTGATATACAGACAGATAACCGAAGTTTACGGAAATATAAAGAATGAAAGTTCAGTTCGAAAATCAAGTTTAATGGCGGGCGAACAACGCACACGATCTACATCTACATCTACATCCATACTCCGCAAGCCACCTGACGGTGTGTGGCGGAGGGTACCTTGAGTACCTCTATCGGTTCTCCCTTCTATTCCAGTCTTGTATTGTTCGTGGAAAGGATTGTCAGTATGCTTCTGTGTGGGCTCTAATCTCTCTGATTTTATCCTCATGGTCTCTTCGCGAGATATATGTAGGAGGGAGCAATGTACTGCTTGACTCCTCGGTGAAGGTATGTTCTCGACACTTCAACAAAAGCCCGTACAGAGCTACTGAGCGTCTCTCCTGCAGAGTCTTCCATTGCAGTTTACCTATCATCTCCGTAACGCTTTCGCGATTACTAAATGATCCTGTAACGAAGCGCGCTACTCTCCGTTTGATCTTCTCTATCTCTTCTGTCAACCCTATCTGGTACGGATCCCACAGTGCTGAGCAGTATTCAAGCAGTGGGCGAACAAGCGTACTGTAACCTACTTCCTTTGTTTTCGGATTGCATTTCCTTAGTATTCTTCCAATGAATCTCAGTCTGGCATCTGCTTTACCAACGATCACCTTTATATGATCATTCCATTTTGAATCACTCCTAATGCGTACTCCCAGATAATTTATGGAATTAACTGCTTCCAGATGCTGACCTGCTATTTTGTAGCTAAATGATAAGGGATCTATCTTTCTATGTATTCGCAGCACATTACACTTGTCTACATTGAGATTCAATTGCCATTCCCTGCACGATGCGTCAATTCGCTGCAGATCCTCCTGCATTTCAGTACAATTTTCCATTGTTACAACCTCTCGATATACCACAGCATCATCCGCAAAAAGCCTCAGTGAATTTCCGATGTCATACACAAGGTCATTTATGATATTGTGAATAACAATCAGGCCTACCTTCAGTTGCAACTGAGCAACACACATCAAGGATTGAGGAAAAAATTCAGCAGGATAGGCGTCCAATATTGATGGACTGAGAATGCATCTTCCTGAAATTTCACGATCAATTCTGTATCAAGCTTTTAGTTCAAATTGCTCTAAGCACTATGGGACTTAACATCTGAGGTCATCAGTCCCCTAGACTTAGAACGACGTAAACCTAACTAACCTAAGGACATCACACACATCCATGTCGAGGCAGGATTCGAACCTGAAACCGTATCTGCCGCGTGATTCCAGACTGAAGCGCCTAGAACTGCTAGGTCACAGCGGCCGGCAAAACTTTTAGTGGAGCTTCGGACTATGGAAAGGTGTGTTCCTGGTGAGTTCCTCAAATTTTGGCAGATGCACTACCTTTTATCACTCGATACGACAAGGATGGACAGAACAATATTGTATCTGGTGGAGAAATCTGAGTTTCGCATTAAAAGTCCAGAAACAATGCACAGGTCAATGGGATGGTATCATTCACGATCATCAACAAAGCCAAAATAATCCAGACAAATTCTGAATACCAGAAGGGTTGCATCCACAATGTTTTGGGATCGAAAGGGCGTCTTAATCATTGATTTTATGTCCGTAAGGGTTGTCTACGACCAGATCCTTCACTGAACAGCCGCGCCCTTTCAAACAAATGGCGCTGATTGTTGTCCACCGGCATTGTATTTCTTCACGGTAACGCCTGTCCGCGTTCTGCTGCTTTGAAGAAGAATTATGTTTCAGTAGTTTTTGAACGTTTCCCATACCGCCTTGACTTGACGCCTGTGATTACCATCTTTTTGACGAACTGGAGGATGTTCTGGGTGGAAAGCACTATGGAAATGGCAACGAACTGAAACAGGTCGTTGGTGACTGGTTCAAAACTTTGGCAACTGAGTATGCAGAAGAGCGCCACAACAGACGTGTAAATTTGGATGGGGACTCTGTACAAAAATACCTGAGATAATAAAATATATTGTAAAATAACTTCTCTTTCATTGCTTTGGGTACAAATGTCTCGAGAAGCAAATACACTCCTGGAAACTGAAATAAGAACACCGTGAATTCATTGTCCCAGGAAGGGGAAACTTTATTGACACATTCCTGGGGTCAGATACATCACATGATCACACTGACAGAACCACAGGCACATAGACACAGGCAACAGAGCATGCACAATGTCGGCACTAGTACAGTGTATATCCACCTTTCGCAGCAATGCAGGCTGCTATTCTCCCATGGAGACGATCGTAGAGATGCTGGATGTAGTCCTGTGGAACGGCTTGCCATGCCATTTCCACCTGGCGCCTCAGTTGGACCAGCGTTCGTGCTGGACGTGCAGACCGCGTGAGACGACGCTTCATCCAGTCCCAAACATGCTCAATGGGGAACAGATCCGGAGATCTTGCTGGCCAGGGTAGTTGACTTATACCTTCTAGAGCACGTTGGGTGGCACGGGATACATGCGGACGTGCATTGTCCTGTTGGAACAGCAAGTTACCTTGCCGGTCTAGGTATGATAGAACGATGGGTTCGATGACGGTTTGGATGTACCGTGCACTATTCAGTGTCCCCTCGACGATCACCAGTGGTGTACGGCCAGTGTAGGAGATCGCTCCCCACACCATGATGCCGGGTGTTGGCCCTGTGTGCCTCGGTCGTATGCAGTCCTGATTGTGGCACTCACCTGCACGGCGCCAAACACGCATACGACCATCATTGGCACCAAGGCAGAAGCGACTCTCATCGCTGAAGACGACACGTCTCCATTCGTCCCTCCATTCACGCCTGTCGCGACACCACTGGAGGCGGGCTGCACGATGTTGGGGCGTGAGCGGAAGACGGCCTAACGGTGTGCGGGACCGTAGCCCAGCTTCATGGAGACGGTTGCGAATGGTGCTCGCCGATACCCCAGGAGCAACAGTGTCCCTAATTTGCTGGGAAGTGGCGGTGCGGTCCCCTACGGCACTGCGTAGGATCCTACGGTCTTGGCGTGTATCCGTGCGTCGCTGCGGTCCGGTCCCAGGTCGACGGGCACGTGCACCTTCCGCCGACCACTGGCGACAACAACGATGTACTGTGGAGACCTCACGCCCCACGTGTTGAGCAATTCGGCGGTACGTCCACCCGGCCTCCCGCATGCCCACTATACGCCCTCGCTCAAAGTCCGTCAACTGCACATACGGTTCACGTCCACGCTGTCGCGGCATGCTACCAGTGTTAAAGACTGCGATGGAGCTCCGTATGCCACGGCAAACTGGCTGACACTGACGGCGGCGGTGCACAAATGCTGCGCAGCTAGCGCCATTCGACGGCCAACACCGCGGTTCCTGGTGTGTCCGCTGTGCCGTGCGTGTGATCATTGCTTGTACAGCCCTCTCGCAGTGTCCGGAGCAAGTATGGTGGGTCTGACACACCGGTATCAATGTGTTCTTTTTTCCATTTCCAGGAGTGTAATATCTACTATTCCAGAATGAGATTTTCACTCTGCAGCGGAGTGTGCGCTGATATGAAACTTCCTGGCAGATTAAAACTGTGTGCCCGACCGATACTCGAACTCGGGACCTTTGCCTACTATTTTCTTCACTACTGCAAGAGGCGTTCAATAAGTTATGCAACGAATTTCTTTCTTAGTCAGTTTCGGTTGAAAAAATGGGGACTTTATTATAGGATTATCATAGGCGCTTGCAGAATATCTACGGAGACCTCTCAGTGGACAAAAGCACGGCGAGTCGTTGGACGAGCGTCTCTCATCTCCCAACAAGATCGCGCAAACCCGTCCGATCTCCAGCGTGCCGGCCGGCCTCACAAAGCTGTGACTCGTGAAATACTGGCACGTGCGGACAGTCTCATTCGACGGATGACACGTAAACACGTCAGTGCTCAATTGGACGTCTCTGTTGGTGGTGATGAAACACTCGTCCACCAGATGGGGTACTCAAAGGTTCCTCGACGCCTAACAGAAGAACATAAAGAGCGACGAAGGACCATTTGTGAGGAATTGCTTGCGCGTTGCGAGTTTAATCGTGACAAGTTTTGTCGAACTTCTTTACAGGCGTTGAAACATGCGTTCATCACTTCAAAGCGGAAACAAACCGGCAATCTATGAAGTGATGCCACACCACGTCTTCTCCGAAGGAAGATATCAATGCCGCATCGTCAGCCCGTAAAATCATGACGACGGTCTTGTGGGACTCTGAAGGGTTTACTCTGGTTCATGTCGTCCCTCATAGTGGAACGATCGTCTCTGAAGGGTATTGTGCTAACCTCAGGAAACTGAAGAACTTCCCCTTCTCCATGACAACACAAGACCTCACATAAGCCTGCGCACCCGAGATTAGCTCACGAAATTTCAATGGATTAGCTCCCAAAACTTTCTCAGCCACCCTACCGCTCGGATATCGCACCTCCCAATTCCGACTTCCATCTGTTTGTCCTGTTGAGAGATGCACTCCGCGGGAAGTTGCACGTGGATGATGGGGAGGTTATTTAAACAGCAAGACGTTGTCCTCGACGTCGACCAGTAGAGTGGTACCAAGCGGGTATACAGACTTTCCCAGTAAGGTGGCGTAAGGCTGTCCCATTGAACGGAGATTATGTTGCAAAATAGGGGTTTGTAGTCAAAAGAGTGGGGAATGATATTTTGTACTGGAATCCTGAATAAAACTAACCTGCTTTCAGAAAAAAAAATGTGTCGCATTACTTACTGAACGCCCTTGTTCTTACAACGTGTCCTACACAATGATCAGACGAAGAAAACTGTCCCATTGCTTATAAGTAAGTCATCATATGCTATCCTAGAGAAAAAATTGTTGAGGTGTCTTGGTTCATCTCTGAAAATAATTAATTTCGTAACTGCGACAAAAGTAATAAAGTATTAGTTGTTGGATGTGACATGAGATGGCTGCGGTAAGAGTTTCACTCTGGAAACAGGTAGGGACGTAAAGATGTACCGCACGTCAAGAATCGATTTTGTGTTCCGGATTATCGAAATGTATGCCCGCACAACGGGTGGGTGAATATTTTTATTTCTTCTCGTACAATGCAGATGCAACGGTGAAATATCGCTTTCGTGGTGCGGCTTATGCAGTGTTTAACAACACAAAATTGAAACCTGTGTGTGTCTGTGTGTCTGAATACTTTCCCAGAACAAAGCACGGCGGTAAACAGTCGCCGACGGAAAATTTCAAATGAGTCAACAGAAAACTTGTTGAAATTTTCCTATTGCCTGTGAGAGCTTGGCTGGAAGCGTCGGAAATTTTTGCATCAAATGTTCGTCCACTGCTTTAATTCAAACGCTTGAAGGTGAGCAGTGCCTAACCACCAGAGATGGGCGTGAGTGATTGAGCTCATGGTCATCACTTCTGTCGTCATTGTCAGCTGATGTGGTACAGATGCCGGACACTTTAAACGGAAATAATTTTCTTTTTTAATACCTTACACAGGAGACATGCAGTAAAATTGCCATAAATCGTATCCCATGGACACAATCGGCTGCAAAGAACCTTATTTTCTCTGCTTCATGTTTTACCTGCGTTTTGCATGTATTTAACAAGCTAACGAAAGTGCATCCTTAAATACGGACGAAGGTATCGCTTAACAACAGTGTGACTCGTTAACTGCACCGTCTATCCTATTAGCAGATAAGACGCAATTTACTTCTTCAGCTAAGCTCGGTCAAGGGTCCACTCCACGAAATGCGATGGAAACTATTATTCTCCACCACAATATCATCTCGCTTAAAGAAAGGAGAAAACCGCCTTTACTCCGTAAATCTGGTTTTCATTTCAGTACATGATGAATTTCGAGCTTTAGGGTGTCACCTTCAGGTGCTTGAACATTTTATATAATTTCTTGAAAACAAGTTACTCTTGGTCCTTAACAGTACACAGGTACCAGTATATTACAAAATGATATACTTGTTGTAATGCAGCTACAGTTTTTACGTAACTAAGACAAAAAGGCAAACCTACGTTTCTAGCATTTGTAGACTTAGAGAAAGCTTTCGACAATGTTGACTGGAATACTCTCTTTCAAATTCTAAAGATGGCAGGGGTAAAATACATGGAGCGAAAGGCTATTTACAATTTTTACAGAAACCAGATGGCAGTTATAAGAGTCGAGGGGCATGAAAGGGAAGCAGCGGTTGGGAAGGGAGTGAGACAGGGTTGTAGCCACTCCCCGATGTTATTCAAATGGTTCAAATGGCTCTGAGCACTATGGGACTTAACATCTGTGGTCATCAGTCCCCTAGAACTTAGAACTACTTAAACCTAACTAACCTAAGGACATCACACACATCCATGCCCGAGGCAGGATTCGAACCTGCGACCGTAGCAGTCGTGCGGTTCCGGACTGAGCGCCTGAACCGCTAGACCACCGCGGCCGGCCCCCGATGTTATTCAATCTGTATATTGAGCAAGCAGTAAAGGAAACAAAAGAAAAATTCGGAGTAGGTATTAAAATTCATGGAGAAGAAATAAAAACTTTGAGGTTTGCCGATGACGTTGTAATTCTGTCAGAGACAGCAAAGGACTTGGAAGAGCAGTTGAACGGAATGGACAGTGTCTTGAAAGGAGGATATAAGATGAACATCAACAAAAGCCAAACGAGGATAATGGAATGTAGTCAAATTAAGTCGGGTAACGCTGAGGGAATTAGATTAGGAAATGTGACACTTAAAGTAGTAGAGGAGTTTTGCTATTTGGGGAGCGAAATAACTGATGATGGTCGAAATAGAGAGGATATAAAATGTAGACTGGGAATGGCAAGGAAAGCGTTTCTGAAGAAGAGAAATTTGTTAACATCGAGTATAGATTTTAGTGTCAGGAAGTCGTTTCTGAAAGTATTTGTATGGAGCGTAGCCATGTATGGAAGTGAAACCTGGACGATAAATAGTTTGGACAAGAAGAGAATAGAAACTTTTGAAATGTGGTGCTACAGAAGAATGCTGAAGATTAGATGGGTAGATCACGTAACTAATGAGGAGGTATTGAATAGAATTGGGGAGAAGAGGAGTTTGTGGTACAACTTGACAAGAAGAAGGGACCGGTTGTTAGGACATGTTCTGAGGCATCAAGGGATCACCAATTTAGCATTGGAGGGCAGCATGGAGGGTAAAAATCGTAGAGGGAGACCAAGAGATGAATACACAAAGCAGATTCAGAAGGATGTAGGTTGCAGTAAGTACTGGGAGATGAAGAAGCTTGCACAGGATAGAGTAGCATGGAGAGCTGCATCAAACCAGTCTCAGGACTGAAGACAACAACAACAACAACTACAAGACAAAAAAGAATATTACGTACTATTTCTATAAGTGATTACACTGTTTTTAGGTACAGAGTGTGTAAACAAATTTACAGACGTACGAATACATTCAGTGTCAAAGCATATTGACATAAATTTTACACAAGTGCAACAGTATTCAAATAAGAAGAAGTTACATTTTTGTTCATACACAGACCCTGTTATTTCTAAGATGATTCATGATTCATCACGGTACACAATGTGGCGATCCGATGGCAGGATGATGATATGGCGAATGCTCGGTGAACGTCATCTATGAGCGTGTGTAGTTCCAACAGCAAAATTCGGAGGCGGTGGTGTTATGGTGTGGTTGTGTTTTTCTTGGAGAGGGCCTGCACACCTTGTTGTTTTGCGTGGCACTATCACAGCACAGGCCTACACTGACGTTTTAAGCAACTCCTTGCTTCCCACTGTTGAAGAGCAATTCGGGGATGGCGATTGCATCTTTCAACACCATCGAGCACCTGCTCATAATGCACGGCCTGTGGCGGAGTAGTTACACGACAATAACATCCCTGTAATGGACTGGCCTTCACACAGTCCTAGCCTGATATCTATAGAACACCTTTGTGATGTTTTGGAACGCCGACTTCGTGCCAGGCCCCACCGACCGACATAGATACCTCTCCTCAGTGCAGCGCTCCATGAAGAATGGCCTGCCATTCCGTAAGAAACCTTCCAGCACCTGATTGAACGTATGCCTGAGAGAGTGGAAGCTATCATCAAGGCTAAGAGTGGGCCAACATCATATTGAATTCCAGCATTACCGATTCAGGGCGCCACGAACTTGTAAGTCATTTTCAGCCAGGTGTCCGGATACTTTTGATCACACAGTGTATGACTGTATGTTGTAAATGTGATTCTAACTGTTAAATTATGGTTTCTTTAGGAGAAAATAAAATTTTCATGTTGCTGAAAAACCTATAGTTATTGACTTTGTTCAATTTATATTTTGTCACAAAATAGTACTCTGTGCAACAGAATTTCTAATTCTTCTAACAAATTAAGTTTTAATCTATTATTTTATGTGGTGAGTAAAGTCAGACTATTGTGAATATCATTTAGTGTGTGTCTGTTCAGATACATATGTTTGGCTATTGTGAATTAGTCATAGAGTTGAACCCGAAAGTATTAGCATGCTCTTTGCAACGTATCAAGAATTCGTCCTCTTTCGACTATGTGCAACGTACGGCAAGTATAGCATACAACAAGGCTCGAAATGCGACGACTGTTGATATAAAAATCACGATTAGTGACCGAAGCGGTTTCGTTTCGTTTTTGCAGAAGTAATAGAGTCACAGCAACAACAGTGAGCAAAAATATAGTATCGTCTTTCGGGTTACAAACCATTGTGTCCTGTCCCCAAAGGTTAACGTCAGACAGACTTATCTTACTTTTTTGACGCTTCAGTTAGCTGTTGCTAGGGGCGGGTTGTGCTACAACTCTGCACTTTGACTGAAGTGATCAGTCGTGCAGACAATGGGAGCGTGTCAGATGTAATGGTCGCCTATACAGCCACTGCCTTATGGGTGGACTGTTTCGATCACTCATCTGTAAGAGTAATGCAGCACTTAACGCTTAACAGTGAATACGTTCGAAGAGCCGCAATTAGGAGAGGGAAGAACGGGAGAGCGCACTAAACAGCTTTCAGGACGTTACAATTTGCAGAACGTCAGAGTAGAACGTATGTGTCGAATGCGCTCGCTAACCAGCTTCTAGAGGTAGCAGTGGTTGCCATTTACCGGCTCGTTCTGAATCACTACATAAATCTCTTACTGAAACAAGCTCTTCAGCAGTCGTTCTCCAGCTATTATTCATTACACACGTCAGCAATGACGAGAGATCTGCATCTACACATACATACGCGCTCCGCAAGCTACCGTATGGTGTGTGGGACGGACTCAGTTTACACCTCCATCCATATTCTGCAAACCATTGTGTTGCACATAGCAGAGGAACTTTCCATTGTACCATTTATTAGGATTTCTTCCCGTCCCATACACGTATGGAGAACCGGAAGAACGACTGTTGTGCTATATAATCAGTCTTGTTCTCAAGATTCCTATGGGCGCGATATGTAGAGGATAGTAGTATGTTACCGGTTTCATAATTTAAAGCTGGTTCTTGCCTCTAGCTTCAAGCGTCTGCCAATTTAGTGTCTTCAGCATCTCAGCGACGCTTCCCCATGAATCAGTCAGACCTGTGACCGTTCGTGCTGCCCTTCTCTGTATACGTTCGACACCTCCGGTTAGTCCAGTTTGATGTGAGTCCCACACAAGTAATATTCTAGGATGGGTCGCACGAGTGTTTTGTAAGTAATCTCCTTTCCCTAACATTCTACGAGGGAAGATCAATAAGTATTGCTATAATTTTTTCTCCGCCATTTTAGGTTGAAAAATGCGAAAGTTGTTATGCGACATGGTGGAACATTCTCGCTTCAAAATGTGTTTGAATTGCTAAGGGACCAAACTGCTAAGGTCATCCGTCGCTAGTCTTACACACTACTTAAACTAACTTAGAGTAACTTACGCTAAGGACAACACAACACCCATGCCCGAGAGATGACTCGAGCTTCCGACGGGGGCAGCCGCACGAACCGTGCAAGACGCCCCAGACCGAGCGGCTACCCCGCGTGGCATTCCGCTTCAGTTCCATGAGGATCCGATTGGTGGCGGCGCTATGCCTAGCATTCAAAATGCGTTCTAAGCAGAGATCTGTCACTGAATTTCCTTTGGCGGAAAGCAAGAGCATCGCAGATATTCCTAGGCGCTTATAGAATGCCTAGGAAGACCTGGCAGTGAGCCGTCGAGGGAGGCGTCTGTTATCATCGCAACAAGGTCACGAAAACCTATCCGATCTCACGCGAGCCGGCCGGACGCACAAAGCTGTTACTCCTGCAATGTTGGGACGTGCTGACACTATCATCCGAGGTGATCGACAGATCACAATCAAGCATCTCGTTGCACGACTGGACATCTCTGTTGATAGCGCGGACACGCTGGTGCACCAGTTGGGGTACTAAAAGGTGTTCCTCGCCGCCTAACAGAAGACCATAAGGAGTAACGCTTTTGGCCCAATCAAGGATGCACTCCACGCGAAGCAGTACGTAGGTGATGGGGAGGTTATTGATGCAGCAAGACGTTAGTTATGACGTCGACCAGCAGAGTGATACCATGCGGCCACACAGGCCCTCCCCGTAAGGTGGCGCGAGGCCGTCGCATTGAACGGGGATTATGTTGGAAAACAGAGTTTAGTAGCCAAAAGAGTGGGGAATAATATGATGTACTGGAATCCTGCGAAACCAGCTTGCTTTCAGAAAAAAAAGTATCGCAATACTTAATGAAAGCCGCTCGTACCAATAAACTGCTGTCTGCCACCTGCTTTACCTACGATTGATCCTATGTGATCTTCCACTTACATATCCCTACAGATTGTTACACGGGGATGAGTTCACCGATTCTAATTGTGAGTAGTTGACATCATAGCATACTGCGTTAGTTTCGTTTTGTGAAGCGCACAGTTTTGCATTTCTGAACATTTAAAGCAAGGCAAATCTTCGTACCGCTTTGAAATCTTATCAAGATCAGAGTGAATGTTTGTACAGCTGTTATAAGATTATGGATAAAAGTATCAACAGCCTTAAGTCTGAGGCTACTATTAATGTTGTCTGCAACGTCATTAATATGTAACACGAACAGCAAGGATGCCAACACACTTCCCTGGGACACACCTGGGGTTATTTCACATCTGCCGATGACTCTCCATCCGAGATAACATGCTGCTTCCACCCTATCAAAAAATCCTCAGTCCAGTCACAAATTTTATTTGATACCTCATACCGTCGTACTTTCGATAGTAAGCGTTTGTATGATAAGAAATGAAATGCTTTTCAGAAGTCAGGAAATACTGCATCCACCCGACTGCTTTTATCCATAGTTTTCGGGGTGTGATGTGAGAAAAATACGAGTTGTGTTTCACGCGATCGATATTTTTTGAATCCATACTGGCTGGCATGGAGGAGGTCCATTCTGTCCGAGATATTTCATTACGTCTGAGCTCAAAATATGTTTTAAGAGTGTGCAGCGCATGAGTGTCAAGGATAGTGGATTGAAATTTCGTGGATCACTTCTGCTGCTTTTCTTGTAGACGGTTGTGACCAGTGTTTTCTTCCAACTACTGTACACGGTTTTTTGTTCCAGGGATCCTCGGTATATTTGTGACTGAGAGAAGGACTAGCTCAGCTCCAAATTCAGTGTATGAACTGATAGGTTTTCCATCGATCTTTTTTCAGTTTTAGCAATTCAGCTGTTTCTCAACGCAACAGACACTATTATCAACTCGTATATCACTCATCTTTGCAGTGATGTGAGAGTTAAATAAGACAGTACTCTTGCATTATTCCTTGTAAATGTATTGGTGAACGGAGAATTTTTCTCTGCTGTCGGGCATGAAACGACAAGTAGATGACTAATGAGGTTGCTCCACGTAGGGCGCCATAAAATGTTGTGATCTCTAAAAATTATTTGGTGACATCACATAACACGAAAATTACCGATGAGATCGCACCACGCTGGGAGCCAACAATTAATGGATATCAATAATCAAACGAAATTAAATACAACCGGTACTGAATTAAGGGGTTGATGTATGTATGAAGGTAAAAGGATTGTTTAGATAATTAAAACATGAAAGAAATGTGTTTATTTCAGTGCTGTTGACACAAACGAAAAAAAGTTACAACTGTCAGGGCCGATTTGACTGGGCGTGTGAACGAGTCAGTTACTAAAGCGAAGGAAGGGGGGGGGGGGGCGAATCGCCCCACCATTATTCGTGATCATTCGTCGTGTAGTGCTGCCGGCGGCAGGCGCTGCGTCGGTACGGCGCATCTTCTCGGAGCTGAGTGGTCAGCGCGACAGAATGTCAATCCTAAGGGCCCGGGTTCGATTCCCGGCTGGGTCGGAGATTTTCTCCGCTCAGGGACTGGGTGTTGTGTTGTCCTAATCATCATCATTTCATCCCCATCGACGCACAAGTCGCCGAAGTGGCATCAAATCGAAAGACTTGCACCCGGCGAACGGTCTACCCGACGGGAGGCCATAGTCACACGCCATTTACTCCTCGGAACTGTACGGCGTGAGTCGGCTGCCCTCGTCAGCAATCGCGACTTTGTAGCGAGGCTCAGATACCACCGCCCCGTTTTCTGCCCGTCGTCGGTCGCGCAGGTGAAGCTGTGATATCACGGTGGCGGAAGGCGGATATTGGCGATTCATGGAAGAGACCTCATGTCCTCTCCTTTCCACGCTGTCTCACCGACTGACCCTACTTCTCTCCTCATCCATTTCCTAGCTCATCTCTTCCTCGAAATTTTCTCCTCTCGCGGCGTTGTCATTGGTGGACTCAGTTTTCAAAGCAGGCCAATGGCAGACCGTCATTTCATGACCACGCCTTTCTAGTGGAGGTTGGAAGTAATTTATCTTGCACGAGCTGATGCGTGCCTCGGATACTGGCATCTTTCTCACGATGCCATATTCCTACGATGTTTTTCTGCATTCCGAAGCTACTGTGAGAGCAGCTACACAACACTTCTTTGTAGCTGCTATGAGTGAGACCTGGACAGATGTTTGGGCTTCGTCTCAAAGTCTGCTGGTATCTTTCATTTATAAGGATCGTCTTTACTGTCGATAAAAACTTCTTAAGAACTCTGACTTGTTTCACACACAAATTCTCCACGATTTGTGTACGCTCCTCCCGGTGCACGTGGGGTGCCGGAATTATCAGCACATTCCTTCTTTCTAAGGCAAGTAAAATGAGTGACGCCAGGCCAGAAGAACTCACATACTTTCGAAAATTCTTGACTTTCCGTCCTAATGGCTGCAGGAGACCATCCATCAGTTCTTGGCACGCTTCTCACTGTCAGCCAGGCTCTTCGCAACGTGTTCCTTCTCGAGCGAGCTAGGGCGTCCGTCCGGCTTTCCGCTGTGTGCTTGGATAATGTCTGCAGAGTCCTCTCCTTGGGCGCTCACTGCAGGGTACCTGATTCCCTCCTCCTCCTCGGCCGCTGGCGCTGCGAGTTGGCTAAAGTGGCCGGGGGCGGAGGCGTCACTAAAGGAACAATTGAAAACGGAATTCATTACATCTGATTTTGCTCCGAATTTCAGTTCATATCTCGTCCGGGAGTGTCTGGACACTAATTTTGGCACCACTGACCGCCTTTACATATGACGAGAATTTCTTTAGGTTTTGCGAGAGAACTTTCGATAATATTGATTTCTCCCCCTGCTTATTCCAATCACGGATCGCACACAGTACGAACTACAGTGTAGAGATATATAGGGTGTCCCAGCTATCTTGTCCACCCAAAATATCTCTGGAACAATAACAGCTATTGGAAAACGACTTTCACCGGTATCAATGTAGGGCTGGGGCCCATGAATGTACATATTTGGAAACATTCTAAAACGAAAGCATATGTGTTTTTTAACGCAAACTTATGTTTTTAAATGGACCTCCTATATTTTTTCTTCAGCAATCCATAGCATGACAAAGCACATACACAATGGCGTTGATTGCATCGCAATATTCCCATTACATCCCGAGATATTAAGAAGCGAAGTTGACGCTTGAAACACCCGACATGCGCTGCTAGCGCACGTCCTGAGGCTCAGGCGTGAACCCCATGCTGCCCGTAATCGTCATGTGATTGACATGCATAATCACACTTCCGTACTTATCAAGAGGTCCGAAACGAATAATACGGTCTGCTGCCATCCTGCATTAACGTCGTACATTCCAGCAGGTATTTATCCCATAGGCTAGGGGTGATGCGGTTCTGTAACATATCTGTGTACCGCAACGTTAGTCACAAAGTTAACTTCGCTTATCGTTAATTCGTTACTAAAACGGTAATGCCGTTCAACGTTAAAACTTTACTTTACTGTAGATCTAGCGCAAGTGACAGTTAATCATTCACTCGTAATAGTGAAATTCATGTTGACGGTTTTAGTGAAACGAGCAAGTGGACTAAAAGTTTTACCGTTGTTTAGGTAAAAATATTTTGATTTGGGAAGTTCAGGCAGGACACAGAAGATGAATGTAAACATGGTTAACCAATTAGTTTTATTATCACATAATTATCAGTGTTATGTTTATCTAATGCGTTAAATGACAAATTGTTGCAAACAAATATTTCTTAACATCACTGGGTAAAACGGCCCTTTGTACAAACTTCCACTGTGATACCAGCATTACATACTAAACATAGCGTTCACATCTCATGCTCAAAGTGATGCCCATTGGCTTGCATACATAGGGTCACTCTGCGGATGAAGGATGCCCTACTTCGTGCTACTGTTTCCTCTTTGATGGCTGTACAAGCATCAATAATGCGTTGCTTCATGTCCTCTGGTGTTGTTGGTTCATGTTGGTAAACAGCATCCTTCACTGTTCTCCAAAGAAAATAATCCAGCGGTGTAAGGTCCGGAGATCGGGCAGGCCACCTAACTGGGCCACCTCGTCCAATCCACCTACCAGGGAACTTACGGCTCAGAAATCAACGTGCTCGTAAGGCGTTATGTGCAGGGCATCCGTCATGCTGATACCACATGACCATTCTCCAGTTCAGAGGTACGGTGTCCAGGAGAACAGGAAGATTGTGTCGTATAAATCTGGAGTATTGTCTGCCATTTTGGATGCCATTTATAAAGAAAGGTCCGATAATGGTATCTCCAATAATCCCACACCAAACATTAACTTTCCACGGACGTTGATGCTCTACCTGACGGAGCCATTTTGGATTGTCTGCGGACCAATAATGCATATTCCTCATATTGACAATTCCTTTGTTGGAGAATGATGCCTCGTCGGTAAAGAGAACATCTGCAAAAAATTTGGATTAGTCAGAAGTTTTTGCTGAGCCCACCGACAAAATGTTACCCTATTGCGGAAGTCATTTCCATGAAGATCCTGGTGTAAATGAACATGGTAAGGATGAAATTTATGACGTTTAAGAATACGCTGTGCACTTGATTTCGACACACCAACTTCACGCTAAATTTGACGTGTGCTGATTTGAGGATTCACAGCTATGGTAGCGAGCACAGCAACTTTAGCACGTTCATCTGCGCGTGTTCTAGGACGATGTCGAGGTCTTGGATTTAAGCTTCCCGTTTCACGTAGACGAGATGTGAGACGATCAAACATCCGGCGCGAAGGCGATGGCTTGTCAGGGAATCGTCTTCTGTACAGTCGTTCAGCCTGAATAGCATTTCGTCCACCTACAACAGGGTACAGTACAGGTATGTAGAGTAGGGTAGAAAAGAGACATATTAACTTAATAATCATAATGTTCGCTAACAGTACTATCAACAAACAAGCAATCTCATAACGTATTTCCCGTCAACGTACATTCTCCATAGATCAGCAGCATTTCTACCATATCTTCATGTGTGTACATTATACTGTACAGTATAAGTTCCACAACACAACGTTTATTCACAATGTGTACTACCTCCGTGCCGTCACTAGATTACTCTGATGCACGACTACACTGGCAAGCGATGTACTGCACTCCAAAGCAACAACAAATGGGATGCTCGGAGGGTGGTGGAGTACAGGAGTTTGCATGGGTCGCAAATCATAAACAAGGCGACGTGGTAACTGTGGCAGTAGTGGGAACTATGTTGGACACTTGACTAGGTAGAGCGAGGCCCTGCGCGACAGGCACAATGGGTCATATAACGCATTAGATAAACCTTATTTTGGGTGTGCACGATAAATAAGACAACCTGACGGGTGTACACCGATCGGTACTGGTTCATATTGTGTACGTAGATACATAAAACGTGCAAGAGGGAAACCATTATGTGCTTATGAGAGTTGATGGCAGCAGACCGTATTATTCGTTTCGGACCTCTTGATAAGTATGGAGGTGTGATTACACATGTCAATCACATCGCGACTACGGGCAGCTTGGGGTTCACGCCTGAGCCTCAGGACGTGCGCTAGCAGCGTATGTCGGGTGTTTCAAGCGTCAACTTCGCGTCTCAATATCGCGGGATGTAATGGGAATATTGCGATGCAGTCAACGCCATTGTGTATGTGCTTTGTCATGCTATGGATTACTGAAAAAAAAATAGGAGGTCCATTTAAAAAAACATAAGTTTGTGTTAAAAAACACATATGCTTTCGTTTTAGAATGTTTCCAAATATGTACATTCATGGGCCCCAGCCCTACATTGATACCGGTGAAAGTCGTTTTCCAATAGCTGTTATTGTTCCAGAGATATTTTGGGTGGACAAGATAGCTGGGACACCCTGTGTATGGAGTGAGTACTAAGATGAACAAAGCAGAGTTTTTATCACCAAAATACATTGCATCCAGTCACGTGACTATGCAACGGCATAAGATTGGCTCGCTAGCACTCTGCAGATTTTGAATGTCATTACATCGCTAGTACAGACACTACCCATTTAAAACGTACAGTGAATTTTATAAACAAGTTTCAGGGGCATCTTAACAATTTGCCTTCAATGTCTGGAAAGAACTTGGCTTATAGCTTTGAAAAGCAAAATGCAAAGGCATTTCGTTTGTCTGCAACACATGTCATAGCTTAGCTGCAGTTATTATTTTTGTTGTGGGAAGAAACGTATGCCCACCGAAATTCTTTCAGGTTTGGTACTGAATCTGACCGTATTGCTGAGTAGCTGTTCTAATAAATAGTGCCGCAGCGACATTACGAAATGCCTTTTTAATAAGCCAATTTGATGTTATGACATGTAGCAAAGTAGCAATTTATAACAGGGCTATATACTACATCATATTTCTTGATTGTTCTGTGTTACTTTCTCTCTTCCTTATAAAGTAGCGCACAATAATCAAAATTTTAACGTATGCATTTGGTACGTATTGTGCACATTGCAGAGTAAATATCACAGGAAAGAACTTAGAGTTGAATGATTGCAGAACAAAGCCAACCTACGCTGAAAAAATAGATTTCCTTCTCTTGGAAGTCACTCTCCATAGAAACGACTTTTGCTCAAACATCTTACCCTGAAATTGTGCCTTACAAACTGTGTTTTACTTCTGTAGAGTCATCCATTAAGTGATGAGTTACTGTTCACAGGAACAAAGAGGACGGAAGAGAATGACACTCATGAAAGAGTTATATATTGGATGGTTGAATTTGAAGTGGGCTGTAATTATCGTATGGCAGCGAAACATGGTAGATATTCTAATGCGTTAATGCAGAACGGATTTACACTGGCAAAGAAATAAATTCCAAGTTTGGTCACCAGGTGCAAACCTAACGCTGTGAATGCAACAAGGATCTATAGAATGTTTCCATACGTGATGGATTAGGAACGGGGTGTGGATAGAAAAGGTCAAACAAATGGGAAAGGCATAACCTCCGCTTACATAATTTCTTCAATATGAGCACTAGAAATGTCGACGAGATGCCGTACAACACCAGATCTGCACCTCCTGGTCAAAATTGGAACTAATTTTTTTTCCAGCGTAGATCGGTTCTGCATTAAAGCGTTAGCATATCTACTACATTTCGCTGACATACGATAATTACAGCCTACATTGGACCTCCGTGGGTACCTGCACTTTAATGATAACCAAATGTTTATCAGAACGCACGCACACCCATATACACACAAAAAGTTGCTATTGTTTATATGGGGAGACTGTTATTTAGTGCTCCGCCTAAGAACCGCTCCAAAATTTTTCGGTTTTGATTTCCTGATACCAGATGCTTTATCTTCGTTCATTCTTAGGGAAAGTAAAATATTAATCGCATATATTAGTAGGCACTAGCAATTTACCTTCCTATTTTTACTCTGCAGTAAACATATTGGCCTGGAAATCTGAATGGAACAGAAGAAATTTCTCAAACTGTCATATATAAATCCTGTCTGCAGATTAACACTTTTCGAAGTGTCTATATCGCACACTATACCGTCATACAACGTAATTTACCTGTCTCTTGTCTAGTAAGAACATGGTCCAACAATCAGAAACCACTGGCTTATGGCGTTACCCCTTCATTTCAACGTTTATTGAAATTTTCCAACATTTAAACTGCCTTTTAATGGAATGGTGCCGCAGTGGATACACCGATTCCCGTGAGATCACCGAAGTTAAGTGCTGTCGGGCGTGCTCGGCACTTCGATGGGTGACCATCCAGGCCACCATGCGCTATTGCCATTTTTCGGGGTGCACTCAGCCTCGTGATGCCAATTGAGGAGCTACTCGACCGAATGGTGGTGGCTTCGGTCAAGAATACCATCTTACGAACGGGAGAGCGGTGTGCTGACTCCACGCCCCTCCTATCCGCATCCTCCACCGAGGATGACACGGCGGTCGGATGGTCCTGGTAGTCCACTCGTGGCCTGAAGATGGAGTGCTTTTTTAATGGAATGGGAATTATAATCAGACTTTTTTGACACTTTCATATAAGATAAGATGTGTGATTGACATTTTTGGCTGGTAGTCCCCTCCTGGGGAGTTCGGTCGCCTGGTGCCAGGCTTTTTATTTGACGCCACTTCGGCGACTTGCTTGTCGATGATGATGAAATGACGAAAAGGACAACACATATACTCATTTCGAGCGGAGAAAATCTGCGAACCGAGCGGGAATCGAAGCCGGGCCCCTTCGCTTACCAATCGGCCGCGAAGATCTTGCAGCTGTCGAGGATTTCCACCACACCAGTAGCAGGATCTCTAGGCCCAATGACTCTACAAAGGGCACATCATGTGGCTTTCCTTGGCATACACGTTACACGTCAAGTAGGATACCGACTGGCCAAGTACTGCCCGCAATATCGCGGGCTGTTTCCCTGAGCGCTCGATGGCTCTTGTGCCACGGCCTGCTTGGTTACAGTTGGAATGTGTGTGGGACGCGAACAAGCGACTGGCCGTCGACTCTCGTGCAGCATTCAGTATCATTGAACTGTGTATACCGATCGAACCTGCGTAGCCGACGAAACTGGAGGAATTCATCCTGTGTCTCTTCGTTGCACGATTCAAGATGTAGAAACTTCTACTATCTCTATGTACACATTTACGTGCGACCAGTTATCGTGAAGTGCAAGCCAGTGGATACTTTTTATTTTATCTCTTATTAGGATTCTTTCCCGTTCAATTCTCGAATGGAATGTGGGGAGAAAGACTGCTTACATTATACGTCTGTTGCGAGCAGTTACTTGCTTAATTTTTTTCTGCACGATTCCTATGAGATAGATATATTGGACACTGAAGAATGGTCGTAGCTTCTGCCTTGAAAGACAGTTCTTCAAATTGTCTAAAAAAATGGTTAAAATGGCTGTGAGCACTATGGGACTTAACATCTGAGGTCATCAGTCCCCTTGAACTTAGAACTACTTAAACCTAACTAACCTAAGGACATCACACACATCCATACCAGAGGCAGGATTCGAGCCTGCGACCGTAGCGGACGCGCGGTTCCAGTCTGAAGCGCCTAGAACGACTCGGCCACAGCGGCCGATCAAATTCTCTAAGCAGCATCTCACTAGATGTGCGGTGTCTTCCTTCGAGAGTTATTTAAGAGACAGTGAGTCATTAAACCTGTATAGAGAAAGGATACCATACTTTCACATTTCGTACAGCCCACAAGTTTGCGATTCTCTGTGTTAAGGAGTAGCTGGCAGTCTTTCTAACATCCTAAGTTCTGTCGAGATCTAACTAGATATTATCGCACTCTTTTTACCGGATAAATTGTGCTTATAGATAACTGCATCATTTGCTGTAAGCTCGAGACTGCAGCTAATGATATCCTTTAGGTCATAGACGTATAACATAAACAGCAACGGTCCTATTGATCTCACCTTGGGAACACACTTCGATATTTGTAGGTGACTCTCCAGCGAGGATAACATACTGCGTCTTTCCTCAGAAAATTTTCCATTCATTCGCAGAGCTGGGCAGGTACTCACGAAGATCCAGCGAAACTTGGTAGAAAAGTCGGTGCGTTAATGAGGAACTGATTTACGCTGGAAAAATTAGTTCCAGGCGCAAATCTGGCGTTGTACAGCATTTCGTCGATGTCTCCGGTGCTCATACTGAAGGAACTGTGTAAGCGGCCGTTAATAATAAAATAAACATTACGCAATTCTCACTTTTTTGATCTTTTCTGCTCACGTCCCGTTCCTAATCCATTACATATGGTAACATTTTTATACATATGAACATGGTATCCGTTCTTTTGGACATGTCTGAACGAACAGATAGCTCTCGAAGAATGAAGTTACAATGAAATCCAGACCTTTAGTTGCTTACAGGCGTTGATAAATATAAACAGGGACAGTTGAAAATGTGTGCCCCATCCAGGACTCGAACGTAGGATCTCCTGCTTACATGGCAGACGCTCTATCCGACTGAGCCACCGAGGACACAGAGGATATTGCGGCTGCAGGTACTCTTCTCTGGCACGCTCCCCGTGAGACCCACACTTCCAACTTACTGTCCACACACTACATCTGTAGTGCCCCTGCCCACTATACTCATTACTCGCTGCAGTCAATCTACCGAGTCCCCTAAGAGTTCGGGCAATGTGAGTGCATCTGCACTGAAGAAGATCATTGGCCATAGGCCTTATCTATATGAAGATGGTATGAGTTCTTTCCGACATGTCCGAAAGAACAGATACAATCTTCATCCGCACTGAAGCAGATCATTGGCCATAGGCCTTATCTATATGAAGATGGTATGAGTTGTTTCCGACATGTCCGAAAGAACAGATACCATCTTCATATAGATAAGGCTTACCGGCCAATGATCTTCTTCAGTGCGGTTGAAGATAGTATCTGTTCTTTCGGACATATCGGAAAGAACTCATAGATAAGGCCTATGGCCAATGATCTTCTTCAGTGCAGATGCACTCACATTGATATTTATCAACGCCTGTAAGCAGATAGAGTTCTGAATTTAATTGTAGTTACATTTTTATACGTCTTTCTTGCATTCATAGCACCAGATTTTCACCTGATGGTCAAAATTGAAACTTATTTTTTTCCATTGTAAATCCGATCCGCATTAATTCTTTAGGATCTACCAAGCTTCGCTGCCATATTGTAATTACAGCCCACACTGGACCACTTTGAGTAGCTACACATTAATTATAAGCACCCGGCACCATACGCATAGCGTTGATGTGACAAAGAAAAATACCTTTCGAAAGTTTAGAAACATCGAATACACGTGATTTCTTCTATCCATGGCACCAGGGGTTTCGTGTGTGAAGGAGACTGGTTGAGTTTCAGATGATGGACGTTTTGGGAGCCTATGCTACTTTCTGTGTAGAATGTGTCTACGTAGATCATAGGTGTTTAACAATAGATTGTTTATTTTGTTTTCAGTTTGCACCAATAGTATTGTTCTACTAGTCGGGAACTCCAGTTTTCCTCTTACAGAGCCGGCCGAAGTGGCCGTGCGGTTAAAGGCGCTGCAGTCTGGAACCGCAAGACCGCTACGGTCGCAGGTTCGAATCCTGCCTCGGGCATGGATGTTTGTGATGTCCTTAACTTAGTTAGGTTTAACTAGTTCTAAGTTCTAGGGGACTAATGACCTCAGCAGTTGAGTCCCATAGTGCTCAGAGCCATTTGAACCATTTGAACCTCTTACAGAAACAGTTCTCATCGTCAGTAGCTGTTCTGCCTAGAAGCAGGCACAGCTGTGGTAATGCGCCACCTGTACCTATCTTGCGAATTCATCTGCATCTACATCTACGTGACTACACTGCAATTTACGCTTAAATGTTTGGCAGAGGGTTCTTCGAACCGCCTTCGGACTATTTCTCTACGGTTCAGTGTGTAACAGGGCGTGGGAAAAATGAACACTTGCATCTTTCTGTACTAGCACTGGTTTCTCGTATTTTATTACGATGGCCGTTTCTCCCTATCTAGCCTGGCGACGGTAAAATATTTTCACATTCAGAGAAGAAAGTTGGTGATTGAAATTTCGTGAAAAGATCTTACCGCAATGATAAAAGCCGTTGTTTTAATGATAGCCAACCCGAAATCGCTAAGCGTATCCGTGATACTCTCTCCCTTCTTTCATGATTATTCAAATCCAAAGCCGGCCACGGTGGCCGAGCGGTTCTAGGCTGTTCAGTCCGGAACCGTGCGACTGCTCCGGTCGCAGGTTCGAATCCTGCCTCGGACATGGATGTGTGTGGAGTCCTTAGGTTAATTAGGTTTAAGTAGTTATAAGTTCTAGGGGACTGATGACCTCAGATGTTAAATCCCACAGTGCACAGAGCCATTTGAACCATACAAAACGAAATGCCCTTCTTTGGACTTTTTCGATGTCCTCCATCAGTTCTACGCACAACAATACTCTATCAGGGGATGGACACTTCTTTATTTTTGCATACTTATCTGTTTCTTCCCTGACGCTGTCCGTTAGTTGATATCTCTCTTCTTTGATATCTCTCTTCTTTTATTTCTTTAGTGGAGTAAGTATTGTATTCTCAAGGTGAGGCCCAGACAATTTCTCTTCGTTTTCCTTACGATGTCTAAGGAGTGTCTGTCTTCCCCATCTCGTCAAAACACCCCATCGTTTCAAATCCTGTCGTCTCAACTCATACCCTCTAAATTCCCAATAAATCTGCAGTGCCCTCAGCATTCTGTCCTCGTCTTTTTGTAAAGTACAGGTATCTGCTCCGTAGTTACAGTCCTTGTTTAGCACTCGTCCCATCTTTTCCTCAGTCTTTCATTCACTGGCTCGCATAGCAGTTTCCTATTTTTGTTGAACGATTGCTCGAATATCTCTACTTTCATCTGTGTCATATTTTATGTCTTGCGTTGTAATATGAAGGGACTTTACAGACCAACTCTCTGTAAACAACGCTCGGAACTTTCCAGCATCATTCAATTCCTCGACGATAAAAATCCGCTCCAAGCCACTGAACCATTCGAGAACCACTGTTTGAACGTGTTCATTATTGGAAAATCCGTTTCCTCCAGTTGTTCTTCCTTGACTGCCTGGACATTGTCGCAAACGGTCCACGTCGATGGCCTTCATCAACATCACTCACGTCTGTGTGACCTTCGTCAGATGGTTGGCGGCATTTCACTGTGGCCGGACTCGACATTCAATTTGGTCCACATAATGCCATAATTCGAAGAAAAATCCGTGTGAAAGTTAGACGCTCTGCTCACTTCAGCGCTGTCCGTGCCATTTCAATGGCACACTTTGATGAACCTGTTATCCAGACCGCAGCAGAACTGTCTACAGCAAACCGGAAACATTTACTTTCTTCTGGCAATGCATCCCTCTTGTTGCTCAGTGGTCTTGGCGTGAGAAGGTTTGTGTATCTTCCTTTGTGAAGTCCATACAAGTACTTGAATTCTGAGACCAGATGTAACTTCATACTTATATGGATATGGTGTCTGTTCTTTCGGAGATGTCCAAAAGAACAGACACCATATCCATGTAAGTGTATAGTTCTGGCAATACCGACCATGACCTTCCTCTTCTGTGCGCATGCACAAAAAATGTGTGAAATGTTATGGGAGTTAACTGCTAAGGTCATCAGTCCCCAAGCCTACACACCACTTAACCTAAATTATCCTAAGGACAAACACACACACCCATACCCGAGGGAGGACCCGAACCTCTGCCGGGACCAGCCGCACAGTCCATGACTGCAGCGCCTTAGACCGCTCGGCTAATCCCGCGCGGCACGGATGCACACATATTACGCGGACTCTTACGGGACTTGGTAAGAATGTCTTCCACGAGTAACGAGTGTGTTGGGTAGGGGCACTACGAATGTAGTGTGTGGACATATAAGGTGAGAATGTGGGTCTCGCGGGAGGCGTGCGCGAGATAATCCCTGCAGTCGTACAATCCTCTGTGTCCTCGGTAGCTCAGATAGAGCCAGCACGGTAGCTCAGCTTGTTCAGTCAGACAGCTGGTTAGCTTCTGTAACAAAAAACTGAGTGGATGGATCAACAAACGAACTTTAACGGATGTCATGTGACATCCACAACGACCAATCACAACGATTAACGACGAAAAAATGAAAAAAAAATGGATAGAGCGTCTGCCATGTAAGCAGGAGATCTCGGGTTCGAGTCCCGGTCTGGGCACACATTTTCACCTGTCCTCGTTGATATATATCAACGCCTGTCATCAGCTGAAGGTATTAATATACAATTTTAATTAGATGTAACTTTTGTCCATCTGTCCTGATTTTAGCTTTCTCTCCCATTCTTCTCCTTTTTTCTCTTTATCCTGTTCAACTATTCACTATGTTGAAACTTGCAGCATCACGCTCGAATAACGGCAAGGACACGTTTTCAGTGTGCCGTTTACGAATGACTTCACAACGTATTCCATTCGCAAAAAAAAAAAAAAAAAAAAAAAAAAAAGAAAAGAAAAGAAAATCATTCGGTGTTGCGCAGTCAGATGCTCTCTGCGAGTGTTGTCTGGCGTGTATTTTGTGGCTGGATTATGCTCTTAGGGAGGAAGAGAAACCCCCGTTTCTCGTCGGTTCACGGCATTTGCCGAAGTGCGTAGAAAGGAGCAACTGATGGAGGGATTTTTGTGAGATCACTCATCCGGAGCCCGACCGCCAGTACGCCCGCCGTGTGTGTTTGTGGGCCTTGGCCAACCAATACAAGCGGTAGACTGGGATGAGAGGGAGAGGGCTGTATCTCATTAAAAACTGAAGCGAGCGGCCGGAGCATCGCGTGTAACGCAAGAGTGCCGCTGCCTACAGGGGACTGGGAATAACTGAGAGATGCAGGCGTAATTGATACTTGATTGTTCGCACAGTTCACGTGAATGGGACTGGTTCTGCGCGGCAGGTTTCTGTGCGGTGATGATCGAATGCGAATTATTACAGTTTCGTGGGTCTGTTTTCTGTTACGGAAGAGGAAACGCTGCGCGTATTCAGAACCTTACAAGAGAAGTGGAAATGGATGTACAATAAACAATGAGAATAGACAGCTTGGATACGAAATATTTGCAGTAGTAAGCTTATGTAGTTGATTTGCTCAGGGCTGCTTAACAGGAAAAAAAGAAATAGTACCAACCCGCCCAGAAACTTTTTCTGACACATTAGTTTTGCTATAATAAGCACAAAATAGCAATAGTGACTAATGCGTTATTTTGCCGTTGAAGACAACCTGCGACTACGATGCATAAAAATTTTGTATCTCGTGTGGTTAGAAATTTAACGGTCAAGACTCTTAAGCAGAAAAGTTGGGGACTTCTTTTCTCTGCAGGCAAGGGAAAAATGAGGAACTGATGCGAGGCCGGCCAGTGTGGCCGTGCGGTTAAAGGCGCTTCAGTCTGGAACCGCGTGACCACTACGGTCACAGGTTCGAATCCTGCCTCGGGCATGGATGTGTGTGATGTCCTTAGGTTAGTTAGGTTTAAGTAGTTCTAAGTTCTAGGGGACTGATGACCACAGAGGTTAAGTCCCATAGTGCTCAGAGCCATTTGAACCATTTTGAACTGATGTGAAAGACGTATTTCGAATCCAGCAAAGTCGCTAGAAATTGTAATTAAGCCAGTTTCGAAAGCGAGAACATGTTTCCCTGGAGGCTATTGTTAGCGGTGAAGACTTTAGGGTTTTATAAAAAGTCATTTCCAGTAGCTGTAGCGTAATCTTTATTTGCTTGTATTTAGAGATTTCTGGACACCAATTTTGATTGTTTCGGATTACAATGCCATTCAAGTGCACGTGTCCGTGTTGTGAATAGTGTATCTTGTTTACATAAGAATGGAAGATTACATTCCTGTCGTACAGCCTTTTTAGTCGCAGCACTTCATTCTTGGTCTTCCGTTCCTCTTCCCTCTTGTTTCTTGTTGATGTTGTGTATTATCCGTCCTTCTCCATAGCTTACTCCCATTTTCTCGAAATTTAGAACATATTGCACCATTATAGTGTGTCGAAAGCTTTACCCAGGTCGACATATTCTAAAACTTTGTCTGAGTTTTTCTTAGGTCTCGCTTTTTACTAATCACAACGTCAGATCTGCCTCATTGCTCCCCATTTGTAGTATTTCTCTCTCGCGCGTCTAAACATTACAGTGACTTCTTGTTGCTTGATCGTACATATGAAACTTAATACTGAATAATGGCGCACTCCTCCCACCAGACTTCAGTGCCTGATATTGGTTTTCCTCTTTACTTGTAAATCGTAAATTGTAGAATAAAATTCAATTAACGAGCCCAGTTTGGGCTCCTGTCGTTGTTACGACGCTTAGTGTTCATATAGGCTTCATCCCCACTATAAGCTCTGATTAATCGATGTTGCTTGGTTCACGCCTACATGTAGCATCGAGTCACATGCTTTCAACGCCACACGGTTCGGCATCACCTTCTTTGGATTCCAGTTGTTAGAGAAAGAAGTGGCCAGGCGAAGTGTGCCAGTACAGCTTCTTAGCAGTAGTGCGTAAACTGAAGCTGGAGTCAACCGGAACGTTGGTTTGAATACCAAGATGCTTCATTAGGCATGAATGAACTAAATGTTTACGCCTTTGCCCTACTATGAGCTTTGAAGTAACTTACCCAGCCAGTTATAATGGGACTCAAACAATAACTTAAGTTGAAGACTCTTCCGTTAGTCCGTGTTTGATTAAAAGCAATTTGAAATTGTTGGTCCGTCATGACTCAAAACAACTTTTAATTACTTTCTTCCCCAAACTAGCTTCAGCGACAATATCGCCACCATCAGTGGGTTTTTACTTATTCTAAAATACGTAAAATTAATATCGTCACAAAATATTATAAAACGTTATTATACGTGTACTGTTTGGTTCCCAACAATTAGGTACAATTTAAGGAACACGGTTAACGAAAGCCGGCCGCGGTGGCCGAGTGGTTCTAGGCGCTTCAGTTTCGAACAGCGCTGCTGCTACGGTCTCAGGTTCGAATCCTGCCTCGGGCATGGATGTGTGTGATGTCCTTAAGTTAGTTAGGTTTAAGTAGTTCTAAGTTCTAGGTGACTGATGACCTCAGATGTTAAGTCCCATAGTGCTCAGAGCCATTTTTGGTTAACGAAAACATAGGATGATAAACAGGCTTATTCCTACATTATTGTAGGAATACTTTTTCCCGAGAAAAGGGATTCTGTATGAACTTCCTTTACGGCAGAAATTTCCATATTTTCCTTGAACGCCCCAGCGCACGAAACTTCGTATGTTTTACAACCTTACAACCGTTATAATCGTCGAAACAGTGTCTTTTCCTTCAGACATGCATGCATGCGTGAAGGATGACGGTTCAAACACGCGTCCGCCCCTCTTGATTGAGGTTTTCCGTGATTTGCCTAAATCTCTTCAGGCAAATGCCGGGATCGTTCCTGTGAAAGGGCACGGTCCACTTCCATCCCATCCTTCCCTAATCCGATGTGACCGATGACCTCGCTGTTTATATCCCTCCCATGAATCAACCAACCAACCAATCATGTTTGAAGGACATTGTCATGTACGCGACGGACACTGTATAAACAAAGACGTTGTAATAATCAATTATATTAAAAATTACATTCAACTTATCTTGTACATGAAAAGTGACACAAATCAGTATGTGGCGCTCTTCTTGAACTACCCTTGTACACCTGCCAGTAGCAACGCTGAAACGATACTCTTCTTGGCGTGACGAATCATAAATTAGCTAACAACAAAACCGACACAACTGCACTGAAGCGGACAAATTGTGAGCTGGAATGTGACATTTTTTGTGCACGTTGGGGTGCATGACAAGTATTTTTTAGTGACATAAACTAAAAATTGTTGTTTTTTTGATCTGTGTTACTTTCCTTGCCGGGGTGCAATTTGTTGCTATTTTCTTGGCATATTTTCTATGGTTGTTGCCTTTTTTCGGCATACTGCATGTCATCTACAGCTGTCATTAACAAATATGGAAATTTGAGAGTACATACAACAGTGTTATACTATGCAGAGGCGGAACACACGGACAACACATCGGACCACATCGCATCGGGAAGGAACAGTACACACTAACATGCAATAATAAAATAGCACACAGAATTGGAAATACTCGTATACTGAAGAAGCAAGGGATCACAGTAACATATCAGGACAAACTACACATTGCAACAAATACTAAGATCGGACAGAAGGACCTCAGACAAATTCAGCATTACAGGAATACACCAATTCACATGCAACTCCTATCAATCCCAGAACATAGGACAAACAAGCAGAAACTTCCGAACAAGGTACACAGAGCCCGCTAGAGCTCTGAAGAGTGACAGCACACATTCTAATTTCGCAGAACACTTAATAAATAAAAACCGAAAGTGATCTACACATCATAAAACACAGCAATCGTTTACACCGCAACCTAACAATAGAAAAATTATCACATACAAAATGCTATACTGAAAGACAACAACGTAATAAATGAAAACACGCTACTTTGTGACACCCCACTGTTTATGGCTTTAAGAGAGCTAACACATGACACACACACACACACACACACACACACGCACACACACACACACACACACGTACGCACGATCACCCCCCCCCCTCGCTCCCCCCCCCCCTCCACCCCTCCCCCCCACCCCCGTGACACATAGAGACATAAATAGGGAACAGATGTCGTCAGGAGCCCGCTATATTATTCAAAACCTTCTCGCGACACGCGATACATCCGACGGCACACGCGAACAGCAAGATGGCTTAATGTTTCGAATTACTGCCAAGATGTAAAGTTAGGTGTTTCCGTGATTTTTAAAGCAACTGCATGCCGACCAACGAACGTGTGTACATTGACAGATTACGTTACAACCTAGTGGCCATCAAAACTGTATCCGCAACACCACCTCAATTCTTAATAACGTAACACCGACTACGTAGGTTCACTTTTTCATGTTTGTTAATAACAGCCGCTCATACCGTTGCAGATAACATGCTGTAGGCCGAAAAAAGGCAAGAAACGTTGGAAATGTACCGGAAAACTGCAACAAATATAGAAACCATTCAGTGAAATGGTTCAAATGGCTCTAAGCACTGTTGGACTTTACATCTGAGGTCATCAGTCCCCAAGACTTAGAACTACTTAAACTTAACTGACCTAAGGACATCACATACATCCATGCCCGAAGCAGGATTCGAACGTGCGACCGTAGCAGCAGCGCGGTTCAGGACTGAAGCGCCTAGAACCGCTCGGCCACAGCGGCCGGCCCATTCAGTGACTGAAAAGCAAAAAGATCTTATAAAAACTATTCACACAGTATATAAGTAATATCGTTTTGTAATATTTTGTGGCGGTGCTAATTTTGCATGATTTAGTATAAAGAAAAACCCATTGATGATGGCTATATTGTCGCTGAAACTGGTTAACGGAAGAAGATAAACAGAAGCTGTTTTGTATAAAGGTGGACCCACAGTCCCATATTTTTATGTGACTTGTAGTTTTACGAGGATAATCCTAGGACTGGTCTTTGGATGCATTTATTGGCACATAACACATTACAGACGGAGCCCAGGTAGAACTAGTGCAGTGATGGTCAGGTGGACGGCGCCCGCATCTTGTTAATGCTGTGAGCAAAACTCGGTTGACTGCCTCGGTAGCTGCGCGCTCAGCGCAGTGGATTGCTAACCAAAGGGAATGGTTTCGATTCTCGGTCGCGTCGGAGATATTTTTCCTGTTCGGGGACTGGGTGTTGTGTTGACATTACATTCATATCGTCATAACTGACATTCCACTGTTGAGATGGCTTTTAGGGCACGACCTGAAAGCCATTGAATAAAAAAAAAAAAAAAAGTCGGTAGCTAACGTTGCGTCTCCTGCCCTCTGTTGGAAGCTTTGCAGACTGCACAAAGCAGGGTCTCTGTAGTTTTCAAATTCTGAACCACCTGTATTCTACAAAAACGCACACTGCGTTTCTGCTCTGTGCTGAGTGTCATACTGCTTTCGGCTGTATCTTTGTCTGCCCACTGCTCGCGCTCTAAATAGTTTTGGCAGTGGGGTGCTAAATATGTTTACAATGTCCTGGAAGAAGAAATCGTCGATTCCAGTTCGGAAGGGGAAGCTGCTGATTCTGGGATCGATCCAGATTTCTGTGTGGCGAGCAATGCCATAAATAAAAGAAAAACAGTAGCGAAACGTTTGATATAATGTATCGCCTAAATAAACATTCGTAAAACAACTTCGGTAGTAAAATGTATAGCAAAAATCGCACCAAGCACCTTTCTACAAAGCGTGTTCTGATCACAATGAAAATCAGAAGGGAAAAACACGCCGAAATAACATCTTCATGATGTCCAAATTGTGATGTAGACCTTTGTGTGCCTGAGTGTTTTAAAACATACCACACTAAGGCACATTCTTGTAAGAACGGTGTATAC
Source organism: Schistocerca serialis cubense (assembly GCF_023864345.2). Lineage (NCBI taxonomy): Eukaryota > Metazoa > Arthropoda > Insecta > Orthoptera > Acrididae > Schistocerca > Schistocerca serialis. The sequence goes on from NC_064642.1 coordinate 430,443,248, forward strand.
AAGTGTTTCTTCGAAATAAAAACGTGTTTCAATAACATATATCGTAAGTCTGCTAATTTTAATATTTCGTAATGAGATTTTTAAGAGTAGATAAACCGAGTTTAAACACTTCAAGTGAAACTTCATATACTATACTTCATATACTATACTTCACAGTTATAAAACAATGGCCGGCCGGGGTGGCCGAGCGGTTCTAGGCGCTACAGTCTGGAACCGTGCGACCGCTACGGTCACGGGTTCGAATCCTGCTTCGGGCATGGATGTGTGTGATGTCCTTAGGTTAGTTAGGTTTAAGTAATTCTAAGTTCTAGGGGACTGATGACCTCAGATGTTAAGTCCTATAGTGCTCAGAGCCATTTGAATCTTTTTTTTTTTCGAGTCGTTGTAGTAAGGTGGTAGCATGCAGATGGCTGAGACGAGCCGAATCACGTACTCGTGCGGCCCTTGCTTCTCGGCCTGTCAAACTAATGGCAGGATAAAAAACGTCACCCTACGTTAATATCTTCTTAAGGCTATGGTTTCCCTCGTCCGTGACAAACAAAAATACTTTTAGAGACAGTAATATTTTACGATGAGAATTTTAACTCACGTCAGCGAATTCGATCTTGAGTTAAGTAACATACACTTCAGGGGCAGAGGAGTAAGTATCGTGGCCTTGAGGCTGTGAGAAGGGGGTTGTGTATGTTTTATTGTACGTATTTCACTACAAGTAACTCATGGACGTGCGCGATTCGTACCGATCAGCTGCTACGGTATAAATTTCAAACGGATGAAACATGGGTTCGGATATGCTCGTTACAGAGAAGGTCATTTTCGAATACTGTACAAATCTGTAGCAAGGAATATGTAATTAAAGTAAGGCTTTTGTAATATAATGCAAGGAGTAGAAGAAAAATGGCATTCAATAGCTTTAGTAAACATTTGTGGTTCAAATGGCTCTGAGCACTATGGGACTTAACATTTGAGGTCATCAGCCCCCTAGAATTTAGAACTAATTAAACCTAACTAACCTAAGGACATCACACACATCCATGCCCGAGGCAGGATTCGAACCTGCGACCGAAGCGGTCGCGCGGTTCCAGACTGAAGCGCCTAGTACTGCTTGGCCACTCCGGCCGACAAACATTTATGATCGTATCTCATATTGCACAATGCATTTAAGTACAATTACTGTTATTAGTAAATTAATCATCCGTTCACAGAGACAATACAGCAGCATGCCGTCATCAGTTAGTGTCAGAACTTTGGGGTCGATGACGACGGCAAAAATCTAAAACATGAAGTGTTCCACATTGCGCCAATTTTTAACGATCATCACTCGGGACCTGGCGGTTAACTTATCGCACTCTTGCAGTAGCTAGTCTGTCTCATAACATACTAATTTATGTAGGTTACCAACTAATAAAATTGGTACGTACGCGGTTCTAGCTGGCATCATACAAAGTCTGTATTCGTTCTTGTTCGAAAATGTTTAACGACCACAGTTGTAGAAGGATATTGCCGACGTGGTTCAGAGGGGAAAAAAAACAACCGAAAAGCTAAATAGGTCAGTTGGTTGGGGCTTGAAATGCGTTCTTCTCGAATACGGCATTAACCAAGGTGTTACGTGAAAGGCAGCAGTATACGGACGCGTGCAGTCGACGCTTTCCGTTGTCTTCTGCAGACGTGGTGTGTGGGACTCGTGCGGACGAGCCCGGCGGCCACGCGTAACGCGGGATTCCTCGGGTAGGCGGCCCCGCCGGCCGGCCCCTAATGTAGCCGCGCCAGACGAGAGGCTGCCGGCCGCCCGGGGCCCAGTGACCGGGTGGCGGGCGCAGAGCGCATGCGCGCGCCTCCGGCCGGCCAGGGCGTGGCTGCGCCCGGGCACCGCCGCCGGACACGTCACCGACGTGGTCGCCACGGCAACGCCGCGCCGCCCGCTGCGTCATCCCTGACGTCAGCGGGCGCGCACGAGCGCCACTGCAGCCAGCAACGGCGACACCGAAAACCAGCCGGGGTGTCACGTTCACTCGACGCGAATTTCGTGCTCCCGCACTGTTGACGGACTCTGTACCGCTGATTAACATTCTTCTCGAAATATTGATCAGTAACAAGTTAAAGGCACAACACTGTTTTAATTACACAATACGATTGAGAAGAGCAATGGAGAAAAATAGGGATTAGTAATTAGTTAAAGGCACAAAACGCTTTCGTCCTCCCTTCTACGAAACGCACATGTGTATTCCCGGAAGCACACCCGAGGGTACGGAGGGCAAGAGTGTGTATGCGTAACCACCTATGTTTTAGCGCATTCACATGATGTTATGAGGCGGAGGCAACTCAAGCTGAACAGATTTTGATTGCATCTAACAAAGCTTCTCATTTAATTGCTTGTTATTGTTTTCTGTTCTCTTCATTTTATACTCCAAGGAGTGGAGCGGGCTATTTGAAATCTGGCCCGTTATAGGTCACCGCTCTTTTTAGCGAAATGCCGTGTCGGAAAGCAGAAGCGATTCCTATCAAGAATATTAGAGAGGAAGGGGAATGCCAGTTCCTAAAATTTTCGTCGGAACCTGAGGATTGGCATTATTTTTAATCTGTTCCTGGCAGAATGTTTCCATTTTCCCACATATAAACTTAAGCTCTCGCGCGAGCGTCAGTGCGTATGTTTATGTATGCGTGTGTGTGTGTATGTGTGTGGAGGGGGTGGGGGTTGGTTTTTACAGATTAGATAATGTGTTTGAGTAGCGTGCTGTGTTTGTTCTCTGACATCCATGTAACCAAAACTCCCTCTGTATTCGGTGGAAAGCTATTCTGCTGGTGGTATCCAATGATAACTCATAGATACTTATACATCTCTCCGGTAGAGAAGTGGTTTGACACCAGAAGTCTGTAGTTACTCAGAGAGCTGTGCCTGGTCTTCAGTCTCTCGGCAGAAAGCTGTAAGCCATGAAGCTGGTATTGTAAGAAAACAGACAGCTTCTCTCCCTTTTTTACACTGCTGTTGTTTTTCTAATTTTTGGAAGTGCGATGTCAGCCACATAACAGTTTCCGTAGGATTTGGTCTCAGTCAGACACTTATCAGCCCACGGCTTTCACTAGAACATAGTTGACCCTCTTGGCACATGCCGATGCATGCAACAGTGGGACATTATATTCCACAGCAGAGAAGCACATCGCTAAAGAGGTAATTTAAACAGAAATTTCTTGATTCTCCAAGCTGTGTTGGATAACTTATGTAGTTCACTGTTGTTACTATTGTCCTGTGGCTCGTGCTGAAGCAATTTTTTCTAAATTCTATCACCAGCTTTGAAAATGCCATGGGAGTTGTTGACGTGGCCACAGTATTACTGTCCAGAGAAGCCCAGACGTGTTCAACTGGATCCTAGTTCGATGAGTAAGTCTGTGAACTGTATGTCACCCAGTAACATGTCCACCGACTGAGCTGGTTTGTGGGTGTAAAATTCTTCTGGAACGGTTGGGCGATGTGGAGGGACATATATACACCAAAACTGTCTCCTGTCCACACCATTTACCCACAATCTCGCAGTTCACACGACTTGCGCACAAGTGTAAACTTGTTACACGTTCTAGTCTCCACGTGTAAGTGCTCTAGTTACGTCATCTTACCTACATTACCCTGTCCAAAACGAAACATGGCGTTATCTGTGTGCAGTCATCTGCAGTGTTCGTCACCTGTCGACACACGCAGAGCAGTACGCTATACGATGAGGGCTGCTGACAGTTTGGTTTGTTTTCTGAGTTATATTGTTGTTCGCTAGGACTGCTACAATTGTAATACGGAGTCTGCGGCGGTCTGAGTAGACGTAACTACAACATTTCGTTTTCGTCTGCCTTTTCGTTTATCGCCTACCTGACAGTGTTAGTGGATCAATCGTTTACCGCTTCCCGTAACACTGTTGAGCAGATGTGTTTGGAGCTGCACCAGGGACACATTACCACCAGAATGAGGACATCTTCCGTCAACTATTCTGAGTAATCTAAGAAACTCATGTCGTCATGATGCAAATGACTGATCCTCTCTTTTCGGCTCTCGGTGAACGACGGTGACGCTTGTCTGGGTCACAGTTATTTCTACAGATTAGATAATGTCTTTGACTGGCGTGCTGTGTTCGGAAGGTTTTTCAGATAGATTCTTTTCTGGCCAATACGTCAGTGTACTGTGTAGTATATGAAAGAACAGTAATGAATAGATTTCAGTCAAATAAACTGTTTTCATTTCTTGTCTTGTCAACGCGCAACTGGTCCTTACACTTTGCTTGTCGTTGTAGTGGGGCAGTATTATACATTTCATCTGAAAAGCATCTTCATGAGATACATTTAGTCGCCAAATTCTTTGGAAACTATCCACTTGTTTTATTCCGTACTGCCTCTCGTAACTGCCTTACTCAACCTTTTCGCGTTATATCTAAATTCTGCAAAACTTTTGAAAGTTGTTACGAGTGAACGACGCTGACGTGTGAAAATAGAAATCACTTGTAACAAGTGGTTCCTATTTTATTTTATAGTTCAGCATCTTAATGTGCAGTTAATCTTTTATTTCTGTAGATCGTATTCGATCAGCGCTCTGTCGCATTCGTATTTTACTTTCGTGGCTTTTCAAGCGAAAAGGTTTTTCGTGATACGTATCCATTGTTCAATTTCTTATGATACATGTTTGCAATAACAAATTTCATTAAATAACCAGAAATAACTGTTACAGTGGAGTTTGCAGGCACTTCATAAATGATAATAACTAATGAATGTAATAACCGTTGGCGTAGAACCATCTGAATTCTGTATATGGTGACTTGTCCCTGTTCCACGCCTGAGTTCACTGAATAACGATAGTGCGGTAGTACACCAAGCAGAGGTTGGGATTTTTGTAGTGTAATAAATTTTCAACACAGCCTTTTTCTCGTGACGGTAGGAGACGCACAAGAATAGAGTCCCCAAATAAAAAGATCCAGTACTAAGTTTACATGGTGCGTTGATGTTGCTCTCTCTGTCTGATAGGAATATTAAGCTGCCAAAGATGTGTAGGCTATGCGCCGACACAGATTTGAGCCGTGCCGATCTTATTTTAAAAATCATTGTTAACGATACAGATAGAACAACGCATTTACCTCAGATATCAACGTGATAAGAGATATATCAACCATCGCTAGCAGGCTTGCAACGGTAAACTATTACCACTACAATCTTACATTAGGCGCTATGTATGGTATACCACAATGTCACTAATTCAGACAAGTGTTAAGTTACATGGATTTACGGAAGAAAGCAGAGCATTTTTTTGTTGTTAGGCCTCGTTTCCGCTGTCACGCTTATACAGGTAATGTGTAACCTATACCGTCTTTTCGCTTAATTTCAAAACATTTTCAGTGATCAGATTTTTAGTTTCCTATTTCAGTCCTTATTTTCTTCTGCACATAGGTGCTCGATTTCACGGTCACTGAGTATTACACTACTGGGCATTAAAATTGCTACACCACGAAGACGACGTGCTACAGATGCGAAATTGAACCGACAGGAAGAAGATGCTGTGATATGCAAATGATTAGCCTTTCAGAGCATTCACACAAGGTTGGCGCCGGTGGCGGCACCTACAACGTGCTGACATGAGGAAAGTTTCCAACCCATTTCTCATACACAAACAGCAGTTGACCGGCGTTGCCTGGTGAAACGTTGTTGTGATGCCTCGTGTAAGGAGGAGAAATGCGTACCATCACGCTTCCGTCTTTGATAAAGGTCGGATTGTAGCCTATCGCGATTGCGGTATATCGTAAGGCGACATTGCTGCTCGTGTTGGTCGAGATCCAATGACTGTTAGCAGAATATGAAATCGGTGGGCTCAGGAGGGTAATACGGAACGCCGTGCTGAATCCCAACGGCCTCGTATCACTAGCAGTCGAGATGACAGACATCTTATCCGCATGGCTGTAAAGGATCGTGCAGCCACGTCTCGATCCCTGAGTCAACAGATGGGGACGTTTGCAAGACAACAACCATCTGCGCGAACAGTTCGACGACGTTTGCGGCAGCAGGGACTATCAGATCGGAGACCATGGCTGTGGTTACACTTGACGCTGAATCAGAGACAGGAGGTGCGATGGTGTACTCAACGACGAACCTGGGTGCACGAATAGCAAAACGTCATTTTTCGGATGAATCCAGGTTCTGTTTACAGCATCATGATGGTCGCATCCGTGTTTGGCGATATCGCGGTGAACGCACATTGGAAGCGTGTATTCGTCATCGCCATACTGGCGTATCACCCGGCGTGATGGTATGGGGTGCCATTGGTTACACGTCTCGGTCACCTCTTGTTCGCATTGACGGCGCTTCGAACAGTGGACGTTACATTTCAGATGTGTTACGAACCGTGGCTCTACCCTTCATTCGATCCCTGCGAAACCCTATATTTCAGCAGGACAATGCACGACCGCATGTTGCAGGTCCTGTACGGGCCTTTCTGGATACAGAAAATGTTCGACTGCTGCCCTGGCCAGTCACTACTCTTGAAGAACTGTGGTATCGTGTCGAAGCTGCATTGGCAGCTGTACCTGCAGACGCCATCCAAGCTCTGTTTGACCAATGCTCAGGCCTATCACGGCCGTTATTACGGCCAAAGGTGGTTGTTCTGGGTACTGATTTCTCAAAATCTATGCACCCAAACTGCTTGAAAATGTAATCACATGTCAGTTCTAGTATAATATATCTGTCCAACGAATACCCGTTTATCATCTGCATTTCTTCTTGGTGTAGCAATTTTAATGGCCAATAGGGTACTGCATTTCTTTGGAGTGAAATCAGGCTGTGGAAGCAATCACAGTCGGTACGGTCTGTTGTAGTTTCGCATATTGACTGAGTTATTAGTCAGTCTTTCTTTTCAAGCCTTTATTTTTTCTGTCTGTCGAATCATGTGCACATTCTTTCAATTGAGACCATACTTTATCTGACTCAGCTATCTATTCATTCTTATGAGTAAAACCAATCCGTAGTGTTTCCATTGGTTGAACTAAAGCGGTGGTATACATCTTGCGTACGCATCCGCCCGGAGGGTACTGCTACTACGGGCAGTACATGAAGACGTATCAGGAAGTACGCGGAAGTTAAAGTATTCATAATACATGTTCATTTAATTATGTGCTAAATAGACTCATTACACTTTTCATCATTTAAAATTGATTAATATATTACTACGGATTCAGCTGTTGCAGGTGCAATTAACGGGTAACTAATTAAGCTGATGCGTCGCTGGGGTACAAAGTCGAGAAATGTTGCCAAGTTTTAGCGACAGTCTGCATTACGTTTTACTGAAAATGATCTCCATAAATTAAAAATCATTTGAATTTAGCCCTTAAAACTCATTCAGCCATTTGTTTATGTGAGAGATAAATAATTTGTACAGAAAATTATGTCATCGGTTATCTAGGCACAATTCACATCCACGCACACAAGCCTGTGAAAAACAGCAGGTAGGTCGATAGTATTTTATAGGTGTGAAAAACTGCACATTCACACGTAGGTACTCCTGTTTCACAGTTAAACCTATATCTAGCCAACACTGTAAAATGTAGACAGTCTGCAACAAAGTTCGCACACCTCTGAAATGTTGGGATCGGCAACAGGACTCGCCCGACCTACGGCGCATTCAGTGGTGAGAAGAAACAAACTACGTTTCCAAGAAATCATATGACTTTTTAAAAAGTGATCCTCAACATAAATGCAATGCGATATACATTATTTCCAAGGATGATTCATATAATGAAATTGCATTAATTAAAGCAATTTAAATAAAATTAAAATGATGCAAATAAGAGGCGCGGAAGTGATCGGACTATTCGGCGATATTGGAAATAGCACGCTACGTTAGGAATCAGAAAACGTGAGTAGTGCCATCTGGATAACAAATCTTTGCCTTTGACGCTGATATCAACGAGCAGTCGAGATGGCGTCGTGGACAGATGAACAACGCACTGTTGCCGTGAAGACGGTTTACAAAAACAATGACAGCTGCGTAGCCACGCAGCGAACATTTCGCGCTCATTGCAGTCTTGCGCATCTGGCCCCAGTCCCGTCGGCAATGCTATCAAAGTTTAGGTACAGAACTTCGAGGAAACAGGTGAAAGAGGGGTGGAAGCGCAAAACGGGTGAGCATATCAGAGAATGTTGCAAGGTTGGAAGTAGCCTTCAGCCAAAGTCCGAGGCATTCTGCGCTCAAGCATGTGCTGCAACTTGACGTTGCGAATCGCAGTGAACGGCGAATGCTACACAAAGAACTGTAATACCACCGTACAAAACTCACATACTGCAAAAGCTGAATGCAGAAGACCTTCCAAAGAGGCTACGCTTTTGCTAGGAGTTGTTGCAACTCATGAATGGGAACCCAGACCTGTGCGACAAACTGATCCTGAGCGATGAGGTCAATTTTATGTGTCAGGCTTCTCTAACAAGCAAATATTGATCACATGAAAACTTGAAGAAATGCCATTTCGCAGTCAGAAAGTAGTAATGTGGTGCGGCGTATCCTCTTCTGGAATCACAAGGTCACTCTCTCTGTATCTCTCTCTCTCTCTGTCTTTCTTCCAACGCTGTTACTGTGAATACAGATCGTTATGTTCACATGTTGAAACTTTTCCTAGAGTGACAGCTTGCTAATCCTACTGTAACTGCGAATACATCCTTCCAGCAAGATGGGGTCACGTGCCACACCTCGTGGAATTCCATTAACACGCCATGGGACATCTTTCCCGGTCGTCTCATCTCCAAGAACGGAGACATTTCACACCCTCCAATACCCAATGACTTTCCAGCATGTGATTTCTTCCTCTGGAGTAATTTGAAATGTCAGATCTTCTGGTGTGACACACCGCACATATCTAAGAACTGAAGGGTCAAATACAGGACGAAGTTAAAAGAATTCCAATGTCACTTAGGCAAGATGTGATGTCTAACTTCTGTAAAAGGCTAGAAATGTGTGAAGCATAGTTGCGGCCACCTCTGTGCTGTTATTTTCAAGTGACGGGCATTTTCATTTGCAAGCTTTGTAAATTCATGGTGTGAATAAATCTGTACAGCTTGTGGACGTTTCAAAATCGCCAGTTCACTCCCGCACCTGTTATTTTTCTCCAAAATGTACTTTCGACAAGTGGCAGTGTATGCTTAAAAAGCAAGCGATTAAGTCATCAACAATTAAAAAATCGCATTTTATATGCTTTATGTTCACGTCACCACAACATTTACCAGAAGAGAACTATCGACGACGGATGCAAACCAATGACAAGAAACAGACAGAGCTTCAATAAATTTGAGTTAAAAAGTAATTATTTATTTAAACATACATTTGTAATGTAGCGCCGGTTATTAACATTTAAAAACCAACCGAAAATCCATATGTAACGATTCGGGTACGAAAAATTCGTATCTGAGTAAATAAGTACGGTACATAGATTTTGCAAATAGTTCATTTTTAGAAATAAATTTTTCATTTACCCTTCCTTGACCACAGATACGTTAGATGTCTCTAAAACATTTAGAAGCTCTTATCATGGTTCATGAATATTCGAAAAAGCTGAAGTAAATGTGAGCGAAACGACTCAAACCCAAAGCCAGAGTAAAAACGTTCATATACACTATGGTTACAGTAGTCATGGGATACCGCCCAATATGGTATCGGACCTCCTTTCAGCCGGCATAGTGCAGCTACTTAACATGTCATCGACTCAGCAAGTAGTTGGAAGCCCCTGCTGAAATATTGAACCATGCTGCCTCTATAGCCGACCTTATTACGGAAGTGTTGCCGGTGCAGGATTTTGCGCACGAACTGATCTCTCGCTTATGTATGATAAATGTTCGATGGGGTCATATCGAGAACTCGAAGTGTCCAGAATGTTCTTCAAACTAATCGCGAACAACTGTGGCCTGGTAACACAGTGCATTGTCATCCATAATAACTCCATCATTGTTTGGGAAGGCCCAAGAATGGCTGCAAACGATCTCCAAGTAGCCGAACATAACCGTTTCCAGTCAACGATCAGTTCAGATGAACTAATGGACCCATTTCCTTCCTTCTACAAACAGCCCACACCATTACGAAGCCATCACTAGTTTGCACGGTGCCTTGGTTGGTTGATTTGGGGGTTGGAACCAAACAGCGAGGTCGTCGGTCCCTCGGATTAGGAGAAGATGGGGAAGGAAGTAGGTCGTGCCCTTTCAAAGGAACCATCCCGGCGTTTGCCTGAAGCGATTTAGGGAAATCACGGTAAACCTAAATCAGGATGGCCGGCCGCGGGTTTGAACCGTCGTCCTCCTAAATGCGAGTCCAGTGTGCTAACCACTGCGCCATCTCGTTCGGTACAGTGCCTTGCTGAGAATTTGGGTGTAGAGCTTCGTGTGATCTGCGCCTCACACGAACCCCAACATCAGCTCTTACCGATTGAAATCGTGACTCATCTTACCATACCAATGTTTTTCAGTCGTCTAGGGTCTAGCCGATATGATCACGAGCCCAGGATAGGCGATGATGGCGATGCCGTGCTCGTGTTCTTAGCAAAAGACTCACGTAAGTCATCTGTTACCATAGCCCATGAACGCCAAATTTCGCCGTACTGTCCTAACGGATGCGTTCGTCGTACATCTCACGTTGATTTCTGCGATTATTTCATGCCATGTTGCTTGTCTGTTAGTACTAACAACTCTACGCAAACGCTGCTGATTTCGATTGTTAAGTGAATACCGCCGGCCACTACATTGTCGGTGGTGAGAGGTAACGCCTGCCATTAGGTATTCTTGGCACACGCTTGACACTGTGGATCTCGGAATGTCGAATTCCCTAACGGTTTCCGAAATGGAATGTCCCACGTGGTCTAGTTCCAGCTACCACTCCACTTTGAAAGTCTGTTGTGCTGCCATAATCACGTTGGAAACCGTCTCTCATGAATCATATGAGTACAAGTGACAGCTCCACTAGTGAACTGACATTTTATGATTTGTGTACTTAATACTGCCTCCATCTTCATATACACTCCTGGAAATGGAAAAAAGAACACATTGACACCGGTGTGTCAGACCCACCATACTTGCTCCGGACACTGCGAGAGGGCTGTACAAGCAATGATCACACGCACGGCACAGCGGACACACCAGGAACCGCGGTGTTGGCCGTCGAATGGCGCTAGCTGCGCAGCATTTGTGCACCGCCGCCGTCAGTGTCAGCCAGTTTGACGTGGCATACGGAGCTCCATCGCAGTCTTTAACACTGGTAGCATGCCGCGACAGCGTGGACGTGAACCGTATGTGCAGTTGACGGATTTTGAGCGAGGACGTATAGTGGGCATGCGGGAGGCCGGGTGGACGTACCGCCGAATTGCTCAACACGTGGGGCGTGAGGTCTCCACAGTAGGCGCACGTGCCCGTCAACCTGGGACCGGACCGCAGTGACGCACGGATGCACGCCAAGACCGTAGGATCCTACGCAGTGCCGTAGGGGACCGCACCGCCACTTCCCAGCAAATTAGGGATACTGTTGCTCCTGGGATATCGGCGAGGACCATTCGCAACCGTCTCCATGAAGCTGGGCTACGGTCCCGCACACCGTTAGGCCGTCTTCCGCTCACGCCCTAACATCGTGCAGCCCGCCTCCAGTGGTGTCGCGACAGGCGTGAATGGAGGGACGAATGGAGACGTGTCGTCTTCAGCGATGAGAGTCGCTTCTGCCTTGGTGCCAATGATGGTCGTATGCGTGTTTGGCGCCGTGCAGGTGAGCGTCACAATCAGGACTGCATACGACCGAGGCACACAGGGCCAACACCCGGCATCATGGTGTGGGGAGCGATCTCCTACACTGGCCGTACACCACTGGTAATCGTCGAGGGGACACTGAATAGTGCACGGTACATCCAAACCGTCGTCGAACCCATCGTTCTACCATTCCTAGACCGGCAAGGGAACTTGCTGTTCCAACAGGACAATGCACGTCCGCATGTATCCCGTGCCACCCAACGTGCTCTAGAAGGTGTAAGTCAACTACCCTGGCCAGCAAGATCTCCGGATCTGTCCCCCATTGAGCATGTTTGGGACTGGATGAAGCGTCGTCTCACGCGGTCTGCACGTCCAGCACGAACGCTGGTCCAACTGAGGCGCCAGGTGGAAATGGCATGGCAAGCCGTTCCACAGGACTACATCCAGCATCTCTACGATCGTCTCCATGGGAGAATAGCAGCCTGCATTGCTGCGAAAGGTGGATATACACTGTACTAGTTCCGACATTGTGCATGCTCTGTTGCCTGTGTCTATGTGCCTGTGGTTCTGTCAGTGTGATCATGTGATGTATCTGACCCCAGGAATGTGTCAATAAAGTTTCCCCTTCCTGGGACAATGAATTCACGGTGTTCTTATTTCAATTTCCAGGAGTGTATATGCATATCGCTATGTTATGACTTTCGTCACCGCTATGTAATCGACGTAACTCTCAGAGGCCCAAGTCGTACGGTTTGCTCATGTTAAGTGTAACCACCCAAACCCAGAGAGTGAGTGAAAAACATTCATATAACTGACGTGGCTGCAGAGACTAGTGTCATTCAGTTGTTTCATTCTGTTTAAAAAAAATAGATTGAACGAAAAAAAAATCGAGTGGCCACTCGAGGAGCAATATCGCGTAACGATAAACTGAAGAATTCTGACACTCGCTGGTACACATTTTTCTTTGCTGCACAAACTACCACCATTCAAATGCTACTACCGAATGAGAAATCCGATAAACTTTCCTTATACGCAGAATGTATTTGGGGCGTTCGAAAATGATGGGCAATACAAACTTTTTGTGTTCACAGTATCGATTTACTGTAAAAACGAATACAGGTTATATTACAGGTATTACTACACAATTTTGTCGTCATCTGACAGGAGTATCCTGGGGCCACTGGTGGGCAGCTGTATGAAGTTCGTCATTGGTGGCGAACTTCTTACCCCGCGTCACCTCTTTCGTAGCGTCGAATAGGGCATAGGCTCTAGGAGCCAGATCCGGTGAATATGCGGATGTGGCAATACAGTAAAACCTAGTTCACCCACGGTGACAATGGTCTAGCGACTGACATCTTGCCGCACACTGACGTGTCGAAGCAGAATGCCATGGGCCCATTATGCATAGCGGTTTTGTCGAATGAGTCGGCGTAATTGGTCTAGTGAAGTGCAGTAACGGTCGCTGTTGAGTGTCCTACTGGGATGGAGCCAATCCACCAGCAGTATCTCTTCCTGATCCCAGAACACAGTCGCCATTTTTTTCTGCACTAACAGACCCGGACGTGACTTCTTTGGACGAGGCTCCAAGTGTGCTTTCACTCCATAGACTGTCGTTTCTTTCCTGGAGTCTCGTGGGAAAAAAACATGAATCCTAGATCGTGAACACATGCTCAAAGAACTCCGCTGGATTTGCGGTGTCCTATTGTACCAGCTGTTGTCATACCCCCACAAGTTTATGTTTCTGCACAATGGTGAGCGAATGAGGCACCCATTTTCCTTTTCAAATCCTCTTACAGGATGGTGTGGAGGGTTCCCCATAATGGACCAGTTGCTTTTTCTAGTTCATCAAACGTGATTCGCCTGTGCCACGTTATCAAGTCATTGACACGCTGGGAGCTGTTTGGTTTGCGAGCAGTTACTGGATCCCAGGGATTTTGCATTGTTCAGCACTGCCTGTGCCGCCCCGAACTCTTCTACCCAACGAAACACGGATCTACCACTTCTCGATATTTCCCACCAACCTCTTGTTGCTGTCCGAAGCAGTCACTCCTTCCCTCCAGAGAAGCCACACTGTCCACCATTGCCCGTTCTTGTCTGCTTCCATGTTATCTTATCGATGTCCACCAGCGTTCTCGCAAACCGAAGTACTGCTGCAATGCACCATCTGCAGGAAGCAGGGAAACCGTCTGGTGACCGTAGACAGTGCCATAGCCTATCTTCATGCGTGAATCAACACACATTTCAAACTGCTACTTTGCAGCAGTTATAGGGGCAGTGCCGATCAATGCTGAAAGAACTAAATTGATGGCGTTACTCTTACTTATTTTGAGCTGCTGCACTGGAATGCTAATCATTTGTACATACAGGGAGGAAGGCCACGTCATCCCAATTTCACGTTCGTTCGATGCTGTCTTCATGATGTTGCAGATTTAATGGCCAACATGTAAGTGGTCTAGGACGGGGGTGAAATGAGGTTTGTTAGTGCGTTTCACAATGAATCTGGCATTGTCTTGAGTGATTCGTGGCGGATTCTATTCTGTACCGTCACAATTTTGACATCGGAGGTCAGTGGGGAAACTAACATGGACCATGTCGTTCTTTTTTCTCAACAATTCTTGTACCCATTTTTCATTTGTTATTGTTTTTGTCATCCGTAGTTAATAAAATAGCAACAACCGCTTAATAATTCTTCGACATCTTGGCTGCTTGAGAGCGCATTGCCAAATGAAAATACAGTCGCAAGCATTGATAGTATGATGGTGGCTTCAGTACATTGAAGGGTGGAGCAAATACAATTTGCCCAGACGAGTGAGTACGACTGGACGTGAATGTATGCATATAACCACAACTGACCATACACCGGCCGAACCTTGGAGCACATTTACACAATCTTCACTCCTGACAGCGATGTTATCAGAGGTAAGTCCAGTCGCGGCCCTAGCTGGCCACCCGGGTCACCTGATCTGTCATCGGGCGATTACTTTGCGTAGGGAGCCCTCGTGTCTAAATTGTATCGTAACAACCCTCATAGCCTTCTAGAACTTGCAGCAAAATATTTCGGATGAGACTGTAGCAATTCCAGCAGTCCAGCTTCGATCCGCCATCTGTAACTTGCTGACCAGGACCTTAGAGTGCCAAGAGATGTGTTCCTTTGTAGCCTAGAAGTCTGTCCTCCGAATCGCTTTCGTTTGCCCCACTCTGTACTACTGTCTTTGTAAGTATTTTTGTTTGTTACAGATCAGGAACACTACAGTCTTAAGGAAATCATAACGTAGTGTGACGTTGTCTATTTCGCTGTTAGTTTGATAGACGCGTAGTCTAAGAAAAGCGATTGGTTGGTAGGACACAACCTGAGGCATCAAGGGATCACCAATCTACACACATCAAAAAAGGTTTGCATCACCTCGGCTCCGAGAGTTCCAGAATCTGTACAGAAAATTGGAATAGAAATCACCATAAACATAATTTCCGCCCTTTTTATTGCTCACGAAAACCACACATTACAGCGAGACCTTCAGAGGTGATGGTTCGGATTGCTGTACACACCGGTACCTCTAATAACCAGTAACACGTCCTCTTGCATTGATACAAGCCCGTATTCGTCATGGCATACTATCCACATGTTCATCAAGGCACTGTTGGTCCAGATTGTCCCACTCCTCAACGGCGATTCGCGTGGATCCCTCAGAGTAGTTGGTGGGTCACGTCGTCCATAAACAGCCCTTTTCAATCTATCCCAGGCATGTTCGACAGTGTTCATGTCTGGAGAACATGCTGGCCACTCTAGTCGAGCGATATCATTGTCTTGAAGCAAGTCATTCACAAGATGTGCACTATGAGGGCGAGAACTGTCGTCCATGAAGACGAATTGCCTCGCCAACATGCTGCCGATACGGTCGCACTATCGGTCGGAGGATGGCAATCACGTATCGTACAGCCGTTTCTGCGGCTTCGATGACCACCAGCTGCTCACGTCGGCCCCACATAATGCCACCCCAAAACAGCAGGGAACCTCCAGGTTGCTGCACTCGCTGGACAGTGTGTCTAATGTGTCCAGCCTGACCGGGTTGCCTCCAAACGCGTCTCCGACATTTGTCTGGTTGAAGGCATATGCGGCACTCCTCGGTGAAGAGAGCCATTGGGCGGCCTGAGCGAGGCATGTCATCGACAGTTCCTGTCTCTCTGTATCTCCTCCAAGTCCGAAGAACATCGCTTTGGTTCACTCCGAGACGCCTGGACACTTCCCTTGTTGAGAGCCCTTCCTGGCACAAAGTAACAATGCGGACGCGATCGAACCGCGGCATTGACCGTTTAGGCACGGTTGAACTACAGACAACACGAGCCGTGTACCTCCTTCCTTGTGAAATGACTGGAACTGATCGGCTGTCGGACCCCCTCCGTGAAATAGGCGCTGTTCATGCATGGTCGTTTACATCTTTGGGAGGGTTTAGTGACAACTCTCAACAGTCAAAGGGACTGTGTCTGTGATACAACATCCACAGTCAACGTCTATCTTCAGGAGTACTGGGAACTGGGCTGATGAAAAACTTTTTTTGATGGATGTAGTACTGGAAGGAATATTGGGGGAGAGGGTGAGGGGTAAAAATAATAGAGGGTGACCAGGGATGAGTACTGTAAGTAGACTGAGAGGGATGTAGGTTGCAGTAGTTACTCGGAGATGAAGAGGCTTGCACAGGGTGGAGTAGCATTGAAGCTGCATCAAACCAGTCTTTGGACTGAAGACCGCAACAACAACAACAAAAACGGCAGAGAAAACAATCCGGCGAAGGTGTTATCAGCAAAACTGCGGCAAACCGTGCCGTCCGGCTATCTCCGTATCGGCATTTCACCGTTATTCACCGGTATTCGCGTGGCCAGATGTCAACAATGGCGATGCTGAGTGAAACTGGTTCCCCCTTGTTGTCCAAATCCGTGCTTACAACGATTACGATGGATTGTCAAACCGAATGTACAATGAACGACCGTGTGTGTGTGTGTGTGTGTGTTGTCCAAATCCGTGCTTACAACGATTACGATGGATTGTCAAACTGAATGTACAACGAACGTCCGTGTGTGTGTGTGTGTGTGTGTGTGTGTGTGTGTGTGTGTGTGGGAGTGAGAGAGAGAGAGGGAGAGAGAGAGAGAGAGAGAGAGAGAGAGAGAAATAACTTATAAATGGGAATGTCGGGCAATGATTGGTTATTATTACCTTATAGCTTACTTATCTCCTATACTCAACGCGGCCGCTGCAAATGTGGTGGCGAATAGGACGATATCACGCTGCATCTTCAAGAACATTTGTGCTAGACTGCATCGTGCGTGCCAATTTGTCGGTGCTCTCGCGAGTTTCCGCGAACGGCCGATCTCTTATGCGGACTGTAATTTTCAAGCCTGGCGAACGCTCGCTACAAGCAAACACAATTACCAGGAGTCGTCGTTACGAATGCGCGGAACGGCCGCCAGTCGTTGTCTGCTGTATAATCCAATTTTGAGAATATGTGTTTCACAAAACCTATTACCGTTTCCAATATCCGCGAGCGGCGTGTTTGCTCGCCGCGGTCGGAGAGTTGGTCCAACGCAGCCCGGTTTCCGCGGGAGAGAGAGGCTCTAGCGAAACGCCCCTCTCAGGAACTCTCACTGCAGGCTTTGTTCCACTCTTCACCACAACACTTTGCATGCTTCAGAACCATCTGAAGGATTAGGCTCCGGGAGAATTTTAATTAAGGAAAATTAGCTTTGAATACAGGCAGACCGCCGGCCGCCGCGGCCGAGCGGTTGTAGGCGCTTCAGTCTGGGACCGGGCGACCGCTACGGTCGCAGGTTCGAATCCTGCCTCGGACATGGATGTGTGTGATGTCCTTAGTTTAGTTAGGTTTAAGTAGTTCTAAGTTCTAGGGGACTGATGACCTCAGATGTTAAGTCCCATTGTGCTCAGAGCCATTTGAACAGGCAGACCTGCAGAGGATGGACGATAGGTGCAGGGACAGGCAACTGACCCAAACCCCTGACTCTACGATTACACTGAACTGCCGTACGTAACGGGCGATCAAAAAGTTCCCGTTAGAAGGCCACACTAGCTCCTGCCTACATGTCGGTGCTTATATACCAGCATCGAAGTCCCGCTGGGTTGCACATATGCCGCAGCAATGTCCTGAAACGAAAATGTTTTGATCGCCCCTTATACATGGTCCGATCACATTAATGTGACCACCGCCTGTGTTCGACTTCGACGTGCAGTAACCACTCACAGGCAGAAGGTGGGGGTTGGGTTGGGTTGTTTGGGGAAGGAGACCAGACAGCGAGGTCATCGGTCTCATCGGATTAGGGAAGGATGGGGAAGGAAGGCGGCCGTGCCCTTTCAAAGGAACCATCCCGGCATTTGCCTGGAGCGATTTAGGGAAATCACGGGAAACCTAAATCAGGATGGCCGGACGCGGGATTGAACCGTCGTCCTCCCGAACGCAGAAGGTGGCAGCACTAGCAGCGGAGTTTATGTAAAGCGTGTTCGGTGGACTCGGATAACAGTGCAGTCGCTGTCGCAATATGGAAACTGAACGATTTATCTGACGTCCAAAAGGGCATGATCTTTGGCTTTCGCGACAAGGGTGGAAACATTTCTGAAACAGCTCAGTATTTAAACTGTTCGCTTACCGCCATTACCCTGCATGACGAAACGGGCGTCGAGGCAATTTCGATGCACCACGGGTCACAGACGACAGATGTGAAAGACGGCTGCGGGAATGTGTACGGGCGAATAGATGTGCAACTGTTGAGTAACTGACCGTCCGGATGACTCAAGGGGCCTACCAACAATGTCGCTCAACGACCGCTCAGCGAACGTTGCTGCCTATTGGCCTTTGCAGGAAGCGTCTGGTTAATGCATCTATTCTGACTGCTGTCCATCGGCGACGAAAGCTGGAATTTGCATGCCAGTACCGTCAGGGGACGTCCCCTGACTGACTACAGATGGAATTTTCAGCTGAATCACGTTTTATGCTCCATCGGATAGATGGCCGTTGGCGTGTACGACATGAAACGTCTGAAAGCAAACGATCCAGGCCGGAGGAGGCAGCGTTGTGGTCTTGGCGAATGTTTTCGTGGCATGTCCTGGATGATCTCGTCATTCGCCGGCCGTGGTGGCCGAGCGGTTCTTTGCGCTTCAGTCTTTAAGCGCGCGACTCTATGGTCGCAGGTTCGAATCCTGCCTCGGGCATGGATGTGTGTGATGTCCTTAGGTTAGTTAGGTTCAAGTAGTTCTAAGTTCTAGGGGACTGATGACCTCAGATGTTGAGTCCCATAGTGCGCAGAGTCATTTGAACTATTTGATCTCGTCATTGCGGAAGACACAATGCATCAGCACAAGTATGCATCTATCCTTGGGGAACAAGTCCACCCCTATAGACTATTTGTTTTTTTTTTCCTCAGCCATCACGACAATGCAACGTGTCACACACCTCCTCCCGGGTTCGATTCCCGGCGGGGTCAGGGATTTTCTCTGCCTCGTGATGACTGGGTGATGTGTGATGTCCTTGAGTTAGTTAGGTGGAAGTAGTTCTAAGTTCTAGGGGACTGATGACCGTAGATGTTAAGTCCCATAGTGCTCAGAGCCATTTGAACCATTTTTGAACCACACACCTCCCAGCGTGCATACATAGTTCGAAGAGCTCCAGGATGAATTTGTCGTACTTCTCTGGCCACCAAATTCCCCTGATTTATACCCAATGGAGAATCTGTAGAACTAACTCGGTCGGGCAGTTCGAGTCATGTATCCTCAGCCGAGAAATGTAGCGCAGCAGGCAACGGCACTGGACTCGGCATGGTTCTACGTCCCTGTCGCTACCTTCCAGAACCTCCCTGACTCTCTTCCTGCACGTCTCGCAGAGATCAGCACTCTAATAAGTGCTTATTCAGGTTTTTTGACAGGTGGTTACATTAATGTGATGGACAGCGTAACATCTAGTAGTGAGGATCCGGAGCGACATAAGGCGCGATGAGCACATAATAAAAACTGAAGGATAGCAAGATTCCAAGCTGAGACTCACTGGGAGAATCTTAAGGAAATAAATTTCATCCACGGAAGAACAGGCTTCCGAAACACTTGCTGGACCCCTTCATGAATATTAATCATCAGACTGGAATATTTTGGATTAATAAAAAAGGTAAAGAACATCCAGCGAAGAGCGGTGTGTTTCATCACGGGATCGTTTCCTCGGCGATAGCCGAAACGCCAGTGCCATCCTCTACAGTAGAGACGACGGGCATTACGTAGAGGTTTACTGTTGAAATTTCGGGAGCGTACGTTCCAAGAAGAACCGGCCAGTATACTGCTTCCTATCACATGTGTCTCGCGAATCCATCATGACGAGAAAAAAATGGAAAATAGCGATGATAAACGGCTTTAACGGTAGTCATTCATTTGGCACACTATTCCTGAATGGAACGGAAAGGAGGGGATATTGATTAGTTCCGAAAGTACACTCCGCTGCACACCGTAAAGTGGGTGTGGAATAGACAGACATATAGGTATAGATGTACAGTAGTTAGACAAAAATATGGAAACACCGCGAGAGATGCGTGTCTGAACATAAATACAGCCAAGTCTACAGGTTGCGTTGCTATATTTGATACCAACGGCTCTTTTTCAATGTCCTCAATAGTGTTAGTCGCGATCAGAATAGCTTTCTGTGTAGTTGTGAGTGCATTGTTGTTGTGTCTTTAGTCCGAATATTGGTTCGATGCAGCTCTCCATTCTACTCCATACTGTGCAGTCCTCTTCATCTCCGAAGAACTACTACAACCTACATCCTTTTCAAGCTTTATTCACCTCTTGGTCTCTCTCTACAGTTTTAACCCCCCCCCCCCCTCCCCCGCACACTCCCATCCAGTAATAAACTGGTGGTTCATTGGTATCTCAGAATGTGTCCTACCAACAGATCCCTTCTTTTAGTCAAGTTATGCACAAATTTCTTTTCTCCCCAACTGCGTCCTCCTCGTTAGTTACGCGATCTGCCTATTATCTTCTAATCTCTTACAGCACCAGATTTCAAAAGCTACTAGACTCTTCTTGCCTGAACTGTTTATCGTCCAGGTTTCACTTCCGTACAAGAAGGCTACACTCGAGACAAAAACCTTCAGAAAAAAGTTCCTAACATTTAACTCTGTATTCGATGTTAACTAATTTCTTTTCTTCAGTGACACAATTCTTACCGTTTCTAGTCTACATTTTACATCCTCTGTACTTGGGCCTTCATCAGTTGTTTTACTGTCCAAATGGCAAAACTCATTGACTGCTTTTAGTGTCTCGTTTCCTCATCTAATTCCCTCAGTATCATCAGATTCAAGTCGACTACATTCCATTACCTTTGTTTTGAGTTTGTTAATGTTTATCTTCTATTCTGCTTTAAAGACACATGTTCCGTTCACCTGCTCTTCCGGGTCCTTTTCTTTCTCTGACAGAATTACGATGTTATCGGCGAACCTAAAAGTTTTTATTTTTCCTCACTAAACTAACATCAATTCCTTCTCCGAATTTTCTTTGTTTTCCTTTACAGCCTGTTCAGTTTACAGACTGAATAACATCGAGGACAGGTTACAGCCCTGTCTCACTCTCTTCTCAACCGCTGTTTTCCTTTTTATGCCGCTCGACTCGTATAACAGCCGACTCATTCCTATGCAAGTTGTGTATAACATTCAAATGTTCAAATGTGTGTGAATTTCTCGGGGCCCAAACTGCTGAGGTTATCGGTCCCTAGACTTACACACTACTTGAACTAACTTATGCTAAGAACAATACACACACCAATGCCCGAGGGAGGACTCGAACCTCCGACGGGAGTGGCCGCTCAGTCAGTGACATGGCGCCTCTAACCGCGCGGCAACCCCGCGCTGCTGTATAGCTGGGTTGGCTTGGGTTATTTTGGGGGAAGAGATCAAACTGCGAGGTCATCGGTCTCATCGGTTTAGGGAAGGACGGGGAAGGAAGTCGGCCGTGCCCTTTCAAAGGAACCATCCCGGCATTTGTCTGGAGCGATTTAGGGAAATCACGGAAAACCTAAATCAGGATGGCCGGACGCGGGATTGAACCGTCGTCCTCCCGAATGCGTGTCCAGTGTGCCAACCACTGCGCCACCTCGCTCGGTGTTGCTGTATAGCATTCCTCTTATTGTATTTTACCCCTGCTACCTTCAGAATTTCAATAATTGTGTTCCAGTCAGCATTTTTAAAAGCCTTCTCCAAATCTAGAGAAGCTATGAAGATAGATTTGCCTTTCCTTAACCTATCTTCTAAGGTAAGTCGTAGGGTCCGTACTATCTTGCATGTTCCACAATTTCTCCGTAATCCAAACTGATCTCCCCCGAATTCACCTTCTACCAGTTTTTCCATTTTTCTGTAAATACTTCGTGTTAGTATGTTGCAACCATGGCTTATTAAACTGATAGTGAGGTAATATTCACACTGTCAGTATCTGCGTCCCTTGGAATTGGAATTATTACATTCATCTTGAAGTCTGAGGGTATTTGGCCTATATCATACATCTTGCACATCACGTGGAATAGTTTTGCCACGGCTCGCTCTCTCAAGGATATCAGTAGTCCATATGGAATGTCATCTACACCAGGTACTTTGTTTCGACTTATGTCTTGCAGACCTCTTTCAAATTCTTCTCGCAGTACCGTATCTCTGCTTCATCTCCGTTTACGTCCTCTTCCTTTTCAATAATATTTTTATCAAGTTTATTTCCCTTGTACAGCTCCTCCATATACTCGTTCCACCTTTCAGCTTTCCCGTTTTGGCTTATCACTGGCTTTACACCAGAGCTATTGATATTTATTCAGGTACTGCTCTATTCTCCAAAGTCTCTTTAATTTTGCTATAGGCGAAATTTGCTCTAGTTGCAGATGCTTCTACTGGCATGCATTTGTGTTCTAACCCTACTTGCTTAGCTGTTCTGGACCTTCTGTCAGTCTCATTTTTTAGATTTCTGTATTCCCTTTCACACGCTTCCTCTGCTGCATTTTCATATTTCCTCTTTTGACAAGTGAAATTCAGTACCTCCTGTGATAATCAAAGATTTCTACTATGCCTTGTCTTTTAATTACTGCACCCTCGGTTGCCTTCACTGCATTATCTCTCAAAACTACCCATTCCTCTTTTACTGTGTTCCTTTTACCTGTTTCAGTCAATCATTACCTAATGATCCGTACCTCAGCTTCTTTCAATTAATCCAAGTCTCGTCTCCTTAATTCCCTACCTTTTTGCAATTTCTTCAGTTAATCTACAGCTCATAACCAATAAATTGTGGTCCAAGTCCACATTCTGCATCAGGAAATGCCTTACAGTTTAAAATCTGTTTCCGAAAGCTGTATATTATCATTACACAATCAGTCCGAAACCTTCCCGTGTGTTTCTCGTATACAACCTTATTACACGATTTTTAAGCCAAGTGTTAGCAATGATTAATTTATGCTCCGTGCAGAATCCCAGCAGTCGGCTTCCTCTTTCATTCCTTCCCCACACTCTCCACATCCTCCTACTATTTTTCCTTCTCTTCCTCTTTGTACTACCTAATTCCGGTAACCCATGACAGTTATAACCTCATATCCTTTAACTATTTGAATAATTTCTTTTATCGCATCATCTCTTCATCACCTGGGATCTAGTTGGCATATAATCTCGTAATACGGTGGTGGGTGTCGGCTTCGTGTTTGTCTCGGCTGTCGTGTCTGATGCGTTTACTGTTCTGTTAAAAATAGATTATCCGCATTCCTACTCCTACATTACTCCTATTTCATTTTGTATTTATAACCCTGTATTCAGCTGACCAAATGTTCTGCTCTTCCTGCCATCGTACTTCACTAATTCCCATTATATCTAAACTCAACCTATCCATTTCCCTTTTTATATTTTCTAACCTACCTGCCCCATTAACATATCCAACATTTCACATTCCGGCCTGCAGAATGCCAGTTTTCTTTTACCTGATGACAATCTCTTCCTGAGTAGGCCCGTCCGAAGATCCGAATGAGCGTCTGTTTTACCTACGGACTATTTTACCCAAGGGGATGCCATCATGGTTTCACCACACAGTAGAGCTGCATGCTGTCGGGAGAAATAATGACTGTAGTTTCCCCTAGGTTTCAGCCATTCAGAGTGCCAGCACGGCAAGGCCGTTTTGACTGATGATACGAAGCCAGATCAGTCAATCATCCAGGCTGTTGTCACTGCAGCTACTGAAAAGGAGACCGCCCCTCTTAAAGGGTCATACGTTTGTCTGGCCTTTCAACAGGTATGCCTTCGTTGTGACTGAACCTACGGTACAGCTATATGTATCGGTAAAGGATATAAGCCACCCAACAACTCGAAGATCCGTGGTTCATGGTGGGGGTGCGAGTGCGTTATGTCGGACCTAAATGAACTCGAACATCGACAGATTTTTTGTGCTCGTATGGAGGGTTTTTCTGTAATCAAAGTAGCCAAAGCGCTGGATGTTTCAAGAGGCCCCGTATCAAAGATTTATGCCAGAGACAGGAAAAGCAGAGAAATATATCCGATAACTCACAATGAGTAAGGAAGTTGTGTGAGTGATCATGAAAGACTGTCATTGAAGAGGACTGTGACGGAAAATAAGAGAAAAAAATGGTTGAAATGGCTCTGAGCACTATGGGACTCAACTGCTGAGGTCATTAGTCCCCTAGAACTTAGAACTAGTTAAACCTAACTAACCTAAGGACATCACAAACATCCATGCCCGAGGCAGGATTCGAACCTGCGACCGTAGCGGTCTTGCGGTTTCAGACTGCAGCGCCTTTAACCGCACGGCCACTTCGGCCGGCGAAAATAAGAGACCCAATGACTGTTAGCAGAATATGGAATCGGTGGGTTTAGGAGGGTAATACGGAACGCCGTGCTGGATCCCAACGGCCTCGTATCACTAGCAGTCGAGATGACAGGCATCTTATCCGCATGGCTGTAACGGATCGTGCAGCCACGTCTCGATCCCTGAGTCAACAGATGGGGACGTTCGCAAGACAACAAACATCTACACGAACAGTTCGACGACGTTTGCAGCAGCATGGACTTTCAACTCGGAGGCCATGGTTGCGGTTACCCTTGACGCTGAATGAGAGACTTTCAGCTCGGAGGCCATGGTTGCGGTTACCCTTGACGCTGAATGAGAGACAGGAGTGCCTGCGATGGTGTACTCAACGGCGAACCTGGGTGCACTAATGGCAAAACGTAATTTTTTCGCATGAATCCAGATTCTGTTTACAGCATCATGATGGTCGCATCCGTGTTTGGCGACATCGTGGTGAACGCACATTTGAAGCGTCTATTCGTCATCGCCATACTGACGTATCACCCGGCGTGATGGTATGGGGTGCCATTGGTTACACGTCTCGGTCACCTCTTGTTCGCATTGACGGCACTTTGAACAGTGGGTGTCACATTTCAGATGTGTTACGACCTGTGGCTCTACCCTTCATTCGATCCCTGCAAAACCCTATATTTCAGCAGGATAATGCACGACCGCAAGTTTCAGGTCCTGTACGGGTCTTTCTGGATACAGAAAATGTTCGATTGCTGCCCTGGCCAGCACATTCTCCAGATCTCTCACCAATTGGAAAGTCTGGTCAATGGTGGCCGAGCAACTGGCCCGTCACAATACGTCAGTCACTACTCTTGAAGTGTGGTATCGTGTTGAAGCTGCATTGGCAGTTCTACCTGTACACGCCATCCAAGCTTTGTTTGACTCAATGCCCAGGCGTATCAAGGCCGTTATTATGGCCACAGGTGTTTGTTCTGGGTACTGATTTCTCAGGATCTATGCACCCAAATTGCGTGAAAATGTAGTCACACGCCAGTTCTAGTATAATATATTTGTCCAATGAATACCCGTTTATCATCTGCATTTCTTCTTGGTGTAGCAATTTTAATGGCCAGTAGTGTATACTGGCTGAAGCGGGAATATTCCACGATGTCGCGAGACAAATTCCGCATTTTGCAATCTAAACTGACCGAGAAAAAAAATATGTTGCACTACTTATTGAACGCTCCTCATAATATTACTCTTTAAATATCGTTAACTGATAGCAATTACAGCGTACACGAAAACTCTTGCGCCTCTAGCGAGAAAATTTTGACAGCCGTGTTATAGATATTCGAAAAGAGGTCTTTAGTTAAGTACAAGAGCCGGCGATATTATTCGCTGTAAATCAGCAATATGATTTGTAGTCGTTGTCGTCTTCAGTACTAAGACTGCATTGTAGCAGTTCATCAAGGTCATCCAATGTGCGCAAGCCTCTTCATCTCTGCATAACGTATGCACACTTAAATTCACTTGCACCTGTTTACTGCAGTCAAGCAGAACAGTTTAAGGACCAAGCGGCAAGCGGCACAAGGCGCCGCTTGGGGCGCCAAGCTGAGACGGACGCCAGAGGTGTCAAAACTATAAGATTTCTATACAGGCCATTTCAAGATTTTCTTACTGTGCATATCACAATTCGTAGAGTGAACTGACAGGGGTAAAAATGTAAGAGGGAAAAGCAGGAGGTCAAATAATAAGTCGCTTGAGTGGAAAAATATTGTCGAACCTTCCTGTAGTCAAGCCTTCATGTCCGTCCACAAATTGTACGCCGCTCCCCAGCCCCAAGTACTTCCCTCCATAAACAAAGTGACGATTACTTGATGCCTGATGGTGTACCCAGCCAACTGAATCTTTCTTTTAGTCAAATTGAGTCATAACATTGTTTTCTCTCCAATAATTCGATTCAGTACTTAAGTAGTTATTCGATGAAGCCTACTACTACACTCTAATACAAAAATAGACGCACCAAGAGGGGATTACCCGAATAGGATGGAACTCGGTAGATGTGACGTACATTTACAGACCAACAAGTGATTACAGTCTCAGAAAAATTGGAAGATTTATTCAAGAGGAAGAGCTTCACAAATTGAGCAAGGCAGTAACGCATTGGTCCATCTCTGACCTTGCGAGCTAACATTCGTAAGATATTCGGGCTCACATGCGGTTACTCTTCGTCGACATGTCTTGGCTCAAACTCGTCTGGTGGTTGAACCGCACGTGTCGCATTACACGCCCTAAATTAGACTCTTGTGATCCTTTGGTTAAATTGTCTGGCTGATGGCAAGTTTGCGAAATACAAAGTTAACATAACATGTAATAACAGTAATAATAATGTCGGGAACTAAATTAACGACCCATAAATGATGTAGGCCACACAGTTGCGATTTGGTTAGAATAATGCTTATTCAGAAAGTAAACTAATAGAGAAAGTGGTCGTATTTAGAGTTACTGTTACACTCGAGCGCATATCCATTTGACACAGTTCGATCATTCACAATCTCATCGCGAATTACAAGTCTAATACTCCACCTCGTTAACTATGCGAAAAGTTAGGGTTCACACCAGGCGCGCGGCTGCTCACCGCTCAGAGACTAAGTCCCGTTTAACCACACAACGCGACATTTTCTAAGTCGTTTTACATCCCAGCTGGCTAAATACCGACTGTCCACTTTCGCGTCTCAATCCGAACTGTACCCTTTGGTGTCTCCAGCCGAACTGCCCGCTTTCGAGTCTGCACTAGCACTGTCCTCTGCCCGTCCGCGGCCACGTTTCCCGCGCCTCGAATATCGTCGCTAGGGCAGTTCCCTTTCCTGAAGCCGTCCATCTGATTGGCTACAGCTTATTATACATTATTTTATATTTTAAAATATTTAAATAATCAAAGCTTAACCACTTTCACGTTCAAATAAAGTAACAATAATATCCATTACATAATGTGCGTTAAATTCTTTTACGTAAAACCAGTACAATTTCCTTCTTAGCTTTGATTGCCATGGTCAGCAGCCTTGCGCCAATGTGCTTTCTGATAAATAAACAAAGAACAAAAGTAACTATTATGCACTAATCTTTACAACAAATATTCTATTACCTAATGAGCCGGCTGAGGTGGCTGAGCGGTTCTAGGCGCTACAGTCTGGAACTGCGCGACCGCTACGGACGCAGGTTCGAATCCTGCCTCGGGCGTGGATGTGTGTGATGTCCTTAGGTTAGTTAGATTTAAGTAGTTCTAAGTTCTCTAAGTTCTAGGGGACTGATGACCTCATAAGTTAAGTCCCATAGTCCTCAGAGCCATTTGAACCATTTAAATATTACCTAATGATTCAATATGGTGTCATGCTGTCATCGTTCAATGTGTTTTGTGTGGAGGAAATGATGATCTAATGCTTAACTGTAAATACTGAAAATCTAAATTTACTATATCTTTTAAACAAATAAAGTTAGAGTTGGTATTTACAACGTTGTCATTTTAATGATGCGCTTCCATATGAAATGTCGATCGTTAAGATCGACCAAAGCGTTCAGATTTTATCATTCAGGTCGTTGTTTCAAAACTTGTTAATTTCACTTTAATAGTAAATCCTAAACTATTGTAGATATGATCAATATTCAAGTTTTATTGGGATCACCATGAAAATTTATGGAGGATGGCAGATTAAAATTACTGTGGCTTGATTCCCTGCATTACTACAGAATTAAATAGTTTTCATAAATGTTTCCTTTTATAGCCGATCTTAGGTCCGCCATATTTAACACTACTAAGTCTCCTCGGCCACAATATCTTTCTACTGGGTTTCCCAATGCCGGAAGTTCTCGTCTGTCTCACTCGCACACTACAGCGCTTAGGTCTCAATAGACAATAGACGCCGGTGGGTTTCCCCATCTCGTGGTGAATCTTCGCCGTTTGAGGCATGCGGTCCTGGACGACAGGGTTCGTTTCACAATTCCTGTAGGCTGACTCTTTCGGCCATATATTTAAATGAGAACGCAATACTTCAAAAATGGTTCAAATGGCTCTGAGCACTATGGGACTTAACTGCTGAGGTCATCAGTCCCGTAGAACTTAGAACTAGTTAAACCTAACTAACCTAAGGACATCACACACATTCATGTCTGAGGCAGGATTCGAACCTGGGACCGTAGCGGTCGCGTTGTTCCAGACTGTAGTGCCTAGAACCGCACGGCCACACGGCTGGCAGCGCAATACTCGTTAACTCACAACCCTGATGCAAGCAGTTATTTGGCTTGCCTTGGCATTCATTGATAGAGTTGCTGGCTCTCCTCCTGAGGGATATCATGCCAGATTCTGTCCAATTGGCGCGGTAGATCGTAGAAACCCGCAGCTGATTGGAGGACCCTGCCTATAATACTCCAAACGTTCTCAAAATGTGTGTGAAATCTTATGGGACTTAACTCCGAAGGTCATCAGTCCCTAAGCTTACACACTACTAATCTAAATTATCCTAAGGATAGACACACATACCCATGCCCGAGGGAGGACTCGAACCTCCGCCGGAACCAAACGTTCTCAATGGGTGAGAGATCTTAATGGCGACGGTAGGATTTGACAAGCATGAATACAACAAGCAGGAGAAATTCTCGCCGTGTGAGGTGGGCTTTATCTTGCTGAAGTGTAAGCCCAGGATGGTCTGCAGTGAAGGGCAACAAACGGGTCGTAGAGTACCGTCAACATATCGCTGTTCTGTAAGGGCAGCGCGGATGACAGCCAAAGTCTTCCTATGAAATGAAATGGCACCCCAGACCATCACTCGTGGTTGTCGGCCTGAAAGGCGAGCGGCAGTGAGATTGGTATCCCACGGCTGTCTGGGGCATCTCCAGACATGTCTTCGGTTCGGAACCTCATTGACTGGAGTAGAATTGTCTTAAGTGATTAACTACGCTTCGAAGTGACCCCGGTGACCAGTGTAAAAGTGTCTGGAGACGTCCCAGGCAGTGGTGGAATACCAACCCGAATGTCGCCCTCCAACGGCCATTTCAATTCATGGCAGCATTCCTTTGGTTGTCGTCTGCGACACCCTTATAGCAAAGAGGAACATCGAAGATATTCTACGTCCTGTTCTGTTGCCCTTCACAGTAAGCCACCCTGGTTTTACATTTCAGCAAGATAAAGCCCGCCCCACAAGGCGAGAATTTCTCTCGTTTTTATTCGTGTTTCTCAAACCCTACCTTGGCCAAATTGGTTGCCAGATCTCTCTTCAATTGAGAACGTTTAGAGCGTTGTGGGCAGGGTCCTCCAAGCAAATCGGGATTTTGGCGATCTAACACGCCAGTTGGACATAATTTGTCATGATATCCCTCAAGAGGACATCCAACAACTCAATCAATCAATACCAAGCCGAATAACTGTTTACTTAAGGACCAAAGGTGGACCAAAGCGTTAATGACGTGTTCAGTTCGTGAAGCTCTTTCTCTTAAATAAATCATCCAATTTTTCTGAGACGGTAATAATTTGTTTCTCTGTGTAAGTAGATAACATCAACAGTCTTCCGTTTCATTCAGATAATTCCTTCGCTGTGCATTTTTTTTTTTGTCTTAGAGTGTATTCAGCATTCTTCTGTAGCACCACACATCAAAATTTTCTATTCTCTTAGGATCTGAACTACTTATCGTCGACATTTTGTCTCCGTAGTGGTCTACACTTCAGATATCTTCAGAAATGACTTCTTAACACTCTAGACAAATACTTTCCGAAAAGCCTTCGTAACATATAACTTTACAACAGACGTTGAAACGCTTCTCTTGCTACTAGCAGTCTGCATTTTATATCTTTTCCGTTTCAGCCATCGTCATTTATCTTGCTGCCTAAGTGGAGAAACTCACCTATTACTTTTAGTGTCTCTCTGGCAGTCTGATAATCGTATTTTATTTTTGGTTTACAGTTTCAGCAAGTGTCATTGCCCCTGTTGACATATTCCTCTCTCACTGCATAGTATGTGGCAAAATGTAGTCACATTTAAATGCAAACGTTTCAGGTTTAAGCCGCGGTTGCTGTTCTAAACAACAGCTGAAATACAGAAAATACGATTATCAGTTGCACTCAGCTGTTTTAAGTTTCGGATTTACTGATTATGGTTCCACGAGAAAGCATTTTAAATTAATGTTAGTCTGTAGCTAACGATTTTTTCCTTTTGTTAGTATGAACCTGTTGACAGCTT
Source organism: Schistocerca serialis cubense (assembly GCF_023864345.2). Classification (NCBI taxonomy): domain Eukaryota; kingdom Metazoa; phylum Arthropoda; class Insecta; order Orthoptera; family Acrididae; genus Schistocerca; species Schistocerca serialis. The sequence goes on from NC_064642.1 coordinate 430,474,010, forward strand.
GAGATACTTTTAGTACTCACAGTACAATTCAAAACAGTTTATGAATGAAAGTTCTGCTTTGCTTGGTATATACGAAGAAGAAATGATATTTTTGGAGTTGTTCAAACTTCTCATGGCTGACGTTACACTTTTGGACAGAAAAGCGGCAACACAGTGAAGGGTTCACATTGAGAATAACAACACACGTTGGCTCATAGTTGTGAAAATATAAAATGATCTTTCACACATGTGTGCTAATTATTATTAAGTGAAGCTACAACTAACGAACACAAAACATCTTTCACGTGACGAAATCGAATAAAAATGTCGTTTGACACGCTCCTAGAGTATTGTCTGCTACATTGCATCGTTCCATGTCCGCAGTCAATTGGCGCTGAATTGTGGAGGATAATAAATTTAACTCTCAGGTAAAAGAGTACCATTTGTGTCTAGTCGACCACACGGTTAAAAAATGAGCACACCGTGAAATGAATTATTTCTGTTTTTTTTTTTTTTTTTTTTTTTTTTTTGGAAGAAGACGTGGACACCCTTGTTACTACGTCCCGTCTAGTTGGAATGTAGCGATGATACCAGCAAAAACGAAGAATATGATAGCAATAATCAATGACTGTTTGTAGCATAACAGGGTTGTTTATGCGTTACGCTGCTCGAAAACACATGTTAAATAAGAAACACGCTATGTTTATGAGCGGAGTAATGGGCTTATGAAAGAATTCAATAATTAACCAAGTAAATATATTGTGACAAACGAGAATTTGTACCCGACTCAGATCATCTGCATATCGTAAGGAATCGCTTTAATTATTCATGTCCTCTGAACACATCTTCTTGACTAACATATATTTTCAGTGTCAGTTATGTCTTACGTCAAAAACTTTGCACCTCATTGATTTCATCCCCTGTGCCTCAGTTCGTCTCATTTTAACGAGTTTAGTGCAACTATCTAACCTGTTGTTGACAAGTCGCTTCCTCGAAAATCGTAGAAATTATTTTTTAACAACCTAAATTTCAGAACTGTATTTTGTAAAAAATGATCCCATTGTTTTATCATAAGTTTTCAAACACTGAAACTTCGGATTTGTATGGCAGGGTCGTGAGAGGGGGGGGGGGGGGGGGGTTTATGGTTGGAATTCTAGAAATTAAGCACTGTTCCAAGCATTATAGACGAAGAAGGAGGCTTACAAATTAGCATCACTTAGACGACGTCAGGCAGAGATAAGCTCGGACTGCACAAGACTGTGACAAGGTATCAGCCTTTTTCTAAGGAACAAACAAGGAATTCATCTAGATAGAATTTGGAAATCTGAAGACTACAGCCATGACAGTAAATTTACTGTCTCTAAAATACCGAGAAAGTAACACTTGTTTGGCGTTTCGAAGCCGAGCACCCATGTTCGTAAATCCCGATGTATTCCTCTGTGCCATTCCAGAATTTTCCCACAACACTGGCGGGCTTACGACAATAAAGCCATGAATTTCTCGTGCACGCCTTCTAATTAGAAATCTTTATCCATCTGACACGTAATTGAATATTCAGCAGATAATGATTGCAGGAGGCGGAACGGGCTTTCAGAATTTCGGATGCCCGGAAGTTGGGTGAGGGCAGATCGAAGAAGCGAACAGCGATTGCCCCTGGAACTGGGTTAAGTACGCCACTCGGGAACGCCCTCTCGCGTGTTGCCCACAGCGCGTACGATTTAGGGAGGCGGCCGAGACTACGTGCTGGCCTCGTAAAACAGGCGCAGCGCGCATTGTCTGGAGAACCTAGGAGTACTGGTAAAGTTGATAACTCTATTAGGGGGCGTGTATCCAGTCAGGGTCAACGCAATAAGGATTCGTCTATAAGATCTTGCATGCACCCCGGCGAAAGGGACAATTAGAAACTGTATCGGATTCTTCAGATGTCTGAAAGACCTTGACTATAGGAAGGTTTGTTCAGCTTGAGCAATCAAGGTAGAAGCAATCTTTCATGAAGCATCACCAACTAATCAAAATTCCGTGGGAGCGATCAGCTGGTTTCCATCTAACCCAACGACACAGGTGCATATTAAACCGCGTCAGAACTTACCGGTGTTGATGTGGGGCATCGCTGCACCTGTGGGAATGGAAGTTCTCGCCTGAATGTGACTGCTGTGAAGAGCAACGAACAATACATCACATACCATTTGAAAGTTCTCTCAGAGCACTCACATCGATCATGGAAAACCTTCACAATTTGTCTGCAGAAGCTTCTGACTGGATTTCCTACCTGTAATTAGAGCTTATAAGCCCCTTACGAACTTGATATTGTGTTTATCTCTATAGAATGTACGAAGGTGAGTCCACAATACATCGAAAACGCCAGAATACCGCACATCGTTTTAAATTTTGCGTCTATATGTATCTAGAAGGTGACAGCACATATCGGGTGGAAGGTAGCCGATACAAAGTGCGCTGAGGCCAATAGTTAAAGATCTGCCGTCACATCAAGATGGCAGGTGTGTGATGAGTGTGTACCCGACTAGGACAACGCGAGATTTGTGAGCCCAGCGACTGTCAGCATAGCACGTCCAAGCGAAATTCGTCCCACATATGGTTAGAAATGTATTTCATGGAAGTTTGTGTTCAGTGGGATACAAGAATTCAGCAAAGGACTAAGAAGTCACAAACAAGGAGCGTTCTGTTCGCTCTGGTTATGCAGTTTACGGCACACCGTCCAGGGGTGTATCGCTACCACCAGGACAGACCGATGTTGTGGGTAGCAGCAATTTGAGGAACCAAACACACTTGTTACAATTCTAATGGTCACTAGTCAGATACGAAAGCTGCTAAAAGAATTCTATGCTGCAGACTTTAAACGCATTGTAGAACGATAGGATAAATGTTTACGTTTACAAGGGGAGTATGTTGTAAAGGAAAATAAATTTCAAGCTGGTACACTCTAACATTTTTATCTCAGTTTGCGATTCATCCTCGTATTTGTTGTAAATAGTTGTCTGTACTCCCCTGTCATCATACGATAAATAAATAAATTTCAGTCAGTAGCTAAATACTAATTTGTACATTGGGCAAGTAGTAAAGGAGACGAAGGTGAAAGCTGGAGAGGGTATTCAAGATCGGGAAACAGAAATAAACACTCTGAGGCTTGCTGATGAAATTGTAATTGTATCAGAGACAGCAATGATCTTGGAAGCGCAATTGAACGGGATGGATAGTGTTTTAAAATAGATTATATGATGAACGTAAATGAAAGTAAAACTAGTGTAATGGAATGCAGTCTAATTAAACCAGGCGATGCCGACAGAACTAGATAAGGAAATGCAACATTAAAAGTGGTTTACGGGTTTTGTTATTTGGGGAGTAAAATAGCTGATGATGGGCCAACTACAGAAAATATAAAATGTATACCGACAGTAGCAATAAAAGTATTTCTTAAAAAGAGGAATTTGTTAATGCCAAATGTAAACTTGAGTGTTAGGAAGCTTTTTCTGGAGGTATTTTTCTGGTATGTAACCTTGTACGGAAGTAGTAAAACGTGGCCGATGAGCGGTTCAGACAAGATGAGAACAGAAGCCTTCGAAATGCGGTGATGCAGAAGAATGCTGAAGATAGAATTTGCACGTCGAATAAATAATGAGAAGGTACCGAATAGGACTGGGGAAAAATGAAATGACTAAAGGCAGGGATCATTTGATTGGATATATCCTGAGGCAGCATGGACTAGTCAGTTTGATAATTGAGGGAAATACAGGGAATAAGAATTGTAGAGGGACACCAAGGTATGAATACAGTAACCACGTTCAAACGGAAATGGGTTGCAGTGGTTATGCAGTGAAAATTCCAGCTCAGACTGCTGCCCGTGGTGCTTCATCTCAACGCGCTCCTGAAGTCACTTCAGGACACGTCGATAGTACGCTGCTGTGACGATTTGCCCACCACGGGCATAATTTGTTAGCACTGCAATATGAGAACCCAAAAAAAGCTGTCATCTTCACCTTGCAAGACGCTGGCTTGGTCTTCGCCTCTTTTGGTGGTGATGAAGCCACGCGCTTTGTCTCGCGGTGACACTGATGCGCCCAGTACTCGTTCAGTAGGAGCGGATCCAGAATTCCACTTGGACGCGGGGATCTCACAGTCACTGTCTCTCACCTCCACCGTTCCTCGCCCCCCATTCCACATTTAATGTGCCAGAGATGTTTGGGGATTTAACAGCAATAAAAATAAATTCTATACAATGTTTTGATATAATCATAATTTTTTTTATATTTATGGTTAGTATACATTGAGCTTTTGTGGTCTACTTTGGAGAGAAGGGTGCGTGATCGCTGTCCATCTCCATCATTTGCCGCTATTTTGAGAAAAAATGTATAAGATTCCCCTGAAAACCATACAGGAACTGTGTTTATCCATTCTGAGACGACTGTAAGCTGTTTTGAATATCACCGGTTCCCTGCACCGTATTAGTAATGACAATATGCTATGTTTTCGGTGTTTCCATATAAGAGGGTTGGAACTTTCATAGTGGCAACTACTTATTTACACCTCGTACAAAATAGATACGTGGTTCAAAGTTATACTGACCTTCATAGCAGTTATCAGCATTGTGTATAACTGGTTTCCAGCAATGTGGAAGTCGTAGGATACTCTAAGAGTGCCAGTTGTGTTGACAGTTCGGCGCGGTCTATTGCCAGACGAATTTGTAGCGGATCTGAAGCGAATGCCGTGAAGCGTTTCCTTCAGTTTAGAAATCGAACTGAACTCACGAGGGCTTAAGCCAGGGGAGTGCAGTAGGTGGTATAGCACTTAGCAGCCCAATCAGTCAAACATATCAGTAACAGCTTGCACTGTACGTGTTTGAGTATTCTCCTGCACGATGATGGTCAGGTCCTGCAGAAAGTGCCATCAATTCCGCCTCTATGCTGTTCAGTTTTGGAACACAACCTACGACCAGCTTAGAGACATAAGTCATGACACTTTCTGCAGGACCTGACCATCATTTCGCAGGACAATGCTCAAGCACGTACAGTGCAAGCTGTTACTGATTTGTTTGACTGATGGGGCTGCTAAGTTCTATACCATCTACTGCATTCCCCTGGCTTAAGTTCTCGTGAGTTCAACTCGATTTCTAAACTGAAGGAAACTCTTCACGGTGTTCGCTTCAGAACTGCTACAAATTCGTCGGGCAATAGAACGCGCCGCTCGAACTGTCAACACAACTGGCGCTGCTAAGAGTATCCTACGAATTCCACATCGCTGGCAACGGGCTATACACAATGCTGGTGACTAATTAGAAGGTCAGTATAGCTTTGAACCACGTATCTATTCTGTACGAGATGTAAATAAATAGTTGCCACTGTTAAAGTTCCAACGATCGTATTTACCCACGCCCTGTACCATTCCCTCAATTAAGAACGTAACTTCCCCCACTCTATGTTTGCCTTCGGCGAAGACAACTGCAGTTGCCGAAATATGACATGGGAGACAGAGCGAACCTGAGAATGTGAATACCTTGTTGCTGATAAATGATGACAGGATGAAACAGAGGATGTGCAGCGCGCGAGATGTGCTCTGTGCTCACTGACTCGGCGTAGGATGGCCATTGTACCGGTGGCAGTAAATCCGGGCACAGGCGAAGTGCGGACGGCATAGCGAGCAGGGGCCGAGAGCCGGGAATCAGTATGCCGTGTGGTCGGGAAAAGTGCACCGAATACTGTCTATCGCATTACATAAATTTATTAGAGCGTCGGCGGCCGGCCCGAGACCCGGAAGATTCACGAAGTGGCTCAGGCTATGAATACAAATCAGGCGGCCGCCCGGCGAACGACTGGCGGCGGATAACGCGACGCCGTGTACAGCGGGAAGTAGCAGCCAGCAGGCGCTCCGCTAGCTGAGCCCCGCCGTCTCCCCGGCACGGCGTGTCGATCTTACCAGACTACGGTCGAGCAATAAGGTCGAAATTGTGGCACACTCTGAGCCGAATCCACAGTAAGTATAGCATCTGATCAAAAGTATCTCGATACCCCTATGTAAAGTGGAAATGACCACTGGCTGTTACGAGAGGCGGACCCGTCAGTATCAAGTGAAGTTGTCCAAATCGACGGTTGGTGATGTGAAAGTGGAAACACGAAGCAACAACCACTGCAAAACCAAAACTGAGCAGACATCATATACGGACGGACAGGGGCCATGGAACACTGTGTAAGGAGCTTGTAAAAACCGCGCGAAATCATTATAAGGAATCACTCGTTTGTTCCAAAGTTGTACCAGCGGCGCAGCTAACACAACGACAGTGTGTGGGGTTTTAAAAAGAATGTGGTGCAGTGGTCGAGCAACTTCTCTTCAGCCACACATTTCTGTAGTTGTGGTAAGTGACGCTTGAGATGGTGTATAGAGTTACATGAATGCGTAGTGTGTGGTGTTTGCTCTTTCGGACATGTCCGTAAGAACAGGCACAAAGCGGAATCCACAGCTGTGATAAATATTGAATAAACTGAAAAATGAGTGGGGGGGGGGGGGGGGGGAGTAAAGGAAAGGGAAGGAACTAATCATACCAGCTGCATCGAGACTTCATGCGACATCAGCAGCGACGAGTCAAAATTTGTGCCAGACTGAGACTCTAACCCGGGACGGCCTGCTTAGCAGGAAGCTGCGTTAACCACTGCGCCACCCAAACACTGTCCGGAAGCACGCGCACCACGCATTTAGTTTTAGTTATATTATGTTCCGTAGATCATTTTCCCGATTATTTTATCAATATGATGTGGAACAAGTCAGATTACAAGATATGTATACACACATGAATAGTGCTAATATTAATATTACTGAAATTTTTAGTTGTACACATGCAGCTACATTTAGAGGTACAAAATTTTTTTTACCATTTCTGAAACAGAAATTCGTCCATGGAGTAGAAGGAGTTGTCCAAAAGAAATGATTTTAAGCTAGATTTAAGACTTGATCTGGTATCTGCCAGACTATGTTGTTGGGCAAATGATCAAAGATTTTTGTTGCTGAATAGTGTACTCCTTTTTGAGCAACTGACAGCTTAAATAACGGATAGGAAAGGTCATTTTTCCCTCTTGTGTTGTACATATGGACATCACTGTTGCTCGCGAATTGAGATGGATTATTTGTAACGAATTTCATTAGCGAATATATGTACTCTGATGGTGCAGTTAAAATACCTAACTCCTTGAAAAGGTGCCTACATGGCGTCCTTGGTTGAACACCACTAATTATTCTCACTGCTCTCTTTTATGTCTAAGTGGTTAGTTACCCCAGAAAACTATTCCATAAGACATTGTTGAGTGGGAATATGCACAACACGTTAGGACGCTGGTCTGGTTATTACCAAGACTAGCGACTATACGAAGACCGAAAGAAGCTAAACTTAGTTGTTTGAGAAGCTCAGTAATATGCTTCTCCCAGTTCAAGTTGTCATCAATGTGAACACCCAAAAATCTGGAGAAACCTACCCTGTTAACTGAGCCCTGTTCATATGCTACATCAATTCTCAGTATGACTCTATTCGGTGTACAGAACTGGAAATAGTGAGTTTTTTCAAAATTAAGGGAGAGTCCATTTTCTGAGAACCACTTAATAATTCTTTGAAAGACATCCTCAACAATATCTTCGGCTGCTTTTTATGGAATGGGATTTATTATAACACTCGTGTCATCTGCCAAAAGTACTAGTTCCGCTTGCTGAACGTTAAATGAGAGGTCAGTTACATAAAGAAGGAACAGCAGAGGGCCTAAAATTGAACCCTGAGAGACTCCCTCTGTGATAAATCCCCATTCACTAGAATTTACCAACCTCCCTACGTTATTTGTGCTATTCAGTACAACTTTTTGCTTTCTGTTCATTAAGTTTGATTCAAACTACCTGTGTGTATAGCCTTCAATTCCATAAAACCTGAGTTTTTCTAAGAGTGTGACATGATCCACACAGTCAAATGCCCTGGAGAGATCACAAAAAATACCAACTGGCGATAATTTGTTATTTAGGGCTTGTACTATTTGTTGGGTAAATGTGTAGATACCATTCTCAGTCGAGTAACCCTTCCGGAATCAGAACTCTGACATGCTGAGTAAATTATTTTCACTTAAATGTGAGACTCCTCTTGAATACATAACTTTTTCGAATATTTTAGAAAATGAAGTCAGCAATGAGATTGGTCTATAATTATTTAAGTCACTCTTGTCCCCTTTCTTATGAATAGGTTTGACAGTTGCATATGTAACTGATTCGCCTCGGTGGACAATGAACCCAGACATCCTTCAATGCGGATCCACATTTAGATTCGACCACTAACGGAGAACTAAAATTAGCGAGCGCCTAGGACATGGACGTGCACTACAGTTAGGTAGCGGTAGGTTATAGTGTGTGTCAGCCAGGGAGCGTTCTGAGACAGTCCGGGCATTTGCGATAAACATTGTGTCCGCGTTGCCCAGTGGTTAACGCAACTGCCTAGTAAGCAGGGGTTCCCTGGTTCGAGTCCTTGTTCGGCACTCATTCACTCGTCGCCGCTAATTCAGCGTCAAATCCCGATGAAGCCGATATCATTAGTTCCTTTCCATTCCTTTCTCCCCCTCCCACCTTCAATTTACGTAAAGCCTACAGACCGCTGCTACTGGGTATCTGACGGCTGGAGAAGAGTAATTTGGGGTGAAGAATCACACTGCGCACTGAGGATGGAAGGGTTTGGATTTGAGTTTCGCGAATGCACAAGGTTACCTGCCATGTTGTGCAAAGCCAACAGTGAGGTACAGACGGGGTGATTAAAGTACACAGGGTATTTTTCGTGATGATTTTATGTGGTCCCCTTTTCGAGCTTACGAAAACGCTAAATGCGGAAGGATATGAACACATTTTACAGCATTGTGTCCCGCATATAGTAGGGCAATAGCGCTGTGACGATGACTGAGTCAGCGTGTCAATGCATCCTGTCGTAAAGCAGCGTCTGTGAGCCAAAGTTTTGTGGTCATTCCTGAAATAGAAGGCGCGTGTGAAAGGTTCGATGATTGGTCTCATAAAACTAAGGAAATAAAAGTTACAAATGGTTCAAATGGCTCTGAGCACTATGGGACTTAACGTCTGAGGTCATCAGTCCCCTAGAACTTAGAACTACTTAAACCTAACTAACCTAAGGACATCACACACATCCATGCCCGAGGCATACTGTAGCGCCTAGAACCGCTCGACCACGTCGGCCGGCTAAAAGTTACAAAGCAAATACCTTTACTGGCCTTCTAAGAAACTACCAGTAGCTACAACACACTTATAACATCAGACTTAAAGCTATTGGAAACTGTCAACGAACGATTCTTGTGGAATCGCCCGAGTCGCCGTGATCACCCGTTGTTGGAATCCGTAACGTCTGCGAATGTTCTTGAATAACAGTGCTGACACTGTGTTTGTTTATCTTCAACTTTTCTACTCTCGTTCTCAAAGGCAGCTGGCGATCATTGGCAAACAATAACATTAACCAAACTTTTTAGACGAACTTTGTAGACTTGCTTGTCTAGGGTTCCTACCTGAGCACTCCAGACCACGGCGTCCCACGCGACTACCTTCTATGATTCTCTGAGGTCTTGAGGAATAACGAATTCCAAATTCAAGATATACATTCAGACTTCTCGCGGAAAGCGTCCCAGCAGAGTTCAAGCCGTTATAAGGTTGAATGGTGACACATCCCAGATTAATGACAATAAAATTCTTCTGGTCTGTTGACCGCATTGTGAATATATAAAATTGTCGGACGTTTCGGCCACTGCCCCAAGTGGCCTTTCTCAGGGCTTTGTGGTGAGCTGACGATATATATTTACAATGCGGTCAACAGCCCAGAAGAATATTATTCACAGTGACAACGGCCGCGGAAGCCTTCGCTTAGACCCCCTATTAATGCCTACTAATAGGTGTCAGGACACTTTTCATTGTACAGTGCATGTCCTGTGTAGTATCTACAACTACAAGGTCCAGTCACATTAATGTGACCACCGCCTGTTTTCAGCGTCAACGTGCAATGACCACTCACAAGCGGCAGGTGGCAGCACTGCCAGCAGAAGATATAAAAAACATTTAGGGTGCGGGGGGGGGGGGGCGTAAAACAGTGCAGTAGTTTTTGTAATGCGGACGATTATTGAAGGGCTGTAAGACATTCCACGCCATACATGTCAATGGCGATCTGTCCGATGGAGCATAAAAGATGATTCATCTGGAAAGGCCATCTGCAGTTACTCAACAGACGTCCAATTACGGTACTGGCGTATAAATTCCAGCCTTCGTCGCCAATGAATAGCAGTCAGCATGGGTGCATGAACCAGGCGCCTGTTGCGGAGGCCCATAGGCAGCAACGTCCGCTGAATGGTCGTTTAGGAGACATTGTTGGTGCCCCATGGTTCACCTAGGCGGTCAGTTGCTCAACAGCTGCACATCTATTCACCCGTACATACTCTGCAGCCGTCGTTCACCCCTAGCATCTATGGCCCGTGGAATATCACAGTTGTCTCGGCGCCTATTTAGGCACCGCAATTTTTCCTTAGACGGTATACTTCAACAATGGCAACACGCGAACAGTTTACAAACAGTTTTTCGAAAATGTTTCCACCCATAGCCCGAAAGTCAATGATGATGCCCTTTTGGACGTCAGATAAATCGCTCCTTTTCCTCATTACGACAACGACTGCACTGTTTTCCGCGTCCCTCCGGCACGCTTTACATGCCCTCCACTGCCAGTGCCACCTGCCATCTGTGAGTGGTTATTGCACGTTGACGTCGAACATAGATGGTGGTCACATTGATATGACTAGACCGTGTACCTGTAGATAGTATGTAGCACGTTGACTCACCTGATATAAGCCCAATCAGGACTCTGGAAGACCACCTCGATCTGTTTGTGCGCGCCATGGATCCTCAACCAAGTAACGTAGTGCAGCTGGGCACGGCACGGGAGTCAGCATGGCTCCACATCCGTGTTGGTACCTTTCAGAACCTCGCTGACTCTCGTACTGCACGTGTCGCAGCGGTCCCCGCTGCAAAAGGTGGATATTCAGACTTTTGGAAGATGGTTAGATTAATGTAGCTGGAGCTTGCATGGCCCAAATAATAGCTTATTGCACGTCTGTTATTTTTGTTAACATTGAATATAGATTTAAGAGTTAGGAAGACTTTTGCGAAAGCATTTGTATGGTGCATAGCCATTTACGGAAGTGAAACATGTAATCAGTTTGGACAAAAAGAGAATAGAAACTTTCGAAACGTGGTGATGCTACAGAAGAATGTTGAAGATTAGATGAGTAGATAACGTAACAAATGAGGATGTACTGAATAGAAATTGGAGAGACAATAAATTTGTGGCACAACGACCGAAATAAAGAGTCGGTTGACAGGACTCACTCTGAGACATCAAGGGATTACCAAACTAGTCTTGAAGGTAAGAGTGAGGGGGGGGGGGGGAGACCAAGAGATCAATACAGCAACCAGGTTCAGAAGGATGTAGGCTGCAGTAGTAATTCGGAGATGAAGAGACTCTCACGGGATAGAGTGGCATGGAAAGCTGCATCAAATCAGTCTTCGGGCTGAAGACTACAACAACAACAGCGCCTGTTTTTATCCATAATTTAGGCACACTCGACAAAAAAATCCCTCCCCCGACCCAGCACAGATGACGTTAATAATGTGTGACTCCACTTCTCTTCTTCATAAGAACCTTATTTCGGACAGGAAGAGAGTCTAGAATTTTCTTCGGATAAGCCACATCCAGCTGAAGCCACTCATTTATTGATGGATCTCATGGAGCTATCATACTTGCGAGATTATGGTAGCTCCACTCGCTATTTCAGATAGTGTCAGACATTCTCTATGGGACTAAGATCGATTGTTAAAGCTGCCCACTCGGGATGCAATAGGGTACCCTAGTGTTTGTAAATCAAGAAACGTAAGCATGCGTCCATGTCAATACAGCTCCTGTCATCCTGGAAGAGAGATGTGTCCACAGCATTTAAAATGTACAAAAAATGCTAACATTTTGTCACTGAGAATACTGAAATAAACGTATTTTTTCATGATAACGGTAACCTGAATGAGAAGCGCCAAGTCATTGTGTGAAAAACACCAGGAAATTGTTTCGGAACCACCTACAGTTTGAACTACAACCTCTACTCACCTCATAGGACATCGAAAATCGTCGGAGGACACGACACTCCTCGAATCATTTCACCATCTGTGTTCTTTAACCCATTGAAGACGTGTGGCTTTATGCACAGTCTAGTCGCATTAATGTGAGCACCTGTGGAAAGTCTAAATAACCACTTTTTACAGTGCGGACACGTAGCAAGAAAGTCAGTGATATTCTGGAAGATACCAACACGGATGGGGAGCCATGATGACTCTTCTGCCGTGGCCAGGTCCGTTACGTCTCGCGTTCGACGATGCACGGCGCGAATGGGAGTACGGAGCTACGCACGTACATTACGAGCTGCGTGACGTGTTGCATTGTCTTGCTGGTAAATGCTATCGTGTCGAGAAGAAACAAACTGCCCGAAGGGGTGGACATGGTCCCCAAGGATAGATTCATACTTCTGTTGAGCTACTGTGCCTTCCAGATTGACTAGAACACCCAGGGAATGCTATAAAATATTTATTAGACCATAACGCTTCTTCCTCTGGCCTGGACCCTTCCGACGATTGTTGCTGGAAGTTTGCTTTCACATGTTGCACGATGTACACGCCAACGGCCATGTGCCATCTGAAAGGGTCACCCGTCGCAACTCAGTTTACGTCCAATTGCGGTATTCCCGTGCGAATTGCAGCCTTCGTCGCTGATGGACAGCTGTCAGCATGGGTGCATGAACCTGGCGCCTGCTGCGAAGGCCATACGCAGCAACAATCGCTGAACTGTCTTTGAGGAAACACTGTTGGTAACCCCTTGGTTCACCTGCGCGGTCAGTTGCTCAACAGTTGTACGTCTATTCGACCACACACATCTCCTGAGCAGTCGTTCACCCCTACGTCGCGCGGCGCTCCACAGTTGCCTCGCAGCCAGTTTTGGATGGTGCCATTTTGCCATGCGCGGTATACTTTGACCATGACGCCAAGCGAACAGTTAACAAGCTTAGCCGTTTCGAATATGTTTCCACCCTAGGGCCAAAAGCCAGAGATCATGCCCTTTTGGACATGAAGTAAATCGCTCCGATTGCGCATCGCGACACAGACTGCAATCTTTTCCACGTTCCCCCGACATGCTTGACATACATACCACTGCTAGCGCTGCCACTTTCCGTCTGTGAGCGGTTGCTGCACATTGACGTCGAACATGGGCGGTGGTCACATTATGGTGACTGGACCGTGTATGATGCTATGAGCAACAGCCTTTAGCAAAGTATCCAGCTCCAAATGTCCATTCCATGCAGTTTCCATCGCAATATGCTGTTGTAAACTGGTTGAGATGGACCAGCATTCACTAGCAGCAGCAGTTCCTGTCGGTTTTGAAACCAATTGCCATTGACAAAACGGGATACTCGTTCTCCGATCCCTGTCGGATAACATCTCTTCACGACCACTGTTGTTACACCTCGTTGCGTGGTGGCCTATTGCTTGTGGACACATTGAGCAGTCCACTTTGATACGACGCAAATCTGGCAAATTTCACGATTTCGTTTTAGTCCAAACATGGTAACTCTTTCCGGCCTTATGCCAACTCTCCACAGGTCCTAGTCACTGCACTGATTACTTACAGCCTACTTACACATATTTTCACCTGCCTCGAGATGACTGGGTGTTTGTGTTGTCCTCATCATTTCATCATCATTCATGAAAGTGGCGATATTGGACTGAGCGAAGGTTGGGAATTTGTACGGGCGCTGATGACCGCACAGTTGAGCGCCCCACAAACCAATCATCATTATCATCATCATCATCATACTTACACATACACACCGCTCCACTGTCTTGACTTGACGTCAGCACTGGAGGGTCATGTGACCACATGTTACCAGTTCTGCTACAGCATTCAAGAGCTTAGTCATCATAAGCTTTATGGTATTAACTGCTAGCTAAAGGTTTCCACTAAACTTTTTCAGCTGTACAGATGAATGTTCCTCCTGTTTCCTAATGCCCACTCCTCTCTTTTCTTGGTCTGTTCCTGTATTTTGGAATCCAGCGAAATACCCATCGTATCATCCGTCATCTATTCGCCTGGTTAAATGTCCCTTTCCCCTCCATTTTGTTTTGATTACAGTCATAATTAGCATCTTCACCCTAGTGTATTCCCTGGTGAGTTTATTTGTTCCTCTCTGTTTCCTAGTAATTCTCAACTAATATCGCTCAATTTATCGATGAACAACGTTCAGTTTGTAAGATGTTTTCGCAGTATTCGTGCATGTCACATTGTCATGACTGGGCTGGTAAGACATTCTGATTGTAAACTTTCCATCATAGATACGTCGAAATTTTCGTTTTGAAAGACCTATTTACAGGGCACAACAGAATTAAAGATAGCTTTTTAGAAATCCCGTACTTGTCTCCCATTGCGACGCATAAGTTTGAAATTTGGGTCAATGGTGCCTACGACTTTCCTATGTAATATTATAACAGCTTGCAGCCTTGCGACGTCACGTTAGAGCTCGATGAGCTGCAAACACCAAGGTGTCGACACATGCGAAAACACATCCTTGGGCACACATACGAAACCCACGCGAGTTCGACGCTGCGTGTTACAGTTCAGACCTCCATCGCAGAGCCAAAAGAATGCGTGAAATGTGGATAAGCCGGGTTTTGAGGTCCTTCCACTCCGCTGACTCCTGGACGGTGGCTTTGGACAGAATTGCGGTGAAATATGGTGCCAATATGACATCATTAACCCACATCACACGTCACATGAGCTTCTGAGCTGCGGCCTTTTTTTCGCACGTGTCGACACCTTGCTGCGTGAAGCGCCGTCGAGTGAGAGGGCGACATCGCACGGCCCCACGCTATTGCACCATTACAAAAGAAGATTGTAGGCACTTTTGAGCCAAATTTTAAATTTATGCGTCGCAACGGTAGGCAGTTACGAGGTTGCGGAAAAGTAACCTATTAATTCTGATGAGCAATGTAGTTTATGAAAACACTCCAGAAGGTTTTTACTTTTCTCGTGGTTTCTTTTGCCGCCCATTCACTCGTCGGCATCGGCAGCCGCAGGTAACTCATGTACTGGTTCTGTAACGTCTTTATTGAACTGAACTGTTCTCTATTCGATGCTTCGAATATACATTTTAATAGACTTATTGTAACCGATTTTCAGGCCGCTTTTCAAACTTATACTTACGGCTATCCGTTAGATGTTGTTGCTTCTCTGTACCAGAGACGAAAACTTCCGTGTCGTAAGGAAAAAAATGGTCCGTCATATATTTTACACTTGTCCGATTTCCTTTTAGTGTTCCCAGTTTAAGAATCTGGAAAATTCCTCCAGGGCGATTGATAACAGTTTTTGTCAAAAGGAGCTTGACTTATTGTTCGATTATGAACTTCCCACTAAGCCGATGAAGTCTAATATAACCTGTAGCACTGACAGATTAGGCGCAAGTTGGAAATCATTGCATCTTCCGAAGGAAATATGAGAATATATTTAAAATCTCACCTCTGGTAGATTACTGGTACGTTACTCTATTTAAGCGACGGTGTCCAACTGAACTGCGGCCCGTATCCGTAATTTAGCAGATTAGTAAATTCAGATGCCACCCCTAGCCATCTCAACTGCGTAACACAACAAGTCATACAATGTTCTCCTCCTGCTTGTATGAAACAAACATTATTTGTTTCTTTCGTGCTATTAAAAGCCTTGTACCTAGTTATCAACCTTGTGGGTCGAAGATAACACGACGTGCACCCTTTTTAAGAGTTTTGGCCAGCTGAGGTGCGTGCGGCTGTAATGTCCTGCGTGTGAAGTGCTGGCAATGGGAAATCGATACTGCTCACCCTGGGCACGCGAGCGCCGCTTCACTTGTCACGGAGACTTCCTCAGTAAGATGTCTCGAGTCAGCGGCACGTTGTCATAGCCCACGACTGTTGGGCGATTCAATTCCGGTATAGAGTGCTGTAGTCGAAGAAACGATCTCTTATAGTTTTTCCTGAGTCCAGAAGGTGTAAACGTGAACAAAAATACTGTAAAATGTTAGCACACTGATGTGTGGAACATAAGGAAGAAAGTAACTTTCGCATGAGATGTCAGTGACAAGCAACAATGCTTTATGAATCTTGAACCATGCGTAGAAAGAGCAGCTACAGTATAACTACTTTCTTTTTTTTTTTTGAGTCATCAGTCTTCTGACATTTAATGCGGCTCACCACGAATTCCTCTCCTGTGCCAATCTCTTCATCTCAGAGTAACACTTACATCCTACGTCCTCAATTATTTGCAAATGTGTTCCAGTCTCTCTCTTCATCTACGTTTTTACCCTCTACAGCTCCCTCTAGTTCCGAAGAAGCTATTCACTGATGACATCCTGTCCCTTCCTCTTGCCAGTGTTTTCCATCTACATCTACATCTACATTTATACTCCGCAAGCCACCCAACGGTGTGTGGCGGAGGGCACTTTATGTGCCACCGTCATTACCTCCCTTTTCTGTTCCAGTCGCGTATGGTTCGCGGGAAGAACGACTGTCGGAAAGCCTCCGCGCGCGCACGAATCTCTCTGATTTTACATTCGTGATCTCCTCGGGAGGTATAAGTACGGGGAAGCAATATATTCGATACCTCATCCAGAAACGCACCCTCTCGAAACCTGGACAGCAAGCTACACCGCGATGCAGAGCGCCTTTCTTGCAGAGTCTGCCACTTGAGTTTGCTAAACATCTTTGTAACGCTATCACGCTTACCAAATAACCCTGTGACGAAACACGCCGCTCTTCTTTGGATCTTCTCTATCTCCTCCGTCAACCCGACCTGGTACGGATCCCACACTGATGAGCAATACTCAAGTATAGGTCGAACGAGTGTTTTGTAAGCCACCTCCTTTGTTGATGGGCTACATTTACTAAGGACTCTTTCAATGAATCTCATCCTGGCACCCGCCTTACCAAGAATTAATTTTAAATGATCATTCCACTTCAAATCGTTCCGCACGCATACTCCCAGATATTTTACAGAAGTAACTGCTACCAGTGTTTGTTCGGCTATCATATAATCATACAATAAAGGATCCTTCTTTCTATATATTCGCAATACATTACATCTGTTTATGTTAAGGGTCAGTTGCCACTCCCTGCACCAAGTGCCTATCCGCTGTAGATCTTCCTGCATTTCGCTACAATTTTCTAATGCTGCGACTTCTGTGTATATATACTACAGCATCATCCGCGAAAAGCCGCATGGAACTTCCGACACTATCTATTAGGTCATTTATATATATTGTGAAAAGCAATGGTCGTATAACACTCCTCTGTGCTTTAACGTCTCTCCATTGAGAACAACATGCTGCGTTCTGTTTGCTAAAACTCTTCAATCCAGCCACACAGCTGGTCTGATATTCCGTAGACTCTTACTTTGTTTGTCAGGCGACAGTGCTGAACTGTATCGAACGCCTTCCGGAAGTCAAGGAAAATGTCATCTACCTGGGAGCCTGTATCTAATATTTTCTGGGTCTCATGAACAAATAAAGCGAGTTGGGTCTCACATGATCGCTGTTTCCGGAATCCATGTTGATTCCTACAGAGTAGATTCTGGGTTTCCAGAAATGACATGATACGCGAGCAAAAAACATGGTCTAAAATTCTACAACAGATCGATGTCAGAGATATAGGTCTATAGTTCTGCGCATCTGCTCGACGACCCTTCTTGAAGACTGCGACTACCTGTGCTCTTTTCTAATCATTTGGAACCTTCCGTTCCTCTAGAGACTTGCGGTACACGGCTGTTTGAAGGGGGGGCAAGTTCTTTCGCGTACTCTGTGTAGAATCGAATTGGTATCCCGTCAGGTCCAGTGGACTTCCCTCTGTTGAGTGATTTCAATTGCTTTTCTATTCCTTGGACACATTTCCTTTTCCTCTCCGATTTTGCGCAGAGCCTCCTCATTCCTTACCTTATCAATCCACCTAATATTCGTCATTCGCCTGTACCACCACATCTCAAATGCTTCGATTCTGTTCTGTTCCAGTTTTCCCACAGTCCAAGTTTCACTACCATACATTGCTGTGCTGCAAACGTACATTTTCTTCCTCAAATTAAGGCCTATGTTTAATACTAGTAGACTTCTCTTGGCCAGGAATGCCCCTCTTGTCAGTGCGAGCCTGCTTTTGAAGTCCTCCTTGCGACGTCCGTTATTGGTCATTTTGCTGCCTGGGTAGTAGAATTCCTTTACTTCATCTACTTCGTGACCATCAATCCTAATGTCAAGTTTCTTGCTGTTCTCACTTCTGCTTCTACTCATTACCTTCGTCTTTGTTCGATTTACTCTCAATACATATTCTGCACTCATTAGACTATTCATTCCGTTTAGCAGATCAGTTAATTCTTCTTCACTTTCGCTACGGATAGCAATGTCATCAGCCAGTCGTGTAATGGATATCCATTCACTTTGAATTTCAGTTCCACTCCTGAACCTTTCTTTTACTTCCATCATTGCTTCTTCGATGTATACACTGAACATTAGGGGCAAAAGGCTGCATCCTGTCTTACGTCCTTTTCAAGCCGAGATCTTCGTTCTTAGTCTTCCACTCATATTATTCACTCCTGGCTCTTGTACATATTATATATTACACATCTCTCCCTGTAGCGTACCCCTCTTTTCTTCATAATTTAGAACATCTTGCACCATTTGACGACGTCGAACGCTCGTGTCTTGATCTTTCTTTAGTCCTGATTACGTTATCAACCGTAACGTCAGAAATGAATTTCTGGTGCCTTAAACCTTTATAAAGCCAAACTTGTCGTCACATAACACATCCTGTATTTTCTTTTTTATTTGTCTGTATATTATTCTTGTCAGCAACTTGGATGCATGAGCTGTTAAGCTGATTGTGCGACAATTCTCGTACTTGTCATCTCTTGCAGTCTTCGGAATTGTGTGGATGATATTTTTACCCGAAAGTCAGACGGTATGTCGCCAGACTCATTCATTCTATACACCAATGTGAATAGCCGTTTTGTTGCCATTTCCCCCCAACGATATTAGAAATTCTCATGGAATGTTATCCATCTTTTCTGCCTTATTAGATCTTCAGTATTACAAAGCTCTTTTAAATTCTGATTCTAATACTATATCTCCCATCTCTTCTAAATCGACTCCTGTTTCTTCTTCTGTCACATCAGAAAAATTTTCCCCCCTCACATGTACTCTATCCAACTATCCGCTCCCTCCTCTGAATTTAAAAGTGTAATTCCCGTTGCACTCTTAATGTTACGATTTTTACTTTTAATTTCACTGGAGGTTGTTTTGACATTTCAATATGCTGAGTCAGTCCTTCCGTCAATCATTTCTTTTAGATTTCTTCACATTTTTCATGCAACTATAGGTTCCTTGCACTCCCTGTTTACTTCATTCCTCAACGACTTGTCTTTCTGTATTCATGAATTTCCCTCAACATTTTTTTACTTCCTTCTTTCATCGTGCAACTGAAGTATTTCTTCTGTTGCCAATCGTTTCTTCGCAGTTACCTTCTTTTCACCTGTGTTTTTCTTTTCAACTTATGTGGTTCACCCTTTTAGAGATGTCCGTTCCTCTTCTGCTTACTGAGCTATTCCTTATTGCAGTATCGATAGCTCAGAGAACTTCAAGCTGTGAAGACGGGGCGTGAGTCGTGTTTGGGTAGCTCAGGTGGTATAGCACTTGCCCGCGAAAGGCAAAGGTCCCGAGTTCGAGTCTCGGTCCGGCACACAGTTTTAATCTGCCAGGAGGTTTCAACTTCAAGCGTATCTCTTCATTCCGTAGTACTTCTTTATCCCACTTCTTTGCGTATTGAGTCTTCCTGACTAATCTCTTAAGCCTCGGCCTACTCTTCATCACTACCACATTGTTATCTGAGTCTGTAATTGCTCCTGGGTCCGCCTTACAATCCAGTATCTGATTTTGTCTAACCAAGATGTAATCTAGCTAAGATCTTCCGGTATCTCCTGACGTATTCCTCCTCTTATGATTCTTGAACAGAGTATTCGCTAGTACTAGCTGAAATGTATTTTCGAACTCAACTAGTCTTTCTCCTCTCTCATTCCTAGTACCAAGTTCACGTTCTCCCGTAACCCTTCCTTCTGCCCCTTTCCCTACAATGGCATTTCAATCTCACATGACTATTAGATTTTCATCTCCCCTTATCCTACAGCATTACCCGTTCAATAGCCGTACATACTTCCTCTATCTTTTCGTCTTCAGCTTGCGACATCGGCATGTCTACCTCAATTATCGTTATCGGTGTTGGTTTGCTGTCGATTCTGATGAGAACAGCCCTCTCACTTAACTGTTCACAGCAACACACTCTCTGTCCTACATTCCCATTCATAACGAATCCTACTCCCGTCTGACCAGAACTCCTTGTCTTCTTTCCATTTCACTTCATTGATCCTCACTATATTTAGATTTAGCCTTTGCACTTCCCTTTTCAGATTTTCTATCTTCCCTAACACGTTCAAGCTTCTGACATTCCACCCCTCTACTCATAGAACAGTATAGTACAGAAAATAACTGAAAGAAAAACGCAGTGAAACTATAGAAACAAAACTTCTCTTCTAAGAGAATAGTTACAGTGAAGTCGTTGCTATTTAAGCTGGCCCTGTGGACATTACAAAAGGCAGGTCATGGTTCTTAATAGGGCGTGCGGTGACCACGATGGGCAGTTCATGCTCTGTAACGTGCTCGCAAACTGGCCACGTGGTTCGCAGTGAATTCTTGTGGTAGGGCTTTCCATGCCTCCACCAGCCGGTTGACCACTGCTGAATGGTCGTTGGTGCACGTGGAAGTCTCCCCAACGCGTCCCTCACATGATCGTTGGCTTTTCAATCGGGTAAAGAGCAGGCCAGCCAATTCGTCGAATATCCCCTTCTTATAAGAGCTCCTCCACCTGTGTTGTTCGATGTGGTCACACACTGCCATCCATAAAAGTGAAGTCAGGGCCGAATGCAGCCCTGAAAAGACGCATAGGGAAGAAGTAGTGTATTACAATGACGTTGACCCATGAGTGTACCGTGTTCAAAGTGCTGGAGGGCAGTACGCCTTCACAATATTATGCCTCCCCTCGCCATAACGCCTGGACCACGAAAACGATTATGTTCGACAATATTCCTGAGTGCAATACGTGTTTCCAACTCTCGCCATTGGAGGGAAATCGTGAGCGAACATTATCGTTTAAATGGTCCGGGTGTCGTGGTGTGGGCAGGCATAATGTTGCATGAGCGTACTGGCCTCCAAATCTTTGAACGCGTTACATTCGCCGATCAACGTTATTGTGACACTGTGCTCCTTGGCCCTTACGCCATTTCTGTGAATGACAACGCGCGACCTCGTCGAACTGCGGAGGTTGATGAGCTCTTGAAGCGAGAGGATATTCGGCGAATTGACTGGTTTGCCCCACCCCCGTACTTTGATTTCATGAAGCACGTGAGGGACACGGTGAGGAGATGAACTGCAGTACGTCCGCATGCACCAGTGATCATTGAGCAGTTGTCAACCGCGCTTTTGGAGGCATAGAACGGCTTATCATAAGAATTCAATACCAATCTTGTAGCCAGCATGTAAGCATGTTGCAGAGCATGCCTGGCCGTCCTTAGTGATCACTCACCCTATGTCCCATACCCAGCCTCTGTGCTGAGGGCGGAGAACCGCCATTTATCATCCGGTGGCAGCCCCTTCTGGTGCGCCAAGTGTGTAAGTTTCTCGCAGCTCGAACTTCATCCGCTCACCATACTGTCGCTCATCCGCCACTGGACCGTCTTTTTACCCCACCGTCCCCGAGACACGATGCCTTTTGGGATCCGGGTGCAACGTGTGCTGGAGTCTCTCGGTGTGGAGCCCGTCCGGCCCAAATCCAAAGTTTTAACCACCTGGCACGCTGGTTTCTGAAGAGGCCCAGAGTGAGTTGGTGCGGTACAAAAGACATTGCACTCTTGTTTCCGTTTTTAATGCAACATTTTCTGCCATTTTATCTGAGCACCACGACTATGTAGCTGTTTTTACGGATTGGTCGAAACTGGGGGACTCTGTTGGTTGCTCTGTTGTTTTTCCGGATCGTGTCCTCAAGATCCGACTGCCTAAAGCGTTTACTGTCTTTGATGCAGAGTTGTCTGCGATCTTGCGGGAACTGAAGCAGTTGAGACGCTCTTCCCGTCCTAAATTTCCTGTCTGTTCCGATTCACTAAGTGCCCTTCACTCATTGCAACATTTGTATCCAGGAGCTAAAATAGTCCAGACCATCCAGGATGCCCTCCTCCATCTATAATGACTGGGGAAGGAGGTGGCTTTCTGCTGGGTTCCAGGGCCCGTCGGCATTGCGGAACGAAAGAGCAGATCTCGCAGCCAAGGAGGCGTGTGTCGATCCGCAAGTATTTCAGTGTGCCATCCCCCTGCACGCACTCACCTCACTGATGAGCTCACGAGTCTTGCGTTGGTGGGAGGATGAATGGCTGGAAAAGACTGACAATAAGCTCCGTTTAGTGAAGCCCACTACGCGTGTGTGGTGTTCTTCCGTCCAGCCACGTAGACGGTACGAAGTTCTCCTCACTCGTCTTCGCATAGTTCACAGTCCTATGCTCCGGAGAGAGGATCCTCCAATGTGTGGTGCTTGTTGCGTCCAGATCACTATGCTCCCCGTTTTATTGGACTGCGTTTTACTTACTGACCAGCGGACCGTGGCTGACTTGCCGGGGATCTGCCGTCTCTTTTAGCCAATAATCAAACGAATGTGGTTAAAGTTTTAAAGTTCTGTGACTTGTCCAATGTTTTTGCCAAGATTTTAGGGAGAGGGCCTTTATTTGTTTACAGGATGACTGGTTCACTCATGTTTTACGTAAGTGGCCAGCCAGTGACAATTTCCTGTGGCGTCCTTGATGCTCCTTTATCGTTTTTTTTCTTATGCAGCATTTTTTGTCTTTTCCCACTTTCTTTGCGTGTATGCTCCCATTTTACTAATTTTGTACAGTGTGTGTCAGGGCGCTGATAACCTCGGCGTTGAGCGCCCGTAAGCCCCAAAACACACACACACACACACACACACACACACACACACACAAGAAACATACTCTGCCTTTTGTAATGTCCAGGATACCACCATAAATCGCGGTGACCTCAGCGAATTATTATGTATGAATAAAAGTTTCACAAAAAAATGGTTCAAATGGCTCTGAGCACTATGGGACTCAACATCGGAGGTCATCAGTCCCATAGGACTTATAATTACTTAAACCTAACTCACCTAAGGACATCATACACATCCATGCCCGAGGCAGGATTCGAACCTGCGACCGTAGCAGCAGCGCGGTTCCGGACTGAAGCGCCTAGAACCGCTCGGCCACTTCTACCCGCTAAAAGTTTCACATCTGTTCGTCTCTGCACACCAGCATATTTCAGTGGCCAACTTTACCCTTGCCAGAAGTGATGCTGATTAATTTTGATGTTATCTGAAGTAATCCTGCCCACCATTGTCAGGAAAGATAGAGGTATCTTGTCTGGTGTTACAGATAGCCCGGCCTGAAAATTTGTAGTGTTAGTCATGAATTCACATTACGTGTAGACGAGTATGACCAACGAATGTGTGTTCTGGAGGCACCAGCAAATGACGCGGTATACTGTGACTTTCTAGGCTCTTCCGACGAAATAATTCTTGATAGAGTCTTCGGGCTTGCGGCCGCATCTTAAAATCAACATGACTCGACATTTCGGCGAGCCATCTGTCCGCCATCTTCAGGAGAGCACAGAGTTCCACCTCCTGATCAGAAGGAAATCCTTGTCCCTATTAATCAAATTTTCTGCCAATCTGATGGTCTCTCTTGGAGCTGTAGTGTACCTCTTGAGTCGTGTTCACAGCAAAAATCATGTACTTTTTCTCTGGATTTCGAAGGGGCCTTTCAAATATCTTCAACAACAGAATATCGTAAAATTTTAAACATGGTTGCCAGCAGAAACCGTAAATTAATTTTCAGTGGATAAAGTATACAGCTAACCGGTTGTATAATTTTATTCTAAAAAGTTTATTGGTTGGATATTTTATTCACTCAACAGAACGCGTGTGAATTTGATAAAATAGCAACAAGATAACTGCACCGCAAACTATTACCTTATCAGCAGAAGAGGTTCCAAAACCATCTACCGTACCGTAACAAATGCAAGCGTGCAACTCCACCGCTGCTCTAACAGTTTGTCGACATTCACTTAGGTAAACGCACGAACCGCATCTGAGTTACGTGTTTGCTTTCATTTAGCAATGCAGACGCTTGTGTAATCTCCTCTTCTGGTGCGGGACAATGGACAGTGGTTTTGCGGAGATGTTATTACTATTGACCAGGTTGCACACATTTTATGCAGTTCACGTCCTCTTCGAAGAATCTTTCCAGTGCCATAAGGGAAAGCGTACAGCTCCATTGAAAAGACCGTTGTCATAATTCGGCAGCTATAAACGTTAAAAATATTACTTGTGAACGTCAAATAATTTGTCAATTGGTCCACTACAACTTAGGAAAAAACGCATCTAGATATACTTACTCCTTCTGGATACATTTTGGTGGCTGTGTTAGCTGCTTCATCCTGTACAAAATGTCTCCACATAGCCATAAGACATCGCTAGTTTCTTGAGTTCAGATAGAATGTTACAATTGTTCTTTTTGTGAAGTCGTTAAGATAAAACATTGTAATGTTTGAAAATGAACGGTGATCCTTTGAAACTAGTTATGTCTTAAGTAAATAAAAGAATGGCCTTTGATAGTAAATATTTTATACAAAATTTCCAAACTTGTTGATATTAACAGAGAGGGTGATACTATTGAAAACAAGCCATGCGTTGTCCCTCAGCGTCATATGATGTCTCAGCTCCGGAAAGTGAAATGGTTGGCAAGTGACTAAGCTGGGAATGGTGAGGCGCCAGACCACAAAAACATAACATGGACCCAGAAAAGAAAAATTACTTTTATGTAAGTATTTGTGCAAACCATTATTGTGAATTTTTTCTCTCTTTCTTAAGGTATGAAATTTGACAAGCTCAAATCAATGCAGATATTTATAACAATCCAAAAAATCTGCAATAAACATGTAGTTCTTCAAATTTGGTCAATATTAATTTGAAATAGTAACTTCCCGTAGAGCTTCACCTCACTCAGGTGGTTCTGTCTCAAAATAGCTTCAATAAGGCATAGGATGAATTTACGTACTACTAAAACAGACAGAAAATATTCCAATTAACGATTTTTCCAGACTAATACATATAACGTGAATAAATATTTTGTAAACACGCCGGATCACAACAGGCAAAGAGCAACAGTAAAAACAATGTAAAATATAACTTTTACGTAAGTCAGATGAAGACTATTTGAACTCTCATAAATAGGTAGTGGTTATCTAACAGTCCGAGATTAGGGACCAATAGCCAAACATGGAATTAAGTAGAATACAGATCTTAGCCAAGAGAGAGTAATTTTTAGTTGTTCTATAAATTAATGTAAACCGTATATAAAATTTAGACAACAGCGCTCACGTGCTTTACACTAAACAAGCAATTAGTAAAACTGAACTTACACAGACCCCGAGTGCCAAATAAGTTGTGCATGACCACCACAAATAATACCAGAAACTAAAAACAGAGCCAAAATCCATTAGATAGGAACTAGACAACCCATACTGAATAACTGGCGCATAAAAAAATTATCAAATTTAAAGAAAATGGGGATTAACTGAAATCTAAAACAACAAAACACATTTAGTTTAAAGAACCCTACGTCACAGAAAATAGCTCTAAATAACTCTCTGTTTTCACCAAATAAGTCCAGCCAGCGCCAATGACTATGGTTCAGTAAGTTCTATGTTTCCTAAAACAACTTAGGTTATCAAAGACATTAAGGTAACTACTAACAGTAAGGGCAAAAAAGCCAGTTTATGATGAATTCCACCCTTTATGCATCAAGTAGAGGTGTACATGTCTTGTCACAATAGCTTATCAAATTTGAACAATGATGGATTAATGTATAACACAGTGATAAACATTATGTTATATTTAAATGTACTTTTCTAAAGGAACATAAAATTAATTTAAGAAAGAGTAGGCGTGTCCAGTGTAAAAGCAGGCAAGATCTGATTAAATAAAGTTGAGTTTCTCTTCTCAATAATTTTGCTACATCATTTTCTTCATATAATAATGTTTAACGCAGCCGTTAATAGTTCTCTTTTTAGGAAAATATTGTTATTGACAATCACAAAAAGCGTTGTTGTGTAGTTCTTTAAGAACATTTGAAAAATACTTCACGTGTCTGCGATAGACAGGTAATAAACATTAAACTGACGAACAGAAATTCAGTGTCATAGGTTTTTGGATTTTGCGAGCGAATGTAGTAGCTTAATTCTTTATTATTTTGATGCCATTAGTGTGCTTCTGAGAAAGTTCCGAAGATCAGTTGTTAAACTTTCAGATTTTAATTTTACACTTACTATAAAACATAATACGCTTCATACTCAGGAAGAAATATAACATTTTTATTGCATCTTGTTTCTATTTTCAACAAACATGTTTCAAAGGAAAACATTTAATTTTACCAATGAGTTTATACTGAGATAAATTTAAAACCAACCAGAACTAGAAATTATAATTACATATTGAATGTAAAAAACAACAACTTTGCAATGTGTTTATTCATTCGGATTGCAAGCAAAACAGCAACACGACTGAGCTGCACTTATAAATCTCACTGTTGTCTCAGTGTTACCACTTTCAAACTAGGCGAAAACAGCACAACTTTATCCTGAAAATATGTATACTATAGCTGTGAAAGCGTCAGCTTCGTACACCTGTCGATATTGTGCCACGGTTGACCCCACATCTTTAGCTGAGGTTGCCTCCTTCCTTCTGGTGGTTTGTGATGTTATTCACATGGCATCGGACAATGTCTATATCAGTCTTACGGCGTATAATACGAATCATATTCAGTGCTACGGTGATGATTTTGTACCCGACAGTCTAAAAATTGAATTTGTCGGAAGACTTAGACAGACGTGGTGTGGTATTGGGAAAACAAAATAATTTACAAAATTTCAGTTTCAAGACGTTCGAAAAAACGTTTTTATAGAATTTTTTGCATTAAAGCCAAACTGATTAAAATCCATAATGATTTTTTACAGATCGTATTATCGGCAAGGAAAAGGTAACATGAAGAACTTTTGTAACAACCAGTCAACGACGGCTGTGCATCTTCACAGGCCTCTTGGAGGGCTGACTTAAAATGCTATTCCGAGAAACGTGCAGTGCGACTTAATAAATGCACCTAGTTATTCAGCGATACAGAGTCATATAATTTTAATTTATGGTGATGGCCAGTTAACGGATAACTCAGTGCGTCCATAAGACGTTCAAAGTCCTTCATAAGTTGCCGCTCTGCTCGCATGCAAATCGTGTTTATAATGTATTGAGTGAACTGGGCATGAAAGGCTAAAAAAAATGTTCAAAAGAATTACTACATAAATGCCGAAATAAAGATCAAACAGTGTTGTCGTAATGAATAACAAACGATTCCGTTTTGATTGGAGGATTCCGAAACTGAAACTGGACTGTGTAAGCAAATTATTATGAAAGTTATCGATTCATCTTTACCTATATTTTAATTAATTAATAGTAATTATACCATTGTCTTCCAAGCTAAACTAGCTATCAGAATAGAAGTATTTTGACCTCCTGCATCGACCGAAATGCATCAATTGTTTCAAAAGACGTCTCTAAAGAGTTAAAATTACGATGAGCAGTGTTCTCGTACCTATTACCTTATGTGAGCTATCCCCCACAAAACATATTATGTCACTATGAATAGCAGGTGGTTTCGTCTCCCAATATATGATGGTAAAGAGGGGAAAATTTTATACAAAACAAGAAGATCGAAACAGAAAGAGACTGATAATTTCAAGCAGTTTTGTGTAGTGGCCGAAATTGTCCACTATGGTCAGAACAAACTTCTATTATATAGACCATTGGATTATGCTTTATTAAGGAGTTTTCATTTGAAGCAGTCGTTAAGAAGACTAGAGGGAGTGGTCAAAGCCGATTTGAGACTGACAAAAAGCGCACCTATTTCAACAGAGTTGTACTACAACGTGTTTAGAAACCTTTTTCAGTTGGTCTACGGTGATCTGCCAGGAAGAAGCTTCAACATTTGTGATGTTCTACGAAGTTAAAATAGCGTTCCCCACATGTATTCTGCATTGTGAAAGGTGCAGTTCAACATGTGCTAATTTTTTCAATTAATATCTTTTAGTTTTTTAATCTTTTACACTCCCTGCATTTGATTGAGTTTGATTGTGGTAAGGACTATGGGACCAAACTGCTGGGGTCATCGGTACCTAAGCTTACACAATACTTAATCTAACTTAAACTAACTTATGCTAACGACAACACACACACCCATGCCCGAGGGAGGATTCGAACCTCTGACGGGGGGAGCCGCGCGAACCGTGACGAGACGCCCCAGACCGCACGGCTACCCCGCGCGGCTCATTACTTTTGTGCAAGATGATTGCGTAGACCGCCTGACTGAGGGATACTTCAAAGAAATTTTGACTGTATAGTTTGTCGAAAAGTATTTATTAAGGCTAATAAAAGCAAAGACGAAAAAGACTGAGATGATACTCTTGCTAAATGATAAAATCGCAGAGAAGAAGTGGGGGAATTCTGCTAGCTAGGGAGAAAGATTACTCAATATGAGGTCAGGGAAGAGAATACTTTCTTCGAAATAGCAACTACGTAAACATAAGAAGTTCCTGCACTGTATGTATGTGACGGTAACTTGAACTATAGGGCAACTTGGTGGGAAGAAGCTTCAAACAATTGAGCTTTACCACTGAATAATGTCACAAATTAACTAAAATACGAAACGAAAGAACGCTGGAGAAAAATAAGTGAACAAAGAAGTACATGGAAGCTCCCTGTAGAAGGAGATGCGTGTTAATGGGCTATGCGATAAAGTGACCAAACATAA
This sequence comes from Schistocerca serialis cubense, assembly GCF_023864345.2. Taxonomy (NCBI): domain Eukaryota; kingdom Metazoa; phylum Arthropoda; class Insecta; order Orthoptera; family Acrididae; genus Schistocerca; species Schistocerca serialis. The sequence goes on from NC_064642.1 coordinate 430,503,114, forward strand.
GTTAATCGGCGCTGGCTGGAGCGAAACTGAAGAAATTTTTACAGTGGGAGATAAAGATTAGGCTATAAAAAAAGACCTAGGCTGTTCGATGCACAAGATTACTACCAAGAAAAAATGCGGGAATCTATAGCATCGCAATAAAACATAGGACTGATGGTTAAACATGTAAATGATAAAGAGAATTCCATTTTGATTAGCTTATCTGGACGAGATCCCATATTTTTAGCGAACTCGTCTCTAGAGATGCTTTATTAGGCGATTACAGTTTTGGTGGGGAAAGAAGATTTCATCGTGAGAATTTAGCGCGATAGGCTCAGATTGTAGTACATTAGTATTTTTGTGTGCTTTTCAAACTTGTGAGGGAGATTTGTAGTAGAGAGTCACACGATACGGCATGATTTATCTTTTAGACTCGAATGTTACGTGTTTTCGGTAACAGTCAGCTATATTTTGGTTTGAGATTTCACATTACCCCTACATTTTATTCCATGCACGTCTACAGAGGCAGAAACAGCTTAAGACAGAAAACAAAAACCACTCTCACAACATAGTTACAAGTCGTATACATTCTAGACCATCACATATACTCCGGAAGCTAGTGCCTACTGCACGGTTCAGAGACTTCGTACCAGTATTAGCTAATTTCTGTTACGCCGTTCGCGTGTGTAAGGAGAGAAAAAATTACTTGATACGTTTTTACGGAGAAATCAGCAGAATCCCTAATTTACCTGGTAGGTATTTGTGATCAAAACGACTTCCTATCATAAAATGGCTCTGAGCACTATGGGACTTAACTGCTGTGGTCATCAGTCCCCTAGAACTTAGAACTACTTAAACCTAACTAACCTAAGGACATCACACACATCCATGCCCGAGGCAGAATTCGAACCTGCGACCGTAGCGGTCACGCGGTTCCAGACTGTAGCGCCTAGAACCGCACGGCCACTCTGGCCGGCCTTCCTATCATAGATTCCTATTTAACTCGCTTAGCATTTCACCTTTTTGTATGCACTAAATGTATTGACCTGTTACGACCCCAGGAACGCGCCTGCATTGCGTTGGATATCTAATGGTTATTTGGAAAGGACGCCAAATGCAGCAGCATAAATGTAGAAATAGTTGCATTAGCGTCATGTGTACGATTTCTTTACAGATGCACAACGCTTTCCAAAATTCCAAGTCGTCCATTCACGTACTATACACGTTAATTCAAGTGTACGTTCTATTTCCTCTCGCTTCGTAGTACTCATCATCAGCTCTGGGAAAGAAGATCTTCTGTAAACTGTAATGAGAGTTAAATTAATATACTTTTGATTGGCTCCATTGAACTTCTTAAAATAGAGGGGTCGGACAAAAATATTGAAACACAAAAAATACAACATGTCACCATGCCTAATAAGGTGTAGGAATACCGTCGGCATTCAAAACAGCTTCCAGTATGTCTCGTTTACGGTTTTCGCGGGAATCTCATATCATTATTTCTGCTAAATAGTGACAAGTTGATGTAACGATAATGACTGTGGACAGCGATCGCGCATTCTTCTCTCCAAACTTGACGACAAAGGCTAAATAATACTGAGATCACGTAAGTGTGGTGGCCAAGGGAGGTGCGACAACTCATTCTCGTGCTCACGAAACCAGCTTTGGATGATGCGAGCTGCGTGGAGTGGGGTCCTGTCGTTTTTAAACACTGTATTGCCTTTGGGGAACATACATGGTACCGTGGGGTGGATTTGATCAGCCAAAATGGTCACACAAGCCTTAGCAGTAATGCGACCTCACAAGTAACTATGGAGACCGTGGAGTACCATGGTATGGCTACCCAAATCATCATCGCCATGTTTCACTCTTGGGACGTACCCTCGGCCAGACGATGAAAACAGTGTGAACCAAGACTGATTCGGCCAAAAGACTTTGTTCGATTCCTCCACAGTCCAGGTTTTAAGGCTTCGGCACTACATTTTTCTGTTACGGCTGTTTGCATCACTGATGAGTGGTTTTGGAATTCCAGCTCGCTCTGCACTTCTCTGCTTATGGAATATGGAATTCCCTATCGTGTTGTACTTAAAGTAATAAAGGAGTTTTGCTATTTGGGGAGCAAAATAACTGATGATGGTCGAAGTAGAGAGGATATAAAATGTAGGCTGGCAATGGCAAGGAAAGCGTTTCTGAAGAAGAGAAATTTGTTAACATCCAGTATTGATTTAAGTGTCAGGAAGTCATTTCTGAAAGTATTCGTATGGAGTGTAGCCATGTATGGAAGTGAAACATGGACGATAAATAGTTTGGACAAGAAGAGAATAGAAGCGTTCGAAATGTGGTGCTACAGAAGAATGCTGAAGATTAGATGGGTAGATCACATAACTAATGAGGAAGTATTGAATAGGATTGGGGAGAAGAGAAGTTTGTGGCACAACTTGACCAGAAGAAGGGATCGGTTGGTAGGACATGTTCTGAGGCATCAAGGGATCACCAATTTAGTATTGGAGGGCAGCGTGGAGGGTAAAAATCGTAGAGGGAGACCAAGAGATGAATACACTAAGCAGATTCAGAAGGATGTAGGTTGCAGTAGGTACTGGGAGATGAAAAAGCTTGCACAGGATAGAGTAGCATGGAGAGCTGCATCAAACCAGTCTCAGGACTGAAGACCACAACAACAACATATCGTGTTGTTTGGTCCTGACAGCGTTCACGAGTGCGAGATTCAGTTCTGCAATGACTTTTGCAGCTGTCATTCATTTTTCTTCGGAATCCTCTTTAATGAACGTCCGCCTCGACTTAGCGGATGATCTTTTTCCACTTGTCCTGTATGCGGTATGTCCGCCCCGATATCTGAGTGGTCAGCGCGGCGGTCTGTCACGCCAAGGGGCCCAGGGTCGACTCCCGGCTGGGTCGGAGATTTTCTCCGCTCAGGGACTGGGTGTTGTGTTGTCCTCATTATCGTTTCATCATCATCAGTGGAAGGCAACGGGAAGCCACCACTGGAATCACTTCCCTAGACGCCCATGCGGTAAACCTCTCTGACGAGGCTTCCCCCATGACAAGACCTGCCATAAGGCAGAACACAAAGTTTTGTATGCGGTATAAGCTTCGATACGATGTCTCTTGAAACACCAAACACTTCGGCTCCTTTGGCTACGAAAGCACACACCATACGAACATTGACGACTTTTCCACGTTCGAATCAATTTGGGTCCCACATGATGCACTCAAAACTATACAGAACACTATTCCGATCACGAGTGACACTTGCAACGTATCAAGGGCTTGGCACAGGTGCCGTTCGTTGTCCAATACATCAGCGCAAAATCTGCAGTAATATTCAAGCACGCACTTCTCGCGGTGTTTTCATATTTTTGTCCAGCACTTGTGCAAGGTTTGCAAATAACCAGTACTTGGAATTCTTACAGACATTAATGTTGAATACTGGAAGCGCATTGCACTGGAAGGGACACGTGCGGTGTGTTACGGAATCTACGCTTATTCGTTCCATTGAGCCAAGACGTTCACTCCCCCCCCCCCCCCCCCGCCCCTCCTCAGCTCTCGCCAGCCTGCAAGAGCACCATTTTCGGGACCGTAGCCACGATATTCCCCGTATCGGCCGTTTATTGCGAAACTTTAATGGCGACGGGCGATTTTTCATTATTAGTTAGGGAACTGGCGAGGAAGACTTGTGGATGGACGGGGGAACGGGGAGTGCCCGGAGATTCACTATGAGAGGCCGACTGGAAAGAAAGCGAGACTCTGAGGAGGGCGGAAGGAGAGCGTGGCGGAGGGTACATTCACGTGGCCGGCGGAAGGGCCAATTCCCCCCTTTCCTCTTTCCGCCAATCATTCATGTTCTCCTTCCACCCACCCACGGCCCTCTCTCTGTGCTGGCACGGAAACATAATTAGGTTGTCGTGCTAACAAAAGAGCTGAAGGTTACAGGCCGAGTTACCAACTTCGTCCGCCTGGTGAATGTAACTTTCGAATCAGGATCGACAGTAATTTCCGGGAAACAAATAACGCTACAGAGGAGAGCCCTTCTGAAGTTTTAATGCTGTGGCAGGCAGAGAAGCGTTACAGTAACTCGGCGTTATACGGGGGAATACCGGTCTCTGCATGTGTTCTCTGTGACCCTTTTGCCATTTGCCAGGATGATTCGATGACGTTTTATTTGCGGTGTCCTGTCCAAGTTAATAACTAAATGCATTTGTGAACTGTCAATTCTCGACGAAGGGTTCATATTACAGTGGCACCTCTCCAACGTAGTAACACCACCTGCTTCATCAGCTCAAAAACTAGTTCATAATTAGTTCCATTGTGAAGATTTAAATATGTGATCAGTGATTTATATGATCTCGAAGTTTGTTTTACGTTTTAATCATCTAGCGCCCAGCCGCACGGGAACCACAGTATGTAGGGCGCACGAAGTACCACTATCACTATTCACAGAGAAATTCGAGGCCGTGTGCATGTTTTCCGACGCGGACGCGCTAGTTAGTTTTGTAATCCGGTTCTCTTATGCTCTGTTCAAATATTAATCGAATCGTCAGACGAACATTTGTTTTGACGATTACACAGCACCGCGGCTCCTAACGAAGTACTAGGAATGCGATCAGTTGGCGAACAGCGATGTGCTATTATTATTCTCTGAACAGCTTTATCCACTGTCAGAAGAGTTAGGGGAACATAACTTTGGGTGTCTGCCATACACCATTACGCAATAATTGATAACTTGGCATGTCACCAAGTTATACCTGTGCCATTAATTAATTACATAGCACAGCATTACATCCTCGATCGTTTATATAAAAAGAATTAAATTGTCCGACAGTTGTCGAGAACAGAGTGGAAACAATCATTGATCCTGTCACCCTCGGTGTTTTTCATTGGACTTTGAATTACGTGTGCGCCCACCGTGAGCATTTATCGTTGCCTTCCCCCTACGTGTCATGCTACATTTGAGTCTACGGAAGTCACCCTGTGGTATCCGTTCCCGATCTCCAGTGAGAACATATGAGAGTCTTGGAGAGAGAGTCTGTGGTGGAACACGTCCTTCGCGCATGTCCCACATACGCACTACAAGGTTCAGGTTGGGACTCACCTCCGGCGATACCATTTCTTCAACGTCCAGGCTTCACAAGACTTTCCTGCTGACGCCCCCAAGTAGGCCCTGGAATTAGAAGGAATTCAGGCCACCAACTTTTGCAACAGCCACCACACGTTCCAAAAGGATCTTTCGATGTACTGCCTGGCGGTAAGGCGACTATGGACAACGACAAGATTCGTACGAATGTCAAAACAGAAGCCTCCACACAACATCACTGAGCGTTGGAAATCTATCAATTTCCTGGAAAACATTTGGTAGGTTCCTCTCGCTGCTGGTCTGCGCACACGAACACGGCCATCATCTTGCGTCAGAGAAATTTTTAGACTCGGCTGTGAATAACGCACTTCGCCAGTGACGATGTTGCCATTTAACATGGGAACGGCAGAACTAAGGCGAGCTGCAAGAGGCTGTTGTGTCAAGCGGGGTATTCAAAAAATGGTTCAAATGGCTCTGAGCACTATGGGACTTAACTTCTCAGGTCATCAGTCCCCTAGAACTTAGAACTACTTAAACCTAACTAACCTAAGGACATCACACACATCCATGCCCGAGGCAGGATTCGAACCTGCGACCGTAACGATCCCGCGGTTCCAGAGTGTAGCGCCTAGAACCTCACGACCACCACAGCCGGCGCGGGGTATTTGAAAGGCCGTCAAGCTGGTAAGGTCCTTTCGTGTAACCCGTTCAGCGGCTACAGGGGCTCTTATGAGATCGTCTCGCAATGCTCTCGCGGTATCCGTACGACGCCACAAAACAGAAATGGCCACATATCGGTCTTCAGGAAGGGTTGTAGTGCGTTCAGAGTCCATCACAAGTTGCCGCCGGCCGCTGTGGCCGAACGGTTCTAGGTGCTTCAGTTCGGAACCACGAGGCTGCTACGGTCGCAGGTTCGAATCCTGCCTCGGGCATGGATGTGTGTGATGTCCTTAGGTTAGTTAGGTTTAAATAGTTCTAAGTTCTAGGGGACTGATGACCTCAGAAGTTAAGTCCCATAGTGCTTAGAGCCATTTGAACCATTTTTTTAGGCAATAAGGATGTGTGGGGAAGACGTTATACTATTTAACGCAAAAATGGGTTTTTAATTAAAATTGCATCGGAAACATTCTTTGGCGGTTTCTACATATCGAGAAACTCGTGTGTTGACTGTGCTTGATAAGTGATAATAAGATTCAGCGATATCTCACGAAAACTGGCTCTTAAAAAAATGAACGGTACCGGCATATCTCGTCTCCTGATTTTGAGTTTAAAAAATTGTGTAATTAATGTGGCATCCCAATATTCTGAACTTTCATTATCGTAATACTGAATATTTCCATACGCTTCTCCAAAGATTCACTGTTTAACGAATGCAAGTTAGAACCTCCGGCCAAAGCAGAAGCAGTCCAATGGGGACAACGAGACAACTACTGGTATACAAGGCACGAGGTAAGCATACCGCTCCCGAGTCACCTTAGGAGATATACTGTGGAAAATGCTGAAGTTTTTCTCACTTATTATTGAACATAGCTCTGCACATACAACAATTCACAGAGAAAAACTTCCACTGTTAGCAGTAATGCGTCACCGCAGGAACGTCCCTCATCTCGTCCTAATTAGACATTTATTTAGGCAGGGGGTAAGGAACCGCTATAACACGGCCGACATCAACGATTCTCCTTCAGTTCAGCTAGTACTGTCAGTAACTACCTCAATATTGCTCAGTCGTTAATAAAGAACCTCCTTTCTTTACGTGCTCTTCGTGAAGAATGAACCTTCATTGTCCGTAGAATCTTTAGTCACTTGATAAGTACGACAGTGGGGTTTCTGATGAAGATAAAGTGTGGGACAGCTACATAATCAAACGTTACTGGTGCGTACCTTCTGTCGCACAGCGTCCGTCGGTTATGAGCACGTGATCTGACTGGGACGTGAAACTCGTTTTGCGTGGCGGCTGGTCGACCACAGTAGTCGCTATGGAATGTGCCTCATCATCGGAAAACGTGCCCAGCATACGTGACAGCATCCATGTCTGTCATACAGATATTCAACGAGCTTTGAAACCAAAAACAACGGGCCTACGCTCTTCAGCTTCAGCTTCTAGTTGTGTACGTTCTATGCCCACTTCCACACAGTACTACACAACAACACACATTTCGGTAAGTTAGATATCAGAGGATCCTGTAATTCACCTCGAGTATAGGGGAAACTAATGAGAAATATGCTGCTAAACAAATGGTAGCTAAGGACATGAACATTTCAGGAGAGTCACATAGATTCTGATGCCGGCCGGTGTGGCCGAGCGGTTCTAGGCCCTACAGTCTGGAACCGCGCGACCGCTACGGTCGCAGGTTCGAATCCTGCCTCGGGCATGGATGTGTGTGATGTCCTTAGGTTAGTTAGGTTTAAGTAGTTCCCAAGTTCTAGGAGACTGATGACCTCAGAAGTTAAGTCCCATAGTGCTCAGAGGCATTTGAACCATCTTTTTGATCCTGATACACAGAGCAGAATTTATTGCAGCGGAAAGAAACGGAATAAGATGCGAGGATCCGATTTTGTACTCACCGTAGGTGTCCGCAGTGGCACTGGTGATAGTAATTTCCGATGAACTTGGCTTGCTGAATACTTTCTTACTGACATACATTCCTGAATATTTTTTTCCAAGCAGTAGTAACTGCTCCGGAAACGGTAACCGTAGCGCGTGCTAACCAACGTTTGTTTATGATACGTACGGTAGGATTATGACAGCTCATTGAATTGTTTCCATTCCTGAGGTACTTGTACCTACTACGTATTTTTTATATGCCGGTTGTTATTCATTGCGTATTGCACTTAAAGAAATGGATTACAGTAATGTGAGTAGTCCTGCAACTAGCTCCGTAGAGGAAAGACACTTTCTTCGCTTGACAATGCAGTGTACAGCCATGTCACGATTCTTTAGTCAGGAAATTGATCTTTTTTGCAGCAAAGAAGTATTTATTAGGACGTCAATTTTTCTTTTTTATATTTAGTACTAACTGAGAAACTCGGCGTTGCACGCGTCAGAATATATTGCGTGGGAGAAGACATGAGTACCTTTCTAGATATGAGATGCATACAGACGTATATCTCATTAGGGGTATTATCCTGTTAGTAAGGCAGTTTGATCGCGGTGCGTAGAAGTGGGTGAGTGTGATGGCCAAAATTCCGTGAAGTATGGAGCAGTAAATATTCTCATGTAAAGCTGAATAACGTATGACTTACAAACTTTACCGTATATGTGAAAATGTTTTTACTTTCCACCTACTAAGACCCGCAGACTGCGTCCTTCATTAGGACAAACAGATGAAAACCGGAAGGAGTGAAACCGAGGTGTAGGATGGATGAAGGAGAACAGTCCCATGAAGTTTTGTGAGCTCCTCTATGGTGTACAGACTTCTATAAGGCTTTGCGTTGTCATGGAGAAGAAGAAGTTCGTTTGTATTTTTGTGGCGATTTTTTTGATTTCCTGATGGTAACACAATAAATTTCAGAGTCGAGTATTGCACCATGAAGGAGGACATCAAACAGAATATCCCCTTCAGAGTTCCAGTAGGCCGTCGCCTTGGCTTTACCGGCTAAGGTAGCGGCTTTGAACTTTTTCGTCAGAGGAGAGGTAGTGTGGCGCCACTACATAGACTGCCGTTTTGTTTCAGGGTAGAAGCAACGAACACCCATTTCATTGCCTTTCAATGTTCGACAAAAAGTTGCCACGATCAGCCTCGTAACGCGTAAGCAATTCCGTAATGCTGGTCCTCCGTTACTGTTTACGGTCTTCTATTAGGCGTCGAAGAACTCAGCGGGCACACACAATTGAGTACGCCAGCTGGTAGACGAGACGTCCACTTGAGCAGTGAGATGTTTGAATTTGATCCGACGATCACCTCCAATGAGAGTGTCCGCACGTTCCATCGTTGCAGGAGTCTCAGCAGTGAGCGGCCAAACGGCACGAGGGAGATCGGAAGGTTTTGCATGACATTTTTGTCATGGACGCCTCGCCCAAAGACTCACCGTGCTTTTCTTCACTGCCAGTTCTCCGTAGATGTTCTGCAAGCGCCTACGAATACCTGCGATGCTCTGATTTTCATCCTGAAGAAACTCAATGACAGCTCTCTGCTTGGAATGCACTTCCGTTACAGATATCGTTTTGAAGGCTACGTATAGCGCCGCCACCTATTAGAACTTCATGAAACTGTAAGGGCTGAAGTGGGAGCATACCACAATCTCTCACAACTCATGCAACCGAAATTGACCGAGAAAAAAGAAGGTTTTGCATCACTTATTGTTCGCCCCTCGTACGTATATGCCAGATAGGGACAATGTCCAGTGAGAAAATTTACTGCACTTCGAGTCGATTTAAAGTGTTTCATTTTTAATTTATCTTCCACAAGGACTGGCAACGGCCTTGCCACAGTGGATATACCGGTTCCCGCCAGATCACTGAAGTTAAGCGTTGTCGGTCGTGGCCGACGCTTGGATGGGTGACCATCCTGGCCGCCATACGCTGTTGCCATTTTTCTGGGTGCATTCAGTCTCGTGATGCCAATTGAGGAGCTACTCGACCGAATAATAGCGGCTACGGTCAAAGAAAAGCATCATAACGACCGGGAGAGCGGTGTGCTGACCACACGCCCCTCCTATCTGCATCCTCAGCTGAGGATGACACGGCGGTTGGATGGTCCCGATGGGCCACTTGTGGCCTGAAGACGGAGTGCTTCCACAAGGACTGACGGATATCGTTTGGAGCAGCATGGACTACCAGCCCGTAACCTTTGTTGAGGCTGATCTTGACGCGGCAGCATAGAGTGGTGAGCCGCCAGCGGTGCACCCAGAGACAAACGAGTACTGCTGCTGCATACAGCATTGCATGGACGAAACCACGTGTAGATGCTCAAAGGAGAGTTCGTCCTCGTCGTATTGCAGCAGCTGGAGCGGTGGTATGGGATGACGCTGGGTATCCAACAACATCGCTTCTGCTTCGCATAGCCAGTAATCTGGACAACAGGCGTCACATTTCTGACGCGTTAAAGCTGGCGATTGTGCTTTATTTTCGAAGACTCCGTGACGTTATGTTTCAACCAGATAACGCAAGATCACATGTTGCCCGTGCTGACCTGAACTACCTCACCACAAAAGGCATTCGATTGTTGACGTGGCCCAATGTCTCACCCGCTGAGAACACCTAGTCATGGGTTTTTGAGAGACTAGAGCAACCACTCACCAACCACTACGACCGATGACGTCGAGCATAAGGTTGAGAAAGCGTGGATAGCATACGCATACCTGTCATCTAGCTTAGGTGCTGCCCGATGTGGCAGATTTGTGTACTAAATTTCCTATCCTGAACACCTACAAATCACCTAGAAATTAAATCGTGTGTTCTTGCCATTATATCGTATTCGCACAATACATAAAAATTCCGTATTTGCTACTCTTTCGCATGTTGCAATTTTAAGGGCCAGCAGTTTATAGTATGGTCAGAAACAGTCTGAAGAGGATGTTGAAGGATAAGTTGCGCAGAGAAATAACTGTTAAGAAAAAAATTCGATACGTTGCTCCGTTTCCGTGTCAGTCAGCGTTGGAGATAGCCAGTCAGTCAGTGTCAGTTGTTCTCGTAGCGCACATGATTCAGTACGAGACTGCTCAGCCTTTGACTCGGGTTCGAGCCTTACAACCGTCCCATGTCCAATTTTTGTATCACTCTCTTCTCCGGTTTTGGGAAACTAAATGAAGAACACGTTTCGCGACTCCATCTCTGGCGGGCTGCTTGAATTTGTGCACGCAATGTCCTAATTGGCTAACTTCAGTGCTAATTAACTTGGAAACGGCTCAACGTATCGAGTTTTTCCCTAACAATTATTTCTCAGCCCAACCTACCCTGCAACACCCTTAGAAGCTTTTCAGACAGTTTCTGACCATAGTTTATATTCAGGGTGTTTATTTTAACGCGAGACAGCTAATTATATCCAAAACGATCGTTCATACGAAAAGAAGTTGCAAGTGAAATGTTAATATTAGTAAAGAGGACATCAGTCTGTGTTACAACTGGCTACCTCCTAACCACCCCTCCTGCGTGGGTTCTACCAACTTTGTATTTTCAAATAGGAACCCCTCCCCCATTCTTATGGTATATTCGGATTCTGCGTACGATTTATTCAACCATTGTTTTCAATTCGTGGTAGATGGTGCTGGAATGGACAAATATCAAGTGTGTCTGTTCATGCAATTCAAAACGAGCGCATTGGATTCTGAATTTCACTTACAATATAAATGTAACCCTTTGTGTTCTAAGAGTTTATAATGATGTCCAAACGTTACTTGAATGTTGCAAATGAGATTGTGCAGTACAAATAATATGGCTATGCAAATAAGTTATTTCTATAGTAACGTAGTTTTCTCTTCCCTTCGCTGTTGACTGTAGTGAACCCCCAAAATCATCGGAATGGCTGATTTCGGTGGCCGCCATCGAATCCTGTCATCAGGGTGACTGATTTCGGTGTGTGTTTCTATCCAATCGCCATAATTCTCTAACTGGTCGCTACTCGGATACCAACGGTATACAAAAGCAACCATTGTAATAAGGTAAAATGTCCATGAAGCTATAGTGACAGGCGCACTTGACATGGATACTCACGGAAATCTAGCACCCGAGTGGTGATAACAAGGAAACTCACAGAAATCAAGCACCTCAATGATGGGATGCACTTGGACTCACGGATATCAGAAATCACGCTGGGAACAGAAAACTATTACTTCCATGTCGTTGTTCTTCGATCACGGTAAACGTACGAGGGTATTCCCAAAAGCAAGGCCTCCTATTTTTTATAAGTACATAGACCGGTTTATTTCTGCAATGGTTTACATCAGTTTACAGCTTGAACATTTGGCTATTTTTCGAGATAATCACCATTTTTGTCGATGCATTTTTGTAGACCCTGTGGCAGTTTTTGTATGCCCATGTCATTCCAGCTCGCCGCCATGTTGTTCAGAAAGTTATGAACCTCTTCTTTCAACTCGTCGTCGGAGCTGAATCGCTTTCGGGTCAAATGTTCTTTTAACTTAGGGAACAGGTGATAGTCATTGGGCGCCAAGTCAGGACTATAGGATGGGTGGGTGGGTGATTATGTTCCACTGAAACAGTCGCAGGAGAGCAACGGTTTGCCGAGCGATGTGTGGGCGAGCGTTGTCATGGAGAATGTGTACGCCCTTGCTAAACATTCCTCTTCTCTGGTTCTGAATTGCCCGTTTGAGTTTTTTCAGAGTCTCACAGTAGCTGTCAGCGTTAATTGTGGTCCCAGTGGGCATAAAGTTGACCAACAATATCCCTATCCGCCTGCCGGGGTGGCCGAGCGGTTCTAGACGCAACAGCTGCGTGACCGCTACGGTCGCAGGTTCGAATCCTGCCTCGGGTATGGATGTGTGTGATGTCGTTAGGTTAGTTAGGTTTAAGTAGTTCTAAGTTCTAGGGGACTGATGACCTCAGATGTTAAGCCCCATAGTGCTCAGAGCCATTTTGAATACCCCTTTCCGATCCCAAAAAATGGTTGTCCTGGGTTTACCGGCAGACTGTGTTTGTTTGAATTTCCGCTGTTTTGAATGTTGCTTGGTCTCATGTGTAAAGTGGTATGTCCAGGTTTCGTCACCCGCGACAACTGAGTCCCGAAAGTTGTCCTGTTCGGCTGCAAGGCGGTGAAGAAATGCGCGGGAAGCATCAACTCGTTGCCGCATATGGTCCTCAATCAGCATGCGTAGCATCCATCTTGCGCACACCTTCCGGTAGTTCAATGTTTCCGTTAAAATTCTGTGATAGGTGCTTCGGGAAAGCTCAGGAACCAATATGCAGAGATCATACAGAGTGATCCGCCGATCTTCACGCATGCTTTGCTCAACCTTCAACACTGTCTCCTCAGGAATTGACGGTCTCCCGCTCCTTTGTTCATCGTGAATTTCGGTCCGACCAGCTGCAAACTCTCTACACCACTTACGAACTTTTTGACACCAATACACGACTCACCATACACTTCTGACAATTGGCGATGGATTTGAATCGGCGCAGTGACCTTTGCGTTCAAAAACCGAATAACTGCGCGCAATTCGCACTTGGCGGTAACATCGAACGGGAGCTCCATTCTCAACGGCTGCGCATGTTTACACACAGCGCGTGAAGCACTCTTCATGACAGTGTGACCAACTGCCACACAAACCGAGTTCTGAACTTATAAAAAGTAGGAGGCCTTACTTTTGGGATTACCCTCGTAGTTTCTAACCAGACATTGAAACAGCTAACCATATTGCACTGTACAATCAAGTTTGCAACACTAAAGTGAATTTCGAACATAAATATCAACAGTTAGAACACAAAAAGTTTACATTTAAGTCGTAAATTGAATGTGGGATAGGTTCGTAACTGGCAATACCGATATATACATCGACTACAGCGACATCTTCTACGAACAGAAAACTGTGGTTTCAGTAAACCGGATGTATTTTTTGGCGAAGAATCGGAATATGCAGTAAAATGGGTTGTTCCCATTTGAAAATACGAAGTTGGCCGCGCCCACGCAGGAGGAGCGTGTAGGAGGTAACCAGTTGCAGTACAAACTGATGTCCCCTTTTATAATATTAAATTTTCACCTACAACATGTTTTTCGTACGAAGCATCATTTTCGAGATATTTAGTTGTGCAAGTCGAAACAAACTTCCTGTATATGAAGGTAGTACCTGTTCACGAAAGAACAGTTACCGTTGATGACCATGCAGCTTTTGTTAGAATGTTTGCAGCTAGGGTGTCCATTTAATTATCATTTCATTCTAACAAATGCTGCATGGTCATCAACGGTAATTGTTCTTTCGTGAACAGGTACTACCTTCATATATCCCTTTCCACTCTGGCCCGCACAATCGTGCGGGTTCGATTATAAATATTTCGTGTTTCAGCTACATCGCGTTTCTGCGTCACTGCAGACTGCAGCGATGGTGCGAGCTCCCAGCTTCCGTTTGGCAGCTGTTTTATTTCATGCTGTGACCACCAGAGTGCAACAGATCATTTAAAACTTCAACGACAAGACAAAGCCATGCGTTACCGAGATAAATGCATTGTGTTTTCCTACATTTCATTAGTTTAAGGAAATTCCTGCATCATTTTAGACTGAGAATCTTTCACTTAAGGTGTGTAAGGCGTCTACACACTTTCATGAAATGCTACTTGCGTTTTATACATGTTTGAATTTCGAGTTGCACGATAATGCTGGTCACTTCTTGAATAAATTATCAATATCCGAATTTTTTCAGTATTTTTACCTGATTCTACACGTAATAATGTATGGTAATTGGTACATATCAGACAATGTTTTAAGAAATTTTCTGTCAGGGTGGAAAGGGATATAGTTAAAATATGTCTTCCCGGCCATTGACCTTCTTGTGCGAACGCACACGCTATGCCCAAATTCTTACGGGACTTGGTAGATTAATCTGCCACGAGTAATGAGTATGATGGGCAAACATCTAATAGGCGCACTACAAATGTACTGGTGTGGACATGTTGGGAATGTGGGTCTCACGGGGAGCGTGAAAGGGATAAGTTCCTGCAGGCGCACTATCCTCTGTGCCCTCGGTGGCATGTAAGCAGGAGATCCCGAGTTCGAGTCCCGGCCGGGGTACACATTTTCAACATGTCCCCAATGAAGTATATCAACACCTGTTTGCAGCTAGAGTGTCCATTTAATTATCATTCAAACTTCCTGTAATACCGTCTGATTACTTGAGCATTAATGCAGTTATATGCTACATCAACAACTCAACTACGTCCGATCAGGCCTCGGAAGGCCCAGCAGCATCGACAGACCGCCGTGTTATCCTAAGCCGACTGGCATCATTGGATGCACATCAGAGTGGCGTGACGTCAGCGCACTGTTTCCTCGTCCGTTGTCAATTTTCATGACCTGTAGCCGTCACTTCTGTGTCATGTCGCTCCTCAATTGGCCTCATGAGGCTGAGTGCACCCCGATAGATCAACAGCGCATAGTAGCACAGATGACCATCCATCCAAGAACCGATCACACCCGACGGTGCTTAACTTCGGTGATCTGACGGGAACCGGTTTACCTCCGCGGCAAGACCGTTGACCTTATCGACATAAGTATTCTACTATGTCGCAGAGGACACTTCTCGTATCAATGTCCGCCCATCTCTGAACTGTGAGTGGGACTAATGACTGCTGGAAAGTCTTCTTATGATATCTAATTACTCTGATGTTTTCATCGTGATCATTTCGTGAGGCATTATGTGAAAAAGTAATACGTTTCCTGGCTGTTCTCGGAATGTTAAAAGTAAATCTTTCCGTGTTGACGTATGCCACTGGTCCTTGTTGAGCATCGAAAGGAATAAAGGTGTGGAACGAGGTATCGTAGCGTGAAGCATACGCATTCGTGTTCAGCTGAGAAGCGTCCAGATCACGCTGGCTACCTTTTCCATGGTTTCACTGAATCGCTTGCGACAAATGGTTGAGTCACCGTTCTCCCTCATACGGACTACACATAGCGACTTACCGTTCAACTACCGGTTACCACGGCAACTTACGTACTCAGACACGACTGAAGTTGTTGTTGTGGTCTTCAGACCAGAGACTGGTTTGATGCAGCTCTCCATGCTACTCTATCCTGTGCAAGGTTCTTCATTTCCCAGTACTTACTGCAACCTACATCCTTCTGAGTCTGTTAAGTGTATTTATCTCTTGGTCTCCCTCTACGATTTTTACCCTCCACGCTGCCCTCCAGCACTAAATTGGTGATCCCTCGATGCCTCAGAATATGCCCTACCAACCGATCCCTTCTTCTAGTCAAGTTGTGCCACAAATTTCTCTTCTCTCCAATTCCATTCAATACCTTCTCATTAGTTATGTGATCTACCCATCTAATCTTCAGCATTCTTCTGTAGCACCACATAATTCTAGAAACGACTTCCTGACACTTAAATCTATGCTCGATGTTAACAAATTTCTCTTCTTCAGAAACGCTTTCCTTGCCATTACCTGTCTACATTTTATATCCTCTCTACTTCGACCATCATGAGTTATTTTGCTCCCCAAATAGCAAAACCCGTTTACTACTTTAAGTGTCTCATTTCCTAATCTGATTCCCGCCGCATCGCCCGATTTAATTCGACTACATTCCATTATCCTCGTTTTGCTTCTGTTGATGTTCATCTTATATCCTCCTTTCAAGACACTGTCCATTCCGTTCAGCTGCTCTTCCAAATCCTTTGCTGTCTCTGACAGAATTACAATGTCATCGGCGAACCTCAAAGTTTTAATTTCTTCTCCATGGATTGTAATTCCTACTATGAATTTTTCTTTTGTTTCCTTTACTGCTTGCTCAATATACAGATTGAATAACACCGGGGATAGGCTACAACCCTGGCTCACTCCCTTTCTACCACTGCTTCCCTTTCATGCCCCTCGACTCTTATAACTGCCTTCTGGTTTCTGTACAAATTGTAAATAGCCTGTCGTTCCCTGTATTTTACCCCTGCTACCTTCAGAATTTGAAAGAGAGTATTCCAGTCAACATTGTCAAAAGCTTTCTCTAAGTCTACAAATGCTAGAAACGTAGGTTTGCCTTTTCTTAATCTATTTTCTAAGATAAGTCGTAGGGTCAGTATTGCCTCACGTGTACCGAAATTTCTACGGAATCCAAACTGATCTTCCCCGAGGTCGGCTTGTACTAGTTTTTCCATTCGTCTGTAAGGAATTCGTGTTAGTATTTTGCAGCGGTGGCTTATTAAACTGATAGTTCGGTAATTTTCACATCTGTCTACACCTGCATTCTTTGGATTTGTATTATTGTATTCTTCTTGATGTCTGAGGGTATTTCTCCTGGCTCTCCCAAGGTTGTCAGTATTTCTAATGGAATGTTGTCTACTTCCGGGGCCTTTTTTCACTTAGGTCTTTCAGCGCTCTGTCAAACTCTTCACGCAGTATCATATCTCTTATTTCATCTTCATCTACATTCTCTTCCATTTCTATAATATTGTCCTCAAGAACATCGGCCTTGTATAGACCCTCTAGAACTGAAGTATCCATTCAAAACAGTTCGGAAAATTGTTGCAAAACAGCTGCATTATAATTACCGTTAGTCTCCTTTTTACTCTACCATTTCTTAACACAGGACGCAAAAAAAAAAAAAAAAAAAAAAAAAAAATGTCGAACACCTAGCAATAATGTTCCGTATTAAGTTAATGTGGCCATATGTCGTAATGCAGTTACTATCCTTTAGGATTTCGTCCCTCGCCGTTTTATTAACGTATCAACGCTTCTTCACAGTCTAAGAGCAATCCCATGCGTTCCGCTTACGATTCATCACATTCGTTTTGTCATTTCTGCGACGCTCGGCTTCCAACGTCTCCGGACCGACCGCGCAGACCACGCAGCTAATGCAATTCTTCGACACGCGCAGCGCCACTGTTGCTGCCAAGAATAGCCCCCGGCGGCAGCCCCTGCGAGAATACATGAATATCAAACACACATACACTCTCGCCGCTACAATTTACATAAATAAGAAAATGCATTTTAAAACGCCACGAATAATAGCTGCTCGCTTAGATAAATATCGCACGCGGTTGGCAACTGGGAATTGCGACTGGAAGAGGGTGCTTATTAATGTGCGGTTAAGGAACAGAAGTCGCATAAATTTGGTGACCGGAAAACGCACCTAACCGGATCGTCGCTTTCCAATAGGAATGGGTCCGTAGTTGTGAATGCATAATAGCTTACAACGGAAAAACAGCTCCAACGAAAAAAAACATTGCTTAAGAGGAATCAGCTCATCAAACGACACGTTGCGAGCTTACCGTGAAATACAGCTGATGGACAACATGCGAATTTTGTAATCATAGCGAATTATTCTTCACAATTATTGAAAGAACTGGTAACGTTCGAAGACTTCCCATTAAAATTTCCAATTACAATTTTAATTCTTTCTTCAGATTTAACTGCAATATTTATAACGCGAATTTTCAGCTGAAAATGAACTGCCGGCAGCCTACGTGTATATTATTTTGTCATTAAATATGAGGGTACAAACTGAAGAGTCATGTTTCATTACTATTCATATGAATCTCTTACTAAACATCTGATGTGACTGTACAAATGTATAACTGTTTTTTGTATGCATGAATGACTTCGAGTAGTTCTAGGAATTCGAAATTATTGCTTCCAATATATATGTACGGATTCGCAGGTACAGGGAGAAATAAGAATCGTACTTTTCTTGCCTTTATCCACTTTACAACAAACTGATGTTCAGTTAATATAGTGCATATCAAAATTTTTCATTTTTATGCAAGCAGCCTATGGAGATGAAACAGTTATATCTTACGTTGAGTGTTAACAGAAAATTCCTCCAAGCAGCGACCTTTCCTTGATAGAGCAAGGGGAAATGTTTCAATTTCTTCATAATATTAAATTATCAACAAAATCTATTTTCTATTTTTCATCATCCTCATAGAAGTATTTCGGTAAAAGAAATTAATTAAACTCTACGGAAACTCTTTGTCATCCATTATTATTATTATTATTATTATTATTATTTTCTTTCCTTTCTCAGACGTTATGTCTGGTTAAAAATGGAAAGTGACGTGGACCTTGATAAGCGTGACTTCCTTTTAACTGTATGGTATATGTTAAACTGCATTTAGAAACTTCCGGGTAATTTAACATGTATCACTAATTACAGATTTCTGTAGTTGTATATATACGTTTGGATGTAGCTGTATTGCGTTGATGTACTGGTGGACATTGTGTGGTATGACTCCTGTAGTTGATAGTATAATCGGTATAATGTCAACTTTATCCTGATGCCACATGTCCTTGACTTCCTCAGCCAGTTGGATCTATTTTTAAATTTTTTCTCCTGTTTTCTTCTGTATATTTGTTGTATTGGGTATGGATGTTTCGATTAGTTGTGTTAATTTCTTTTTTTTATTGGTGTGTATGATGTCAGATTTGTTATGTGGTGTTGTTTTATCTGTTATAATGGTTAGGTTCCAGAATCATTTGTATTCATCATTCTCCAGTACATTTTGTGGTGCATACTTGTATGTGGGAACGTGTTGTATATGTTTTATAGCAAGTTGTTGATGTATTATTTTTGCTACATTGTCATGTCTTCTGGGGTATTCTGTATTTGCTAGTATTGTATATTCACTTGTGATGTGATCTACTATTTCTATTTGTTGTTTGGAAAGTCAGCATTTATCTATTGTGGTATTGGGATCTTTAATAATATTCTTGCCGTAATATCTGGTGTTTATTGTTTGATCCTGGATTCAAATCATGAATCCTTCCGTCTCACTGTATATATTGCCTTTTGTTAGCCATGTGTTGGATGTGTCTTGATCGATGTGTGGCTGTGTTGCATGATACGGGTGCTTGCATGTAATGTTTTCTTTTCCTAATTTACTTTCTTTGTATCTGTTGATGTTATGTGATCTAAAGGATTGTAGAAGTGGTTATGAAATTGCAATGATGTAGCTGATGTATTTATATGAGTGATTTCTTTGTGTATTTTGTAGTTTCTGCTCGTTCTAGAAAGCATTTTCTTAAATTGTCTACCTGTCCATAATGTAGGTTTTTTTATATCGATAAATCCCCTTCCTCCTTCCTTTCTGCTTAATGTGAATCTTTCTGTTGCTGAATGTATGTGATGTATTCTATATTTGTGGCAGTGTGATCGTGTAAGTGTATTGAGTGCTTCTAGGTCTGTGTTACTCCATTTCACTACTCCAAATGAGTAGGTCAATATTGGTATAGCATAAGTATTTATAGCTTTTGTCTTGTTCCTTGCTGTCAGTTCTGTTTTCAGTATTTTTGTTAGTCTTTTTCTGTATTTATGTTTTAGTTCTTCTTTAATATTTGCATTATCTATTCCAATTTTTGTCTGTATCCTAGATATTTATAGGCATCTGTTTTTTCCATCGCTTCTATGCAGTCGCTGTGGTTATACAATATGTAATCTTCTTGTTTAGTGTGTTTTCCCTTGACTATGCTATTTTTCTTACACTTGTCTGTTCTAAAAGCCATATTTATATCATTGCTGAATACTTCTGTTATCGTTAGTAATTGGTTGAGTTGTTGCTGCCAGTAGTTTTAGATCATCCATGTATAGGAAATGTGTGATTTCGTGTGGGTAATATTGTACCCATAATTTGTATTATTTAGCATGTTGGATAGTGGGTTCAGAGCAAGGCAGAACCAGAAAGGACTTAATGAGTCTCCTTGGTATATTCCACGCTTAATCTGTATTGGCTGTGATGTGATATTATTTGAATTTGTTTGGATATTAAGTGTGGTTTTCCAATTTTTCATTACTATGTTTAGGAACTGTATCAATTTAGGATCTACTTTGTGTATTTCCAATATTTGTAGTAACCATGAGTGGGGTACACTATCAAAAGCTTTTTGGTAATCAATGTACGCGTAGTGTAGCGACCTTTGTTTAGTTTTAGCTTGATATGTCACCTCTGCATCAATTATCAGTTGCTCTTTACATCCTCGCGCTCCTTTGCAACAGCCTTTTTGTTCTTCATTTATAATTTTGTTCTGTGCTGTATGTGTCATTAATTTCTGTGTAGTGACTGAAGTTAATATTTTGTATATTGTTGGTAGGCATGTTATGGGGCGATATTTTGCTGGGTTTGCTGTGTCTGCTTGATCTTTAGGTTTCAGATAAGTTATTCCTTGTGTAAGTGTATCATGGAATGTGTATGGGTCTGCAATGTAACTGTTAAATAATTTAGTTGGGTGTGAATGTGTTGAAGTGAACTTCTTTAGCCAGAAATTTGCTATTTTTTCTTTTCCAGGGGCTTTCCAATTGTGCGTAGAATTAATTGCTAGGGTGACTTCATGTTGTAAAATTATCACTTCAGGCGTTTGTGGTATCATCTTGTATATGTCTGTTTCTGCTTGTATCCACCGTGCATTTCTGTTATGTTGTACTGGGTTTGACCATATGTTGCTCCAGAAGTGTTCCATGTCTATTATGTTTGGTGGATTGTCTATTTTAATGTGTGTGTTATCTATTGCCTGGTAAAATTTCTTTTTGTTTGTGTTGAATGTTTGTTTTTGTTTCCTTCTATTTTCACTTTTTTTGTATATTCTAAGTCGTTTGGCCAATACTTGTAATTTCTGCTTCTTTTCATCTAATTGCTCTATCGCGTTTTGCTGTGATATTTTACCTAACCTTTTTCGTTTTTTGTCTGATATTTCATCTCTTAGACATTGTGTTAGCTGTCCGATGTCTTTTCTCAGTTTTTCTATACTGATCTGTAGCCTGAGTTGCCATGCTGGTTTTGTGGGTTTCTTCTGTGTGTTGGTTGGTTCTGATCTCTGCCTAGTGTGTGTGTGTGTATCTTTAGTGTAGTGAGTGCTTCTATATAAACCAGTAGTTGTAACTCTTCCATAGTTGTATTTTCATTTATTTTGTTGTGTATGATTGTGTTGATAGTTGTTATTGTTGTTTCGACTTGTGGGTTATTTGGTGGTCTATGCAAGAATGGTCTAATGTCTGTATTTGTGTCTTTGTATTCTATATATGTCAGCTGAAATTTTTCTTCTATATCTAACATGTGTGTCACTTCGTGTTCTATTTGTGCTTGTTCTGGTGGCTGTCTTAAGATTTAGTTTCTCTCTGATTGTTTAACTGATGCGTGTTTTGTTTGTTTGCTCTGGGATGTTTGAGTCCGTTGCTGTATTTTCTTCTTCTTCTGATTGCGTATCATTTTGTTCCAGTATTTGTTGTATTTGTTGTTTGATGTTTTCTAATTCTGACTGGGATATCCTGTTATTTTTGATTATTACACGGATCTGATCAGCTAGTCGTTGTTCTGTTAAAAATTTTAATTCTGGGTATCTGGTAATAAATGTTGTGTATACTTGTGATCTGTATCCAGTTGTGTTGGTTCCTAAGTTTGTTGCTTGGTAGTAACAGAACACGAGGTGTCGGTTAACATCATCTCATCCTCTGTCTTTGTTTTCCTTCTAGGGTGGTTGCAGGAAGCATATCCTGCAAAACACCTCTATTTGGATTTAAATCATTTTCCGTGTGGCTAGCAATGTCGTTACCATTGTGGACGGGCATAGGGTTCAAGCGTTGTCCCCGACCATGACAGCGCTTGTCCGAGGCTTCATTAATTCTGTCCTGAACCAACTAATCACATTAAAAGGGGGGTTAGCCCTATCAGTGGTTTGTTCTTTTCGTCGCCTTTTACGACTGGCAGAACATACCGGAGGCCTATTCTTTTCCTGGGCCTCCACGGGTTTTATTATTATTATTATTATCATTATTATTCGTTAACTGCTTCACAACATGAACTTCTTGCGATCTGTGTAATACAAGGCTTCCATTTAAAATTTCGTCTACTTGATCCTTCAGTATTTTTCTCTATTCTGTTTTTATAATTTTTTCTCTTCCATTCTCTTTAATTCTTAACATATTTCAATCAGTCAGCAATTAATATAAAATATTCTCGAGTTCGCGAACCTCATAAGTTTTAACTTTTCAGGCGATATGATTCCTTTTCTGTTTGGTACTAATGTGGATCTGTGTTTAAGTATGTAACGGTTAATCTCAATGCTTGTCTTACGCGTTGGCAACGCATGTTTTCCCTATTTTAGAGTTATTGCACTAAGTTACGCATCTGAGTTGTCAATATATTCTGCAAGGCTTATTGATTTTCTGAAACTGATGTATCAGTAGCTTCATCACTGGATGTGTAGAGCTGTTGGCCGCCTTTTATTGCGGAACGAAGATAACTCTTATTAAACAGTATTAAACAAATCATTCTGGCGTATTTATGATCGAGGAAAATGTATAAATACATTATAATTTAATGATGGAAATATCGACACACAATTATTTTCAGGAATAATGTTTGAATTAAAAAGATATTCCGGCTTATTATGCCGTGGTCGGATGGATTTCTCCTTAAAATCCAACGTTTCGTTCTCATCTGCGGAAGAAATTTTTGAGTAGGATCGTAGCTTTGAGTGTCAGATTCACAGCCAGGCTCGCTACTGCAGCCGGGAGACCACCACACTCATTTTGATAAAACTGAAGTACTAGAAACTATAAGCGGATACCATGAAAAGCTATACAGAAGGGCCCTAGAGAATGTTAACTCAGGAGTTTCCACAGGAAGGAGGAGGGCGTGAAACTGAATGAATCTGGATCCCGGTGCTACGGATGTGTACTAGTCTTCCACAATGGGTTGATACACTATATGATCAAAAGTATCCGGACACCCCCATAAAACATACGTTTTTCATATTAGGTGCATTGTGCTGCCACCTACAGCCAGGTACTCCATATCAGCAACCTCAGTAGACATTAGACATCGTGAGAGAGCAGAAAGGGGCTCTCCGGAGAACTCACGGACTTCGAACGTGGCCAGGTGATTGGGTGTCACTTGTGTCACACGTCTGTACATGAGATTTCCACACTCATAAACGTCCCTAGGTCTACTGTTTCCGATGGGATAGTGAAGTGGAAACGTGAAAGGACACGTACAGCACAAAAGCGTATAGGCCGACGTCGCATGCTGACTGACATAGACCGCCGACAGTTGAAGAGGGTCGTAATGTATAATAGGCAGACATCTATCCAGACCATCACACAGGAATTCCAACTGCATCAGGATCCACTGCAAGTACCGTGACAGTTAGGCGAGAGTTGAGAAAACTTGGATTTCATGGTCGATTTCCACACTCATAAACGTCCCTAGGTCTACTGTTTCCGGTGGGATAGTGAAGTGGAAACGTGAAAGGACACGTACAGCACAAAATCGTATAGGCCGACCTCGCATGTTGACTGACATAGACCGCCGACAGTTGAAGAGAGTCGTAATGTGTAATAGGCAGACATCTATCCAGACCATCACACAGGAATTCCAACTGCATCAGGATCCTCTGCTAGTACCGTGCCAGTTAGGCGAGAGTTGAGAAAACTTGGATTTCATGGTCGAGCGGCTGCTCATAAGCCATACATCACGTCGGTAAATGCCAAACGACGCCTGGACTGGTGTATGGAGTGTAAACATTGGACAACTGAACACTGGGAAAACATTGTGTGGAGTGACGAATCACGGTACACAATGTTGCGATCCGATGGCAGGGCGTGAGCATGGCGAATGCCCGGTGAATGTCATCTGCCAGTGTGTGTAGTTCCAACAGTAAAATTCGGAGGCGATGGTGTGGTCCTGTTTTTCTTGGAAGGGGCTTGCACCCCTCGTTGTTTTGCTTGACACTATCGTAGCACAGGCCTACATTGATGTTTTAAGCAACCTCTTGCTTCCCACTGTTGGAGAGCAATTCGGGGATGGCGATTGCATCTTTCAACACGGCCGAGCACCTGTACATAATGCACGGCCTGTGGTGGAGTGGTTACACGACAATAACATCACTGTAATGGACTGGCCTGCACAGAGTCCTGACCTGAAGCTTATAGAACACGTTTGGGATGTATTGTAACGCCGAATTCGTGCCAGGCCTCACCGACCGACATCGATACCTCTCCTCAGCGCAGCACTCCGTGAGGAATGGGCTGCCATTCCCCGAGAAACCTTCCAGCACCCGACTGAACGTATGCGTGCGAGAGTGGAAGCTGTCATCAAGGCTGAAGATGGTCCAACAGCATATTAAATTGCAGCATTGCATACGGAGGGCGCCACGAACTTGTAAGTCATTTTGAGCCCGGTGTCCGGATACTTTTGATCACGTATTGTAGCAACATCGGACGACGGCATGCCGTAACGGCCAATTGCGCTAGGGTCTTCACGACATGTGACGTCACCTCAATGCGCGGGAGCATGCGTAAAAGGAATTTTGCTGCAGTCAGTAGTGAGCTACGGCGTGAATCAGACACTCAAAGAAGCTGAGACCCTCCTTGAAAATGTCCTCTGGAGATGGGAACGAAACGTTGGGTTCTAATGTGAAATGTATCCGATGATGGCAAAACGGACCGGAATATTTTATTAACTTCGACATTACAGGCAGTGAAAGCTTACATTTTACAGTAGTACTCGAAGTCACAAATCCAAAATTAGAGGGTAAGATTGCACCTTGATCGCTGCCAGTGACGCGACTAGTTTGAACCACAAGCAAAGTCTCACAACGATGTCACTTGTTTTTAATAAGAATATGGAGACCAAACACCGACGTGTGTCACCATTGTTTATAGACAATACTTTGGTACTCTTAAAGGTTTCACCAAGGGGGAGAGTGCTAGCAAGGCGTAACCCTAGATGCTTACAGATGTTAACGGCCCAAGGACCTTGCCAGCTATTCCATTCTTCGGATACACTGCTTCTACAGGTATTGAACCTCTATGCAAATCAATTATCGTTTCAGTAATGATTTAGCACTAATTATATGGAACATAATACAAACTCCCAGCCCTATGTTTTTGAATGGTCGTGATCGTATACAGTGCTGATTATATATTTTTTTTTCGCCAGTGAAGAAAAGCATGAGTCCAAAAGAAACAACCCTACCGGTTCTTCACACTTTTTTTCTATGAACAATTATTCTCCGTTGACCCCGTAAAGAATTACTGCTGGAGAAAATTTGGACGCATCTCTGAAGTGAACTGGCTTCCATCAACGCTGTTACCGGACAGATAGGCAACCGTGTATCCGGTCTGCCTTTTGCTCTGCCGCTTTGCTTTCAGCCGGTCCTGTATGAGGTTCAAATTTTTCCGAGAACTGCACAGAACCTAAAGGCAGTGACGCTCGTGCTTGTACATAATCAGAAACTTGGTACATGTTTATATTACATTTCTTTTAGTTTCACCTGAGAACTTATACTTCCTTGCCATGACGAATGACAAGTACCCAGATTGGAAGTTAAATAGTGGTAACACTGCTGTGGAGACACTATGCAATGGAATCTGCTATTGTCACTGATAGCACACGTTGTTGACATACCTACCTTACCTCCGAGCAAATGGACTCTCCCGTCCCACGTTACCGGCATGCGCATAATCGAGGGAAACACAGTCACTTGTCTAACGTAACAGTGTTACTTTGTTTTCGAAACAGGACCGTCAATGCACGGTATTACTGTTAGTTTTGGAGCATCATCTGCAACCAGCTTTACGAAAGAAGCGGCGACACTTTCTGCGCAACCTACCCATCATTTTACCCGACAATGTGCGGGCGCATACAGCGCAAGCTTTGGCTGCTCTGTTCGGTCGATGGAACTGGGAAGTACTGTACCATCCACCATACTCCCCGGACTTAAGTCCTTCTGAGTTTGATTTGATTCCAAAGATAAAGGAACCACTTCGTGGCATTCGCTTTAGAACTGTTCCAGAGGTTCGTCAGGCAGTAGACCGCTCCATTCGCACCATCGACAGAAGAGGCTCTGCTAACGGTATACTACGCCTTCCACAACGCTGGCAACGGGTTCTACACAACACTGGCGACTATTTTGAAGGACAGTAACAGGTGCAAACATTTGAATAAACAGTTGCCACTATTTAAGTTCCAACCCTCGTATTTCTTGCTCCGAATATTGACTTGTCCCGTACGAAGTTCACCAGGTCAGTGGCTGTAGTCTGAATATATTTGTTCCAAACACTGCCGCTCCACAGTGTCTTTTAGACTTGTAAATACTACAAAGACCGATAAAAATTTCCGTCTGAGGGCGTTGCTGCAGCGTATATGCAACGTAGCACGATTCCGATGAGGGTATATAAGCACCGGTATGCAGGCAAGTAATTACTGTGGCATTCGTGTCTTTCCGATGTGCGTGAGGCAAACGCGGAAACGTGAACCATGGTGACGTTATTATCAAATGCGTCCAAACAGGACTAACGAGCTATTATTATTTTCTTGGCTGCCGAAGGACAGCCATCGGAGAATGAAGATCGTGTATGGGGCAGCATGTCTATCGAAAACCACCGTTGTTGAACGGTGCACCAAGGGATACTGCTGCTTCACGATAACGCACGTCCCGATAACGCAAATGTCGTAATGTAGAAGTTAGAGAACTCGAGGTGGACACAATCGTGCACCAGCCCTATAAGACGACGTTGGTGTTTGGTTTGTGGGGCGCCCAACGAAGCGATTATCAGCGCTCGTACAAATTTCCACTCTTTCCACAGTCCAGTCTCGCCATTTACCCAAATGATGATGAAAAGTTGAGGACAGCACAGACAACTAGCCCCGGACCGAGAAAATTCCCGTCCCGGTCGGGAATCGAACCCGAATCCCGGGACCTAGAGGAAGCAACACTAACCACTTGACCACGAGCTGTGGACACGAGCCCAATGGTCGTGACCTCCACCCTGCGTTTATCACCCCATTGGTACCTTAGAAAAGGAAGGATGAACGATTCTAAGTGGGCGAGGATGTGTAGAGGGCAGTTACCGACTTCTTCACGCAGAAAGACACGATGTTTTATCAAAGGTGTATCTTCAACCTGGTGCATTAGTGGGATGATCACATCATTACTCACGGCGATTTTGCCTGTTGGCATACCGTTTCTGGACTATACGGCCATCGAACAGAAACTTTTCAATCGACCTTTATATTTCAGATGTGTGTACATACTCCTGTTAGCTTTTGCAGAAATAAATAAATGGTGTAAGGACTCTATGCAACGGGGGAGCCTGACATGAGAGCCACATTTGGCAATTTTGACACCGTAATAACCGATTCAGGCTGCCTTTTCTTTGAATTTCGGCGCATTTCTCGGATAGTTTTCTGAAAAGTTTTAACGCCAGCATTAACAAGCGATATATCACGGTACTCGAATTTTCAAGAGTTTACGAATGCCGTTAAAAAGTTGATAGTTGCATTTAAAAAATCATAAATGCTTCAAGGTCCCGGTTGATACAAGACTTAATACACTACTGGCCATTAGAATTGCTACACCAACAAGAAATGCAGATGACAAACGGATATTCATTGGACAAATATATTATACTAGGACTGATATGTGATTACATTTTCACCCAACTTGGGTGCATAGATCCTGAGAAATCAGTACCCAGAACAACCACCTCTGGCCGTAATAATGGCCTTGACACGCCTAGGTATTGAGTCAAACAGAGCTTGGATGGCGTGTACAGATACAGTTGCCCATGCAGCTTCAACACCATACCGCAGTTCATCAAGAGTAGTGACTGGCGTATTGTGACGAGCCAGTTCCTCGGCCACCATTGACCAGACGTTTTCAATTGGTGAGAGATCTGGAGAATGTGCTGGCCAGGGCAGCAGTTGGACATTTTCTGTATCCAGAAAGGCCCGCACAGGACCTCCAACATGCGGTCGTGCATTATCCTGCTGAAATACAGGGTTTCGCAGGGATCGAATGAAGGGTAGAGCCACAGGTGGTAACACATCTGAAATGTAAAGTCCACTGTTCAAAGTGCCGTCAATGGGAACAAGAGGTGACCGAGCCGTGTAACCAATGCACCCCATACCATCACGCCGGATGATACGCCAGTATGGCGATGACGAATACACACTTCCAACGTGCGTCCACCGCGATGTCGCCAAACGCAGACGCGACCATCATGACGCTGTAAACAGAACCTGGATTCATCCGAAAAAATGACGTTTTGCCATTCGTGCACCCAGGTTCGTCGTTGAGTACACCATCGAAGGTGCTCCTGTCCGTGGTGCAGCGTCAAGAGTAACCGCAGCCATAGTCTCCGAGCTGATAGTCCATGCTCCTGAAAACGTCGTCTAACTGTTCGTGCTGATGGTTGTTGTCTTGCAAACGTCCTCATCTGTTGACTCAGGGATCGAGACGTGGCTGCACGATCCGTTACAGCCATGTGGATAAGATGCCTGTCATCTTGACTGCTAGCAATACGAGGCCGTTGGGATCCAGCACGGCGTTCCGTATTACCCTCCTAAACCCACCGATTCCATATTCTGCTAACAGTCTTTGGATCATCGACCAACGCAAGCAGCAATATCGCGATACGATAAACCGAAATCGCGATAGGCTACAATCCGACCTTTATCAAAGTCGGAAACGCAATGGTACGCATTTCTCCTCCTTACACGAGGCATCACAACAACGTTTCACCAGGCAACGCCGGTGTACTGCTGTTTGTGTATGAGAAATCGGATGGAAACTTTCCTCATGTCAGCACGTTGTATGTGTCGCCACCGGCGCTAACCTTGTGTGAATGCTCTGAAAAGCTAATCATTTGCATATGACAGCATGTTCTTCCTGTCGGTTAAATTTGGCGTCTGTAGCACGTCATCTTCGTGGTGTAGCAATTTTAATGGTCAATAGTGTATATGCCTACCGTCATTTGGTGAAAACATATTTTCCATGTCTTCGACAATTCACGAATTAAAAGGTTATTCACACTGTAGGTACGGAATAAGTTCTACGAACTGAACCGGAATGTTACACGCTGGGTTTCCCAACAACCTAAGCCGTACGAGTTAATGGGAGTCCTGGGATAGTCGAAATGTGCATCCTCCACGAGACGTCCCTAATCTAGAGACAGCAGTCGTGCGGCTGAGAAAAGAGAAAGAGCAGTCCGTGCGCCGGCGACGTCGTCCAAATTACAAGTTTGGGTCCGGCGCTGCCCGCGCCCTTGGCGGAGCAGAAGAAAGGGAAGCCATTGGCGGCGACCTCTCGCATCTCATCTGGCGAGCGCATTGTTTGCTTGTGGCCTGCCCTGTGCCCGTCTCATCCAATCAAGCGGCGGCGGCGGCGGCGGTGGCGGCGGCGGCGGCGCTCCAGCAATTAGGCAAATGGCCGCCGACACACTCGGGCGCTCTTTTTTTGCGGTGCATCCCTTTTGGCGGCAGAGCGGAGGCAGCGCGCTGGAGGCGTGCACCTACGAAGCGCGCTGCATGCGAGGCACCGGCGTCCTGACCGTACTCCAGCGGCAGACTCCGGTGACTGGGCTCTAGCCTTTGCCCACCGATTTCGCAATTTCGGGACGCTTTCGTTCTTCAAGGGAAACGCCCAGATGCTGCAGCAGCGTGCAACAGCCGGGCGCATTTCGTGCGTGTACAGAGTGCATCTGCGAAACAGTGTTGCCAATTGAAGTGCTGCTAAATGCAAACATACAGTTAGTTCCTAGGCAATCATTCATTTTATTAATTTTTTTTAAAGAAGAGAAGTTCGTGTAACGCATCGAATGACGACCTTCAGTGAGCTTGCTGTGAGCATCACCATGTGTCATGTTTCAGACAACCGAAATTAATGGTTCAAATGGCTCTGAGCACTATGGGACTTAACAAATGGTTCAAATGGCTCTGAGCACTATGGGACTTAACATCTGTGGTCATCAGTCCCCTAGAACTTAGAACTACTTAAACCTAACTAACCTAACGACATCACACATACTCATGCCCGAGGCAGGATTCGAACCTGCGATCGTAGCGATCGCGCGGTTTTAGACTGAAGCGCCTAGAACCGCTCGGCTACTCCGGCCGGCCGAAATTAATAGTTAGTCGATAAGATTAAAACTAAATCGGATATTTTCAAACCGGTAACAGGACAGTCGGTCATTGTCAAGATACCGTAACAGTTACACCGCAAGGCAGTGTTCTAAATGATAATTGACAAGTTGCGACTAGTTTTAGCAATCACTTTCTAAACGTAGCTGCAAAAAATGGCATTAACTGGTTTAGCTGAAAAAAAAGGAGAGTATATTTCAAATATCATTCCAAAGAACTTTAAGTAACCTGAAGTAGCACCAACATTGTTCACTAAAATTAATGGAATTAAAAAATATCTAACAAACAAAAACCCGTATGGTTTTGATGGAATTTCAAACAGAATTCTAAAAAGCTATTATAAGTTACTAACCAATGTCCTTAGTAATACACTATGTGATCAAAAGTATCCGGACACCAGATTGAAAATTAATTACAAGTTCGTGGTAATGCTTGAATTCAATATGGTTTTGGCCCATCCTCAGCCTTGATGACAGCTTCCACTCTCGCAGGCATACGTTCAATCAGGTGCTGGTAGATTTCTTGGGGAATGGCAGCCCATTCTTCACGGAGTGCTGAATTGAGGAGAGGCATCGGTGTCGGTCGGCGAGGCCTGGCACGAAGTCGGCGTTCCAGAAAATCCCAAACGTGTTCTATAGGATTCAGGTCAGGACTCTGTGCAGGCCAGTCCATTACAGGGATGTTATTGTCGTGTAACTACTCCGCCACAGTCCGTGCATTATGAGCAGGTGCTCGACCTTGTTGAAAGATGCAATCGCCATCCCCGAATTGCTCTTCACAGTGGGAAGCAAGAAGGTGCTTGAAACATTAATGTAGGCCTGTGCTGTGATAGTGCCACGCAAAACAACAAGGGGTGCAGGCAACCTCCAAGAAAAACAGGATCACACCATAACACCACCGCCTCCGAATTTTACTGCTGGAACTACACACGCTGGCAGATGACGTTCACCGGGCGATCGCCACAGCCTGTTATCGGATCGCCACATTGTGTACTGTGATTCTTCATTCCACACAAAGTCTCTCCACTATTCAATTGTCCAATGTTTACGCCACTTACACCAAGCGCGACGTCGTTTGGCATTTATCGGCGTGATGTGTGGCTTATGAGCGGCAGCTCGACCGTGAAACCCAAGTTTTCTCGCCTCCCACCTAACCGTCACAGTACTTGCAGTGGATCCTGATGCAGTTTGGAATTCCTGTGTGATGGTCTGGATAGGTGTCTGCGTATTACACATTACGACCGTCTCCAACTGTAGGCAGTCTCTGTCAGTCAACAGACGAGGTCGGCCTGTATGCTTTTGTGTTGTACGTGTTCCTTCAAGTTTCCACTTCACTATCACATGGGAATCTCGCGTACAGACGTATGACACAAGCGACACACAGTCATCTGACCACGTTCGAAGTCCGTGTGTCCTCCGGAGCGCCCCATTCAGCACTCTCACGATGTCCTGGCTGTAGGTGGCAGCACAATGCACCTATTATACTTTTGATCACACAGTGCGCCATCTTCACAGGAAATTTTTTCCAGACAGATTAAAATATAAAACTGTTAATATAAAACTGTAAATATAAAACTGTTAATCCTGTATGGTTAAATGATGATGGCGTCGTCTTGGGTAAAATATTCCGGAGGTAAAATAGTCCCCCATTCAGATCTCCGGGCGGGGACTACTCAAGAGGATGTCGTTATCAGGAGAAAGAAAACTGGCGTTCTACGGATCGGAGCGTGGAATGTCAGATCCCTTAATCCGTCAGGTAGGTTAGAAAATTTAAAAAGGGAAATGGATAGGTTAAAGTTAGATATAGTGGGAATTAGTGAAGTTCGGTGGCAGAAGGAACAAGACTTCTGGTCAGGTGAATACAGGGTTATAAACACAAAATCAAATAGGGGTAATGCAGGAGTAGGTTTAATAATGAATAGGAAAATAGGAATGCGGGTAAGCTACTACAAACAGCATAGTGAAGGCATTATTGTGGCCAAGATAGATGCGAAGCCCACGCCTACCACAGTAGTACAAGTTTATATGCCTACTAGCTCTGCAGATGACGAAGAAATTGAAGAAATGTATGATGAAATAAAAGAAATTATTCAGATTGTGAAGGGAGACAAAAATTTAATAGTCATGGGTGACTGGAATTCGTCAGTAGGAAAAGTGAGAGAAGGAAACGTAGTAGGTGAATATGGATTGGGGGTAAGAAACGAAAGAGGAAGCCACTTGGTAGAATTTTGCACTCAGCACAACTTAATCGTAGCTAACACTTGGTTCAAGAATCATAAAAGAAGATTGTATACATGGAAGAAGCCTGGAGATACTGACAGGTTTCAGACAGATTATATAATGGTAAGACAGAGATTTAGGAACCAGGTTTTAAATTGTAAGGCATTTCCAGGGGCAGATGTGGACTCTGACCACAATCTGTTGGTTATGAACTGTAGATTAAAACTGAAGAAACTGCAAAAAGGTGGGATTTTAAGGAGATGGGACCTGGATAAACTGACTAAACCAGAGGTTGTACAGAGTTTCAGGGAGAGCATAAGGGAATAATTGACAAGAATGGGGGAAAGAAATACAGTAGAAGAAGAATGGGTAGCTTTGAGGGATGAAGTAGTGAAAGCAGCAGAGGATCAAGTAGGTAAAAAGACGAGGGCTAGTAGAAATCCTTGGGTAACAGAAGAAATATTGAATTTAATTGATGAAAGGAGAAAATATAAAAATGCAGTAAACGAAGCAGGCAAAAAGGAATACAAACGTCTCAAAAATGAGATCGACAGGAAGTGCAAAATGGTTAAGCAGGGAGGGCTAGAGGACAAATGTAAGGATGTAGAGGCTTATCTCACGAGGGGTAAGATAGATACTGCCTACAGGAAAATTAAAGAGACCTTTGGAGAAAAGATAACCACTTGTATGAATATCAAGAGCTCAGATGGAAACCCAGTACTAAGCAAAGAAGGGAAAGCAGAAAGGTGGAAGGAGTCTATAGAGGGTCTATACAGAGGCGATGTTCTTGAGCGCAATATTATGGAAATGGAAGAGGATGTAGATGAAGATGAAATAGGAGATATGATACTGCGTGAAGAGTCTGACAGAGCACTGGAGTAGACAACATTCCATTAGAACTACTGACAGCCTTGGGAGAGCCAGTCCTGACAAAACTCTACCATCTGGTGAGCAAGATGTATGAGACAGGCGAAATACCATCAGACTTCAAGAAGAATTCCAATCCCAAAGAAAGCAGGTGTTGACAATTGTGAAAATTACCGAACTATTAGTTTAATAAGTCATGGCTGCAAAATACTAACGCGAATTCTTTACAGACGAATGGAAAAACTAGTAGAAGCCGACCTCGGGGAAGATCAGTTTGGATTCCGTAGAAATATCGGTACAAGTGAGGCAATACTGACCCCACGACTTATCTTAGAAGCTAGATTAAGGAAAGGCAAACCTACTTTTCTAGCATTTGTAGATTTAGAGAAAGCTTCTGACAATGTTGAAGGTGGCAGGGGTAAAATACAGGGAGCGAAAAGCTATTTACAATTTGTACAGAAACCAGATGGCAGCTATAAGAGTCGAGGGACGTCAAAGGGAAGCAGTGGTTGGGAAGGGACTAGACAGGGTTGTAGCGTCTCCCCGATGTTATTCAATCTCTATATTGAGCAAGCAGTGAAGGAAATAAAAGAAAAATTCGGAGTAGGTATTAAAATCCATGGAGAAGAAATAAAAACATTGAGGTTCGCCGATGACATTGTAATTCTGTCAGAGACAGCAAAGGAGCAGTTGAACGGAATGGATAGTGCCTTGAAAAGAGGATGTAAGATGAACATCAACAAAAGCAATACAAGGATAATGGAATGTAGTCGAATTAAGTCAGGTGATGCTGAGGGAATTAGATTAGGAAATGAGACACTTAAAGTAGTAAAGGAGTTTTGCTATTTGGGGAGCAAAATAACTGATGATGGTGGAAGTAGAGAGGATATAAAATGTAGACTGGCAATGGGAAGGAAAGCGTTTCTGAAGAAGAGAAATTTGTTAACATCGAGAATAGGTTTAAGTGTCAGGAAGTTGTTTCTGAAAGTATTTGTAAGGAGTGTAGCCATGTATGGAAGTGAAACGTGGACGATAAATAGTTTGGACAAGAAGAGAATAGAAGCTTTCGAAATGTGATGCTACAGAAGAATGCTGAAGATTAGATAGGTAGATCACATAACTAATGAGGAAGTATTGAATAGGATTGGGGAGAAGAGAAGTTCGTGGCACAACTTGACTAGAAGAAGGGATCGGTTGGTAGGACATGTTCTGAGGCATCAAGGGATCACCAGTTTAGTATTGGAGGGCAGCGTGGAGGGAAAAAATCGTAGAGGGAGACCAAGAGATGAATACACTAAGCAGATTCAGAAGGATGTAGGTTTCAGTAGTTACTGGGAGATGAAGAAGCTTGCACAGGATAGAGTAGCGTGGAGAGCTGCATCAAACCAGTCTCAGGACTGAAGACCACAACAACAACAACAATCCTCTTTTTAGGAATGTGAGAAGGAAGACTTAAATAACTGTCTTCAAGTTTCCTTACTGACCTTATCATTCAAAAATATTCAAAAAATTAATGTATTCTAGAATAACCTCGCATCTTCTTAGAAACAATTATCTTAGAGTATCACTGTTCGCATTTTAGAAGGGATGTTTGACTGAGAAAGCTATTTATACATTCTCGCCCTAAATGTTACAAGCCTTAAATAATAAAATACCGTCAGTTGGTTGTTTTTTTCTGATCTTTCCGGGGTTTTTGGTTGTGTAGATTAATTACAGTTTTAGAAAACTTAAATTATATGGAATTTTTCACTTTACACACAACTGGTTTTAATCATACTTAACAAACAGAATGCGAAAGGTTCTGTTGAATTACTCAAACGATCTTGAGATGGTGGAAAAATTTAGTGACTGGGGAGAAAGCTCAAAGGGAGTCCCACGAGATCAATTTGTGGGTTCCCTGTTTTTCCTTGCACGTGTGAATGACCTCATATTTAATATTCAACAAGCAGGACTGGTACATTTTGCGAACCATACTAGCGCTATAATAAATCCCATTGAAGAGAAAGCCGCAAAAATATTGTTAGTGATGTTTTTCAAAGAATTATTAAGTGGTTTTCTGACAACGGTCTGTCTCTAAAGTGTGGAAAAACATACTGTATTCATTTCTTCACAACCAATAGTCTACCATCAATTGATGTAGCTCACGAAGAGAGTCAGTAAATAGGGTGTATATATTGATCAAAACTTGAACTGAAAGAAACATATTAGTGAGCTTCTCAAACAATGAAGTTCAGCTGCATTTTCTCATCGTATATTCGTAATTGCTAGTCTTAGAAACAAACGAATCAGCCTCCCGACATGTATTGCATGTTTCCACTCCAAAACGTCTTGCGGAATAATTTTCTGGAGTTGCTCACCACTTGGAAAGAAAGTATTATTTGCAAAAGAGTGAGCAGGAAGAATAATACGTGGTGTTCACCCACTGAAATAATGAAGGTATCTCTTCAAAGAGCTAGGCATTTTAACTGCACGGTCACAATGCATGCCCGTATTTTCGCTAAATAAATTCGTCATAAACAATCCATCAGAATTTGATAAGAGTAATGAGGTCGACATCTACTGTTCTGGAGAAAAAAATGAGCTTTGTTGTGTTTTATTAAGGCTTTCAGTAACTTTAGAAAGGAGTTCAATATGCAACAACAAAAATTTTTGATGACTTGATCAGTACCAGAAAATGCATGACAGGTAGAAATCAAGCAATAAATGTACCCTATTTAAAAACTGGTATCGTGTAAAAAATATTGCTTTTAAGTGTAGTTGCTCTAATCATGTATACATGTCCCGTAAAAGAATCGTTTCAAATGATGTATGGAACATGTAAGTAACTGAGTTTAAGAGATGAATCAATGACACCACATTTGTTACACGTACAGTAAATGCAGTTCTAACTCTTTCGGAGAGTACCATGCGTCCTTTAATGATCGCTTGGACACTAAGTCCGAAACAAGGTAGCTCCTACCTTCCCGAATTTAAGCCCATTCGAGAGGCACTGGCCTTCAGGGCATCGCCCAGGAAGTAGACAGGCGTAGACAACTGTAGAACGCTCGGTGACAGACGTAAACAAGTCGTAGACAACTCCAAAGAACACTCGAAGACAACTGTGTCGTTGGATCGCGCAGTCCCTAAACGCTCGACTAACGTTGGGCTTCTGTGTACCTGACTGGCTTTATAAATTAGTGCGGCCACTTTGATGCCACCTGGCAGATCTGGCATCGTTTGTGAGCCTGAATGGAAACTAAGTTGTGGTTACGTTGTTGACTGCGGAGCGATCGACCGTGCATAGATGGCTGTATCCCAATGGATACAGCAGAGATAAACCGCGATGTGTGATTCTGTAGCCTATCATTTTGCTTGAGATGATCATGGCGGTATAGAGAAAGTTATCAAACATTTTAAATGCACCAAGTAACAACAAAGAAAGATTTCTTCTTGTAGTAGTTACCTTAAGGGCATAACATTGACCTTGAATTTGCACTGTTTTGGACACCAAATATGTAACTCATCTTGTGGATATACACTATCCCACTATCCAATCATGTTAATGTGAGGAGCGCCTATGTTCGACGTCAACATGCAGTAACCCCTCACAGCTAGCCCTTAGCAGCACTAACAGTGTAGGATGTATGAAGCATGTTCGGCAGAGGGGGGGGGGGGGGGGACATGGGAAACAATGCAGTCACTGTTCTAATGGCAAACGGAGCAATTTATCTGACGCCCAAGAGGACATCATCATTGGATTTTGGGCAAAGGGTGGCATCATTTCCGAAACGGCTAAGTTTGTAAACTGATCGCGTGCAGTTGTGATTAAAGTATACCATGCATGCCAAAACACCGCTATCCAAAACCGTCACTGAGGCAACTGTGGTGCACCACGGACCATGGATGACAGGTGTGAACCACGGCTGTGCAGATGTGTACGGGCGAATAGACGTGTAACTGTTGAGCAACTAATCACCAAATGTACCGACGACCTGTCAACAGTGTCTCCTCAACTACCGTTCAGCGATCGTTGCCGCGTATGGGCCTCAGCAGAAGCCTGGTTCATGGACCCACGCTGACTGCTGTTCATCGGCGACGTAGGATACAATTTGCACGCCAGTTGGGTTGGGTTGGGTTGTTTTGGGGGAGGAGACCAGACAGCAAGGTCATTGGTCTCATCAGATTAGGAAAGGAAGTCCGCCGTGCCCTTTCGAAGGAACCACAGCGGCATTTGCCTGGAGCGGTTTAGGGAAATCGCGGAAAACCTAAATTAGGATGGTCGGACACGGGATTGAACCGTCGTCCTCCCGAATGCTAGTCCAGTGTCTAGCCACTGCGCCACCTCGCTCGGTTTTGCACGCCACTGATCCCCACTGAATGATAACACGTGGCCTTTTCAGGTGAAACATGTTTTATGCTGCATCGGACAGAGAGCAAACATTCTACAGCAGTAGTTGGAAGGGTGCGCTATGGTCTGGGAAATGTTTTCGTAGCATTTCCTTGGTGATTTCGTCTGGAAAAGACAGTGGACCAACACAAGTGTCCGTTTATCTTTGGGGACCATGTCCACGCCTACATGAAGTCTGTTTTTTCTCTGCACGATGGCACCTACAAGCAGGGCTATGCATGTTTCAAATAGCTCGCAGTGTACTTGCGTGGTTCAAAGAGCGTTAGCATGAGTTTACCAAACTCCCCTGGCCGCCAGATTCCCTGGATTTAAAGCCAATCGAGAATCTGTGGGGCCACATCCATCGGGCTGTTCGCGCCGTGGATCATCAACCGAGAAACGTTGCGCAGCTGTCGACGGGAGTGAAGTCGGCACGGCTTCAGACCTCTGTCGGTACCTTCCAGAATCCCAGTGACTCTATTCCTGCACGTCTCGCAGTGTCCCTCTTGACAGAAGGTGCTTATTCAGTCTTTGAACAGGTGGCCACATTTTAATTTTACTGGAGAGTGTAAACGAGATAATATCGACCTTCTGATTGCCATACGCTTTCCATAATCTCTCCTTCGTGTCACCTCATCCCATGGGCATCAGAACTAGATTTATCACTATATCAACATTTTCAACAGACGTTTACTTAAAGTAGTAAAGGAGTTTTGCTATTTGTGGAGCAAAATAACTGATGATGGTCGAAGTAGAGAGGATATCAAATGTAGACTGGCAATGGCAAGGAAAGCGTTTCTGAAGAAAATAAATTTGTTAACATCGAGTATAGATTTAAGTGTCAGGAAGTCGTTTCTGAAAGTATTTGTATGGAGTGTAGCCACGTATGGAAGTGAAACATGGACGATAAATAGTTTGGACAAGAAGAGAATAGAAGCTTTCGAAATGTGGTGCTACAGAAGTATGCTGAAGATTAGATGGGTAGATCACATAACTAATGAGGAGGTGTTGGATAGCATTGGGGAGAAGAGGAGTTTGTGGCACAACTTGACTAGAAGAAGGGATCGGTTGGTAGGACATGTTCTGAGGCATCAAGGGATCACCAATTTAGTACTGGAGGGCAGCGTGGAGGGTAAAAATCGTAGAGCGAGACTAAGAGATGAATACACTAAGCAGATTCAGAAGGATGTAGGCTGCAGTAGGTACTGGGAGATGAAGAAGCTTGCACAGGATAGAGTAGCATGGAGAGCTGCATCAAACCAGTCTCAGGACTGAAGACAACAACGACAACAATTACACAAATGAATAAGAATGTCCGGTACTATAAGCATCGCTTGATTAGGCGAGAGGTATTATAGTGCATTACATGGTTTGTCATGTGTGAGGAATGTTGCTGCTGTAGCTGCTACCGGTTGAGTCCTTTGTCCAGCTCCAGCTTAGAAAGCAAACATCTACCCTCAGTCGGCCGTGCTGGGTCGTTGGCCTCTCGCGTGTAGCCGTTATACTCCGGAGGTAACTGCCAGCTGTTCCCTGCTGTTCGCTTCGAGGTTTCCCTCTGCCTCAGATGGGAGAATCCTCCAGTCTGCGAGTTATCGTAGATTGTTTCTCAACATAGTTTTACATTTCTACATAAAAACTCAGTTACCACGTCCATTCCTCAGGTAAGACCACGGCTTGGATTAAAATAACCATGATTTCCCGAGTTCCTGATTTCTGCCCAGCAGCCTACACCACTGGACCAAGAGTGTTCTTTCCTTCATCAATTTTCTCCTTGGGTGTCGTTGTCGACACGCCGTAGGAGCGTCTCACATTCGGTGTGCTTCAAAAATAGCATTCCTTCCCAGATTCTGTAGTCACCGGCATAATATTTTGTGTTTCGTCGCTCTCTGCATGTCGCACATTACAGTCTGATAGTAACTGCACGTGTCACATTAGAGCGCGACCGAGGAGCACTCATCGTACGTCCCAAAATATGTCATTCTGTGCATATGACTAGATGACATGATGAAGTGAGTCTGGTGACCCTCCCAGAACTTCGAACTGCCCAGTAGGCATGCAAACGATTGCGAATGCTAATGGTAGCCCACAGCAGAAGGCCGGTTTCTTGTCCATACATTACAACTTCGGTTTCTCTTTATTGCTGAATAGTGCCACTCACGCCACGTACCAGTCGCTGGGTAGGGAACTGTCGACCGAATGACAGTGAGAATACGTCCACAAAAATGTTCTTAAATTTCCATTTTGAGGTTAGTTATACCGTGATACAGTAATACGAAAACAGCATTAAAAGCGTAACCGGTTACAGTTTAGCTGAATACTGAACAATAAATTTCGGTGCTTAACATCACATCCTAGACGACAGCGTACTGAACTTTTAACAGACTTGTACAATTATGACTCATTGCTGTTTCCTGTCAGTTTTTATCATCTCGTGTGTTCATTAGTGTAAGCTCGTTCTGCCGAAAGAGATACCTGTCTGCAAGTGTTCTTTAATAGTTAAATGGCAAGTGCAAATATTGACAAAAGTGGCGATAATGATCTGAAAACGATTTCTGGGCAGAAGCTGGTAGGACAATGTAGATGTTAATAGTTTCTTGGCGCTTTTTGCGGCTGTGATGCTCATACGGTGGTGAAATTAATATGATGGAAAATGAAGGAACAGTGGAGATGCACAGGTATTGGATACACGAAAATAGAGGGGAGGAATGAGTAAGATCATGGAGGCGTTAATGTAATTGATCGTAGAGCATGAATAAAGAGAGAGGATGAAGCAGATGTTTGGAATTCGATTTCTAGTATATATACCAGTCCAAATATTTTTGTTATTTATCAGTCGTTCGCCTTTCAAATTGTTCAAATGGCTCTGAGCACTATGAGACTTAACTTCTGAGAACTTGGAACTACTTAAACCTAACCAACCTAAGGAAATCACACACACCCATGCCCGAAGCAGGATTCGAACCTGCGACCGTAACGGTCGCGCGGTTCCAGACTATAGCGCCTAGAACCGCTCGGCCACCTTGGCCGGCCATTCGTCTTTAAAAATGTTTGTGGACTTCAAAAATACCGAGTTGCACCGTGCTTGGGAGTCCACGTTAATTGTAGAGGCTGAACTGGCTCGGTAACTGAGGCCAAAGATCGGACGAAGGTAACAGGGTACAGTTTCCCTTAGGATAATGCCTGCAGCTACCGTGACGAATCTAGAAACTTCAAGGCCATTACAGCATTGCCAGTTAGTGATAATTTCAAAAGTTAGTAAAAATTCCGAAACAATATTAGAAATCTATATTTTTAGTCTAGAATATGATGGAGTTTTTCCCAAAAGAGATTTCTTGCTAGCTGCTATGAAAAAGAACAATGTTACAAAAAATTTTGAAGAAAAATAATTTTTTACTCCAACCAGTGGGAAAAAAAACAGAACCACTGACATATTTAGATTGAAGAAATGCATGAACATTCTCAAAGTTTATAGATGCGTGTGATTCATCTTTTATCATGAAACCATAAATGTATTCCGATATAAAAATAAAATACCGTAAGAGGTAGGAAACTGTTCCATCTGTGCAAAGAAATCTATCTTTTTAATGAATCTGTGTTGCGTTGGACCTTGTAGAAACTTCCAGCGAGAGAGTTGTTAAGAAAACCATAAAATTAATTTCGGTAACATCTGAGACATTTGAACGCATTTTATTTTAGTTCCGACTGTTTGCCTTAATACGACTGGGAATATTCCCAACCTCCTGAAAATTTTTGTTTGCGGCTGTTGCTGTCTATTTGTTGCTGCACTCATCACCCAAATCGCCGATATAAGCTATACATAAGTAACTGCAGGTACTATGAGGCCAATATTTCGTTGAAGACGAGCAAAATTTATTTGTGTGTATTGCTTTGTGAAACCCAAGTTTCATTTAAGTACACTACACGCCTGTCGTCCTCAGCATGCAATAAGCACATTGCACGCGAAAACTTCGCTTTTGCTTCTGCAGTGTCTTTGCGTTCCATTAAAAATTGTCGTCCATCGTTTAACTTTCTGAATCGGAAACCAAGACAGTGGGGAAGACGAAGGCCGGAGGTCTCTGAGGCAGAATAATTGATTTTTTCATGGAGATCACCGTATATTTTTTTGGTCCTTGGATACTCTCCTC
Source organism: Schistocerca serialis cubense (assembly GCF_023864345.2). Lineage (NCBI taxonomy): Eukaryota > Metazoa > Arthropoda > Insecta > Orthoptera > Acrididae > Schistocerca > Schistocerca serialis. The sequence goes on from NC_064642.1 coordinate 430,545,288, forward strand.
TATCGTAATAACCGAGGACGTTCTACACACAAACTCTTTGTTCAAGTAGTCACATTCTGTAGATTTAAGATCTCGTTTGTGCCCTTTTTTTTTTGGTGAATCGAAACACATGTCCGCATCTGGAGATTTTTGCCGATGTTACTGATCTACTAATACAGCCTACAGTCAACTTGGAAATACCGCAAGCTTTTGCTCTCAGTGTATGAATTTACGCAACATTTCTATTCTTCTTGGCTTCTTCACTCTTGCCCAAATTAGTAACAAACTTCAGTACATTCGATACGACAGTTTCAGATTGTATTCGAATATCTTTTCGCCATTTACACAGGCCATCCAGATTAGCCCTACACGTAGCTTCTTGCTCCTGCATCTCACTCACTACCAAATGTACATCAATGCGCCGTTCCATAATAGACTGGAGCCACACGTGAACACACGATATGTGTGTGGCAACAAAGCTATGAGGCGGGCGAATCACAGCGTTTAACGTCTGCAGACCTCAGGTAGCGGCTGTGACCTTGAGGTGTAGCTTCCGGCCACTCTAGTGAAGCACTGCGGTGTTCAAAACAACACTGAATATGATGACATTTTTGCATCAAATAACTCTTTGGATTGAAATCCACAACGACAATATCACTGAAGACGAAATGGAATGAGGTAACATCAAAGGTTATCAATCGATGTCGTTATAGACAAAGGAGTAGTTTAGTAGGACTTGGAATTAGGACAGAATAGGGTGCCACCTTATTGAAGATTAGCTGATCATACACTCATAGTGATTTGCGGGAATCGAAGTGCGGCCGTACTGGAGTGGCAGAGTTGAGTTTTGAGATGCTGTCCTGCCAAGTATAGTCATTATCTCAAATAGTGTGTCGCCTCTGTCGACGCGAAGAAATGTTTATGTGGGATAGGACAGATGAATTATAGAACAGATTAACAGAATTTTGAGAGAGTTCCTGTCGAGGTTATTTCGCAATGGTGTGTGGAGGAGAATATTATAAGAGGGGTCGTAGGAGAGGTTCAAATGGCACTGAGCACTATGCGACTTAACATCAGAGGTCATCAGTCGCCTAGAACTTAGAACTAATTAAACCTAACTAACCTAAGGACATCACACACATCCATACCCGAGGCAGGATTCGAACCTGCGACCGTAGCGGTCGCTCGGCTCCAGGCTGTAGCGCCGAGAACCGCACGGCCACTCCGACCGGCAGTCGTAGGAGAGCGGCGGTGGTTTTAACTAGATCTAGGTTAGTGAGCTTGTGGACTTGTGGACAACGAAGACATCCGTGCTTTCATGGTAAAGGGAAGTATTGTTAACAGAAACATTACTTTCATGCAACTTAAATTTTTATATACAATCAAGCGCCAACTGTTCATTCTAAACCATGGAGTATAGGGCACATTAACTCATTTACATAATAGCGTAGATTTAAGCTAGTTAACGTACAGTATGTATTATAACATTTAGATCTGACGTTCTGAATGCTGACAGGCTGACTATCGACAACTGGTTGGTTTTCCATCTATGTAACTGAAATATAAGGTATACACTGAGGAGACAATAGTGAAGAGATACTTCCTGATTTGTGTCGAGCCTCCTCCTTCACGACATAGTGCAGCAACTCGATATGGCATGAACTCAACAAGTCGCTGGAAGCCCCTGTAGCTATCCATTATTGGGAAAGTGTTGCCGGTGCAGAATTTTGTACACAAACTGAACACTCGATTATGTCCTATATATGTTCGATGGGATGTACGAGGGTTGTCCATAAAGTAAGTTTTGATCGGTCGGTAAATGGAAACCACAGTGAAAATCAGAAACATTTTATTTGCAAGAGCTAGCTACACTTTCCAGATACTTTTCTACATAGTCGCCGCTCCGACTTAGACATTTGCCGGAGCGTTACACCAAATTTCCAACACCATCGTCATAGAATCTAGCCATCTGCACTTTATAATAATCCTCTAGATTCGTCTATAGCATGTAGCCTGCGCCCAAGTGTTGTCTTCGTATCCAGAGTTTCATGTGAACATAGATGATAATCAGGACAAGCCAATTAGAGCTGTGATGTGGGTGATCGAACACTTCCCATCGAAAAGGCTGCAGGAGCGTCTTCACCGCCCTAGCAGAGTGCGGCTGAGAATTGCCATGAAGAAGGAAGTGCGTGGCAGTTGTGTTAGGTGGGGTGCATTCATTAAGGCAAAGCCTCTCAGCGGGCCCTCCTACTTCGTGGGAGACATCGTTGTTCTAGGCACTTTTACTCCCTCGGAGTGCGTTCACAACTAAAAAGAGCGTCTTGATGCGATCGGCGGTCATACTAGAGACTCTACCCAACACATCTGTGCAAAGCTTCATCGGGTTTCACTGTGGTGTCCATTTCGCGACCGATCGGAATTTACTTTCTGGAAAACCCTCGTATGTCGGGTGATCTGGGTGACCAAAGCATTCGCTCGAGTTGTCCAGAAAGTTCTTCAAACCAATGGCGACCAACTGTGGCCCGCTGACATAACGCATTGTCATCCATAAAAAGATCCATAGTTGTTTGGGAACATGAAGTCCATGAACGGTTGTATTTAGAGTCTATAATCAGTTTAGTTGGACTAGAGGTACCAGTTAATTCCATGTAACTACAGCCCACACCATTATGGAGCCACGACTATCTTGCACAGTCTTGCTGACAATTTGGGTCCGTGGCTTCGTGGAGTCTGCGCCACACTCGAACTGTACCATCAGCTTTTACCAACTGAAATCGACACTCATCTTACCAGCCCACGTTTTTACAATCGTCTAGGGACTAACTGATATAGTCACGATTCAAGGAGAGGCGCTGCAGACGATATCACGCTGTTAACAAAGGCACTCGCGTTGGTCGTCTGCAGCTGTGGCCCATTAACACCAAATTTCGCCGCTCTGTCTAACGGATATGTCCGTCGAATGTCTCCCACATTGATTTCTGCGGTTATTTCACGCGGTGTTACTTGTCTGTTAGTCTTGGTAACTTTATGCAAATGTCGCTGCTCTCGGTCATTAAGTGAAGACCGTTGGCCACTGCGTTGTCTGTAGTGAATCACCTTTTCACATGAATCACGCTAGTACAAACCATACCTCCGCCAGTGCACTGTCCTTTTATACCTTGTGTACCCGGTACTACCACCATCTGTATATGTTCATATCGCTAAGCCAAGGCTCTTGTCACCATGTGTTCTTAACAACCGCGAGATTCTAAAGTGAATAAGGTTTGTCATGGGCGGACATCACTTGTATTATGCCTAAGATCTAACGAAGTAGGTCACTAATTGATATGTAAGTGTTGAGCTTCACCAGGTTCACAGTCAGTGAACGTATTATGTTCCATATTTCATTGATGGTCTGTCAAACTGCCGCCTTACGCTGTAACAGTCATAGTATTGGAAAATTAAGTTTTATTTTTCATTAACTGATATCGGCATCTGGAAGCAACGTTCTTAAAATAAAATACTAGAAGTAACCCACTGAGGAAACCGTTGAAATAGGAGCATCTCTTATTTGAAGGACAAGTACGGAGCACAGTACGTAGCTGAGCTTATCTGCCAAGGCAAGTAAATAGATGTCCACCTCAACGACTTCAAGAGAACTGTCTCACGGTCTTTATTCTGTCGCAGCGCCTCATGTATTAAGCAACATAGCACCCCATCTGTCAAGCGGCAACAGGCAGCTGTCAAGAAGTAGAAGAAAATTTATGATTCCACTCTCCATGGAGATCTTCCCTCTCACAAGATAATGGGCAGTCTGCTGCATACTCAGCTGTCTACAACCAGACCAGTACGGGAAGCTAAGCTCATAGAATCTGTGGAGATGTACGATATGCAAGGAGGTTGAATACAGTAGTTGACGAACAACCGCCTCCATGTTCATGCTCACATTAGAAATTGTAGTGAGGAAATGAAAATTACCAGAAGAATATAGTGTAGGGGGTTAACAGAATAAGGAACATCTACAGCAGAAGTGGACCACATTCCGCGTGTTTCTGCTTTATAAACTCGGAAGTATGACTGCAATATAGTAGACAGACTAATCGGTTTAGTCTGTGCTGTGTCCGTCTGTTCGTAGTTTGATTAGAGGGATAACCAAACTTGTTTGTCTGTCGGCAGTTTTGTGAGTAGAGAATCTGTAACTATAGTTATCCTATGCCTCAGATTCGATATACGAGAGTTATTTGGAAAGTAAGGAACGATTGGTCGCGAAATGGAAAATACAGTGAAAATCTGATGAAGCTTTGCACAGATGCTTTGGGCACTGTGTCTAGTACGCCTGTCGATCGCATCATGTCGCTCTTTGCAGTTCTGAGCTCACAGTGAGAACGAAAAGGCGGCTAGAAATTAGCGTTTCCCGCCTAGTATGAGGACATGGCGAATGATTTCGCCTGAAGCTATGCAATCCACATGACATAGTTGTTATGCGGTTCGTTCTACACGACAATTCTCGGCCGCACTCTGCACGGGCAATGAAGATGCTCCTGCAGCGTTTTCGATAGGAAGTGTCTGATCACCCACAATAGAGCCCGTAATTGACTACCCCTGAGGTTCAGCTCTGTGCAAATGTAAATGTCATGTGACTAGGGCCTCCCATCAAGTAGACCGTTCGCTGAGTGCAAGTTTTCCGGCTTGAGGCCACTTCGGCGACTTGCGCGTCGATGGGGATGAAATAATGATGATTAGAACAACACAACACCCAGTCCCTGAGCAGAGAAAATCTCCCACCCAGCGGGGAATCGAACCTGGGCCCTTAGGATTGACATTCTGTCGTGTTGACCACTCAGCTACTGGGGCGGACTCTGCTCAAATGAACCGCTGGCTATGAAGACAATATTTTGACACAGACAACGAGCTGCAGCCCAGAGTAGAAAAGCACTGGCGGCTGTCTTCTATAACGAGGGAATTGAAAAGTTGGTACAACGCTACGACAGATGTCTAAGTCGGAGATGCGACTGTGTAGAGAAGTAGCTGCAAGGTGTAGCTAACTGTTGCAAATAAAACAGTTTTGATTTTCACTGTGATTTCTATTTCGATATCTATCGTTCCTTACTTTCCGAATATCCTTCGCATTTTGGGTAAAATAGACCTGTGAATACTATCCCACAAAACGTATCAGGACACTCCTGTGTTATACAGAACTGATCACTAAATGTCAAGAGAAGCGAACCCACCAATATAGAAGCAGAGCAGCAGTAGAATGGATCGGTCTGAGAGCTCAGTGACCTTGAACGTGGACTAGCCATTGGGTACCACCTGTGTAACAAATCCATCAGGGACGTTTCAGCCTTTCTAAAGCCGCCCATTTGGTGATGTGATTGTGAAGTGGAAAAATGAAAGAATAGCCGCAGATAAACTAAGAGCTGGCAGACCTCATGTACTGACGGAGCGGGACCGTAGAGTAGCAGAGCATGACTGTAAATAAACTACATCAAATCAGCATTTGTGAGTTCTAAAGTCCAGCTAGGACAATGACTGGGCATAAGGAGTTAAAAAAAAAGGGTACAATGATCGAGGAGATCCTCATAAGCCACACATTTCTGTAGTCAGCCCTAAGCGACGCTCGAGTGGTGTAAAGGGCGGCGCCACTGGACAGTGGATGATTGGAAACGAGTGATTTGGAGTGATGAATCACGTTGCACCTTGTGCCGGTCCGGTGGAAGGATATGAGTTTGGCTACTGCTTGGAGAACATTGGATACTATCATGTGTAGCACTGACTGGCTGTTTTCCATGGTTACGGTGTGACTCTCATATTGCTCTTAAGGAAACGCTAAGTATGGGCGGATATGTACAGCATTGTGTACCGCATTCAGTATACTAGAGGAACAGTTCCGAGACGATGAGTGTTTATGTGGGCATGAATATGCACTCTATTATAAAGGAGGATCTGCGAGAAAATGGTTAGTAGACAATAACATTCCTGAAATTTACTGTCCTACCCACAGTTCCGAGCTCTACCCAATGGGACGCCTTTTGGTTGAGTGAAAACATCGGCTTCGCTCCAGAACTCTGCGTCCAACATCACTGCCTTCTCTCCTTTCCGCTCCTGAGGAATTATGGGCAGGCCATTATTCCACAGACATTCAGAATCCTCATTGGAAGTGTCACCAGAAGAATTCAAGGCTTCATAAAGGCGAAAAGTGGACACACTCAGATTAATGTCCACTGCCAGACGTCCAGATTCTTTTGATGAGATTGCGTATCTTGCACAGATAGATAAGCAAGAAGTTGATTCAAGAATGAACCGTAAGTATTTGTCTGTACCTATAAGACGTAAAATTATAGAAATGTATTGGATGTCCAAAAATAAAGGTACCCAGTTCTTAATGGAGACAGTTTTGGGCTTGGAATTATAGTCTGGAAACCGAGACGTTTCGGGATTCCACGTTAAACTGAGGGTTCCCTTTCCCTCTTCTTATTACTGTCGTAAGTTATGGACACGTAAGTCGCCGATGTGACGTCTAGTTGATACAGCTGCACCTGGCCGTTAAGCCACACGGCTTTATTATTATTGTTATTATTGTTATTATAATGAAGGTGGTACTGATCAAAACTAGAAAAACGTTTATAATACATGTCCAGAACCAAAATAATAGCTGAGATATGGAGCATATTACTTGTGTCAAGAAATGTCTGCACCCTGTGGTGCATGCTGCCTTGTTGTTGACGTTCATTACTCATTTGTTATTCGTTATATTTGCCTGTGTCTTTGATGCTGCTGTCAGACATAGCACTTGTACCTGTCTTCTGCATCAGCCATTCTGTATATATCATATTGTCGTTTGTGCTGTATCACAAGAAGTTCCCGCATTCCGTGGAATGTGAAAAATGTAAACAGTATGATGGAGCCATTTTATTCTACGCGGTGTGTGCGGGAAACTGTGGTCGTGGAAAGTTGCAGTGGGATTGTTTGGCCAGAAAGTAATAACGAAATGTAATTCAAAATTATTTCTTAGTGTAATAATTTAGAGCGCATACGTGATAAGGAATAAAAAAAGATATTGTGCTCAGTTTATCAGGTGACACTAGAGCCCTGCTACAATGATATAATACACTGCGAAATATTTTCCCTGCTGAAATTAATCAGCTTCACAAAAGGGGCATTAATAAATATCTCAAAATAACAGAACACTAGCCTAAGAAAACAACGCAAGTTATAGAATTTAGACCCTCTGACAAGGGATCGCGCCTACTGGACATCACCTATTCCTCTTAGATTTATGGTATACGCAGGGCTCGGGCAGAAATGAAAGTGGCTTAAGTGGGGATTGCTCATGGCCAAGAGCTCAGAAAAAATAGCATTTTGGCGCGGGTTGGGCGAGGCATGCGCCAGTTATGGTACGGTAGGTTCCAGATAGCTTTTGGACCAGCGGAAAGGGTACAGAAGGGTAACTTGAGGGTCGGGGAGTCGAATCCCTATGAGGTAATTTTTTTCAATTTTTACGTTGCTTACACTAGAAATGAACTGAAATAATGTTGAATATATTGTTTTATTAATTTTTTCCGTTCGTGACCTGAAAAGGAAAGCAAGAAAAGATTTTGGTTTGCAGGCAAGTTTCCAGGAACGGTTTTTAAAGCGTACACAAGAAATTCGTATATAAAATTAGATACTTTTATTATTTTGCAGTTGATAATTTACAGGTACCAGCGTGAGAAACACTGAAGCACTAAATAAACTAGTATACGCCTGCGAATTGAAACACAGAGACATGCAAACAGGCAGCATACGCCACTGTGGTCGGCAAAGCCTATAAAAGACAACAAGTGTCTGGGGCAGTTAGATCGGTTACTGCTGCTACAATAGCAGGTTATCAAGATGTAAGTGAGTTTGAACCTGGTGTTATACTCGGCGCACGAGCGATGGGACGAAGCATCTCTGATTTAGCGATGAAGTGGGGTTTCTCCCGTACGACCATTTCACGAATGTACCGTGAGTATCAGGAATCCAGTAAAACATCAAATCTACGACACCGCTGCGGCCGGCAAAAGATCCTTCACAAATGGGACCAACGACGACTCAAGAGAATTGTCAACGTGACAGAAGTGCAACCCTTCCGCAAATAGCTGCAGATTTCACTGCTGGGCCATCAACAAGTGTCAGCGTGCGACCCATTCAACGGAACATCATCGATATGGGCTTTCGGAGCCGAAGGCCCACTCGTGTACCCTTGATGACTGCACGACACAAAACTTTACGCCTCGCCTGGGCCCGTCGACATCGACATTGGACTGTTGATGTATGCAAACATGTTGCCAAGTTGGATGAGTCTCGTTTCAAATTATATCGAGCGGATGGACATGTACGGGTATGGAGACAACCTCATGAAGCCATGGCCCCTGCATGTCAGCAGGGGATTATTCAAGCTAGTGGAGGCTCTGTAATGGTGTGGGGTTTGTGCATTTGGAGTGATATGGGACCCCTTATGCTGCTAGATACGACTCTGACAGGTGACACGTACGTAAGCATCCTGTCTGATGACCTGCGTCCATTCATGTCCACTATGCGTTCCAACGGACTTGGGCAGTTCCAGCAGGACAATGCGATACCGCAAAGGTACAGAATTGCTACAGAAACACTCTTCTGAGTTTTAACACTTCCACTGGATATCAAACTCTCGAGACATGAGCATTATTCAGCATATCTGGGATCCCTTGCAACGTGCTGTTCAGAAGAAATGTCTAACCCGCTCGGACTCTTACGGATTTATGGACAGCCCAGCAGGATCCATGATGCCAGTTAACTCCAGCACTACTTCAGACATTAGTCGAGTCCATGCCACGTCATGTTGCAGCACTTCCACGTGCTAGCGGGGGCCTTACACGATATTAGGTATCAGTAACAGTTTCTTTGGCTCTTCAATGCACCGGGTGATCAAAAAGTAAGTATAAATTTGAAAACTGAATAAATCACGGAATAATGTAGATAGAGAGGTACAAATTGACACATATGCTTTGAATGACATGGGGTTTTATTAGAACCAGAAAAATACAAAAGTTCAAAAAATGTCCGACAGATGGCGCTTCATCTGATCAGAATAGCAATAATTAGCATAACAAAGTAAGACAAAGCAAAGATGATGTTCTTTACAGGAAATGCTCAATATGTCCACCATCATTCCTCAACAATAGCAGCAGTCGAGGAATAATGTTGTGAACAGCACTGTAAAGCATTTCCGGTTGGTTGGTTGGCTTGGAGAAGGAGACCAGACAGCGTGGTCATCGGTCTCATCGGATTAGGGAAGGATGGGGAAGGAAGTCGGCCGTGCCCTTTCAGAGGAACCATCCCGGCATTTGCCTGGAGTGATTTAGGGAAATCACGGAAAACCTAAATCAGGATGGCCGACGCGGGATTGAACCGTCGTCCTCCCGAATGCGAGTCCAGTGTCTAACCACTGCGCCACCTCGCTCGGTCCGGAGTTATGGTGAGGCATTGGCGTCGGATGTTGTATTTCAGCATCCCTAGAGATGTCGGTGGATCACGATACACTTGCGACTTCAGGTAACCCCAAAGCCAATAATCGCACGGACTGAGGTCTGGGGACCTGGGAGGCCAAGCATGACGAAAGTGGCGGCTGAGCACACGATCATCACCAAACGACGTGCGCAAGAGATCTTTCTATCAATATGGGGTGGAGCGCCATCCTGCATAAACATCGTACGTTCCAGCAGATGTTTATCAGCCAGGCTGGGGATGATGCGATTCTGTAACATATCGGCGTACCTCTCACCCGTCACGGTAGCAGTTGCGCCATCTGTCGGACGTTTAGTGAACTTTGTTTTTTTTTTTTTTGGTTCAAGTAAACCCCCTGTCATTCCAAGCATGTGTGTCAATTTTTACCTCTCTATCTACATTATTCTGTGATTTATTCAGTTTTCAAATTTATACTGATTTGTTGATCACCCAGTACATAGTAAAAGAACATGGGAAGCAATAATGTTCTCGGCATTTTGTACAAGTTACAAACGCCGCGTGCTTACAATTTCATGGTTGTTTTTAAGTTTCTATAGAAAATCATTATTCTCACTGTTTCGCACAATATTGCCGAAAAGTTAACATTACTCGGTTGAGAGCTAGCAAGCGAACGAGCTGTGTATCCGTAGGTAGCATTGTAGCCCTGTGAAACTACTGCTCGCGTGCAGCTACCGCCGGCTTCTCGAAGGTCAAAGCAAAACTAACGGAATATGAAATCCTGTACACTTTAATTACGTGAAAATCAATAACTTAATGCAATCAATCCTTTTAACTTACTACACCAAGAGTACCCAATTTTTATTGATATCATTTTATTGATGTCTTTTTTATTATATTTCAATGCACTTGGTCCATCGTTGCTCAAGCTTTCCAATACCCTCTAAAAAAGATATTTTTGGCTGGGCGGCGAGACACGTTGGCACCGCTTCCTTCATCTGTTGATTGGAGCTGAATCAAGACCTCCTGGTTAACCTTTAAGTGGAACGTCTTCAGTGATGATTTCTTTCGAAAACGTTTTTACGTTAGTTAGCGTGGGGGTCCAGTAGGTGCTGACAGTGTTTCACACAATGGCGCTTGTGCTCTTCATCAAGTTGTTTAGAGATCCATATCGCACAATGAAATGATCAAATGGCATTGATGACCGGGAGTCCGCAGGTGGGTAAGATCGGCCGCGAAGATGCAAATCTTTTCAGTTCACGCCACACTGAGCGACTTGCGTGTCGATGATGATGAGGGCAACGCAACACCCAGTTCCCGAGAGGAGAAAATCCCCGACCAAGCCGGGAAACGAACACGGGACCGCTGCATTGCAGTCAGACGTGCTGACCACTCGGCTAAGGAGGCGGACTGATAACGCAGAGACTATGTGAAAGTTAATCCTCTTTTGCTCATTTTATGTGCAGAACCATGAGTAATCTGCATGTGGTTTACCAAATCATCAAGAGTCATATTTCTGTTACTCAGGATCAAGGCACTGACTTGTTCGATAATGGGATCAGTTGTGGGTGTAACTGAACACCACACTCTTTCCTCATCTTTCAAGCATGTCCGATCACTTTTGAACTGTTCAGTCCACTGATAAACTATTCGTGCTGAAAGTCCTCTATGAATTTCCGCTCCTGGTACACCTTCAGACCACAAAAATGATTTACTGAACGCTGTTCTTTTTGGTGCAAACTGGGAGCGCCGCGGCTGCCTTCACGTTGCAATAGCGCAGCGCCATGGCACACGAGAAAGACAGGTCGCGGGGCGTACGTCACAGCACGTGACGCTGCAGGTCTTACGAGTGTCAACAGCTGTCTCTGACGGGGAGCTAGTATCTATTTCAGACGAGTTTTAATAATTCTTACTCTGTGTTTAAATGCTTGCAAATTCTGGATAGCACATGACAAAATTAAGACTTTTAGTGGGAATCTATTCAATTAAATGTGATTTCCCGTGGGCCCTGGGATCTGAGTGTTCGTGAAGTGTGGCAGACAAGCCGACAAGTGAGATATCACAAGTTCGTTGCACGGGCCCTGTATCTCGTTGGCCTCGAGCAACGCCGACTAAGTGTTAATGCTGCAAACTACCACAGGCGAAGAAAAACGTGCCATCTAGCGGCTGGTACACACACAAAGCCGTAGAGTCAACCTTAAAACTAGTAGATCAAAACTATGAGTACTAATTGACTTACCCTCGTACAGTCCCGTCTTGGAAAGTTATTTTCTGAGTCATTGAGGACGCTGCATGTACAAATATTTCTCGGAAATTTATTTGCAATCTTCTTTGCATTTCCTTTCCATACCTTTCAGGAAAATGTTAATAAACGAAATATATTGAGCATAACTTCGGTTTATTTGCAGTGGAAGCAAAGTAAAAATCTGAAACTAAAGTTTACTCAGTCGGATACGACCCCACGACCTTCTCATTACCGTTTTGTATTTTTTCCACTGCGCTAACCGCTACCTGGAAACTTCACTAACATAAATCGTTCTAGACTCGCCCGACCTGCGGCAAAGATGCTGTTTTTCTCTAAACGCTGTGTTGCCATCTGCAGCTCCCAGTTCTGTCTCTTTCAGTTGTGGCCAAGCCCTGCGTATACCATAAATGTGGACGAAGTCAGTGATGAGTAGTTGCGATTCCCTTGTGAGATAACAAATTTTGCAAGAAAGGAAACATTGAAATAACAACACGTACAGCAACAGGAGTACACAAGGGTACCCAATAAAGGATCTTGGTCCAGCATATAATCACAAATGAACCCAACCAAATTCAACACCTTAAGTTAAAACCAGACAGACAACATAAATAGACAGACACAATCGACAGTAAGATGTTATATGCACACGCTGCAACAATTAAGAAACATTTAACCAAAAGCAACAATAGACAAATTTCGTCCTAAGGACAGTTCAATTCAGGCCCAACAGCGACTTCGTTGTGTTACTCAAATGCAATCTCTTCGGTCCAGAGCGCAGTGCAGACTGCGCCACTGTGACTGGAGCTGTATAAAGGGGACGATGGTACTCGCAGTGGAGCAGCGGTGTGAAAGTTGCGTGACAGAGAAGTCGTGGAAACGGCGTGGTCAGTTGTTTGTTAAGAAGTTTAATGTGTCAAAATGCCAACAAATGGTGCCATGCAATGCTTCGTCCGAAAATGGCGTCAGGTAGGATTTGTTTTGAAAAAAGTAAAAAAAAAAATAATTCCGAAATGTGCCAGAACACCAGAAAATGTGGCTACAGTGGACCAAAAAATGCTTCAGAGTCCTACCAAATCAACCAGACGCCTGTCGCAAGACACCGGCGTATCACTTGGATCATACGGACGAATACTCCATCTGGACCAGCGCATGAATCCCTACCGAATGTCTGATGGTCATGCATTAAAACCAGCAGATGCTCCTCAGCATCTCCTGTTTTGTGAATGGCTGTTCACTGAGATAACAACAAATGGCTTGGTCATGGATCTGTTCTTTATGTCTGATAAAGCCTGGTTTCACAAGAGTAGTTATGTCAACTCACAGAATCGCAGGTTCTGGCCAGCGGAGAATCCGCATAACTTACACGAAACACCACTGCGTGATCAGAATGTTGGGGTTTGGTGTGCAAGCCGCATTATTGGTCCCATCTTCTCTCATAAGACACTGATTTTGGCGCGTTACATTGCCGACATTTTGAAACCATTTGTGGAAGCATCAACGGAGGAGGAACAGACGTACAGTTGCTTTCACAAGTATGGGGCCGAACCTTGGAGCACATATAAACTATCTTCACGCCTGACAGAGTTGCTAGCAGAGGTCGGTCTGTGAGCGGCCTTAAATGGCCACCCAGGTCACCTAATTTGTCAGTATGCGATTACTTCATGTGAGGAGCGCTCACTTCTAAGGTGTGTCGCAACAACCCTCATAGTCTTCTAGGACTGCAGCAGAACATTTCGGATGAAATTGCAACAGTTTAGCTTCGATCCGCCTTCAGCAACCTGCTGACCAGAACCTAAATGTGGCAAGAGATGACTGGTCGTCACTTTCAACATCTGCTATAGTCAGGTTAATACTGTATCTCCTTTCGTCTGCTGTGTTTCTTTGTATCCTAGAACTCTGTTCTCCCGGCCACTTCTATTCGCTCCACCCTGTATTACTATCTCTGTAAGTATTTTTGATTGTTACCGACCAGAAAAACTTCGGTCTTAAAGAGATCTTAATGGAATGTGACATTGTCGATTCCGCCGTTATTTTGATATACAATGGCACCAAAAAGTATTGGCACAGTTACATTTTAACGGTTGTAGGTTAAGCAAAACATATATTTCAGAACAGAACCCAGACACGTCCCCCATTACGCTACATAGGTTACAAATATGTCCAAATCACCTGTCTGTAAAGTAACATACACTGTTATGGAAATAAAAATCGCTCTTCTGCATCCAAAAACGTATTGGCGCACGCGTAGGAATCGGACAGTGTGTTCGTTTTCTTCATTGATTTTCACCTTCTAATAGCTAGTGTGCATCCCTTTAGCATCTATAACAGCACGCAAACGCCTAGGAATGCTTGGTATTAAATTCCGGGTGATATCAGGGGTAATTTTCGACCATTCCTCCAGGAGCACTTTCTCCAAGTCGTTTCTACCGGACGGACGCCTTTTTCTGACTTGTGTGCCAAGATGAGCCCACAGGTTCTCAATGGGGTTCAAATCAGGGCTCTGAGGTGGTGTTAGTACCCTTCTGGGGGCATTGTACAGTAACCACTCTCGGGTTTTCATGGCGGTATGTTTTGGATCGTTGTCTTGCTGGAAATGAAACACACCAGTAAGGCCCAATGTCTGTGCACTAGCGTGTAAATTACCTCGCAACACGTCGATGTATCTCATATGATTCATTGTACCGTGGATTACACCTAGATTTGCAACGCCGGACACCGCCATATAGCCCCAGACTATGATATCGCACCCACCGTGTTTGACTGTGGGATGCATGTGTTCGATGTCGAGTTGCGTATTCAACTTGCGCCAAATTTTCTTTCTTGCATCAAATCCGAACACAGTGAAGTTCGATTCGTCGCTAAATATCACAGTGTTCCAAAAGCCCATCGGCTTGCTGATGTAGACCTTGGCAAACTGCAGGCGTTTCTGCCGGTTAATTTCCGATATGTATGGCTTTTTCCTGGGAGAACGTCCATGAATGTCAGCCTCAATCAAGACATTTCGTATATTTTTGAGCACTAAACGTCTTGTCGGACGTTGTCTAAACACCCACAGCAATAGTTGCTGCACTTGTAGCAGGTTCCTTCCGAGCAAGTGCAATGATACGGCGACGTTCTCGGGCTGTAAGCACTTTTGGACGTCCAGGACGACACTTATTCACTGGGGCTCCAGTCTCTTGATATTTATGAATGATGGCTCGTAACGCGGTGTAGCTAACAGACACCTCTGTTCCGATTTGTCGATAGCTTCTCCCTTGTGAATAGAGCAATACCATTCTCTCACGCAACGTCACTGAATGTTCCTTCTTCTTGGACCCGTGCTGAACACTATCGCGCAATACAGCAACATACTAACCGACTAAGCCTTCAACAAGACGCAGAGTCTATTGCGTCAGCAGATGGCGTTCCGGTACCTGAAAACCCAGCAATATACCGAGAAGCCACGCTCTGTGCCAATACGTTTTGTGTGCAGAGGAGATATATGTTCGCACTTGGCACTGCATTTCTTTGTTAATGGTAGGCACTGTGGGCAGAATTATAACGTCTGGTATGTGAGGTAGCACGTACATGTGCTGTGTACCGGAAGGTGCGGCGTTTGTAACCAGCAACAATAAATACGCACGCGTTCCAATACTTTTCGGTGCGATTGTATGCATATTATTAGGCCTATAAGACGCGGGTCGGACAAATACACGACAGGGGACACATGCGGCCCTCTGGCCGCAGTTTGGCGACCACTGCGCTACAGCAACCACTTCCACGCTCCCTACTGCATCGCACCTTCTGGACGCGCGAACAACGTCCGCTGCTGCAGGCGAAACGGTGCCCCGTGTTGACAGCGAGCCACAATCAACCTCGGCCGTCAAGCCACCCAGCTGTCTTGCTGCTCCTCCGTGCTTCGTGCTTCGTCTCCTGGCGGCTGCTCGAACCTGATAGCACAGTTCGCTCTTGCTGGCCTATTCCAACTGACTCCTCCAAAGCGACCGCCTATCGCTGACCGGTGATGGCGGCCATTTTTCTGCCAAACTGCGGGCGGGACTTTTGAATGGCCAGTAGTGCAGTAGTGGAGTACACACTCACCGAATCAAAAGCACAAGACAATATGGCGAAATCATTCGTTAAATGCCTTTGTTTATGAGAATAATGTGTTATAATAATTTTCACACAGCCTATTTACAGGTCTGTTTTCAAATTTAACTATGTATATTGCAAGTTGTTTTATATGTAGTAAAAAACAAAAACGACTTACTTCGCATAGATAAGAGTATTTGGTTGGTTTCCACAAGGCTCCTGTTTCATTTATGTCAGCCCTGTTGACTGCGACTGCCCACTGCTTTCGTCTTTCTTCATTGCGTGGAAATGCTAACATGCGAAATACACCTTCGCCTGTATTGGAACAACCAAATGCAGCACAATATGGCATCGTTTACGAACGTCTGCAGAACGAATTACAGATGTCAAAAACAATACTATACAATTACTAACATGTTTACTTCAAAAGTGTAGGCCTACCGACTTCATCACAAAACGCTTCATTATTTCAACTCGTATTTAAGATAGCAAACGCTTATTACGCACTAAAAATAATATACAACTAAATCCAACATGCATTCACAACGCATAGCAAGTCTCTCAATAATTCAAATACCTTTTAATCGTTTCCAAAAGTCCTCTGAACTTCAATTCAACTCAAAAGCACGGCGAACATAGGAAGCGCGAGAGACATTTGGCGCCGTTTTTCTGCCAAAGCTAATCAACCAATCATGGGCAACTTCTCCTATGGCCACTCTCTCTGTATACAGGCTCTCTACCGCCGTGCGCTGCGTGTCCCTCCCGAATCGTCTCGGTCAGCGGTGGGAAAGACAAATGTGCCGCAAACTACGACACAGTGGGAGATGGCAAACGTAGTACTCTGTAATGGTTTAGAAACCACACGGTTTAGTCGTAGGACGTCCTCATCGCCGCATTCCACTTGGAAACAAAAAGTTTAGTGTTTCTTGCAGCGACAACGACAAGCAAACGCGGTAGACTTTGCACTGTTCGCACTCGGGATGTTGAAGGTTATGACGAGTAGAAGATGATGCTGAAACGAATATGCAAGAGTTACAGGCATATATTACGCTCTTGGAGCTCAATTCTGCACGAGCTTTTCACTTACTGCCTGTACAGACTCTCAGGTCATAAGCAAGATTACAGTTCTGCCAATGTATTCTAAGAAGGAGCGATGCAGATCTGCCGTTCACAACTTGTATTTTATTTATGGATGAGAAGGGATTCACGCAGAGTAGGGTGATAAATTACCATAATAACTACAAGTAGCCAAAGCAGATCTTCTTGTGATCATGAAAGTACTGCATCAAGTTCGTTTAGTATGAATGTGTGAACAGGAATTTAGTCGAAGGACCCGTAGCGCCACACACTTTACCGCAAAAATTACCAAGACGACATTTATCACCAATCTCTGGACGAGAAATTATCCAAGCTACTGGATATCACAAAAGACAACGGGTGTCCTTTATGCACGACAGAGCACTACGCGGTTTTTTTGCCTCGTACGGCAGCAACTAACTCAAACGTCTAGTCAGCGGATGGATTGGTCGAATAGTTCCAGTAACATTGTCTCCTCACCTGACCTAGTCAGGCTGTTGGCCTAACGGTAAGCGGCGTGGCTGGAAATCGAAATTTTGCGGGAAAGCATATGTTCTTGTGTGTGTGTTGTTGTCTTCAGTCCTGAGACTGGTTTGATGCAGCTCTCCATGCTACTCTATCCTGTGCAAGTTTCTTCATCTCCCAGTACTTACTGCAACCTATATCCTTCTGAATCTGCTTACTGTATTCATCTCTTGGCCTCCCTCTACGATTTTTACCCTCCATGCTGCCCTCCAATGCTAAATTTGTGATCGCTAGATGCCTCAGAAAATGTCCTACCAACCGGTCCCTTCTTCTTCTCAAGTTGTGCCACAAACTCCTCCCCAGTTCTATTCAATACCTCCTCATTAGTTATGTGATCTACCCATCTAATCCTCAGCATTCTTCTGTAACACCACATTTCGAAAGCTTCTATTCTCTTCTTGTCTAAACTATCTATCGTCCACGTTTCACTTCCATACTACACTCCATACAAATACTTTCAGAAACGACTTCCTGACACTTCAATCTATATTCGATTTTAACAAATTTTTCTTCTTCAGAAACGCTTTCCTTGCCATTGCCAGTCTACATTTTATGTCCTCTCTATTTCGGAATCATCAGTTACTTTGCTCCCAAAACAGAAAAACCAATCTACTACTTTAAATGCCAATCCATATTCACCTACTACGTTTCCTTCTCTCCCTTTTCCTACTGACGAATTCCAGTCACCCATGACTATTAAATTTTCGTCTCCCTTCACTATCTGAATAATTTCTTTTATTTCATCATAAATTCCTTCAATTTCTTAGTCATCTGCAGAGCTAGTTGGCATATAAACTTGTGCTACTATGGTAGGCGTGGGCTTCGTGACTATCTTGGCCACAATAATGCGTTCACTATGCTGTTTGTAGTACCTTGCCCGAATTCCTATTTTCCTGTTCATTATTAAACCTACTCCTGCATTACCCCTATTTGATTTTGTGTTTATAACCCTGTAGTCACCTGACCAGAAGTCTTGTTCCTTCTGCCACCGAACTTCACTATTCCCACTATATCTAACGTTAACCTATCCATTTCCCTTTTTAAATTTTCTAACCTACCTGCCTGATTAAGGGATCTGACATTCCACGCTCCGAACCGTAGAGCGCCAGTTTTCTTTCTCCTGATAACGACGTCCTCTTGAGTAGTCCCCGCCCGGAGAGCCGAATGGGGGACTATTTTACCTCCGGAATATTTTACCCAAGAGGACGCCATCATAATTTAACCATACAGTAAAGCTGCATGCCCTTGGGAAAAATTACGGCTGTAGTTTCCCCTTGCTTTCAGCCGTTCGCAGTACCAGCACAGCAAGGCAGTTTTGGTTAGTGTTACAAGCAATGATCAGTCAATCATCCAGACTGTTGCCCCTGCAACTACTGAAAAGGCTGCTGCCCCTCTTCAGGAACCATACGTTTGTCTGGCCTCTCAACAGATACCCCTCCGTTGTGGTTACACCTACGGTACGGCCATCTGTATCGTTGAGGCACGCAAGCCTCCCCACCAACGGCAAGGTCCATGGTTCAGGGGAGGGGGGGGGGGGGAAGCATAAGAGCAGCGAATATTTCAGTCTGCCTCTGCTTCAGAGTCCACGCTAAACAACAAGTCCCTTTTCCCTGGAAAGCCCACTGGGGTACTGAGGACACGCAAATCACAGAAGTGGCGTCTAATTGGGAGGATTGTACCAGGCCCTTGAATTACTAAATACTTAACCATAAATTTCCTTTACGTCTGTGGTCACAAATTTTTTTGTCATCAGACTACCGATTTCGGTCTGTAATGATCAGCTTCAGATCTGTTTTATGAAAACATGTCCTAATATACTGGAGCCCTAGTGGCCATAGACGTAAAGTAAAGGAAATTTATTCTACAGTATATAACGGTCACTGCTCAATTCGCTATGTCGTAGCTTGTGATAATTTACCGTAATAGCTTAAGGTTGTGGCTATGAGGACAAAAAAGGGTTCAAATGGCTCTGAGCACTATGGGACTCAACTGCTGTGGTCATAAGTCCCCTAGAACTTAGAACTACTTAAACCTAACTAACCTAAGGACAGCACACAACACCCAGCCATCACGAGGCAGAGAAAATCCCTGACCCCGCCGGGAATCGAACCCGGGAACCCGGGCGTGGGAAGCGAGAACGCTACCGCACGACCACGAGATGCGGGCTATGAGGACATTTAAAGGAATTGTTGTATTCCATATCCATCGATAACATGCGCACCATACAGTAACGTATGCCTCATGCTTGTGAGCAAAGAAGAGGGCAGCCAGGTTTATTCACACGAGCAGTAATTTTTTGAGAATGGGTTGAAGGATGTGTAGGAATTAGTGGTAACCATATAGAACACGTTCTGTAGTGTCAACAGACAGATGACTATCATAGGACAGATTGACCCATAGCATTTGTTTCCAGATATATGTTTATAGATTTTTTTGGCCAGGTTTAACTCATGTCAGATTATGGGAAAATTTTTTAAACGTAGGAACAATTCTCCTAACCAAAAAATCTTGGTTAACTTCAACTATAAAACATGCCATCACCTCTGTTATCAAGACACAACACTCCCATTACGTCATTAAGTACATGCCCTGGCATCTAGTTATAATAAATCGATTGTACTCACAAGAGTTGTGTTTGGAGCTGTGCAGAGCTCTCACACTTCACCAAGACTATCTATAAAGATCTTCCACCTGCCGTCTTCTACAGATGATTTCCCTTTCGCAGTAGTTGATAGCAGTAGGTCGTGGATTCCTGGACTCGTTGAGATGTCGGAGTACCGTTAAGTGAAAATCTTAGGACAATGTGGAAAATGACTTCAGTAATGAACACTACATGTAAATTCTAGGGATGCCAGATTATATTACTGTCTGCTGTTCTTGCCGCAGCACAGCATTGTTTTAATCATTGATGCCACACAGCACATTAATTCAATGGTGCCTAACCACACGCTATAATAAGCTGTGATTCCCCATCGTCACATTCACGTCCGGTTAAATAACTACGATTGTAAGCACTTTCGTGACAGTTCCCGTTGCGTTTTGATATGATATTGACTTTAACTGACAACAGTTAGTACGTTTTGCGACACTTGTACGACCAATGATCAACAAACGACGGTACGTTTGAGCCGACGCGCCGAGACTCCTCGTGCAGTGACAATTGTGTTCTTGGCCTCAAACTATTCGGCCACTCAGGATCCAGAATCTTTATTATGCTCTGTTGTCAGGCAATAGCTAGCGATGACGTTGTGCCCAGGTGGGCGACGCCGTGCCACGTCAGGACAGTTCCACACTGGAACCTCCAGTTCATAAAAATTCCTTGTCCCTCTGCCTAGACTGAAGGTCTGGGGCAGTGTTGCATCACTTTACCGTTATATTTATTATTTAAGTGCTACAGACATTTCAGTTTATGACAGATAAAACGAGTCGATTGTCTCTTAACTATCGATTAGACGCGTTATATTGCACGTGAAATCAGACAACTGTTTGCTAATAGATAGCCTGTGAAAACAGTGACAGTTTAGAGTTAAGATCGCCAGTATCATTGAAGCACTGTTTAGTTCATTATGTTCGTGGATTCTGGGAAAATTCTGTATCTTGCCTTATCCGATCACACTGCGTCTTTTGTCCATTTCCGCTTCGTTGTCAACGCAGATCTGGAGGAGCGCTCTCAATATTCTCTGAAATTCGGCACATCCTAATATTTGGCGCCAAGCTTCATGCAGTTGTGACATTTGCGTGCGCTATCTTTTGTTAATTTCCCCGTCTCCAAACAATTTATTTGATTTTATCGTGCGTTCGCGTTAATAAGACGACTAGGAAACAGCGAAGTATAACTTTTATTCGTATATTTCTTTGCAAATGGTGCCTCTTCAACTTTAGCGTTTCTGAGTACGTTCTTATTAGAAGCACAAACTGAGAATTAGAAGATAAGCTAGAGGGAAGATATGTTATATGATTAAGTTTTGTCGAGGGATAGGACACTAAAGATGAAACATCGTGTCAAGGAAGGAGGGAGGAAGTGCTGATGTAACCATACAAATATACGTTGAGCAGCACGGAGAAGTTGAACTTATGAGAGGTTAGAAATTGAGTCATGAGATATATCATTTACTACCACATACACTGATCTGCCAGAACATTATGGCCACCGACCTGGCCGGCCGGAGTGGCCGCGCGGTTAAAGGCGCTTCAGTCTGGAACCGCACGACCGCTACAGTCGCAGGTTCGAATCCTGCCTCGGGCATGGATGTGTGTGATGTCCTTAGGTTAGTTAGGTTTAAGTAGTTCTAAGTTCTAGGGGACTTATGACCACAGCAGTTGAGTCCCATAGTGCTCAGAGCCATTTGAACCATTTTGAACCACCGACCTACTATCGATATAAACCCATCCAGGCGATAGCAGCGTCACGTGGCGAGGAGTCATTGCTAGTCAGACACAAGTACAGTGCATGTAGTATTGGTGAGTGTGGCGTAGGTGTGTCGAATGGGGAAGGCGCGCGAGCTTCCTGAGTTTGACCGGGGACAGATGGTGATGGCCCGAAGACTCTGCACGAGTATTTCGGACGCTGGACGTCTTGTCGGATGTTTGAGGAGTGATGTGGTGAGCGTCTTCAACACGTGATGAAACCAAGGTGAAACCACATCCAGTCGTTGTGGGGTTTTGCGGCCAGCACTCATTACAGATGTCGGACGTCGTACACTGGGCGGACTGGCAAAACACGACAAGTGGTTAACTGTGGCGGAAAGGACATTAGACTTTAATGCTGAGCAGAGTCCAAGTGTGTCTGAACGCACAAAGCATCAAACACTCCCAACGACGGGCCTCCGCGGCCGACTACCTGTGCATGTGCCAATGTTAACGTCAAGACATCGGCAACTACGACTGAAATGGGCACGTGACCATCGGCATTGGACGTTGGCGCAGTGGCAGTGGGTTGCATTGTCTGATGAATCCCGGTGCCTTGTTTATAATGCCGGTGGCAGGGCTCCTTGACACCTGTATAGCAGGACGGAAGCAAGCTGGCAGCTGCTCCATTATGCTCTGGAGAATATTCACGTAGTCTTCCATCCGTCTAGTGGAGCTCGTGCTAGGCACCATGACCGCCAAGGAGTAGGAACCGACCCAAACAGACGTCGTCGATGAGGCGACCGACCGAACGACCGACCAACGGTCGTCCCCGACTGCACTGCTGCCGCTCACGGGCCGGCAAGACAGCAATTCAGTGAAACCAGTAATTGAAATTAAAATGACGAGGTCGCCGTATGGTGAAAACAAGATGTTAAATAAAGATGGCTCGAACGTGAGCCACACACGGCTCAACCTCCACCCCTCTCAAACATGAACCCGGGGGTGATATTCCAAAATGAAATAGACTGGCGCCGGCCGAAGTGGCCGTGCGGTTAAAGGCGCTGCAGTCTGGACCCGCAAGACCGCTACGGTCGCAGGTTCGAATCCTGCCTCGGGCATGGATGTTTGTGATGTCCTTAGGTTAGTTAGGTTTAACTAGTTCTAAGTTCTAGGGGACTAATGACCTCAGCAGTTGAGTCCCATAGTGCTCAGAGCCATTTTTTGAAATAGACTGGCAGCTCCCAAACGAAGGCAAGGACAATGGCTGAGTAGCCGCAAGCGAAACAGCCGCTCGGACCCACCCCTGCAGAGGTAACACCGACGCACCAGCTGACCGACATCCCTGCACCAGGAAGGGTCCGACCAAAGTCCCGCAAGATGATCAACTCAAAACCATTGCTAGGTCAGCAATGGAAGAAGCGAGATACCCGCTCGGACTTCAACTATGCAAAGGAAACATATGCCCATAGGCAACCCGTCATCCCTACACCAAAGAGGGTACCGAGTTAAGCTTCACAAGATGACCAACTTGAAGGATAATCCGAAGCTGAACAACGAAAAGTAGCAACGAGAATTTAAAAGGCCATCAAAGTTTGGCCACCTACTCAGAAAACGAACTAACTGTGCCCGCACGCTATTCAATTGACTGTCACCAGGCTGAGTGCCTTCCCAAAACAGAAAGGCCTTAAACAACAATTCAAAGGCCGCTCCTGTCTCGCCCAACACCGCTGTCGTGACGTCAACCGGATGAAGAACGGCAGCCCGCAAACGAGCCACTAAATCCGGAACACTGCCCTCAATAGGTTGGCGCCTTACTGCCAACTCGTAAACTAGATGGTCCTTCCTGAGTAGGCCGATCCCTGGACACTGTCTGACCGCCATTAGAATACGCTTGAAACAATCAGCCACCAAAACAATATGATGCCACAGAACAGAAACAATGGTGAAACTGACAGTAACTGGAATGGCAAGCACAAACGTAATCACGCTCTGCTACCAGTGAAATGCCTGGTCTAGCAGGCCAGAGCGGGTTAGGTTGTGGAAAGGGGCCAAAATAGGTTGCTGTCAGTTGCACCCAACATACAAACTTTATTTGTCAACACACAATATTACAACAAGGATGCAAGACACTTAAAACCTTAATAGACCGCCTTTGATTAACTTTAGATCGGCTGAAGGCCACATTCACAATCCAAGACACAAGGCCTAAGCGAAATTGAAATACAAGGTTCTTCCGAAGGTTTCACCAAAGAATATTTTCTAAATCTTCAACCTGATCGGCTGAAGGCCTTAGCAATTTAATTTCAATGGAACTTGGCTGGAGGCCGCATATTAAGCAATAAGATAAGTTACAATCAAAAGGTAGAAGGCCTTATCTTAAAACATTTCATGCAAAAGGGCAAGACAAGAACATTAATTTAAGAGGTATTAAAACTCAGTTGAAGGCCGCACATCAGTAAATAATTTAACGGCTTAAGCCCTAGAAAGAAGAGTTTCAATTTTAAAAGGCAGAAGGCTCTCTCTAAAAAATTTTCATACCAAATTCGGCTGAAGGCCCCTATAAAAAAATAACAATCCCATGCCTTAAGGGCAAGGCAAGAACATTCATGTAAGAAATCTTGAAACTCGGTTGAAGGCCACATATCAACCAAATAACTAAAACTCAAACAGGGAAGTTACTACGTAACAGACACGGAACGGCGCTCAGATGTTTCCAAGGGTCGGCCTGGAATTGTTACACTAACGCCCGTTTAGACGAGGCAGGCTTCCGGACCAAGAATCTCTAAATCGGAAGGCAACCCAACCGACAGGTAGCCGACCGACCAATCAACCAAATCAGTTCCGCTCCACGCAACCAGCAAAACGACTACAAGATTTCAATACAACGATACACAGAATATTGGAGCCCACAAATACTAACAACACCTCAGCTGTCGAACTAGACGCGGCGCTGGGGAGCAACAACGCGACGAGGAAAATACACTGCCTACAATTACGTCAACGACCAGGGCAGGTAACCGGAACGTCAACGGCCACAACGCAGAAGATACCGCTGGTAAACTTCAATAACAGGAAATAAATTAAGTTGAATTCCACAGGAACATGGCTTGAATCTTAGCCGGCTTAAATACTCACACGTTGTTTCTTGCGAGAATGTCCCAAAAGCGACAACCAGGATCAAACGAAGAAATATAAACAGTTGAGGCTAGATAGTACGTTAAGTGAAGACTCAACTTTCATCTCCAAGATAGGTGAGAGAGGAAATTCGTAGCACTCGCAAGCAGCACCTCACAGTCCAACCGCGCGTGCTCGCTGCCAACGGCTCCAGCCCGACTCCGCCGTGCGGGGTTTGCTTGCTGCTCCACGCTAACCGACCGACTGGACTGCTGGTCCGTCCGCGACTGCTGCTCCGTCGCGACTGCACTGCTGGTGCGTCTCCCACTCACTGACTTCCTTCGAACGGACGACGTCCCGGAGACACTGGCTCGGACCCAACCATGCAGAGGGAACACAACTGACATCTCAGCACAGGAAGGAACTGACCCAAACACACGTCGTCGATGAGACGATCGACCGAACGACCAACCAACGGTCGTCCCCGCTGGTACTGGCTGTGCGGACCTCAATGGGGCTCCGTCCCGACCGCCCTCCAGGTCCGTCTACAACTGACTGCCAGACACATGACGACCCGTAAATACTATCGGTCGCACAGAGATAGTACGACAGTGCACTTATCGATACGCGCAGCTGCTGCCACTCACGGGCAGGCAAGACAGCAAGTCAGAGACACCAGTAATTGAAATTAAAATGACAAGGCAGCCGTACGGTAAATACAAGATGCTAAATAAAGATGGCACGAACATGAGCCACGCATGACTCAAATACCACTGGTCGGTTGGGAGGAGAGATGGGTGACTATTCGTGGGTTACCCGACGTTCTGGTAATTCAGAGCCCATCACGAACTGTCGATAAATTTTTCTTGGGAGGGGAGGGAAGGGGAGAGGAAGCGTGTCTCCCTGCTGTGAATTGAGGAGAAACGCCAGTTCTGCGTGTGCTGTTCGTTTAGCCGGTCGCGGTAGTGTCCGGTGTGGCCACTGCCCTATGACCACATTTGGCCTCTCTCACCGAGCTGTGTGGCAGCCGGATTATCAGGAAGTTGTAACCATTCTCTCAATGCATGTTCTTACGGTACTTCTGGATTTCGGGTGCCTCCCTTATATTGCGTGTGCGATCACGCAAGTATTCAGGCTTGGAATTATCAAATTAATTTCATTTGGGTCTCTTTCTGTATGAAGGAAACTGGTCAGTTCGCCATTGGGCCACGCCCTGGGCGGTATACCCTCGCGCAACAGTATATTCCAGTCTAGTGGCCGAATCTCGGCATCTTGCGGAAAGTAGGTAGCTACAGGGCTTTAATTATAGACTTCAGTGAGAAATTTAACCCTGTCTCGCAGGGGTCAAAGCGACGCTAGCGACCGTTATTAAGACTTAATAGAGTGGCGGTGCGGGGAATTATGCCTAGTTTATGGCAAGATCTGCTGAGCGCTATTTTTTTTTTTTTTTTTTTTTTTTTGGTCATCAGTCTACTGACTGGTTTGATGCGGCCCGCCACGAATTCCTTTCCTGTGCTAACCTCTTCATCTCAGAGTAGCACTTGCAACCTACGTCCTCAATTATTTGCTTGACGTATTCCAATCTCTGTCTTCCTCTACAGTTTTTGCCCTCTACAGCTCCCTCTAGTACCATGGAAGTCATTCCCTCATGTCTTAGCAGATGTTCTATCATCCGGTCCCTTCTCCTTATCAGTGTTTTCCACATATTCCTTTCCTCTCCGATTCTGCGTAGAACCTCCTCATTCCTTACCTTATCAGTCCACCTAATTTTCAACATTCGTCTATAGCATCACATCTCAAATGCTTCGATTCTCTTCTGTTCCGGTTTTCCCACAGTCCATGTTTCACTACCATACAATGCTGTACTCCAGGCGTACATTCTCAGAAATTTCTTCCTCAAATTAAGGCCGGTATTTGATATTAGTAGACTTCTCTTGGCCAGAAATACCTTTTTTGTCATAGCGAGTCTGCTTTTGATGTCCTCCTTGCTCCGTCCGTCATTGGTTATTTTATTGCCTAGGTAGCAGAATTCCTTAACTTCATTGACTTCCTGGCCATCAATCCTGATGTTAAGTTTCTCGCTCTTCTCATTTCTACTACTTCTCATTACCTTCGTCTTTCTCCGATTTACTCTCAAACCATACTGTGTACTCATTAGACTGTTCATTCAAAAATGGTTCAAATGGCTCCGAGCACTAGG
The DNA here is from genome assembly GCF_023864345.2 of Schistocerca serialis cubense. NCBI lineage: Eukaryota > Metazoa > Arthropoda > Insecta > Orthoptera > Acrididae > Schistocerca > Schistocerca serialis. The sequence continues at coordinate 430,572,296 of NC_064642.1, forward strand.
GGACTCAACTTCTGAGATCATTAGTCCCCTAGAACTTAGAACTAGTTAAACCTAACTAACCTAAGGACAACACACACATCCATGCCCGAGGCAGGATTCTAACCTGCGACCGTAGCAGTCTCGCGGTTCCAGACTGCAGCGCCTAGATCCGCACGGCCACTTCAGCCGGCTGTTCATTCCGTTCAGCAGATCACTTAATTCTTCTTCACTTTCACTCAGGATAGCAATGTCATCAGCGAATCGTATCATTGATATCCTTTCACCTTGTATTTTAATTCCACTCTTGAACCTTTCTTTTATTTCCATTATTGCTTCCTCGATGTACAGATTGAAGAGTAGGGCGAAAGGCTGCAGCCTTGTCTTACATCCTTCTTAATACGAGCACTTCGTTCTTGATCGTCCACTCTTATTATTATTCCCTCTTGGTTGTTGTACATATTGTATATGACCCGTCTCTCCCTATAGCTTACCCCTACTTTTTTCAGAATCTCGAACAGCTTGCACCATTTTATATTGTCGATCGCTTTTTAGAGGTCGACAAATCCTATGAAAGTGTCTTGATTTTTCTTTAGCCTTGCTTCCATTATTAGCCGTAACGTCAGAATTGCCTCTCTCGTCCCTTTACTTTTCCTATAGCCAAACTGATCGTCACCTAGCGCATTCTCAGTTTTTTTTCCATTCTTCTGTATATTATTCTTGTAAGCAACTTCGATGCATGAGCTGTTAAGCTGATTGTGCGATAATTCTCGCACTTGTCAGCTCTTGCCGTCTTCGGAATTGTGTGGATGATGCTTTTCCGAAAGTCAGATGGTATATCGCTAGACTCATATATTCTACACACCAACGTGAATAGTCGTTTTGTTGCCACTTCCCCCAATGATTTTAGAAATTCTGATGGAATGTTATCTATCCCTTCTGCCTTATTTGACCGTAAGTCCTCCAAAGCTCTTTTAAATTCCGATTCTAATACTGGATCCCCTATCTCTTCTAAATCGACTCCTGTTTCTTCTTCTGTCACATCAGACAAATCTTCACCCTCATAGAGGCTTTCAATGTATTCTTTCCACCTATTTGCTCTCTCCTCTGCATTTAACAGTGGAATTCCCGTTGCACTCTTAATGTTACGACCGTTGCTTTTAATGTCACCAAGGGTTGTTTTGACTTTCCTGTATGCTGAGTCTGTCCTTCCAACAATAATATCTTTTTCGATGTCTTCACATTTTTCCTGCAGCCATTTCGTCTTAGCTTCCCTGCACTTCCTATTTATTTCATTCCTCAGCGACTTGTATTTCTGTATTCCTGATTTTCCCGGAACATGTTTGTACTTTCTCCTTTCATCAATCAACTGAAGTATTTCTTCTGTTACCCATAGTTTCTTCGCAGCTACCTTCTTTGTACCTGAGCGTTACATCGCGCAAATTGTCTCGCGGACTTACATCACTAACAGTGCGTGTGGGTCTTTGCTCAACACGCCGTAAGCACTGGGCGGATAAGAGGAACATTCCAAAGTGTCTTGGGCTTGAGGCGACTGTGCGTGCAGTTTAGTGTTATGTTCTTGTCAGTAACGATGAGAGAGAGAGAGAAGACAGGGTATGAAAACCGTTGTCTTATAGCGGTAAGTGGGTGCAAAGCTTCACGTTCTACAACAATCCAAGATCTTACGTAATTTTTTTGATTACGAAACCTTACGATACGTCTTTATTTTCCGCCATGGATGTGCAAATATTCTGATATGACGGATGTAACTCACATTTTTAGATATTCACACAACGTTTTATTGTCTGACGAAGTTGTTTTCTGCATAAAGTTAGCTCATTTTCTATATCGATATTTAAATACGTCACCTGGTTATGCCACGAGACTTAATCTTCCTATAAATGGCTTACATAGTCTAGAATACAATTTATTTTCAATTTTATTTTATGAAGACAAAATACTGTAATTTGCGAGAAATGTTGCTTAATCTTTTATTAATTTTCCAACATATGTTTGCTGATTTTATGACATACCGCAATCTCTGGATTTTTGGAAAACAACTAATTTATCTTTTTAGTTTCGAAAATATCTTTTATATCGACAATAAAGTTCTGGAAGCTTCGAGAATATCATCTGTTTGATATAAACAGTTGAAATTGGCGCCAAAACTACGACCATTTGCTTACTATTCTTTCGACCATGCTCATGCTCTATAGACTCAAGACTCTTTGGTTTGAGTGTGGTATAACAAAGAGTTACTACGTACCAAACTTTTTATTATGGAAAATGTGACTTCATTTCACATAAAAATGTTTGTAGTGTGTTTGATGGATTTAAAGATACGAAAATAAAAAGTGGATTTGTCAGAATTAGAGCGTTACGTTTTAGTCTTATGAAAAAAAGAACCATGAACCATTATAAATTTTTATTATAGCCATCCTCGAAACACGAAAGCATGGACACTGACACCAACTGCAACATAAGTAACGGATCTATTTTCGTTATAAAGTTGTCCTCTTAACTGCTTACTACGAGTATTTCTATTGCGGCGGTAGACCTTGATGTGCACTAAATTAGGATTAATATACAGGGTGTCTCAAAATGAAGGGAAATTTTGGACTGGACATTAATGGATGAGCACGTTTACTTAACACATATTTACTTCTGTCAGTGCATATAACAGAATATGCCATTATTGAATGGCACAAACATTTTTGTATTTCTTCAATATCACGTCCGAAAGATGAGCTCCCCCTCGGTGCACAAGTTTCTGCATCCTCGTAGGAACGTTATGCAGGCTCGAACAAACATTACAATAAGAATATTGGAGATTTCCTCTCGTATTACTACTTTTTTCTTCGATGGTAGCGGGCCTAGTACGGTAAACCGCGCTCTTAAGATGACCCCACAAGGAGAAATCAGACGCTGCCAGGTCAGGCGATCTTGGGGGCCACGCAATGCCAGCGTACCTTGAAATGGCACGGTTGCCAAACAATCGTCGCACAGCTCCCACCCACATCCGTGCCGCATGTGCCGTTGCTCCGTCATGTTGAAACCAACTGCTGTTGCCAGAAAAATGGGGCACTTCACGCGCAACAAAACTTTCCATCATGGGAACATACCGAACAGACGCTACAGTTGTTGCGCACCCACGATCATCATGAAAAAAGTAGGGGCCTATATCGCCAATCGATGACATGGTGCACCACACTACAACCTTACTGGCGTACATTGGACACTCGTATAGCTGAAGTGGATTTTGCTGTACCCATAGCGAAAGTCTGTCTGTTGACAAAGCCCTGACCTGACAGCGTCGAATTCTCTTTGTGGGGTCACCTTAAGAGCGCGGTTTACTGTACTAGGACTTCTCCCACCGAATAACGTAAAGCAGTAATACGAGAGGAAATCTCCATGACTCCTACTGTAATGTTATACACCATCTATCGGATGTGATATTGAAGAAACACAAACATGTTTGTGACAGTCAATGACGTCATATTCTGTAATATACATTGAGAGAAGTCAATATGTGTTAAGTGATTGTGCTCATCCACTAATGTCCAATCCAAAATGTCCCCTTATTTTGAGACATGTCATTCGGCGCCACCTACTTCGCAGTGTTGCCACAACACGTTACAAAATTTCCCATTCATTTGAGCCATCTTCTACTTCGGTGCATTGTTAAGGGGTACTTTAAGTCCTCATCCGACGGACGGACGACAAAGGCAATGCCCTCACTCAGAGAAGGTACGCCGAGCTGTCAGCAGAGGATTCGTCGTCAATCGCGGCGAGTGTCGATAAGGAGGAAGTAGGCGCGAGCAGTCAGTCGAGTGTGGCGCGGTCGACCTGCGCAGGGCGCGGTGGCGGCGGCGACGTGCTGCTATCGAGCGGCGTGCGCCCCGCCGCCGCCACCACCACCGCCGTCGCCGCCGCTGCCGTCTCCACCACCGCCGCCGCCGCCGCCGAGGGGCGGCGCAGCCCGCCGGGGCCCGGCCCGCTTGACATTTGCCATTTCGTGCGGCCGGCGTGGCCGCCACATTCATAGCGGAGCTCGAATTTGCACACGGGCCAGAGTGGCGCCTAGCCTGCCTCGGCTCGCTTCTACTCTACGGAGGCTATCGATCCGAGAGCAAAGTGCACCCCTTGCGCCTAACGAGCTCCCCGCCGTGTTAGCGCGTGCCGTGCCTCGCTCGCCGCCTTCTTGGCTGCCGCCGACCGACTTCTCCGCTCCCCCTGTCGACCGCGGCGGGTGCGGATCATTCAGTCGGGAGGCCAGCGAGGCCGCAAGTCCTGGCGCTCCCACAGTTTATTTGTTGTCTCGCAAGTGCCATTTTCTGGGACAGAAACTGCGTTTGTTTACCCCTTTTGTTGCTGTGGAACTCTTCAGTCCAAAGACTGGTATGATATACCTCTCTACCAGGCGCGGCTCGTAATTAAAGGCTCTGAGGCGGAGCCGCCCCATATTTCGCAAGAACGTATTACATAATTTAAATTATCAGGACGAATTTCGCATATTTCCCATTCCGATTAAAATAAGGACGGTCAACGTTTTTGGAATTGTTTGTGTCGATAGATGCTTTCCGAACGGTTAGTAGTGTTTAGGCTGCGCGTTAGAACGTCCGTAAGCTGCATGTAGTAGCGGTTTTGGGGCGTGGCATCTACATAGTACTGCTCTTTATGGGCGACCCGAAGGCTCAGAGCTTGCAGCCTAAGGGTGTCATACCAACCACCACACATTTTTCAGGTTCCACTATGTAATAAAGGAATGTAGAGTGGCCGAAACTTCGCTATCCAATCTCTGTCTCTGCACATCTCTACTACGCTTCGATGCGTCATTAATCGACGTTTAGTATTATTGTTTTGATAATGTTTTACATAGTAGTTTTGTTTCTGCCATTGGCTATTTTATCCACATTTAGAATAAGTTTGCAAATATCCCGCCAGAGTGCACTACACTACAGTAACATACCCGTACTGCCATCTAGCGAGAGTTTCATAAGTGGTTAGAGGACAAAGCGCGCGAAGTTTGTCCCGTTACTTTACTTTCCTTGCTTGCTGATGCTGACTGCTTTGGTTGATACCGTGTGATATTAGCAAGTTTCTTTTTCGGAGTATATTTTGCAAGATTTTTGTGAGTTTTACTTGCTGGTAAATATCTGCGACATACCGCGAGTGTGAAACAAGCGCAATATGAATTCAGTGTGCAATTTAATAGGTAAAAACTTGGAACATGGCCATAGGATGAAAGTGAAAGAACTTGGTGCATCCAGACCCGCATTAAAGAGCTCTCCGAAACGCGTCTTTTCATATGATTTGCTGCAAAGTGTCAGAAAATGTAATGAAGACGTATAAAAACACTAACCAAAGATTTTAACTCGAAGTTAGCTTCTAATGATATTTAATACCTGATTATAGAAGATACAGTACGTAAAATTATGGGTAGACAGTGATCTGCCCACCCCCTCCCCCTGAATTCTTAGTTGTTTATGTCAGAGTAATCTGTAGCGTAACCCGAGGTCTATGTTGGCTCCGATCGACAAATGCCGCAGCCTTCCCCAGTATAGAAACCACGAGCCGCGCCTGCTCTCTACGCTACTCCATTCCTCGTAAACTTGTTCATCTCTGCGAACTATTGGAACTACGGCTGGTCCGTGGTAAGAAGACTGTACTTGCTGAAGATGCCAGTATCGGGGAGAAATAATAAAAGCTACATCTACATCTTGTGATACGCCCTTTTAAACGGGATTGTAAAAGGTGCGATCAAAAAGTTTCCGTTTGAGAGCGTTGCTTCAGAGTATACACTGACCAGGCAGAACATTATGACCACCGATCTGCTATCGACATCAAACCATTCATGCGATAGCAGCGTCATATAGCGAGGAACGACTACTAGTCAGTCACACGCACGGTTCATGCAATATAAGTGACCGTGCTGCTCAGCCGGCCGGGGTGGCCGAGCGGTTCTAGGCGCTACCGTCTAGAACCGCGCGACCGCTACGGTCGCAGGTTCGAACCTGCCTCGGGCATGGATGTGTGTGATGTCCTTAGGTTAGTTAGGTTTAAGTAGTTCTAAGGTCTAGGGGACTGATAACCTCAGAAGATAAGTCCCATAGTGCTCCGGGCCATTTTTGCCAACCGTGCTGCTCGTGTATGATCGATTGCAGACTACGATGGCCCGGAGGCTCGCCACGAGCATTTCGGAAACTGCACGACTTGTCGGATGTTCGGGGAGTGCTGTGGCGAGTGTCTTCAACACGTGGCGAAACCAAGGTGAAACCACGTCCAGACGTCGAGGGGTTGGGCGGCTACCCCTCACTACAGATGTCGGACTACGTACTCTAGGCAGACTGGTAAAACAGAACAGGCGGCGAACTGTGAAGGAACTAAAAAAAAAAAAAAAAAAAAAAAAAAAAAGAAAGTTCAAATGTGTGTGAAATCTTATGGGACTTAACTGCTAAGGTCATCAGTCCCTAACCTTACACACTACTTAACCTAAATTAACCTAAGGACAAACACACACACACCTGCCCGAGGGAGGACTCGAACCTCCGGCGGGACCAGCCGCACAGTGAAGGAACGAACATCAGACTTTATTGCAGAGGAGAGTATAAGTGTGACTGAACACACGGTGTACCGAATACTCCTAGCGATGGGCCTCCGCACCCGACGACCCATGCGTGTGCCAATGTTAATACCACGACATCGGCACTACCACTGATTGAGCACGCGACTATCGGCATTGGACGTTGGCTTAGTCGCAGTACATTGCATGGTCTGATGAATCACGATACTTCAATCATTATGTCGATTGGAGGGAGCGAATCTATCGTCTTACAGGGGAACAGCTTCTTGACACCTATACTACAGGACGGAGACAAGGTGGCGGCAGCTCCGTTATGCTCTGGGGAACATTCAAGTGATCAGCCATGGGTCCAGTGGAGCTCGTGCAAGACCAAATGACAGCCAAGAAGTATCGTACACTGGTTGCAGATCACGTACATCCTTGCATGACGATCATGTTTCCCGACAGCAGTGACATTCTTCAACAAGACAATGTGCCGTGTCACAAGACCAGTGGTTCGAGGAACACAGCCGAGAGTTTCCGTTGATGTGCTGGCCCCCATACTCACCAGATATGAGCCCGGTCCAACACATCTGGAATGTGTTTAAACACGGCGTCGGAGGTTACGCCCCCCTCCCCGGAATTTAGGGAATTAGGTGACTTGTGTGGTGCCAAGACCCTCCAGCGACCTACCAAATCCTCATTGTTTCCAAGCTACGACGCGTCGCCGCCGCCGCACTAACACCGGCAGACATCCATCGCAGGATGGATAATATGTATGGAGTATTCGAAAACTACCGTTGAGGAATGGTGCACCAATTTCTGCACGGGTTGCGATTCGACACAAGACGCCGGTTGATCTGGGAACGATCAGAAGTTATGGCAACTAAAGTGGAAGTCACTCCAGCTCCCCACCCTTTAGTCTGGATATCTCCCCACGCCATTATCACGCCTTGGGCCCCTTAAGAAAGGTCTTCAAGTCGACGACTCCTGTCGGACGATGATGTACAGCAGACAGTTACGGACTTCTTCACGCACCAGGAAACAGAGTTTTACCAAACAGATATCACTTGATTGAGGAGTTCTTCCGTATTTAAGGCAATGGGCCATTTAGATTCGACAAATGATACAATTTTGGAAATAACGTGATCTTAAATTAATTTATTCGTCGTTACGTGTTTCTATCACCAGAACGCAGCTGTGGTGAGATCAAGGAATACAATATGAGAAACGATAATGAAAAGAAAATTTCATCCACAGCACAGCAATTTCTTCTCGTACATACAAGAAAATAGAAAGATTTCACGAAGCAAGTTCTTCTGTTAGTATTTTATTACTGTGGCACTTTTAATGCAACAAATCTGGGTGGCTTTCCTTTGCTTGCGACTTCAGGTCTGCTATAGTTGACGATAGTACGTATAAACAATTTTTTTACGTTTTGTGCTATAACCGTTTCACTTATTTGTTTAATGGACGTTAGGCTTATGTTAGTGTACATTTTAACCCTTTCGTTCTAGTGTCACGTGGTACGTTATTTAGGCTGTCTGATTTTTTGGCTGTTCTTGGTGTCGATGCAATTTTTCTATTGCCTTTGCCACAATGGATTGTAAACAAAAAATTATGTTTTCTAATTTTTTATATCAACTATACACTAGTCCGTTTCTGTGCATGTTTTGTAATTATTACGTAGTGCTATCTTGATGTCTGTGTTTATACTGTATATACTCTCAACCTTTACATGATGCAAATTCTTTTGTAATATGTTATTAATGTGACATTTTAATGTATTACATCTCTGTGGGTTCTCTTTAGTTGCGACTTCATGTAACGGTTAATCGATACATCGCCTCATTTTCTTTTTCATAGTGATCATATTATTTAATATTGATTTAATAATCTGTATGACTGTTAGAGCCATGTGGCGTCTGTAATGTTTTTTTTTTCATCCATACGTAATCGGTCCTTAGACATTTAGGCTATTTACCCTGTAGTTACTGAGAGCCATTTTCGGTGACTTGTGGGCTCACTACCGTTAGATTTGTTTTGTATCTTATTGTACGTATGGGTAAAAATTGCTGTATTGTGGATGAAAAAAAGTTTTCATTAGCATTTGTTCTATTCCATTTCTTATTCTCGCCACAGCTGTGTTCTGTTGATGATGTATCGAAACATATAACGACGTATAAATTAATTTGTGGCCAAGACATTTCCAAAATTGTTTCTTGCGTTGCATCAACTTTACATTTATTCATTTTTCGCAGAACACAAAGTAGTATGTCCACTTTGATAAATTATAAATCTGGTACTTGCCTGGTCATGGGTTGGTTTCGTCGTCCTGTTTAGGGGTGACTGTTGTCTCGATTACAAAGAAATTTGGAACTTTCCGGAATCGTAGTACCTCAGTGGACGACTCTAACTACTAAATGATAAAAGCTCACTCATCTTATCTTTTAAACACTCAAAAAAACTGGTTCAGAAATAATCATTCAACTTCCACGTAATACAGTTTCCATTTGCTCTCACGTGCTGCAAAATTCCAGCTGCTCGCTACGACTGCACTAACGTGTCCGCCATTTTCATCGTATCTTCTCGCCAAGCACGACAGATCAGAGAGCTTACAATTGTAGGCAACGAATATAATAATTTTCGTTGGTGGTAACGAAAGCCAGTTGGCTTTACTCTTATTTTTTTCGAAAAATGTAACAAAATTTATGGAAAACTTGGTTGTAATTTATTGTATAGAGTTTACTTAGTTGTTTCTTTTTAATTAACTGTAAATTATTCTATTCATACCGAATGAAAGCATTAGTACCAAAGTATGAAGTGTTCGATACCCACCGGTATCGAATGGTTCTGAACAGGCATTTGGTTTGGTTACATCACAGTCTACATATACACTACTCAAACCACCATACTTTCGATGGCGGACGGTAGCTCGGTTGCAAATGGAGTACGGGAAAAACAATTGTCTGTATCCTTCCGTACGAGCTCTACTTTATCTTACCTTCGGGTTCCATACGCGAAAAGTACATTGGTGGCAGTAGAATCGTTCTTAAATCTGTCGCAAATGCATATTAATTAAACATTCACAAAAGCATTTCGCAGAAATAACGTCGCGTTCCCTCCAGGAATCCTCATTTGAGATGACAGAGCATTTCCATAATACTTGCATGTTGATCAAACGTGCCGGTAACAAATCTAGCTGCACGCCTCTGAACTGCTTCGATGTTTTCCGTTAATCCGGCCTGGTGAGGATCTGAAAACACTCGAGCAGTACTGAAGAATTAGTAGCAGAAGTATTCTGTCCGCGAACTCCTTTATAGATGAGCTACACTTTTCCAGAACTCTCCTTCCCTACAACCGACTTTACGTCCTCATTCTGTTTCATGTCACTTTGCAACGTCACTCCTATTTGTATAATCGACATGACTGTGTCAACTTCCACACCACTAACACTGTTTTCGAACACTGCAGGATTCTTTTCCTTTCGTACTCACCTGCATTAACTTACGTTGTTCCTCGTTTAGAGCACGCTGCTCTTCATTACTGAAAGGAGCGACGTCACTTTCTCGTACTCTGCAGCGTCATTAGGAAACAGCCCCAGAATGCTGCTGACTCTATCCGTCAGCTCGTTTATGTATATAAAGAATAAGAGCGGTCCTATCACAGCTCCTTGGATGACTTTTCGCGATATCTTCTTCTTTGATGATGTTTACCTTAATGCAGAGAGTTGCATCAAACCAGTCTCAGGACTGAAGACCACAACAACAACATCTTAATGTAATCCCACGTGCTGGATGCCTTGGCGGGTACACAAAATGGTTCAAATGGCTCTGAGCACTATGGGACTCAACTGCTGTGGTCATAAGTCCCCTAGAACTTAGAACTACTTAAACCTAACTAACCTAAGGACAGCACACAACACCCAGCCAGCACGAGGCAGAGAAAATCCCTGACCCCGACGGGAATCGAACCCGGGAACCCGGGCGTGGGAAGCGAGAACGCTACCGCACGACCACGAGATGCGGGCAAGGCGGGTACACAGCTCTGCTGTTCTCTTTCTAGATGCAAAGAATCCAACAAACAGTTACATAGCTTTCCCTAGACTTCATTTTCAGGTCAGTTTTGGAAATGGAAATAAACTTTCCCAAATAGGGCTGCAAATAAAGTTCAAGGAAAAAAGGTGGAACGGTTTGGTGGATACTATTTCTCTAGAAAATGGATTGCACAGTTTCGGAAGCAACCAAGGTATCCACCACGTGCAACTGTGTCAAGGTAAATATACCCAGTATACAAAAAAGTGGGCCGGCCGGTGTGGCCGACCGGTTCTAGGCGCTTCAGTCTGGAACCGTGCGACCGCTACGGTCGCAGATTCGAATCCTGCCTCGGGCATGGATGTGTTTGATGTCCTTAGGTTAGTTAGGTTTAAGTAGTTCTAAGTTCTAGGGGACTGATGACCTCAGATGTTAAGTCGCATAGTGCTCAGAGCCATTTGAGCCCCAAAAAAGTGGAAGAAATAAAATTTGCCGGCCGGAGTGGCCGTGCGGCTCTAGGCGCTACAGTCTGGAACCGAGCGACCGCTGTGGTCGCAGGTTCGAATCTTTCCTCGGGCATGGATGTGTGTGACGTCCTTAGGTTAGTTAGGTTTAATTAGTTCTAAGTTCTAGGCGGCTGATGACCTCAGAAGTTAAGTCGCATAGTGCTCAGAGCCATTTCAACAATTTTTTTGAAATAAAAATTTGTTAAATCTAGACCAAAAGAGTAATAAAAAAGGTTCTGTTCGGGCCATTAGTTCTTTATCTCTGAGTATCCTGTTTTGGATACTCTACAATATGTATTATTTTTGGTTTTGGGATTTCTTGTACAATGATAGGTTCGTTGACAGGTCACGACAACAGTACACTGACGTGTAAAAGAAGACTATATACTTCTCTGGCCTCATAGAGCATCCTATGAACAGAATGCAGAATACAAGATAAACTTCTGGAACACAACACTTGTTGTGTCATGAGAGTGCAAGAGTTTATGGCATTGGTTGGTTATGGCATGAAACCTTTTTTGAATTACAGCTGACATTTTATTTAAATTAATAGTGAGAAACGGGATCACTTACACATCTTGGCCAATATGATCCTGCTGACTAATCAATTAACGTAGTTCATACTATCAATTTTATTTCAGTCAGATCGTTGCCACACAGAGTGTACCGGCAACGTCCAGAACCTGATGAGCGGGATTCCCTAGGTAGGTACAAATTGTTGGATGTCCTCCTGAGGGATATCAAGCCAACTTCTGTCCAATTGGCGCGTTAGATCCTTTTTCGAGGACCCTGTCCAGAATGCTCCAGATGTTCTCAACTGAGGAGAGATCCGGTGACCTTGTTGATCAAAAGCGGCTTTAGCAAGCACGAAGGTAAGAAGTAGAAACTCTTGCCTTATGCGGGTGTGCATATATCTTGCTGAAATGTATGCCTAGGATAGCTTGCCATGAAGGAAGGGAGGGGGGAGGGGGGGCGTAGAATATCGTCGATGAACCGCTGTGCCGTAAGCGTGACGCGGATGACAACTAAAGGGATCCTGCTGTGAAATGAGATGACACCCCAGACTGATGGTTGTCGGGCCGAATGGGGGGCGACAGTCAAGCTGGTATCCCACGGCTATCCGTGGCGTCTCCAGACATGTCCTCACTGGTCATCGGGGTTCAGATCGAAGTGGGATCTATCAATGAAGACAGTTTTACTCCAGTCAATGAGATTCCAAGGCGAATGTGTCCTACACCACTGCCAATGGGCTTGTTTGTGTACATACGTTCAAATGACTCTGAGCACTATGGGACTTAACTTCTGAGGTCATCAGCCCCCTAGAACTTAGAAGAACTTAAACCTAACTAACCTAAGGACAACACACACATCCATGCCCGAGGCACGATTCGAACCTGCGACCGTAGCGGTCGCGCGGTTCGAGACTGTAGCGCCTAGAACCGCTCGGTCACCCCGGCCGGCTCTGTACATATGTCAATGGTAGTCGGCGCAAGAGACTCCGTAAGGTCAACCCCATTTCTGTAGCCGTCTATTAACGGTCCCTTTGGTCACTGAACCATCAGTTGCAAGACAGATCGGGGATAAAGATGACTTCAGGGCTCTGAGTGTCTCTGACGATTGCTCGGTCTAGTTCGATCATCTCTCTCTAGTCCGACCGCTTTCTCCATGACTGTTTCTTGCCAAGTTTCACCCATTCCTTCCAAAATCGTTGAATAGTGGTATTGCTCCCATTCGAATGTCAAGCAATTCGCTCATTACTCGATACGGCTTCTTTGAGCCTAACTAAACGACCTCTCTCAAATGCTGACATCTGCGTACATTGTTCACACCCCTGTTTGCGAGACATAGTTACTGTCCTACTGAATGTACAAAATGAAATTCACAAAGACATCATCAACTGATATCAACATGTCCTTTATTTACTATCTTTGATGCTTGCCAGCTGCGTTGTGAAACTACGCTACAGCGTCACACATTCATCCATAGTCAACCAAAGCTTACAGTTTTGCATTTTTCGTCGATATCGCTGTATGAATATCAATTTCTAACCAATTTCCATAATCACATTGCATTGACAAGAATGGGGGAAAGAAATACAGTAGAAGAAGAATGGGTAGCTCTGAGGAATGAAGTAGTGAAGGCAGCAGAGGATCAAGTAGGTAAAAAGACGAGGGCTAGTAGAAACCCCTTGTGTAACAGAAGAAATGTTGAATTTAATTGATGAAAGGAGAAAATAGAAAAATGCAGTAAATGAAGCAGGCAAAAAGGGATACAAACGTCTCAAAAATGAGATCGACAGGAAGTGCAAAATGGCTAAGCAGGGATGGCTGGAGGACAAATGTAAGGATGCAGAGGCTTATCTCACGAGCGGTAAGATAGATACTGCCTACAGGAAAATTAAAGAGACCTTTGGAGAAAAGAGAACCACTTGTACGAATATCAAGAGCTCAGATGGAAACCCAGTTCTGAGCAAAGAAGGGAAAGCAGAAAGGTAGAAGGAGTATATAGAGGGTCTATACAAGGGCGTTGTACATGATGACAATATTATGGAAATGGAAGAGGATGTAGATGAAGATGAAATGGGAGATACGGTACTGCGTGAGGAGTTTGACAGAGCACTGAAAGACCTGAGTCGAAACAAGGCCCCGTGAGTAGACAACATTCCATTAGGACTACTGACGGCCTCCGGAGAGCCAGTCCTGACAAAACTCTACCATCTGGTGAGCAAGATGTGTGAGACAGGCGAAATACCCCCAGACTTCAAGAAGAATATAATAATTCCAATCTCAAAGAAAACAGGTGTTGACAGATGTGAAAATTACCGAACTGTCAGTTTAATAAGTCACAGCTGCAAAATACTAACTCGAATTCTTTACAGACGAATGGAAAAACTGATAGAAGCCGACCTCGGGGAAGATCAATTTGGATTCCGTAGAAATGTTGGAACACGTGAGGCAATACTGACCCTACAACTTATCTTAGAAGAAAGATTAAGGAAATGCAAACCCACGTTTCTAGCATTTGTAGACTTAGAGAAAGCTTTTGACAATGTTGAGTGGAATACTCTCTTTCAAATTCTAAAGGTGGCATGGGTAAAATACAGGGAGCGAAAGGCTATTTACAATCTGTGCAGAAAACAGATAGCAGTTATAAGAGTCGAGGGGCATGAAAGGGAAGCAGTGGTTGGGAAGGGAGTGAGACAGGGTTGTAGCCTCTCCCCGATATTATTCAATCTGTTTATTGAGCAAGCAGTAAAGGAAACAAAAGAAAAATTTGGAGTAGGAATTAAAATCTATGGAGAAGAAATAAAAACTTTGAGGTTCGCCGATGACATCGTAATTCTGTCAGAGACAGCAAAGGACTAGGAAGAGCAGTTGAACGGAATGGACAGTGTCTTGAAAGGAGGATATAAGATGAACATCAACAAAAGCAAAACGAGGATAATGGAATGTAGTCGAATTAAGTCGGGTGATGCTGATGGAATTCGACTAGGAAATGAAACACTTAAAGTAGTAAAGGAGTTTTGTTATTTGGGGACCAAAATAACTGATGATGGTGGAAGTAGAGAGGATATAAAATGTAGACTGGCAATGGCAAGGAAAGTGTTTCTGAAGAAGCGGAATTTCTTAACATCGAGTATAGACTTAAGTGTCAGGAAGTCGTTTCTGAAAGTATTTGTATGGAGTGTAGCCATGCATGGAGTGAAACATGGACGATAAATAGTTTGGACAAGAAGAGAATAGAAGCTTTCGAAATGTGGTGCTACAGAAGAGTGCCGAAGATTCTGAAGATTAGATGGGTAGATCACATAACTAATGAGGAGGTATTGAATAGAATTGGGGGTAAGAGGTGTTTGTGACACAACTTGACAAGAAGAAGGGCCGGTTGATAGGACATGTTCTAAGGCATCATGGCATTACAAATTTAGCATTGGAGGGCAGCGTGGAGGGTAAAAATCGTAGAGGGAGACCAAGCAGACACCAAGCAGATTCAGAGGGATGTAGGTTGCAGTAGGTACTGGGAGATGAAGAAACTTGCACAGGATAGAGTAGCATGGAGAGCTGCACAAACCAGTCTCAGGACTGAAGACCACAACAACAACAACTTCGTGGTTTTTTTGTCTTAGAGTGTATTTGAATGGAAATAGAAAGCATTCAAACTATAAATCTTTTTTACACAACATGTTTCTGTGTTATTGTGCCACTAGAATTGTTCCAAGTGTCTAGCCCTGGAGAAATGTTTCAAACATTCACTACTAGACTGCGCACGACCTTTGAGCCAAGTAGTACTTCCTAATGGAGCTCCATGTTCCGTGTGCCAAGATATCCATTTGGCCTGGGATAGTTTGAAGAGAAACAAAGAAAGGCAAGCAAGTCCTGTTTTCCACAAGATTTACACAAAGTTGTTGAGCCACATAAAGCTATTCATGTAATTTCAATTCATGTAACGGATTCGTTTGACTCTTAAGATGCTACTGACTCATTGTTGTCTATGCAATCATGTAAGAGCTTCAAATGTCCAAATGCTATATGATTAATTTCTCTGAAATAGATGTGTAGATATTCTTAATATGAAATAAGGAATGGAAAAATGCCACTGTATTCAAAAGAAGGATAACGATGGCAGACGTATGGCATCCCGTACATCATCTGAAAGTCCAGCCAAATTTTAACAGTTGCAAAACAGAAAGGCCTGTTGGCGATGCTGCCAGTTCTTCCTCAACAGCACACGATGTTGTACAGTAAACTTTACAGCATCTGATCTCAAACATAAAGAAAGAGATCTCAGTACTGGGAGATTTTATTTCTGGAATTAAATTTTTTTATTCTCTTATAAAATATTTTTAAGAAATTAGAAACTGTTGTTGTTGACTAGAATCCTACTAGTCAGAATATTAGTGCTGTAATTGTGTACGTGTGTTATCACACGTTTGGTTTTGTATTAACAGAACTTGAAACCGGAACTACCATATTGGCGCTTAGAATCAGTTAGTTTCCTAGTATGGTCCTTAGAATGTTCTTAAGGAATTATTTATTTTCTAATTTATCTCCTTATGTTTTGAAGTGATGAGGTGGGCAGCATAATTCTGTGGTATCAGAATACCTTTTTAATGCAAATATATACAAAGAGAAATACATTGTTTTTTTTTTTTTTTAATTCTCATGACAATTGTGAGTTTTGGCACTTACAGCCTTTTCCATTTCCACTCTGCATTTGACCTAACTGTCAGGTTGCACGCTTGGCGATATTGCCAATGACTGCAATAGATGTTTATACGAGACTGAAATTTACAGCTCCACACAAACGGGCTAATGGTACTGAAAGTATGGAAGATGAAGTGTTCTACATAAGGTTTCTGTCTCGGTGGAAAGGACTCTCAGGGAAGTCTTAGTAGAAGGTACAGCAGTTAATATAACGAAGAAGAATTAACCTTAAACGGCTGGTCTATCGACATCCCACATCCCACGTAATGCTGCAGTATCAGATAGCTGATGTAGGCCTCCGGCAAAGACAGCATGCGAACCGTGGGCGACTTATAGCGGGCAGCATGTCAGGTATCGTGACTCCTGGGCTTTCATGACCGGGTTTTGCTTATAATCGTTGTAGTAGCGATGGAAGCTGAAAATGGAGGCTCGTACCGGAATAAGAACACGAAGAGCTTGCTTGCACGGAGTAGTGGAGAGGTCCTACTGACCTTATATTCTGTTTACACGAAACTTCGTACAGCTTGCACTCATTCTAAATAGTTGACGCAAATCAAGGAAAAATCGCAAAATGAATAACAACTCTACGTATTGAAGCGAAGACACATTTATCAAAGTACGGTAAAAAACTATCGAAACATATAAATAAATAATGTTCGAATGTGTAACATTTTTAACTGTATAGAAGTGTCAGTTTAATATAGCAAAAGTTACATCTATACGGTTACAGGACGTCTCCGTTCGATGATGCCGCTAATGACTGTGTTTATGAGATTCACCACGTAAATACCTTGTGAATCTCATAAACACAGTCATTAGCGGCATCATCGAACGGAGATGTACTGATCTCGTATAGCAATCACCAGGTACTACTAGTCTAGGTCTACAATCTGACCAAAGATTTAGATCTAACCAGGCTCATCGCCTCCCTTCTGCAGAATCGTAGGTTCTTCGTCGACTTTCAAGGACAGCATAATCGATGTAGACTACAGAAGAATGGCCTCCCGCAAGGAAGTGTTTTGGCTCCAATTCCGTGTAATATATACACGAACGACCAACCTATATCCCCAAACACCAGGAGCTTCTTATAAGCTGACGACCTCGCTCTAGCCACCTAGAGCACAGATTTTGAATCAGTTGAGAACAACCTCACGAATGCCCTTGCAGATCTATCCAGAGGGTGTGCTTTTCATTTGAGAAACAAGCAAGCTACTCGCAAGTTGAAAATAGTGTGGTCGGGGGTCGAACTGGAACTCTACGAGCCTCCAAAATACCTAGGACTGACACTTCATCTACATCTACATTTACATCCATACTCCGCAAGCCACCTGGCGGTGTGTGGAGGAGGGTACTTTGAGTACCTCTATCGGTTCTCCCTTCTATTCCAGTCTCGTATTGTTCGTGTAAAGAAAGATTTTCGGTATGCTTACGTGTGGGCTCTAATCTCTCTGATTTTATGGTCTCTTCGCGAGATATACGTAGGAGGGAGCAGTATGCTGCTTGACTCCTCGGTTAAGGTATGTTCTCGAAACTTCAAGAAACGCCCGTACCGAGCTACTGAGTGTCTCTCCTGCAGTCTTCCACTGGAGTTTATCTGTCATCTCCGTAACGCTTTCGCCATTACTAAATTATCCTGTAACGAAGCGCACTGCTCTCCGTTGGATCTTCTCTATCTCTTCTATCAACCCTATCTGGTACGGGTCCCACACCAGTGAACAGTATTCAAGCAATGGGCGAACAAGTTTGCTGTAACCTACTTCCTTTGTTTTCGGATTGCATTTCCTTAGGATTCTTCCAATGAATCTCAGATTGGCATCTGCTTTGCCGACGATTAATTTTATATGGTCATTCCGTTTTAAATCACTCCTAATGCCTACTCTCAGATAATTTACGGAATTAACTGCTTCCAGTTGCTGGCCTGCTATATTGTAGCTAAATCATAAAGGATCTTTCTTTCTGTGTATTCGCAGCACATTACACTTGTCTACATTGAGATTCAATTTCCATCCCCTGCACCATGCGTCAATTCGTTGCAGATCCTCCTGCATTTCAGTAGAATTTGCCATTGTTACAACCTCTCGATATACTACAGCATCATCCGCAAAAAGCCTCAATGAACTTCCGATGTTATCCACAACGTCATTTACGCATATTGTGAATAGCAACGGTTCTGCGACACTCCCCTGCGGCACACCTGAACTCTTACTTCTCTCCATTGAGAATGACATGCTGCGTTCTGTTACCTAGGAACTCTTAAATCCAATCACACAATTGCTCTGATGGTCCACATGTTCTTACTTTGTTCATTAAACGACTGTGGGGAACTGTATCGAACGCCTTACGGAAGTCAAGAAACACGGGATCTACCTGTGAACCCGTGTCTATGGCCCTCTGAGTCTCGTGGACGCATAGCGCGAGCTGGGTTTCACACGATCGTCTTTTTCGAAACCCATGCTGGTTCCTATAGAGTAAATTTCTGGTCTCCAGAAAAGTTATTATACTCGAACATAATACGTGATCCAAAATTCTACAACTGATCGACGTTAGAGATATAGGTCTATAGTTCTGCACATCTGTTCGACGTCCCTTCTTGAAAACGGGGATGACCTGTGCCCTTTTCCAATCCTTTGGAACGCTACGCTCTTCTAGAGACCTACGGTACACCGCTGCAAGAAGGGGGCAAGTTCCTTCGCGTACTCTGTGTAAAATCGAACTGGCATCACATCAGGTCCAGCGGCCTTTCCTCTTTTGAGCGATTTTAATTGCTTTTCTAGCCCTCTATTTTCTATCCTATCTATCTATTTCGATATCTACCGTTTTGTCATCTGTGCGACAATCTAGAGAAGGAACTACAGTGCAGTCTTCCTCTGTGAAACAGCTTTGGAAAAAGACATTTAGTATTTCGGCCTTTAGTCTGTCAACCTCTGTTTCAGTACCATTTTGGTCACAGAGTGTCTGGACATTTTGTTTTGATCCACCTACCGCTTTGAAATAAGACCAAAATTTCTTAGGATTTTCTGCCAAGTCAGTACATAGAACTTTACTTTCGAATTCACTGAACGCCTCTGGCATAGCCCTCCTCACACTACATTTCGCTTCGCGTAATTTTTGTTTGTCTGCAAGGCTTTGGCTATGTTTATGTTTGCTGTGAAGTTCCCTTTGCTTCCGTAGCAGTTTTCTATCTCGGTTGTTGTACCACGGTGGCTCTTTCCCATCTCTTACAATCTTGCTTGGCACATACTCATCTAATGCATATTGTACGATGGTTTTGAACTTTGTCCACTGATCCTCAACACTATCTGTACTTGAGACAAAACTTTTGTGTTGAAAGATCTCTCTCTTTCAAAAAGCACTGCATGAAATGCAAGTCGAAAGTTTAGACGAGGACCAATTTCCTATGGAAACTGGCCGGAAGACAGTGGAGTAGTCAACCTGAAACAATCCGAACATCTGCAATGGCACTATGATATTCTGCGGTAGAGTATGCCTGTCCTGTTTGGTATAATTCAACGCATGCCAAACAGGTGGATGTAGCTCTCAACGAAACCTGCAGAATTATAACTGTTTGGCTGAAATCCACTCCAGTCGAAAGTCTTCACCATCTCGCAGGAATAGCACCACCACCTGTTCGAAGAGAGATAGTTGCGAACAAGGAAAGACAGGCAGTGGAACAGATAATTAACATCTTCTGCATGGGTATGAACCGCATCCGCAACGACTGAAGTCAAGGAAGAGTTTAGGACATCAAAGGAACTTAGAACCACTGCTGAAAAAGCTAGGTTACCACTATGGAGGGCTGCGACCTACCTTACCCCTGGTTGGAAAAGAGTTGTTGATGCTTTACCTCCAGACCATGAAGGGGAATGGACAACTGGGAAGTCCCTGAATAGACTGATAGATCCGGAGTTTGTCTTGGCAAGATGGGGATACCCTGATTCAAATGATATTCGGTGTGACTGTGGAGAACAGACGGTTCGGCACATGCTTCGGTGTCGATTGTGCCCAGTCTCCGGTACAGAAGATGATCTTCGACAAGCAACAGAAAATGCACTGGAAGTGGCCAAGTTTTGGTCAAAAGAAATTTAATCATCACTGTGTGAAATGTATGTACATATGCCTATATGTTTCTGACATGAGAATTATAATAATATGATATTCTTCTCATAAATATTTTACTCTGGTAAGGATCTGGTAAGGAGGACTTCCTAGCGACAACTCTGGTAAGGATCTGGTAAGGAGGACTTCCTAGCGACAACTCTCCCATCCTCGCTTAAGAGCGTTCCAGACATATTCTGTGAGATTCAGGTTGAGAAATAATGTTGACAGCTCCATGAGCTAAACAGTTCTGCTGGCCGAGATGTTGATCCATTAGAAGAACTCTGTATGTTCTCCTAGGTTGCAAATGTTACCACATCGCCGGCTAACTGACGTCGCACAGTTATCTTTCACCCCAGGCTTATATTAAAAGGGAAAATGAATTAATATGTCTAAATTATAAAGTCTAGCTCATTTACATCTACATCTTCATTGATACTCCGCAAGCCACCCAACGGTGTGTTGCGGAGGGCACTTTACGTGCCACTGTCATTACCTCCCTTTCCTGTTCCAGTCGCGTATGGTTCGCGGGAAGAACGACTGTCTGAAAGCCTCCGTGCGCGCTCTAATCTCTCTAATTTTACATTCGTGATCTCCTCGGGAGGTATAAGTAGGGGGAAGCAATATATTCGATAACTCATCCAGAAACGCACCCTCTCGAAACCTGGCGAGCAAGCTACACCGCGATGCAGAGCGCCTCTCTTGCAGAGTCTGCCACTTGAGTTTATTAAACATCTCCGTAACGCTATCACGGTTACCAAATAACCCTGTGACGAAACGCGCCGCTCTTCTTTGGATCTTCTCTATCTCCTCCGTCAGACCGATCTGGTACGGATCCCACACTGATGAGCAATACTCAAGTACAGGTCGAACGAGTGTTTTGTAAGCCACCTCCTTTGTTGATGGACTACATTTTCTAAGCACTCTCCCAATGAATCTCAACCTGGTACCCGCCTTACCAACAATTAATTTTATATGATCATTCCACTTCAAATCGTTCCGCACGCATACTCCCAGATATTTTACAGAAGTAACTGCTACCAGTGTTTGTTCCGCTATCATATAATCATACAATAAAGGATGTTTTAAAAATATGCAGACTGTATAAAATTATAAGGTAATATGTTTTACAAATTCAGCAAATATGTCAAATATCTTACCAAGCGGTCCTGAAAGTTGTAGATTTCTCAACTTTCTTCAATTATTTTTACATCTCACGCTCTTTGTACCTCTACTCACGCTTCTAGAAGCGGATTGGGCGATATTCAAGTAACTATTAAAATGACACTGTACCTGGGTCTTATCTTTTAAGTAAATAATACTTTCCGCGATAAACAGCATTAACTTTATTTGGTTATAATTCACCAACAGAAAAGTGAGTTTCATAATTCACCTAATTTTTGTATAGCAATAAGAAAACTATTCACTTTCAGTTACTGTGCTTTTCTTCCTGCTATTAAAATTTCGGTAATTTTTCAACAAATCGATACCATTTGTAATGAGCAACCTCAGCTTTCCCTCTCTCATTCTACTCGCACGCGTGCAACGTATTCACTCCTACATATCGATCCATCTCTGAAATTCCGTTTAGGAGCCGTGACACATAAATGGGTCTGACATGCAAGGAATGTGCTGCCCGTAGCTGGAACGTATTTGTTGCCTCCTTATTTTTATATACTGTCTTTCAGAATGTGCCCTTATAGCCATCTCAGCACTGGA
The DNA here is from genome assembly GCF_023864345.2 of Schistocerca serialis cubense. NCBI lineage: Eukaryota > Metazoa > Arthropoda > Insecta > Orthoptera > Acrididae > Schistocerca > Schistocerca serialis. Next base: position 430,594,392 of record NC_064642.1, read on the forward strand.
AATGATGTACTACAGTTTGTTTTGAGAATTCAGAGTATACATTAGTTTAAGTCGCACCCTGGTAGTAAGTTAAATACGCTTAACAAAGAACAGATTCCTACTGAAAACAAATTTTACATCCACAATAAATTCGGCACGTTGGCAATATTAAGGGGGCAGGATTGCTAAGTACAGAGTGGACCCAGTTTGGAAGTCGTACCACCACGTTGCGGTGCCGATGTTGTGTTTACAGCTCCAAATGTGCTGCGCATTATGGCTGCAGCCCTATCCTCGCGTACTACGCAAATTTGATATGCTATAGGAATGGCGAGTATGGAAGTTTTACTTTCAGCTTTGTATGTAGACGTGTGCAGTTTCAATCATAAATAAAGACAAATAGCCTGTTACTTGTGAGGACATTTTTATGTAAAAAAATGTGGCATTTGTTGTCTAATGTTGTATAGAACTTGTTGAATAATTAAAATGACTATGGAATCTATTAACTGATTGGAACTAGAATCTAGGAGAAAATTACTCGTAACTAATAGTGTCGTCCACCCCTACACAGGAGTGAATTATTACCAAGACTGTCACCAGTCAGCCCAGTAACACCGAAAACTATGGATACGTCACTGCTGTTGGTCGGTTTGGCTTATTTTCATGTGTCACCAACTTTTCACTTCCACCTGGAGTCCTAGTGGACTTACTTACGTTTAAGTTCATTTCCCGGTGATTCGCTCTGACATGTGGATGATGCGTCAATTTGCTAACTTTGTGGTGTAGATAACACCACAGTAAAGTCTGGAACTACAACAAACCCATTAGCATACAAGAAACCGGCGAGCGGAAACTGTGTACTGCCGCATATCCCCCTCCCCTCCCCCTTCAGTTGTTTGTGGAAATCAGTACTATAATATTTCGTCCTGACTCTGAATAGTGTCGCTGTGATTTAGAGAGTGGGAGGGTAAACTCATTTGTAATCTTCGCAAGACCTTATCCTTGTTGAACGCAGGTATTCTATGCCTGCGTTCGCCGGAATTTCTGTGGTTTCGTTTCCTGTATGTCTAGTCCGTGGTATTGGTAAACGAGAAGGAGAACTATATCAAACAGAATCGTATCAAACATTTTTAGTCTATACCGAATTCCATTCGGGGACGCCGAGGTCCCATCACAAAAGAAAAAGGAATGAATCTCATTTCGGAGACAATGAACTCTTACCTTCTTTCTCTCCAGTTGCTAACGTGTTTTTTTTTTTCAACCATTTTGCATGTCACGCGACCTCTCGTTATTCTTATCAAAATGTTCTCTTTGAAAATACGCTGTAAGTACTCACTCAAAACTATTTTACTTTCGAGCCGTATGGTGGTTATTATGTCATTGGGAGATCTCAAATAAAATCTTACGTAACTTATCTCTATGACCAAATTAACTGTTCCTTGATGCATTTGGTTGCTTTATTTAGGGCTATAGTTCATCATGTACTGCTAAGAAACTGATAAATTACAGAATGATTCAAAAACATTCATTCGAGTTCACAAGACTATATGTTTTACATGAATGAAAACAATAAATCGATGTTAAGTTTAACTTACGAGTAGATCTACAAAGTTTTTATTTTCAAAAGAACCGGTCTTATTGACAAGGTATACATTTTAGACACATGTGCATACAACTACAGGAATTCAGCTTGGGATCAAAATTTTCATTTTCCTTCCACAAATTTTCAACGTGCCCTGCACCGGTCGCAAGAAAAGCTTCAGACCATGGTGAAACCCGTCCTGTCCTTTTGCGAGGCGGTCTGCAGTTGTTACCTTCACTGCTACTGCTGTGTGGCGTTGCGGTTCGTCCAATGGTTTTGGGAAGAGAGACACATAAGCGGAGACTTTCACAAATTGTCACAAAGAGTTACGTATCGTAAGATCTGGTGACTTCTGGAGCCAATTCGACATCGGTACGTCTCTTACGGTCGATTTATCGTTGAGTAGGTCATTGTTAACAAATGCTGTTAAATGGAAATGCCAGCGTAATATTGCTCCTTCCAGTTGAAAAATTAAACTTCCTGCGCCATCTCGCAGTTTTGGAAGAACGCGGCTTCCAAAATGTGGAGGTTCTTGATTCCTGTAAGCGTCTTATCAGCCGGAAAACACACTACTTGGCAGCACCCAGATGGGGCAAGACGATACGAAATTGACTTTCAGTGGTTCGCAGGGTGTAATATCGAGTCAAATTTATAAAGAACTAGGCAGTGTAGCAATATCGGTATGACGTTTCACCCCTATGGTCGCGATGGATCGACTAATTTGGTTGGGAAGACGTCCTGAGGTAAGCTGGTTCACGATTGTTGTAACTGGTTCTTCACGTTCTTGATACCGGCTCTCGGGCGGAGCTCGAGCTGACGTCCGAGCTAGTACCACACATGTTCTATCGGGGACAGGCCAGGGTATCTTTCTAGCCATTTGAGCACCGCAACACCACGTAGAAGGTTGCACCTGTAGACGTGCATTGTCCTGTTGGAAACTGGCACCACGATACTGTCGCGGATTAGCCGAGCGGTCTTAGGCGCTGCAGTCACGGACTGTGCGGCTGGTCCCGGCGGAGGTTCGAGTCCTCCCTCGGGCATGGGTGTGTGTGTTTGTCCTTAGGATAATTTAGGTTAAGTAGTGTGTAAGCTTAGGGACTGATGACCTTAGCAGTTAAGTCCCATAAGATTTCACACACATTTGAACATTTGATACTGTCGCGTGAGAGGTAACACTTGAGGACGCCGGATGTCCGGGACGTACCGCTGTGCCATCAGGGTTCTCTCAATCACTATCAGCTGTGACCTCACACCACGACGCCAGGAGTAACACCGACGTGCCTCACCAAAACACTGGAAGAACGCGACCCTCTCCCCAGTTCAGCAGTACACACGACGCTGATGGTGATCCGGGTTAGCGTAGAACCGCGATTCACCGCTCAGCACTATGCGACGCCGTTCATCGGCAGTCCATGCGTCCCTGTCGCGACATCGCTTCTACGAATGTGACGGTAATTTCCTGGCCTGGCTGTGTTAGTCTCCGTCCAGTGGTGTGAGATGACACAGGTGTTTGAAGGGCCAATACTCCTTCTCGGATATCAGCCGCAGATATGAAGGGATTACGATGTTCTCGGTGCACAATACTGCGGTCCTCACCTGTCGTGGTCAGACGTGGTGGACCGCAACCTTGACGACGAGGATGCTTCTCCTCACATCTCCACTCGGTCCAGCATTGGGCCACTGTCACTTCTGAGTGGGCCATGAATCTGTGTATTCGACCAGTCGACCAATTGGAGATTCGTAACGAAGCCCCTTTCAAACCCTGTCAGGTGCTAATAACACTGTCCCACGCGAATACGCAGCTTCTCCGTGAAACAGAATTAGTAGCTATCACGTCCACACCTAGAATGGCATGGCGTTTCGCGGAATTGGTGCCATTCATGTAGGTGGATTACGCCATACGAGTTAACGTCATGGTCACTGTAGTTTTGAATTGATTCCCTAGGGGCACTGCTGTCGCATCACCTGACTACGCGGCTGCGATGTATGTATGTAAATGTATGTAAATCAGGCCCGCAGGTCACAAGTTTCCCAGCCTGATGTACATGCCACAGTCTTATGAAATCGGATGAAATCTTTGGAACACCGTATATAATGGAAAAAATCAAATGCGACTGCTCGCGTTCCTAGCGGCTTTTTAGTCCGCGATCTTTCTCGTCGTTTGAATTGTTCCTCAGAATTATGACAAATTTCGCTCAAAACTAATCCGATCAATGGCTTTGGACGAACAGTTCACAACAGAAGCGTTTCTTCGGATCTGCTTGAATGCAACCATAACGGAGCTACTTCACTGCGTCGCAGAAAAGAACACATAGAAATGTTTTGATCAAAGGAAGGGACGAATGTAGACGTATGTGGATTCACATGGATCTTACTCTAACGGCGACCAACATTAAGGGGAGCCGGAGGTGCCTATGCTGCCCATGTTAAAATCACTACGTTTGAGGAACATTTATGAATAAACTACAAATAGAAAAATTTGAATTTTTTTTTACATATAGAGTGGTTTAGTATTGCAGTTATGACAGAGGGATTTTGGAGTATTTTTTCTAGTTTGCTTCCAATAATTTTTTTTTATTAATGACCCAAATTTTTTTACAAATAATTGCTTTATAATTAAACTGAAATGAAACTACTGAACGCATTGCGAAATGGCTGTGTTACAATGTACGTTTGACCACTAGGAGTGCTGTATAAAAATTTGATCTCTCTAGCTTGAGTGGATTTTGAGAAAATGTTCCTTATATTCGAAAAATTCTAATTTACGGGAAATGGCTATCAAAGTTTCTCAATACATTCCTGCACTATAGGATGGATTATCAGGGTCTTCATCTTCATCCTCCAAAAGCTTCCTCTTCTGTCTTCTTTTCTGGCTTGTTGTTCCATCATACTTCATATGCCTTTCTCTTCTTTCTGCTCCTCTTATCCTTTCTCTGTCAATATTTCTTAGTGCTCGTACAGTGTTCACCCCAGCTGTAAATCCTAATGCCTTCAGAACTTCACACTTCACGCTGTTCCCTTGGTTGTAGGTTGCTATTGCATCATAAATGCCAAAGTGCAGTGTTTTTATGCTTACAAACACCCTTTTAGGAATCACTTTCCAAATCAAATTGTTTACGCTCTCATTAGGATACTGCGTCTTTCCATGTAGACATTTGTGTAACAATTCTGGCTGTGCTAAGTCATGAAAAATTGGTTTTATTGCATTTATCACAGCTGCTGGCAAACCATGTTTGTGATCATAGTCATTTTTTGCATTATATTTGCACCAGGAATCTTTGGGGCACCGGCTGTGTTGAGGGTATTTATTGGAAGAGGCAGTATGAAGGAACAATGCCCTCACTGCTTTTCGCATGTCACTAACATTACTAGTATTTTGCCTTATAGCATACCCATAGTATCTCTGTAGACGTTCAATCACCTCATCAGTAAGCCTGCCTCTCCCTCCTATTGTCTTTCCATCACTGAGCTTACTTGAACCCAAAGTTTGTTTGAGCCTTCGAAGCCGTGCACCCATACGCTTTTGCACATGCCCAATGCATTCCAACTTTTCAACTACAAATTCATTTCCATATGGTTTCAGTTCATCTATAGTCTTGAAACCTTTGGAGTCACCTTCCCCAAGGTAGTATTTGCTAGAAGATGTCACAGGGCTATGGCCGGCCATGTGTTGCTTAGCAGAAGAACGCACTGTTTCAGTAATTGTAGTATCGCAACTTGGTATTAGTGTTAATTTTCTTTTCCCTACGTTCTTCCTCTTCTTATATACACGGTTACTAAAACGTGGCATCGTAACCAGAACAACGCTTTACACAAGAAGTATAATACTACCGACAACAGGCGCAACACTGAACTAATTCGAAACAGTAAACAGCAAAGAGACGATGTTCCGCGCTCTCAGCGCTCCATTTGTCACAAAAAACAATATAGCCAACCCTTGTACACTCGCTGTATGCGTAACATAAGGCGCTGTATGCGTAACAGGCCGAGAAAATCCCAAGCAGTTCGCCAGGAAGTCACGAGAGGGTGTTAGATGCATTCAGCGGCCGCCAATTTCCTCTGCAGGCGTGGGGGAAAATAGTAATAACTCCACTGCTAGGGCGAGTAGAACAATAATTCAAAGTTTACATTAAAGAGGAATGTTCAAATTAATTTTCGGTAACAAAAAAAAAAAAAAAAAATCGTAATTTTTAGGATATGACCACCTCCGGCTCCCCTTAAGTGGACATATTCGATGAGTAAGGTTGGCAGCAATAGTCTCGTTTATTTTACACCAGTCTATGTACGCAACAGTTTATGGCACAAGGAGGAGTGCGTATATACAAAAACTTCTCGTCCACCACTGATTTAGCCAAATGCGATGAAACTTGTCACAGGGTACGGTACCAAAGAAAAGTCGAAAAACAATCGCACAGTAACACACAGTGTTCCAAAAAGTATCTATTAGTCACCTCTCTTTTTCGTCGTATTGTGTAGTAATGGTGCAGTTGACTGAAACGCAATGTGGCCAGAACAGTGACTAGTGAACCGTTAAACAACAAACGATGCAGAAGCGACGTTATGACCAATGGTACTGTCTTAAGACCTGACAACAATGAGAGAACACCGTCATGGCCGCTCTTTCTTTTACAGTGGTAGCTCTATTGTCTTTCCTACCTTTTCATCTATGATTTTTAATAACAGTGTACCTTTTGCTTTGAAATCTACTGAAATGAGTGAAAAGTCACAGTTGCGGCTCTGAAATGGATTGTTTCTCCATTTCGAGTGTAGTCCACCACTTTCACTTCCTTTGGAGTTATTGGTGTCTTCCTCGTAACGTTAGGTACAACTAAAGACTAAATAACACTGTATCCACTGTAACAGTGTCATATACCGATCTATCTGCAGAATATGTAAAAAATAATTTGTTTTATTGGTACCCTTTCGTTAAGAACTCGGGAGAGTTTTCTCTTACTCAAGGTAGACTTCATTATTTTTCTTTTACTGGTGATCTCTCAGGCATTTTCGGCTTGATAGACTAACGGTGTATCTCCAAGTATACTTTTCGTTTCCTCATAAATTCTTCAATAGTTTATAAACTGTCTTCAGTGTTTTATCTATTTATATATTTTTGTATTATACTGCTTCAGGCCGAAGCCCTTAACGGAATGCACACTATCATTGGCACAAAGTAGATGTGAACTCACAGAAGAATTTGTACAGGAAACACATTTATACTGCAACAAATTATGAAGAAACACGGGGAATACGACAAACATACATCCTTTTCATAGATTATATGACGTCCTACGATAAAATAAATAGCCGATTATTCTGGGAGACATTGAGAAGGAGATGTACTCATGTACATCTTATAGAGGGATTTCAGAAGATCTATAGTAACAGAAGAATCTAAGTAATTGGGTAAAACTAGGAATAGAGCAAAGGATATTAACATAGAAGTATGACAAGACTGCAACCTGTAGCCACATCTCTGTAATATACAGGGCGTTGCTTATTAACATATAAAAATCTGGAAGCGACGTAGATGACACTGAGACAAGTAATTTAATTCAAGACTCATGGGACCGCAAATGTTGGTACCCCGAAAGTGGATGAAAAATGTGCAACATGTGACGTCAGAAGACGACGTACCTCATCGTTCGTGGAGCAGCTGAGCATATCAGTCTGTCGCACTTCGTCATGTCAAACCAAGTCAAGTATTCACATGACTGAGGGTCCTGCTCTACGTGCGCATCTTTATCGCGTGGGGCTCACGGTTCGAGTCATGTGTCTGGCAGGCAGTATTGTTTTCACTGAGTCAGACAATTATGTCTTTACATTGAGGTAATACTTATTATTTTATTTGCCGGTCTTGCGATCTCCGCTGGTTTATTGCAAAGTAGAGTACAACAAAACCTACCGTACTGCGTCACAAGTAAATGAGTATAAGCTTCCGAAATGCGTCATTACCAGTATGTTATCTACTTTTACTTTACTATATAAAGTTTCCAAATAAAAAAAGAAGGGAGGAAAAGAAAGAAAAACAAAGCAGAAACAACTTTTGATAGGTTACAGCGAGAAAATAATTTTGTAACTTCTACGTTTACAACACATCATGTTTACAGAAAGCGTTCGAAATTTGCACCGTCTGCTTGAGTGCGAGTATTCCATTGCTTAATGATTCCTTCATACATGCGCTCGAAAATACCCTTCGTATTTTGGATCTCCGCACCAGCAACGGCTATGCGTGCTATGAAGTCCGTTTGGGACTCTACTGTGGTGCTGTAAACTAGCTCTGGAAACAGGTTGGTACAAATAGATCTGAGTTCGCCCGTAAACAACACCCGACGAGAATCCTGGGTCGTCCACTCCGCGTGATTTAGGTTTGATGCGATACACGACATACTGCAGCCTCTTCGAACGCCGAATTCAGTCCTGGAGCATTCATCCCACGCTTCCCTCTATTCCAAAGCAGATATCGAAGGCCGGTGCGCAAGTCATCAAACACTTTAAACAATTTGGAACCGATTCCATATCCGTACCACATGACTTTGACTCTGGGGCACACGTCGAGCAATCTCCCTGATTGACAAGCCGTCTGCGCGTAGCGTGATGATGTGGACGCTATAATTATATATATGATAATTTTTTTCCACCGTGTACAAACACTGTGTATTGCACGATGAGAGGATACGGAACAAAAAAGGTATAATGAACTTATGTCCTGAAATGCATGGTTTCCGTGCTAGAGACCATTTATTTAATAATACATTGTTATGCGGTCTAATACGCACTGTACCATGCAGCCACAGTTACAGTATGCATGGTTTCCTCCTGGAGGGTGGTGCTGTTCCTCATACGTCATGCGCTAGAGTCCTCTCCTGCCATAGTAATTGATAATGTTGTGTCCGATTCACTTCTCTCGCAGACTCACCATGTAGTAGACCTGATACAGCGGAAAGATTGTATCAGACCTATCCCCGCCGGCAGCAACCACAGCATTCAGTATTTTCAACAGTGTTTCGCCGTTTGTCTGAGACAGGATCATTCCTGAAAGCAGGAAACCATGAAGGGCGTACCCGAAATGTTCGGACACCAGACTTGGAGGAAAACGTGATTAAAACTGTGGAAGGCGACCGCCGTGTCAGCACCAGGCAGTTGCCCCGCCTGTACAGGCTAAGCCAGACGACCGTGTGTAATACTTTCCACGACAATTGTTATTACCCTTATCAGGGCTTACTAGCTACAGACTTTTCACATCGGGGGCAGTTTTGTCACTGGTTTCATCAGGCAATCACGATTCCGGTGTCATCCATCCTATCCACAGTTGAGGCCACCTTTACGCGGAGTGGTATCTTCAGCTTTCGTGACAGTAATCTGTAGCATAGTATGCAGAAACCCTATGGTATGGTGACAGCAAATCATCATCATAAGTGCAGCCGGAATATGTGGGCCGGGTTAATTGGGGACCATATTTTGGGACCAGTCTCCCTTCCACGTCGCCTAACAGGCCGGAACTATCGGCGTTTCTTGCGGCTGACTTTGCCTCCCCTGCTGAAAGAAGTGTCACTGATGATCCGACGGGTTATGTAGCTACTACATCATGGTGCTCCAACCCACTTCGCCGTTAACGACCCGACGCATCTCAATCATGTCTTCCCTGGTCGATGGATCAGACGAGGGGATCGAGTTCCATGAACTTTTCGTACACCGGATCTCAACCCGTACGTTTTCTTGTTACGGGGCCATCTCAGAAATATCGTGTATGTAGAGCTCATCCCAGATGTGGAGACGCTGGAGCAGCGTATTCATGCTGCCTTTGATACTGTTCGGACGCAGTCTGGCCGATGTGAACATGTGAGACAGAATGTGCTACGACGTGTACACGCATGTGTTGAGGCACATGGAAACCATTTTCAACACATACCGTAACTGTGGCTTTATGGTACAGCGTGTATTAGACGGCAGTCTCTGTAACAATGTATGACTGAAGAAATCGTCTCTAGCGTGGAAACCATGCTTTTTCCGGACATACGTTCGTTAGATCTTTTAGGTTCCGTATCCTCTCATCGATCAGTCCATAGAGTTAGTACACGGTGGAAAAAAACACCCTGTATATCTTCAGTGAAGCAACGGATGAAAATGTGTATCAAGGCCGGGATTAGAGCCCGGGTCTCCGTTTCAGTCTGCATATACACCCAGTAGGTATTGAGGCTTGAAAAGATCTCCGCAACTATATAATTTCATTTGATTAAAACTTAGTGCATGTTTACAAACAATATTTGAGGCGGCCTTCTAATCGGTACAAGGACAGTTGCAGGAGAAACACACCTCCACGACATATGGGAGTGATGTAACACTTGTGCCGATGTGTGCACTAGATTACAAACACAAAATACTTGATAGCATTATGCCAGGCATATTAATAATTAAAATAAAGCTCGGAAAGTAAGGAGATCTACAATACACAAAGGTTGATTATTAGCTCAGGCCAACTAATTTACTTGACACTGGCCTAAGGCCTGTTTGCCAAGTAATGATAGTAACACTGACGGAGGAAATTCATTGCAAAAAAGGAAGGAAGATTGAAGTATAAAGTCCCGCTAACATTGCGATCATTGGAGAAAACAGACCATAAGCTCGAACTGTTGCCGTGCCTTTCAAAGGAACTGTCCCCCCCCCCCCCCCCCCCCGATTAGTCTCGAGCGATTTAGGGAAATAACGGAAAATCTAAATCTTGGTCGTTTAAAATTTCTTTTATTATTAGTTCTTATGAGATCGTGCATGGATAAATGCTAGGGAGTGATCCACACTTAACAAAATAATTAATTATTTTCTTAAATAAATAAATTTTGTTAATTCTTTTCCCTTATTTGTGTGTAAAGTCCGTTCTGATTCTTTTACTCTACCGTGGATATATCTTCAAATGAAAACTTCTTTTATCGGACTTCGAAAACATTTACTCACCGAAAAAATGTTTCGTACAGGGCTATTTATGTTCATTTAAAGAACGCGGAACCTTTCGACATTTCAAGATACAATATAGCTGAGGATGACTTTTAACATAAAATGATTACTCTGCAAATGAATTAATGTGTTAATTATGCATTATCACTGTATTCACAGATCAACAATAAATTTACAATGAGACTTAAAAAAAATGGCTCTGAGCACTATGAGACTTAACTTCTGAGGTCATCAGTCCCCTAGAACTTAGAATTACTTAAACCTAACTAAGCTAAGGACATCACACACATCCATGCCCGAGGCAGAATTCGAACCTGCGACCGTAGCGGTCGCGTGGTTCCAGCCTGTAGCGCCTAGAACCACTCGGCCACCCCGGCCGGCTGAGACGTATTAAGCAAAATATAAATGATAATGGCGGTTTGTCGTATAAATCTGCCGTAATCACAGAGAAGCGTACATCTTGGCTCGCTTCTAAAGCTAAAAGGTGCCGTCCCCTTCACCAAACTAACTGAGGAACATAATTCTAAATTTTTTCTTTAGTTGTATCCTACAGTTGATACAGCCGTCCTCAGCTCGTAATTTTTAATTGATATTTTATTCATTTATTTACTACGTTTCAAATATTTTGTTCATAAAATTAGCTCTTTCCGCAGATGTGTCTTTAAAATCACCAGAAGCGGAGGATTTGAATAGTCGTCCTTCTGAATGCGAGTCTATTGTGCTAAACAATGCGTCACCTCGCTCGGTAAACCTGGCGTAGTGTGAACTTTTAGCAGCGTAGTCCCGCATTTCTCGGAACTTCCTGAACTCCACTATGTAAGAGAAACAACCTCCGTAGGCAAACGGAAGGAGCAGTATGCTGTGAGTTTACCATCTGCAACGGTGATAGCGATTCGTTTCGCCGGACGTTAATTTCAGTTTGCGTGGCAAAGATCTGATGCCATCTGCTTCCGTGCTGTTAAATGTTTGGGCCTCCGAAGGCCGGGTCAGCGCAAACGAGGTCGCACAGCAGAGGCAGGCAGCCGAGGCGAGGGCACAGCCGCCGGCGCGGCGGTCACGGGCGGCCCTGTTATGCAGCCAGTCTCCGTGGCAACACCCACACCGCATCGATCCGCTGCCCCCGTGCCTTAGTAATACTGATAAATACGACATGTGCGCGGACCTGCTACCTCGCTTCTCTCCCGTTTGGCGGTAATTTCCGGCATTGCCAGAAGCATCTACAACTTATTCCACACGCTACTTGCAGTCGTACGCTGCTAGTATATAAGGTGATTCACCTGCCCTTCCATAACCATGAGTTTTTTGCAATCCACAACGCCTTTAAAAGCCACGAGAAGGATTTTCGTGTTCTGTCGCTTACTACACGGAAACTATTAGTCCCACAGGAAAAATTAGCAATACTTTTTTGTATGAAATATTTATGTATTCAAATTTTGTACTGGGATACGTTTTCCCTAAACGCGGCAGTTCTCGAATTATTCGAGAAAAGTATACAGGCCGGCCGGAGTGGCCGTGCGGTTCTAAGCGCTACAGCCTGCGGCCGAGCGACCGCTACGGTAGCAGGTTCGAATCCTGCCTCGGGCATGGATGTGTGTGATGTCCTTAGGTTGGTTAGGTTTAATTAGTTCTAAGTTCTAGGCGACTGATGACCTCAGAAGTTAAGTCGCATAGTGCTCAGAGCCATTTGAACCAGCCAAAAATACACAAAAGTGACCTTAAACGTGTTTTTGTCAAATACCTCGAAAACCGTGGCCTCCAGCGAAAACGTATCCCAGTACAAAATTTAACTACACTACATCTCCTACAAAAACGTCCTGTTCGTTTTTTCTGTAGGACTAACAGTTTGCATGTAGCGAGCGACAGAATACCAAAATCTTGTGGGCTTTTTAAGGTGTTGCGGGTTGCATTAAATCTCTCTGTAGACGCAGTTGAATCACATCGAGTATAGTCCTCCGCGTCAGGATGTCCTTTCTGAAAGTATTTGTGTGGAGTGTAGCTATGTAAGGAAGTAAAAAATGGACGATAAATGGTTTGAACAAGAAGAGAATAGAAGCTTTCGAAACGTGGTGCTACAGCAGAATGCTGAAGATTAGATGGATAGATCACGTAATCTAACTAGGATTGGGGGAGGAGGAATTTGTGGCACAACTTGACTAGAAGAAGGGATCGGCTGGTAGGATACGTTCTGAAGCATCTAGGGTTCTCCAATTTAGTACTGGAAGGAAGCGTGGAGGGTAAAAATCGTAGAGGGAGACCAAGGGATGAATACACTAAGCAGATTCAGAAGAATGTAGGTTGCAATAGTTACTCGGAGATGAAGAGGCTTGCAGAGGATACAGTAGGATGGAGAGCTACATCAAACCAGTCTCTTGACTGAAGACCACAACAACTGTCTGGTAAAAAAGTGAGGCGCCCAGAAGATATGGTTGTATGTCGCTATAAGTTTGTACATGTACATACTGTTGTCACTGAAAATTCGCAAGTTTTCACAAACAAAGCTTTTATTTGTGTAAGTTTACAAGGTTGATTACTGAACAACAAAAGAAAGGTAACAATAACGATGCCAGTAACAGTCTCTTAATTGAGGCAAAAAAAGTTCACTTCTAATTTTCTACGAAGGTTAGTGGTAACACACACACACACACTAGTAAAAGTCCAATTCAGAGGCGAAGACGTTATCTTCCGCCGTAGAAGTCCACGAGGTGGGCATCCAGAGTGAACTGAACTCCGGGGCTGGTCCTAGCCCCTAAATAGCTGTCTCCAGCCAATCAGGTTTTGACGTAGTGATACTTCCTGCAGGCCGTGGCTCGATCTCCCCCTGCGGGAAGTAGTGCTCGGAATGTCTGTCTCCATTATGTTGTACGTAAATAGCTGGTGTTTACCATGGTGCTTTTGGAACGCCTTGGACATAGACAACCCCATCCTCTGTGGTGTAAAGTAGGTTGCCGACCCTCAGGGGCCACTTTGGTTCAAATGGCTCTGAGCACTATGGGATTTAACTGCTGCGGTCATCAGTCCCCTAGAACTTAGAACTACTTAAACCTAACTAACCTAAGGACATCACACACATCCATGCCTGAGGCAGGATTCGAACCTGCGACCGTAGCGGTCGCGCGATTTCAGACTGTAGCACCGAGAACCGCTCGGCCACTCTGGCCGGCAGGCCTACTTTGGCTCCGGCATAAAACGTACCATCAGTGGTATGTAAATGCAATTGTCTGTGGTGGGAGAAAAACGGTGACCAAAGCCCATTAGTGTTTATTATTTTTAGCGTTACGGTCTGGCCTGATAGGGAACATAAGGGGCTCGAATAGAGCCAGATGTTGAGCGGTCACTGTCAAGGACTTGGAGATATCGTTTACTACTGTGCGACGGCGTTACCAGCAACTGACAGATTTAGAAAATGGCCTTATTGTGGGTCTCCATTTGACCAAATAGTCGAATCGTGCAATATTCTAATTTTTGAGACATTTGGATGTAACAGTTATCCGATTTTGGACTGCACAGAAACGTGATGGCGAACGTGCTGGTCATCAAGTTTCCGACGGTCTCATCTGGTCACCGCAAGGCAGGTCGCTGTATTGTGCACCAAGCACGTCTTATCCCCTTCGGAAAACAAGCGATGGATTCCATGCAACATTCTATGTTATCCCGGACCTTTGGCCGGAAACCAGCAGCAGCCATACTAAGGAATTACTGTCCCCTACATAGGCTGCCGTTAACAACGTAACACAAACAGTTGCATCCGGAGTGGTGGCGTGGCTGGGATTCGAGGACTGTTGGTGAATGGCACCGCAACGTGTTCAGCAGTGAGTCGTGTTTCGGCACTACCACGGATGACATTCTCCCAATGCTTTGCCGAGGAACAGCGGGATTACTCCAGGTCTCATGGAGTGGGAAGCCATCGGGTATGACTTCAGGTCACGGATTGTAGTAATTGAGGAACCCTGAAGGCATATTGTTATGAGGCACGTTGTAACGTTTCGTCGTGCAGGGTCCCGTTTACAGTGTTACCAGTAAATCCCCAAATCTGCAAAGAATTGAATTCCCATGTATAAAACAGATTCAAATGTCTGATTACTTTGCAAATGAGTTAATGTGTTAACTATGCATATAAGCGATAAAAAACTTACAAAAAACTGGAAACTATGTTTAAAGTTTCTTGGAAGTTTCATTATGAAATTCTGGGTGAAGATAGTGTGGGTAATAAGCGCTCCATTTTAAGTAAATGCTAGTTTTTCACGTATCTCAATGTTTATGACTTCGTATCAATCGAACCATGTGTCGTGCAAAGATATAATTTTGCTGGTAGGTTCAGTGACATAGTTAGATACTAACTGCAAAATTTGTTGAAAATACAGTTTTTAGTAACTTAATACATCATGCATAAAGTTGAAGTTTTACTGCATGCCAGTTTAAGAATAAGCTAGTTTTTACGCATCTAAATGGTTACGACGTCATATCCTATGTATCGTACAATGACGTAATTTTCCAAACGATTGAGTTACACAGGTAGATACTGTGTTATGAACAGTGCTGGAAGTGATTAAGTAATAAATTAAAACGTCATGCATGTTGTTGAAGTTTTGCGGCGCGCTATTTTAAGCAAAAGCTAGTTTTTCATACACCTAAATATAATATTTATGATGCCTCCTGAAATATGAGTCGTATAATGATATAATTTTGCGGGTAGATCCAATGGTATATGTGGATACCGTTTGCAAAGTGTGTTGGGAATAGAGTCGGTAGTAAAGAAGTGCGCTAATAAATTAAACTGTCATTCTTGAAGCTGACGTTTTACTGCACAAACTGCGAAAATGTAGTAAGCGATAAACTTTCTCCATTTCATAATTTTGTTGAAGACGTCAACTATAAACAGGTTCGTAAATTACGTTAAAACTTTTTGCAAATTAAGTGTTATTATTCTCAAAAATGGATAAATAAAGTCCTGGTATCTGCATGTGATCAGTTACGTTGCCTCAGGACGAAGACAGTTTCTTGTCTTGTCTTTTGTGTTAATGTTAGGTTATACCTCTTAGCCCATGCCACATTTTAAAATTTTTAATTCAGTCGATAGCTACGCGAAATATTGAAAATAAAATTTTTGTTGACTCTGGAAGCCGTTAGATAGACAACCTGCAAGTACTGGTTTAGTAATGTAGATTCCATTATTAGAGTTGCGTAACTGGAGACTAGGACAACAAATCTGCCGGAATAAAGACTGACTACAGTTCAGTCTGAGTAGCTTACCTCTCCCTTATTCGTAAAGGCATAAAGAAAATTCACGTGAGACTTAATACCCGAAAAACAAACATAATTATAATCAAGACACTACACAAAAAGGCAAAGTAACTGCAGTTTCGATCGTTGAACGGCTGTACAAGAAATAAAGTAAGATTAGCATGCATATTAGAATGGTGCTCTCTTACAAAACTTTGACTACTCCGGAATATTATACTGTCACATTTTTAAATAACTGAATGTGACTTGCTGGGACCTAGAAAATTCATTTATAAAGATACGAGCCACTTCTCTTTCTGATAGGTACAAGAAAATTCAGATCCTTGTCACTCACCACTCTCTCCCGATTGTTGTTCCACCGAACTTGATATTATCACTGTAATGTATTTTAGAAACAATAAATTCTTTACGTGTCTTTGACGAAGTTTTTGTATCTGCTGGAGGCAATCTCAGCTAGGAAAATGGCAATTACAGAGGCGTGTGGACAGTCATTTCCCCTCGCTCAGTACGCCAATGGAAAAGGACGGAAAATCGATCAAACTGATACGATCTGATTTCCACCAGGTATTGTACAGTAACTTCCGGAGTATATAATTATGTAGATGCAGATACAAAGACTCCGAGAACTTCTCGTTATTGGGAGCGCCTTGCGGTCTGCAACCCGCTGCGCGCCGAACCTCCCCACAGGGGCGCGCGTGGCGCAACATCAGGCGGTCCGTATGAATAATGCAGCGGCACTTGGTCGCACCGTTGATTTGATAGGCGCTAATGACGATGTTTACCTGCGGGAAGAGGCGGCGGAGGTGGGAAGGTGTGGCACCCACTGCACTTCCGAAACAGCCCTGCTGCAAATGACCTGTAAACGGAGGCGCAGCAATCCCACTTGCGCTACCGTCTGGGGACAACCGAGTGAATTTCTGCCATTGCAGCACGTGCTCCTTGAAAATAGAAGACAGGACGAGAGACAGGCCCAGAATCTCAAATCTACTTTTGAGTGTCTGCCTCTGTGACATCTTTGGATGGCGTAGACCTTTGAGGACAAGGGTCCGGCATACAGTTTTAATCTGTCATGAAATTCCACAAGAGCTTAGTCTCTATTGTACAGTGAAAGAATCATTCTGCAAATAGGACCGTGACTGTGGCCAAGGTTTCCTCTACGCGCTATCTTTTCTCCAAGGAGTTTTTGTCCAGCAAAGTGAGCAGGAGAGCGTTTGTACTGTTTGGAAAATTGTGGAAAGTCACAAACGGAATCAAAGTAGTGACGGCGGGCGGTGAATCGTGTGAAACTAGTCCAGTAGCAAGAATGTTACCAGAAACAGTCTATTCGCTGTTGTATCAAGACTGCAATTTACGAACATAAACTGCGCGAGTGTCCAAACGTTAAAAGGATGGTGATCAGACTAAATTAACACAATCTAAAATGTTTTGGAATACGGTATCCAAACGACACATATCACATTGATACACACTCGGAAAAATTCGTCATAACCAATCAGTTGCGCAACGAACTAAAGACAGACTCATCAAAAGGTGTATCTGCTTGTAGGGAGAGACAACGTAAACAAGTAATAGTAGCGTGAGCGAACAAATTTTGCAACAAAATATGACGTAGTTCAATAAAAAATATCGGAGAGTACAGACTATGATACCAGGGGAAGAAGAAATATTTCACACCATTCATTCAATGACGAACCGAGACGAAAGCGCAAACATACCAACAGAATTCCTAAATTCTCTCAGTGTTCACTATATGATCCCGTAAAAAATCTTCTGAACAGCATCACAGATGCGGAAACATTAACCGAGAAAGAAAAGGGCAGGACGATATTCAAACCATGAATAACATTCACTTCAGCTAACTTCCCATTTAGCTTTAAAAGATCATTATTTCCGGTAATACTATGGCACAGTAAGACTATCAATAAAGAGCAAATATTCCAGGATTGCGGAGTGACTAAAAGACAGATAACTACCGTGTACGTAAAGTGTCCATGTATTAGACAACCACAAACCTTCTGTTCATCTTTGCTTCCAAACGTAAAACACCAAATGTCATTTGAATAAGTTAGATGCCATTTAATTCGATTACCCTTGTTTTACTTTGGTTGATGTTCACCTTTTGTCGTCTTTTCAAGACACTGTACATTTCGTTCAACTGCTCGTCCAAATACTTTAACGTTCCTGATTGGATACAACGTCGTCAGCAAACCCTGAAATTTCTGTTTCTTCTTTCTGATTGTTAATCACCTTTACAAATTTCCTCTTGATTTCCTTTACTGCTTGCTCACTGTAAGCAAAACGTCCAGGGTCAAAATTATACAGACGGTGAAGGATCCTAAAATGTAAATGTGTATTTTGACCTAAGATAGCTGGAAGGAGGAACTCCTTTGAAGTACGTGTTTAGAACTCCTTAAGTTTTACAGAAAGGAATTGCCTGACGCATCCATGATGCTGGCGCTCCCGTAAAACAGTAAAGACAAAATCGTCTGCAAAGTGTTCAGTGGCAGAGTTAATCTCTGTTTACAGCTTGTGTGTGACTGTCGGACATCTTAGTCGTTAAAGGAACTTGCAGACAGGCATTTAATGTATGATGTAGAAAGATGTAGAGCGCGGGAAGACAAATGAATGTACAGAGAAAAATTCCGCAACAGGAGACATCCTTATTGGAAGAATAAGTATCGCTGTGGAGAGGAACGTACGACAAACTGCGTCGTTAACTTCACAGATAGCCGGCGCAGGTTCACAAGAAAGAACTGTTGACAGAATAGAATTTATGATGATGGTGTCTGATCGTGGAGGAGAAGATTCATCAATACGTGTCTGTCAAATTGACAGTAAAACGCACGCTTCGAAGAATACAGTGTGGCGATTACTAACCCAGCTTATATATTGTATTAGTATCACAAACGTTGTGTGAAAGCCATGCGGTCCCATGTACCTGACCTGATACTTCGGTTCTGTCAGTGGATTATCCAGTGCCATCTTATTGGATGCACTGAGACTAGGGAGCGTTACTTTGAACGGTTGCTCTGGTGCGGAATAAGAATAGAAGGGGAACAGATAACAGCCTTTAGGTTCGTAGCCATCATAGCCCTTCTGGCCGGATGTGAAGTCCTGTTAAAAAAAAAAAGGCCATCAGCTTGGCACAGTACGCAGTACAAGGACAAATAAAACCAAAGCGAAGGTGATTAATAGCGGTACAATGAACAAAACGCCTTCTTAACAGCAAAATTGGAAACGACGCAGTATTTGGCCAAATGATAGAATTCTTCTAGTTAGGAAGCAAAATCAGACGGGACAGTTCACGCAAGGAAGATGTAACACAGATATTAATATAGGCTGAAGAAGCTTTCTTCAATAAAAAGAACTCAACTAGTATCAGGTGTTCCTCAAGGGTAGATGTCTTTTGTAGCGTCAATTTTTAAATTTCAGGCCTGTCAGCACCGTATAAAACCTGCGTGAGATTGTTTGCTTGGAATACCACTATGGGGTTAGTACACGACGATGTAGATCACTACAGGCCTGCCTCCTAGAGGTGCTAAAGGTTTACCTTTCGTTTCATTATGTAAGCTGTCTGGTCGTTTGACGTTTTTCATAAACCATTCATTTGCTTGACCTGTTGATTTGGCATCAGACTATTTGTAGACAGCACTTTCCGATATCTTACTCCTGGGGTATACGTATCACTGTGATAACTTTTATGAACCTCTGCATACGTGACTGGTGTCCTCTCAATGTGCTATGGTCACCCTTTATTATGATTCAAAGAAAATATTGTGCTACGAATTTGTAACTACTCTCGCGCTAGGTCCTGGCTCGGGGGTGCAATCGGCGTCGTTGCTGGCACCCCTGGAGCCGCTACGAGTATGGCTGGGGTGGCATGAGACAGATGGAAGTCAGTCATCAGCTCTACTGCCTGGGTGAACACACTCCCAGAAGCGAGTGCCGTGAGTCTGGGGCAGCGGTGGGGAAGCATGCGGTGTGACGAAGCCGGGGGCGGCGACACGAGTTGCAGAAGCGGGCTTCTCCTGGAGGTGCGCACAGCGGAGCAGGACATGCGCCGACAACAACGAGAGCCTCAGGCAGTAGCCGTGGTACAAACGGCTGACCAGTAGTAGCAGGGAGTCGGACCAAAAGTTGGGCATTGGTCCAAATCGTCTCAATCAGCGTCTCAGACCGAAGGCGTCGCGGTGGCCGCAGTCGCAGTAGTAGAGTCGTGGAGAGAAAGCAATCAGAAGATCGACTGCCAACAACATCAAGCCTTAGCCAGAGCTGGTGCGCTGTGGAACCAAAACCGGAACTGCACCAACGGTCACCTTGGGGCGTGCCCGTTGCATGTGGAAACAAGCAACCCAGAAGAGGGTTAGTGTCTTTTCCTGTGCGAGATGACAGCGGTTCCAGAGGAAACTCAGTGGCTCCCAGGTTAAAAGTGGAGCACTAACAATGTTCTTTACTGACAGACAGTGGCATTTTGGTCGGCTGAGTGGGTGTACAGTGAAGGACGCAGCCCTGTGACGAACCCATGCATATTATAAAAGTGATCTTGCGTCGGTACCACATCTCCTCCTAAACCACTGGATAGATTTCGACTAAATTGGGTCACGTATGACCTACTGCCTGGAAAGAACCGCTGTATGATTGAGAACTTCCGACTTCTCAAAAGGGTGGGAGTCGGGGCGAAAAAAAAGCGTAGCTGACGATGCGCAAATAGCCAGAATATATTCCTCTAGTATTTGAGAATGAGACCACTTAGTGATTGCAACGAACTCTACACATAATTTAAATCCTTTACGAGGCCTTTTGTAGCCGACATTTCCCAAAAAATCATGAAAGCAAATAAGTTTCATGCAGCGAAACTGTCGCATCAGACGTGACATTTTAATTTATTAGTTCTTTACTACCAACTCTATTCGCAACACATTGCGGAACAGTATCTACGTATATGACTGGATGTACGTTCAAAATTATGTCATCGTACGATACTTAGTTCAGGAGGTATGACGTCATAAATATTGATCTGCTTCAAAACGAAACTGCATTGTTGCTAACTGGCACCACAATACGGCCACATGAGGGTAACGTATGAGGACGCCGGATGTCTGTAACGTACAGTAGTGCCTCCAGAGTCCTCTCAGTCACAGCCAGCACATGAAGTCATACCCGATGGCTCACCATACCACAATAGCAAGAGCAGCCCGCTGTGCCTCTCCAGAAGAACTGAAAAATGGAACCTCTGGCCAGCTCACCACTAAACTCACCGATGATGGTCATCCGGGATAGTGCAGAACCGCTGAACACACCGTAGCCTCCGCATGTGCTGGTAATTCCCTAGTCCGGCTGCTGCTGTTCTCCCACCATTGGTGTGGAATGGCACAAAATGTTCCGGGGAGTCGTTTCTCGTTCTCGTATGGCAGCCTCAGATCTGAAGCCGTTACAGGGTCTTTGATGCTCAATACGGCGATTCTCTCTTGTGGTGGTCAGACGTGGTCGACCGTAACCTTGACGACGAGTATGCACATTCCAAAGAAGTTCAACGTCAGACCTATGTAACATCAAAATGCCCCACAATTATGTATATTGCGTGATTCTACCAGACTGACAAACGGAGTCCCACGAGTCGCCTTTCAAACTCTCCCTGGTACCGATAAAGCATCAATTATAATCATTTACCTATCCACAGATAGTATGTATGTATATAAAGTTACATTGACATCCGACCACGTCTTCCTGATGCTTCAATTCTTTTGTTAGGTAATGCATTCTGACCTTGCTTACGGTGGTGCTATAGCATTTTCAGAACCAGATAGCATAACCATTGATAGTGTGATGATGTTTGGTTTGTGGGGCGCTCAACTGCGCGGTTATCAACGCCCGAACGTTCCATTGATAGTGTGATGATGTTTGGTTTGTGGGGCGCTCAACTGCGCGGTTATCAACGCCCGAACATTGATAGTGTAGTGGTTTTCGACTCATATTTCTTAGTGGTTAGCATACTAGCTATTTCTGCGGTCATGACACGTAGACATCGAACGGAGAAAATTTTTTGTGCAAATATTTTTAAAGTAACGAAGTATAAGAAAAATGGAGGCCTCATTAAGGGCCTTCACATAAATACTATTTTTTCTTTCTGTATGTTAAGAAATCGATCCTGATTTCTCATCCTGATATACACGCTACGAAGATAATAGTGATTATACAGGGTGATTGAGTTGCACCTACGGATGTCTTTCTATGCAACCCGCTATGATATACCCAGCCTTCAGAAATCACACGCGAGATTTTCATAATCTCCCGCTCGCTACGCGCAAACTATTGGTCCTACAGAAAAAATTAAGAGGAACTTTTCGTAGGAAATTTAATGTAGTCAAATTTTGTACTGGGATACGTTTTGGCTAGAGGCCGCAGTTTTCGGGTTATTCAAGAGAAGCGTACAAAACCGACATTTAAACGCAACCCCACTCCCACAGTCATCTCCCACCAGTCCGGATTTCTAGTATATTGTTCACGGCACTCCCTCTTACCACCGTATAAAAATTTGCGACTACGCGAATTATTTCTCGCGTTCGACCTTTCCTGGTCTTCATTGACTGGCCTTATTACGTCACCAGCTTAATGGAGCGCTTACAGTCTGTAACATTGAGGTATATGTAATTTTTAGGTAAAGACTTTGTGAATTTTAACAGAATAAAATAAACAATTACCTCATTGTATTCGACAGGCTTTCTGAAATTACTGTGCTTGTAAGTGTTAAGTTTGATCGAACTGTCAGCGTAATTCGATTTATCGTACCGTTTACAAAAAGCACTTTGCTTTCATTTCCCTCACGGCCACGCTTAAATTAATTATGTCAACCAGCCGACTATGCTGGTAGCATAATATTCCAATCAATAGAGATTAAAAAAGTCGAACATCGGGAATAGTTCGTGTAGCCGATAATTTTTGTTCAGTAATAGGTGGGAGAGCTTCGAACAACCTGCTACAAATACTGACTGGTGAGGGATGAGTGTCGACGTGGAAGTACGTTGGAGGGTCACTTTTGTGCGTTTTTCTTGAATAACCCTAAAACAGTAGCCCCCAACGAAAACGTATCCCAGTACAAAATTTAACTAAATTAAATGTTCTACAAGAAGGTCATGATAATTTGTTCTGTTGGATTAACAGTTTGTGAGTAGCGAGGGAGAGGACATGAAAATGTCGAGTGTGCTTTTTGACGGCCAAATGTAACATTTTAGTTTGCATAAAACTACATCGGTAGGAGCAACTGAATCGCCCTGTGTTTACTAGGTCGTATTGTTTTGGCGGGTGTTGTTGTCATGATAGACAGAAACCAGCATCTGCTTTGGACTGCTCAAACACTATTGACATTCACTTTTATGCCCTATCACACAACGAATCAACCTACAATATCGAAAACACAACATGTGGAACAACATCCGTCAAGACTAACGAAGTGTACAGAGCTAAGCCAAAATAGCACTTTTTAAAATTAATGTTATTGCTAACAATCTACAACACGTTTCCTCTGTTAGCCTTGCTGAAGCACTATTTCTATGTTAATCTAATATTATTTACGCTGAACCGTCTACGTGCGTATTTTACGTGTAGAAGTAGGGTAAGTTTGAACCTCTGTATCTTGGAAACGTATAAGATATCGAGAAAATTTTCAAGGTTGTTCGAGATCGGCATCTTAGGAATGTACGAGGTTAAGTCAATTATTATCCGCAATTTAGTTATATTTTTGTTTATTTTGGTAGTACTGTCGTTTTAAGTTGATGACGCATGCTTTGTTTATTTGTTGTTAAATCTTTACAATTTTCAAGCTGCTAGGTTAGTTTCATTATCGCTGCCGTGCTGTTAATCATGGCTGCCCCGCTGTCTATTTGCACCAAAGAAGATCAGCGTTCAGTGATCCATTTCTTGTGGGCGGAATGCATATCAGGGACCGAATTTCATCGAAGACTTTCGGTACAGTACGGAAACAGTGTTTTCCCACAACGGAGTGTCTACGAACGGATTGAAAAATTTCGAAATTGTCACACAAGTGTTACGCACGATGAAGGAGCCGGACGATCACTTACCGCCACAAATGAAGAAACCATTGAGCATTCACGTGAAATGATTCTCTTAGACAGATGATTAACTATTGACGAAGTTGCACATCGTCTGCAAATTAGTCACGGTTCTGCCTACTAAATCATCCACAAACGCGCTTGGACATCTGCAAAAAATATTTGGATCGCTACAGTAACGAAGGGGACAACTTCTTAGACAGGATCATTACCGGTGACGAAACAAGGATCCAGCATTACGAGCCGGAGAGTAAATGGCAGAGTATGGAATGAAAACATCCAAATTCGCTGTGAAAGAAAAAGTTGAAAACCCAACCATCCGCAGGAGAACTGATGCTTACGGGTTTTTGGAACAAAGTCCAGTACTGGAACATTGTGGGGAAAGTTGCACAACAATAAACAGTGTACGTTACAGTGAGATGCTTAATGCCAGGCTAGAGCCTGCAATTCGAAGCAAACGCCGAGGATTGCTGTCAAAAGGTATTGTGTTGTTACACGACAATACTCGTCCGCATATGCTGCCCCCACTCCTGAAACGCTCCAGAAACTCAAATTTGAAGTACTGGATCATCCTCCATATAGTCCCGATCTTGCCTCTTCTGACTATAACTTTTTTGGTCCACTCAAACAGGCATTAGGGGACTATCGGTTTGTCTCGGACGAAGCAATGAAAGAAGCAGTGCATTCTTGGCTCACATCTCAACCGAGAACCTTCTTTTATGAAGCCTTCAGGAAGCTTGTACAATGATGGACCAAGTGCGTTGAAACACAAGGAGACTATGTCGAAAACTGATGTTCTTGTAAGTTTCTTATTTGATTACAATAAAATTTTATAACTACTTGCGGATAATAATTGACTTAACCTCCTATCATAAAAAATTCAGCTATTTGCTGAGCAAAGCAGTCTTGGAATCTGTGGCTCGGATTTAATACGAAAAAACGGTAATGTACGCTTTTTTGGGGTTTTCTAAGGAAAACGCCAATGAACTAATAAATAATTTTGAAAACACGAAGTTGACACATCTACATAAATTCCACGAGAATACACTGGTAAATTTTTAACAATTTGTTGCGGTTATTCATTACTTATTACTTATATTTCTTCTCATACTGGATTTTACGTGCGTATTTTACGTGTAGATTTAGGATAACTTTGAGCATTTGTATCTCGGAAACGGATAAAGATGTCACGAAATTTGCCAAGATTGGTTGCGGTCGGGGACTATATCGTAAAACGTTTCAGCCGCTCGGTTTTCATGAGAAAAAATGGCAAAACAACATTTTTTGACTTTTTATAAGGAACCGCGCAATGACGTGCGTCCACAAGCCGCACGTAGGCAAATCAAATGCAGAATGTACCAAACGATTTGCTCCATTTGCTCAAGCGGGAGGAACTGTGTAATAATCATACTAAGACCCTGTACTGTAGGTAGTGACACTAAGACAATTCTTCTGTTGGGCATACAAATGGTCTCTATCCCAAGGGCTAGCCAAAACGTTTGACCCTACCTTTATGTCACCAATAGAACCTGACGAAAGAGCCCCGGATAGAGCCCTGTTTTCATACGCTGTCCTTTGGAACAACCCTGCGGATCTGAAAAAACTGTTTCCCATGAATTTAGGAAACTAATTTTTCAATACATCGAATATACCGAGGTAAATGCCGAACTCTGTTATTTTTTCTTACGTGCACAATGGCGGATGAATCAACAGCTCCCAATCCTGGAGAGTCATCACTCCACGCCAGCCCGTCAGCGATCGTCCCGTTGGGTAGCGGTGAACCCGACCACATGCAAGGAGCAATTTTCGTTCTTCGTATCTCCAGCTTACATGCCTAACTGATGTTTTGCAGTTCTGAACCAGCACTCGCATCATTCTTTTAGCCGAACAACAGCGACTGACTTTCTACCACTGATTCCTCGGTTACTTGTCCCGTTCTATTACAACGTGTTTCACACCATATGGTTGTGAATGACGTGAAGGAATAGACATATATCAGTCGTAATGTATTTTCTGCAAAGCAGTTTTTTTCAGCAGAGCTATATTTTCTTGGAGCCGTCGTACCGTAACATTAGGTACGGCGAGAACACGAGAGATGTGGACAAATTGTCCGGCACGAACTTGTGCTGGCTGCGTGTTCCGCGACCGCTTAACAACCGGCGAGGTCGTAAATTCTTTCGCTGGACGGATTACGGGAATATATAGGGGCGCCTGCCTGGTGCGCCTGCGGCAGCGTCAGCGGCGTGCAGCAGTGCTGCTTTGTTGGTTGCGTGCCTGCTAGGCGCGACGTTTCTGGGGCAGCGGGCAGCGGACAGAGGCAGGGTCCGGCAGCGGCTGCCCTCGCGTGTCGGCCGGCCACACGAACGCGCGCCTTGCGCCGCCGCCGAATGCAGGGCCGTGGCTTGGCGTGGCCTAGCGGTGCCCCAGTAACGCCGCCGAATCACGGGCCTCTCTGCCGCCACGCCCTGATGGCGCCGAGGGACTGGCAGCGCTTTCAGGAGTCCAACGCCTCACTTCGGTGAGTTGTCTTCGTAGTTGTTGACATATGGATCAAGGAGCAACTTGTTAGACAGGGATGGTATGCTCTTTCTTCATTCATTGGCTTTATTGTACTGCAATATAACAAGTAAAAAACAAAGGCGGCAATAGGCATTATAAGGTGAGCAATGTGTAGTTTGTCGAGTCTGCGGCCGGAGTATGTAATGGTCGTATGTACGCCGTTTTAAAGGGATGAAAGTGGATATGAAACAGCTAAGAAGAAACAATGACGAGAATGATGAATATCACATTTATTATTTCAAATAACGGAAATAATTCTCTCTTCTAAGGAACGGTTATCTATAGTAATAATGAATATATAAAACCGTCGTGTTTGTTTGTTTTTTAACACCTTAATCTCCGAAACTACTGGACGAATTTTCATGGGGTTTTCGAAGGTAATTTGAACATAGCTTGGAGCACCATAAAGGTTTTAGTTAATCAAAACCGGATCACGGATAAAGAAAAGGATATCACGATTTACAGTTTTACAAGAACTTTGCCTGTCTGTCTGATCACGCTACTCTCCAAAAATACTACAAGGATTTTTATGGGGTTTTCACTGATAACGTCAGCGTAGCTAGGTGCACCGTACAGGCTATATTTCGTCCAAATCAGATAATAGAAAAAAATATGTATTGATACATATTATAAAAATTTATGTATGTATGTTCCAATTCACCTCCGCAATCGCTGGACCTATTTCGACCAAACTCGTTG
Organism: Schistocerca serialis cubense; assembly: GCF_023864345.2. Lineage (NCBI taxonomy): Eukaryota > Metazoa > Arthropoda > Insecta > Orthoptera > Acrididae > Schistocerca > Schistocerca serialis. Next base: position 430,621,467 of record NC_064642.1, read on the forward strand.
CATATATCACTTACTATCTGGAAACAGCCGCTGTCGGCCTGTCAAAAGGGTCGGGCTGAAAAAAAAGAGTAGGGCACACATCCAGATTTTATTCATCACTGAACTCTGAGAATGAACACAGGCTACTTTAGAAAATGTGTCGTACAAAATACTTATTGATTTGTAGAATATTAAGCAAATTTAGGGAAACGTATTTACTCACTGAAAAAGCTGTATACTCTTTGACTTTAGAACTTCATTGCATATGTGTAAATGCATTTCTTAGTTAATATGTGCTACGTGATACGATTCAAAATAATGACTACAGTGCTTATACAATCTTCACTGTGTTTATTCCATACTTACACATTGTTTGTTGCGTAATTTACACATCGCGTAATACGTATCTACTATACACATTACCCGGTATTCGTGAACGAGAGCAGTTAGTGACTTGCGACAGACTTTACATATAATTTCAAATCATTAAGAAACTCTTTGTCGCTGACACCCCCACATAATAGTGAAACGAAAAATATTCATCGCTTACTATATTTTCGCTGTTCATGCAGTAAAACTCTCACATCAGACGTGACGTTTACATTTATTACCTCTTTATTATTGACTCTGTTCTTAACACATTTATCAGATGGTATCCAGATATAGTGTTAAACGTACCAACAAAATTTAACTATTATATGACGCATACTTGAGGAGATATGAGGGAAGGAGGAGGTGGCGAGTGAGGGAGGGGGAGGAGGTGATGGGAAGGAGAGACGGACATAGAAGGGGAAGAGGAGGAGATGTGCAGAGAGAGGGAGAAGAGGAGATGGGCAAGGAGAGGCGGAGAACAGATAGAGAGAGGGGCAGGAGGAGATGGAGAGAGTTGGGGGGGGGGGGCGAGGGGACGAGGTAGGCACAGAGTATGGAAAGAAGGAGATGGAGAGGGACAGGGGACCGGAGGAAATGGCACAGAGAGTAGGAAGGTGGAGATGGACCAACAGAATTGAAATAAATACTCGTACATATCTGGGCATCACACTAATCTCTACTAAATGGCTTTTAATGAGGTTTTCACAGGTAACTTGAGCACGAAAAAAAGACACAGAGGAACTACAGACCGCGGCTGCGAGCGGACATTGATTGAAGTAGTGGGGAAAGTTGAAAACTTGTGTCGGACTGGGTTTCGAACCCAGGCCTCCTACTTACTAGGCAAATGCTGTGACCACTGAGACATCCGGACACAGTGGTCATTGCAACAATTAGCCTAGCACGCCATCCATCACACACAAATTCTCATCTTATCCACGCACTACAAATTAAGTGCCCCTTGCCCATTATCCTCATTACTCGCGGCATTTCGCCGATTCCCGTAAGAGTCGAGCTTAGTGTGCATCTGCACTGAAGAGATCAGACGCCTTCTCACCTTAATTTTACATATATAAATGAAATGAGCGCGTGGAATCATTTTCCGGCCGCCAAGTGTAAGTCGTATTTCAATCGACGCTACATTGGACGACTTGTGGGCCGGTGATGAGGATGAAAGGATGATGAGAACAACACAACAGCCAGACCCCGAGCGGAGAAAAGCGCCAACCCGGCCGGGAATCGAACCCAGGCCAGTTTGTATGGGAGGCGAGGACATTACCACCCAGCTAAGCAGGTGGACAATTTTATAGATAAATTGTCCTCATTCGTATCTGATACTCCATATTCTTTTCTCATCCCCTTCCGCGTAACATGCCAACAGCGTCATCAGGCGGCATTCAGTCTCGCTGAGAACAGTGGTCATAATGATTTGGTTCATAAGTGTATACTTAAGTTTTTCTGTCTCAATTTATACACCTGCATATGGACACACTTAGTCGCATGATCGTCATTTAGACAGTACTCGGTTTCAGCCACGTTCGCTGTAGCAATGTGCGCCAAGAAATCGCTGCTTGGGATCAGGGCCTTATTTTTTTCCGATTCACGATGTCTTTCTCGTACAGCAAACAAAGAGTCGAGGGGAGTGATATCTGGCGAACTAAGTGGCCAGGGAATTGGGTCACACTTTCCAATGAAAATGTTTCATTTATGACTCACAAACATGCAGTTACCAGTGTGTTGGTGCTTCATCATCGTAGCAGTTACACGAGAATATTTCACAGCAAATAACAATGGATGTTCATACATGAGTCGTACACTGCATGAGAAAAAAAATGAAAAACCCAGAAGACATGCACAGATTTCAATGTACAAGTACACACCATCAGTGGCTACGTACACTGAAGCGCCTAAAAGCTGGTATAGGCATGCGTATTCAGATACAGAGATATGTCAACAGACAGCATAGAGCGCTGCGGTCGGCAACGCCTATATAAGATAACAAGTGTCTGGCGCAGTTGTTAGGTCGGCTACTGCTGCTGCAATGGCAGATTATCAAGATGAACGTGGTGTTGTAGTCGGTCCACGAGCGATGGGACACAGTATCTCCGAGGCAGCGATGAAGTGGGTATTTTCCCGTACGAACATTTCACGAATGTGCCGTGAATATCGGGAATCCGGTAAAACATCAAATCTCCGACATCGCTGCGGCCGAAAAAAGATATCGTTCAACGTGACAGAATTGCAAACCTTCCGCAAATTGCCGCAGATTTCAATGCTGGGCCATCAACAAGTGTCAGCGTGCGAATCATTCGGCGAAAGGAAGGCCCACTCATGTACTCTTGATGAATGCACAACACAGTGCTTTACGCCTCGCCTGGGCCCGTCAACACCGCCATTGGACTGTTGATGACTGGAAACATGTTACCTAGTCGGATGAGTCTCGTTTCAAATTGCATCGAGCGGATGGAAGTGTACGGGTATGGAGACAATCTCATGAATCCATGGAACTCTGCATGGCAGCATCCGACTGTTCAAGCTGGTGGAGGCTCTGCAATGGCGTGAGGCGTGCGCAGTTGGATTGATATGAGACTCCTGATACGTCTAGATACGACTCTGATACGTCACACGTACGTAAGCATGCTGTCTGATCACCTGCGTCAATTCATGTCCATTGTGCATTCCGACGGACTTGGGCAATTTCAGCAGGACAACGCGATTTCCCACACGTCCAGAATTGCTACAGGGTGGTTCCACGAACACTCTTCTGAGTTTAAACACGTCCGCTGGCCACCAAACTCCCCAGACATGAGCATTATGGAGCTTATCTGGAATACCTTGCAACGTGCTATCCCCTTGCAACGTGGTGTCAATTTCCTCCAGCACTACTTCGAACATTAGCCGAGTCCATCCCACGTCGTGTTGCGGCACTTCTGCGTGCTCGCGAGTGCCCTACACAATATTATGCGGGTGTACCAGGTTCTTTGGCTCTTCAGTGTATAAATGGTTAGAGTTGCAATTCTCTCTGGCAAATAGAATGGCCATCGAAGTGCATTAGTTTCGTTACTGTTTAATGTTGTTACCTGGCCTTGTACGGATACGAAGCGTTAACAGCGTCAGATGTTGAATGTTCACTGTAAAGGACACGGTGATGCCGCATACACACTGGTCGTCAAGATTACGATCGACCACCACAAGGATGGATCGCCATGTTGTGTCCCAAGCAAATCGTAGCCTCTTTACATCTGCACCTGGCAACCGAGCACAAATGTTGGACTCTTTGCAACACTCTGTGTTATCTTGCGCCGTTGATCGGAGTCAAGCAGACACCGGACTATATAATTACCGTGCATTGAGCAGACTGCCGTCAACACCACAACACAAACGGCTACGTTTCGAGTGGTGTAGTGACCTGGAAGCATGGACTGCAGATCAGTGACGTCGCATTGTGTTCAGCGGGGAATCGCGGTTCTGCATTACTCCAGATGACCACGGTAGCTTACTATGGTGGGGACGTGGGGAGACGTCCCACTCTTACAACGTTTTGGAGAGGCACGGAGCTGTTAGTCCTGGCGACATGGCATGAGGAGTCAGGCCAGGGCTGGTAGTGGGCGAGGGAACTCTGACGGCATAGCGGTACGTATCAGACATCCTGATCCTCATATGTCACTCCTCCTGCGACAGTACTGTGGTACCATTTTGCAATAGTACAATGCTTGTTCACACATGGCACGTGCCTCTATGAACTGTCTGCATGACGGCGAGGTACTCCTGTTGCCAGTGAGATTCCTAGATTTGTCCCCGACAGAACCTGTGTGGGAGCAGTACGCAGGATATTAATGACCAGTTACAATAGTTCAGAGCCGAATTACCTCGGGAGAGGATACAAAGCCTTTGTGATATCCTTGCCAAATGAATCAGTGCACACATTCAGGCCAGAGGAGGTGAATTATCATACTCTAAATGAGATGACACTGCTAAGTTCTTTGTAAAAAAACTGACTTGATTTCGTAAGCACTGAAATAGCATCACATACCCTCCCAATCCATGAAATTATAATTCTTTTCCTCCAGTTCTGGGAGCTTCATTTTAATTGTCAGGCTGTGTAATTGACCGTTAGCTCTCAGCACTTAGAGAATAAGATTCTCCGTGGTGCCCGACGGCAGCTCGTGGTTTAGTGGCTAGCATTACTGCCTCTAGATCACGGGGTCCCGGGTTCGATTCCCGGCCTGGTTGGGGATTTTCTCTGCCCGGGGACTGGGTGTTTGTGTTGTCCTCATCATTTCATCGTCATTCGTGACAGTGTCTGGAGTGGACTGTTAAAAAAATTGGCACTTTGTACTGGCGCTGATGACCGCGCAGTTGAGCGCCCCACAAACCAAACATCGACATCATTCGTGGTGCCCAACGCCTTGTAACGCCTGTCGCTGCAACTTGCTGAACGTCTGTGCATTCTTACGCTTACTGGGCAAACACGTGGCGAAGAGCATAGCCCTCGTTTGAGGACTGTCTATCTCTTCCATTAATCTAACTTGATAATGGTCTCATATCTAAAAAAATGGTCGAAAATCGATCGAACGGGGTTTTTGTAAGCGAATTTGTAAGCAGCCCTGCTGGAAGAATATACGGGAAGGTAAGCGATAAGAAAGTTTGTCGACATAAAAGTTTTCTGGGTGTGGTACCGCGTCATAATGTATAAAACTGCTGCTGCTGGAGAAAAACCAACGTTTCGGCCACTGTCTACACCCAGAAGAAGACCGCTGCAACCGTGGCCGAAACGCAATTAAATAAGGAAGTTTGTTTACCTGCCATGGTCTAACCCACGTAACTGAAGCTGCAGCGCGGGCTGCCCCTTCCACGTGGCTTTGTTGTTCGTAGGAGTCCCGGAATGTTCCAACATAGCACAAAACTTCGCCACGGAGGGAACGGGCGCTACTATAGCATTAATGGTAATATTAACTCTATTCTGAAAATTATTCTTTCACAAGACTGCCGGATCCACACGTTGTTATCGTACGTAAATAGGAATAAATGTCACAGCCAAACTGCACAAGTCTATCGACGCTTTTTCGTGAGCATTGTCAAGTTCTTCCTTTGTAATAGTAATTTAATTGGATTCTAATTATATCACTAATACCTTCACAGTCAGCTGTGGAAATATCGTGCTGTATATTCTACACTGACCGAAATCTACCGCAGTGAGTGTATAATACACAGCACGGCATTTCCACAGCTAATTCTAATGACACAGATCACTGTTCAAAGTCGAGACTCAATCAATACAGCGTGGCTGATGTATGGATATACAACACGTGCGGAATAGCTTAAGTTGTACATTCATACTTTTTGCCTGCACTGCTATGTGGCACATATTGCACCACGCCAAGAACAGTGACACACCTCAAAAATGCAAAACTTGATAAAAATCAACTTAAAGAATTCTGTAAAAAATATTTTAAAATAACGTAAGCTTCCTTTAAATTGCAAGTATGTATTTCTGGCAGTATATTCCATTAAATGTTGTACAGCAGTAAAATGGACATGTAGTTCCGCTAACGTCGAGTGTGGGGTTTTATCTGGTAATTATTAATTAGTTCTTTGCGTTGTGTCACTTTTGTTGCTTTTCTGAAAACTTTTTTTATGACCCTCACGCAATACTTTTGCCACTTTTTCAGCCAAAATAAAGTGTATTTTTTTACTTACTGCAATATAATATGACATTAGAACATCCTTTAGGCAAAATTAATACTTAAGTTAGAATAAAAAAATTAGAAACAAGTTGAAATTGCTTTATTAGAAAATGCAAAATGCAGAATTTTTTATTTATGAAAATTAATACAATTTGCTAAGGAATTTCAATTAGGTTCAATTGAGTGAACACAGTTTACGAAAACATAGAATCATAAATGGGCTTATGTAATGTAGGAATATAGTACGCCGAGAAAAGGTGTTCAGTAAGGATATATCAGAAGTTCCAAATACTCTATACCTTGCTCAACAGTCCCTGGATTTCTGCGGTAACTCCACCGATCGCACACCAGAGAAACAAGGCCGACGTTAGCGGCGGATTATCAATAGCTGCATGCAACGATGTGCATCTTACAACCTCTACCACAACTGAATTACATTTCCATATGGTTCTTCCAATACATCTGACTCGCAATTACAAGATTTATGTGATCATCCCACCTTAAATCGGTTCCTTCCTTCGATATAAAGTTCTGGTGCAGGCAACAGACATTTCCTCATCTGAAGAAACAGCTTTCGTGTGTGTTTATTAGCTGACAGTTGTGATTTTTGCCAAATCGGAAGCTAAGACGGGACTCATGAGTGAAGACAACAGGCGCCATTCAGCTCCAGGCCAGTGCACAATTTAACGTCAGTGATTAAGTCTATAGACGTGAATGGTCTCTTCATAGATCAATGACTTCACGAATGCTTCTGCGCAATGTGTTAGATAGCTGAAACAAGAGGAGACGCCATGTAGCGTGGGGTTCGGTCCCCCGTCTGTCTTCGTCTGACCTATCTCCAGTACACGGGAATGCGTTCTGTGAATGGCACCTAATCTCATTAAGGCGACGCTGACAATCCTTCCCTCACATTTTCAATGTACCAAATGCAGTCCTACCCTCAAAAATGCAAGTGTGCATTACGTACAATCAGCCTAACTGGAATGCAGGGTCGCTGATTTCGATTTTGTAGTTCTATGCAGCAGTAGAGTGGTAACTCTTTCGTGTTAATTTGTTTTCAGGGGTTTTTGCTGAATTGCACCCAGATCTTCATTAATCTGTTTTTATATCTAGTCGCGGACGGCCTCTACTGTTTTTTCCCCTCAGCAGTTCTTCTCGCGCTGGGTTAACTATTCCCGGATGTCATATCCAGTGTTCCATTAACTTGTCTCCTCTTTTGGGAACGATCTTACACAGAATTTTGCCCTCGTCTACGCTTTTTAGGCGTTCTTCAGTTCGCACTTAAGCTGTTCACTTTTTATTTAACTTTCTTCAATAGTATCACATTTGAAATGTCTCCATTGTTTTCACCTCCGAATTTGCGATGGTCCGCATTTCACTTTGTAACATATCATTTCCTGGCTGCCCATGTGTGCTACCCCTGTTCGCTTTTGTAGTCGCCTCAGACAGTCTCTAGTTTTAGGAAGAAAGTGATTTTTCTTTCATCCTTCAAAATGTTTGGTGGTCGGAGCTGACAAGGTGGATTTTAACGGACTTACACCAGAACAGTCGGTGTCTCCAACACCCTTTTTCAAAATAATTTCTACAGGACCAGCCAGAAAGCAGTACCTTACAGAAACACTGAATAGCAGGAGCAGGAAATCGTCAGTGAGAATGCTCTCAATTTGCTCCTGCTTGTGACTGGCCGAGAACCCGTAGGTTAAATAATTTCGTGGAGCGCTTTGCAGCTCACGGTATTGGGGAGTCGGCCGGGCGCCGTTATTGGGTTGAGGTGGCCAGTTGTGTATTCTCTGGGCCGGTTGGCGTTCTTTAAGGGCTTATTATTTCGGAAGTGTAGATCTAGTCATCCTACGTGAGCAACAAATTACTTTACGGGTACGGAAAACCTACAACGTATTGAAAAGTACGTTCCCGGGCGCGGGCGTCTGTTCAGGCATTTTCTTGTTTTTCTCTGCGAGTACTGGGGATTAATGAATGTCGACTTTTCGGTAAAAAAAGTTTCACAGCGAAGGGTGGAGACATTAGCTAAATGTAGGTGCTGTTGGGTAAAAGTGACTGCCTGGACTAGAGTTAATGGTTGCACAGGGTGTTCTGTTTATCTGAAAACATTGAAATATGTCGAAATATCTCGAAAACTCCGTGTGTGGGGCAGGGAGGCAACTTTGAAATCTTAAATTCTGGCCCCATTTTTTACTGCAGAAACGGATTCTACGGAAGAAAATACACAAGTTTTGTCTGGAGATTTTTTTATTTCGTGGCAGCTGGTGCTGTAATCGGAAAAATCAAAATGGGTAGAAAATCGTGTTCCAAAATGGTATCCATTGACACTTGAATTAACCCCCCACCATCACGGTGCAAGGGTAGGACCGGCAATTATTTCATAACTTTTAATAGGAAGCCCCTTTCTCAGCACTGTAATGCCTGTCCTGCCCTCGCAACGTGGAGGTGGGGAGTTAAGTCACTGACAGTATTTTGAAACATACCATTTTCTACCCATTTTGATTTTTCCGATTGCAGCGCCATCTGCCGCAAAATGAAAAAAGTTTACAGACACAACTTGTGTATTTTTTCCGTAGAATCCGTTTCTGTAATAAAAATTGGGAGTCCGCATTAAAGATTTCAAAGGAGCTCCCCGCCCCACAGTCCACGCACATGGAGTGGTGTGGGGAGTTGGGTTTGGTAACACTGGATGTCCCCCTACGAGACGAACTCATTTTAATTATATTTTTTTTAAATCGAATGTGTTATTTTGGAGATATTTCAGTGTCTTCAGATTAATTGAACATCTTGTATAGAAAATATCATTTGCTTCCATGCAGATTTGAACGTAGTGTTTTTGTGACCCTTTCTCTTATTACTTAGAACTGTGTTTCTGTTTAGTTGTTATGGCGATTATCAAAGGCAATTACTGGTAGCCGGTTGGAGACTATCCACTGAAATGTTAGCGGTAAACCATTCCAGTCCAGTGGTCGTCTCTCAGGACCTTTCCTGAAGTTGCTGTTGTTAATGGCATCCTTACAAGCGATGTTCACAGGGCCACATACATGCATTTGACGAATACTCAGGTAGCCTACCACACCCCGAATGTTCCTCTAAATCATCCGATCTCAGCCCCATAGAAAATGGGAGGATTTGGAACAGCAGGTGAGGAGTAGCAATCAACAGCCCCTCAGTTTGATAGCTCCACGGGATCTAATGAGCAATGAGCTGTTACAGCTCGATATGGCATACCTGAAAAAAAATCTTGCGGACTGTCTACACCGCCGAATTTAAGCCGTTATTAAGGCTATTGGAGTTGTTACGCAGTATTAGCGAGAACTGTCCTGGGGGAGGGGGGGGGGGGGGGGGGAAGGACGAGATTAATCTTTGGTTCGGCGTGTTTATAAATCGGTAATAACCACATTAAAAAGTGAATAAAATCTTCTCGGTTTTCAAGCCTTGTCAGTTTTAATAAAATTGTCGAGTTTTCGATGGATATCTCCGCCATCGTCGTCAGGAGTAAAAGCAACTGACTGCCGGGGTGTCACGGTATTCAGCTTATGTGGGCACGACTGTAGCATCTGTCACCAATCAGTGAGCGCCGAAATGACGCGCGCGGAAGGTGAGTCGGGCAGCTCGTAGCAGCTCCGGTCCGCCAAGGGACCAAGTGACGCCAAGCAGCGCGAGGGGTCAGTGCCACATCTGAAACTGTCTCTCCTGCCTCTCTACAAACGTCAAGCATTCGTCTTTGTTCTCTTTCGATATCGAAAGACCGCCCCCACGTCTTACTAATTGGGTACCCTGTTCTCTGTTAAAACTGTTGCTGTTTATTCGTACTTGAACCGCCTTCTCTATAATGAAATTCCAACATGTTGACGCATGAACCAAGATATTCGTGTTTTCAGACTGAACTTTGTTTTTGTATTCCAGGTACTGCTCAACTATGGCCGACTTGTCAAGCTCCCTATTTTTTAATACGTTGCTAGTGCTCGGCACAACGCTCCGCAACTGTGCGGACTGTTTGTGCTACGTAGACGCTGCCGCATTTCCAAGGGACACCATACACACCGAGGCCGGCGGAATTCCATCTCGTATTTAACAGGGCGCAGCATATTTCGTATCTTTGGGGTGGGCCAAAATACTGGTCTCAGTCCATGTCTCTGCAGCACACTTTCTAACTTGCTGCGAATTGCCCCACAGTATGACAGGAAAGCAGCCAGCTGGGCCTCTTCTGCTCTTTCACAGGGCGTCCTTCTTCGGTGACACATGAAAGCTTTGCAGTGTCTCTCTTAGCAGTTTCAAACGTGGCAACGGCCCTTCGCGCCACTTCACGTCACTCAGTGTCGTAGCGAGCCCGAGCTGTTACGAGCTGTTCAACTCATCTTCCTCGCACGTGTCGTTTCGGCCCTCACTGATTGGCAACAGATGACTATATAAGGAAAACCGTGCCAGCCCCGGCAGTCAGTGGTTCTTACTGATGATGACGATGACGGAGGTAGCCACTGAAAGCTCGAGAACCTTACATCGATCAGCCTGAACATTATGACCACCTACCTAATAGCCGGTATGTACCTTTGACACGGATAACAGCGGCGACGCGTCGTGACACGGAAGCAGTGAGGCCTTGGTAGGTCGCTGGAGGGATCTGGCACCACATCCGCGCAAACAATTTACATAATTCCCGAAAATTCCAGGGAAGAGGGCGAGGAGCTGTGACATCACGTTCAATCACATCACAGATGTGTTCGATCAGATTCAGATCTGGCGAGTTGAGGGGGCCAGCACGTCACCTGGCACTCACCACTGTCACTCCATTACATTCCTCGCATTGTGACCAGGAGCATTATCTTGCTGAAAAATGCCACTGCGTCGGGAAACACGATCGTCATGAAGGGGTGTACGAGGTACGTGTACGACATCTCGTGACCATCATGGTGGCTTGCACGAGCTCCACTTGACATATGGAAGCCCACATGAATGTTCCCCAGAGCACAATGGAGGTGCCGCCAGCTTGTCTCCGTCCTGCAGTAAAGGTGTCAAGGAGCTGTTTGCCTGGAAGACGGCAGATTTGGGCCCTCCCATCGACGTGATGAAGGTGGTGTCGGGATTCATCAGACCGTGCAACGCTCTGCCACTGAGCCATAGCCCAGTGCCGATGGTCACGTGACCATTTGAGTCGTAGTTGTCGATGTCGTGGTTTTAGTATTGGCACCTATATGGGTTTTCGGCTGCGGGGGCCCATCGTTAGGAGTGTTCGGTGCACTGTGTGTCCAGACACACTTGCACTCTGCCCAGCATTAAAGTCTGATGTTAATTACGCCACAGTTCGCCGCCTGCCCAGTTTTTTACCAGTCTGCCCAGTCTACGACGTCTGACACCTGTAATTAGGCGTGGCCCCCCATCCCCACGGCATCTCGACGTGGTATTCGCCACGTGTTGAAGACACTCGCCACAGCACTCCTCGAACGCACCACAAGTCGTGTAGTTTCCTCAAAACTCGTGCCGAGCCTCAGGCCCGTCACAATCTGCCCTCCCTCAGATTCAGATAGATTGCGCGCCTTCCCCATTCTACACGCGTACACGCTCATGTGATACAACATGCACAGTGCGTGTGTTTGACTAGCAGTCATTCCTTGTCAGGTGATGCTGCTGTCACCTGGACTTGTCGCATCGACGCTTTTATATCGACAGAAGTCGGTGGTCATGATGTTCTGGCTGATCGGTGTATTTGAATTGACACGATTTGAAAATCGAGATGATTTTAATTAAACATGCCGTGTCAAAAAAGTCTGATGGCAACCATAGTAGTGGTCGGAACAGTTCGCCAGTGGTGATGGCACTGGGCTGTAAGAAGCTACGCTACACGGGGCTAGCAGGCTGCCAGTTCCGCGAGCAGTGGGCGTTACCCGCGGGGTGGGCCTTATGGCGGGCCATTTGTCAAGGCGACGCGTGGCGCCACGACCGCGGCCGTGAATTTTAAGTGCTACGCCCAGCGCCATTTAGCCGGCCGTGCCACTGGCCAGCGACGTATCGCGGTTTTAGCGTAATGAGCGCGCGAGGGAAGTGAGAAACGCCCACCGCCACCCGGCCAGTCGCAGGTGCGACTTCCACCGTCGTTCTCTGTCACCGCTACCTCTGCGTCCAGTTTTGGTTTCCAAACGGCGATAACCTCTGCCCTAATGAAATAGCGGAGAGGCTGATAAGTAACGACCGAAGCGTACCTCAGCGCGCAGGTTGTGCAAGCGGATTGCAACTTTTTACTTGTGGTAGGGTCAGAGCAACAGCATGCGGAACAGGCTTCACACAGCAGGTTCAGTAAAAACTGCGTAAGGGAATGTATGGTTATTGTAGTACGTCAACTTCGGATATTATGAAGTAGTTAGACAATATGCAATTACCGTGATTTCTCTTCCGTCCAGTGGTTTTCACAAACAGGTTGATGCGTCCCCTTAGAAAAATTAATGAATTACTGTGCTGACAAACCTCTTACATTATTTGATTTTCAAACAGCTGAGCAGAACTGAACGTAATCAGACATTTCGCTCTTTACCTATTCTGATCAACACTAAACTGACACACAATATTTTTAGCGCAACGCAATCTGACTTTCAAAAATCCCTACAAAAGAATGGCCCTGACTAACAATAACCTATACCTTTCACAGCCGGCCGCTGGTGGCCGAGCGGTTCTGGCGCGCTACAGTCTGGAACCGCGCGCCCACATCACGTGGTCGTGCGGTAGCGTTCTCGCTTCCCACGCCCGGGTTCCCGGGTTCGATTCCCGGCGGGGTCAGGGATTTTCTCTGCCTCGTGATGGCTGGGTGTTGTGTGCTGTCCTTAGGTTAGTTAGGTTTAAGTAGTTCTAAGTTCTAGGGGACTGATGACCATAGATGTTAAGTCCCATAGTGCTCAGAGCCATTTGAACCATTTTTTTCTGGAACCGCGCGACCGCTACGGTCGCAGGTTCGAATCCTGCCTCGGGCATGGATCTGTGTGTTGTCCTTAGGTTAGTTAGGTTTAAGTAGTTCTAAGTTCTAGGGGACTTATGACCTCAGCAGTTGAGTCTCATAGTGCTCAGAGCCATTTGAACCATATACCTTTCACAAATCACTTACCTCAGAAAAATCTTCGTTACTCGAACTACTGCAATACAGCGAGCGCCACTACTGCCAGCTAAATAAAAGATTCAAACTACTGAAGGCACCAACTACTGATAGGCATAGTTAGCAAATGAAAGATTTTGATAGAGAACAAACAATGTATTTACCTTAATAGTGTTCAAAAGTCATAATATATATACCAGTTCATGACATCCAGCCTTATAAATTTACTGTCTCTGTCCAGGTCATCCGTTCTCAAAACTCCGCCATCTCACTCCCCAAATCCACCACTGCTGGCGGCTCACCTCCAACTGCGCAACGCTACGCGCTGTTAACATCCAGCTGCCCAACACTACAATAGCGACTATTGCAACAATGCCGACCAGCCTCAGACTGCACACAGCACAGCCAGTGATTTTCATGCAGAGCGGTACATGGTGTTACCAATATAAAAGCTAAACAGTCTACTTACAAGGTGACACATGATCTACTTCAAAATGTTTTCGTGATGCCCAGTAAAGAGTATAATTCCTCTCCAGACATCACCTGAATTACGTCGCAGAGAAAAGCTTTCTGTAATTTGAAAAAAAATGTTTAGTGTAATTTTTCAAAAATTTGCAACAATGATTGAAAATGTACACTAACGATAAAGACCATGCAATTTATTAAATGAAAGAGAATTAGATAGTTAAGTATTGCTTTTTTTTTTTTTTTTTTTTTTTTTTTTTTTTTTTTTTTTTGTGGATACAGTTGGTTCTGTTGTTGCGTTGCGAATTCCAAGATGGCATGTCGGGCGATGTGGAATATACGGCCCACTGCTCGTGTCAGTTTCCCTGTGACCTACTAGCGGCTGCGTCTGTACATGGCGTTATCATTTCCTCATCGCAGCCAAGATAGCTACTGGGAGTTTAACACTGGTTAAAATTAGAATGTCCGTTAGAGATGACTCATAATTATCTAAGATTATTGATGGGTCTTTCGACATTTCTTCCATTTGATGATGCCAGGATATTTGCGTTATAGAACGTTTGGAGACCTTATTGGTTCAATGGCTTAATGTGATCTAGCCAAATTTAACCTGAAGATGTGATTCATTATTGCGAAACCGGTTGTACCTTCACTCCACAATAAATGAGGATTAGCAGCTACAAGCAAACTCTACAGTTTGTTAGAAGATTTTCCCACAAAAATTTTTAAAACTCTTTTGCCGGAGTGGAATGCTGGAGAATTCCGTAAAACCCACCTTCAACAGAATTTAATTTTATTCTGTGACATGGCCAACGTTTGGCCCTCAAAATAATTTAATTTTTGTACTGAAGAAAATACCATTATTGGCATCGAAACCTAGGCAAACTAATAAAATTTTACCTTGCAACTGGCCGGCCGCAGTGGCCGAGCGGTTCTAGGCGCTTCAGTCAGGAACCGCGCGACCGCTACGGTCGCAGGTTCGAATCCTGGCTCGGGCATGGATGTGTGTGATGTCCTTAGGTTTAAGTAGTTCTAAGTTCTAGGGGACTGATGACCTCAGCTGTTAAGTACCATAGTGCTCAGAGCCATTTTTACCTTGCAACTGAAGGCTGAATGTCTTAATTTCTGAGCAATTCACGATTTGCTGAAGAGCTGCACTATCTTAAAGATTTGAACTACACTTTGTCTCGAATCTCACCAACTGATCAGCCTGATATGAGTGACCCTGCCAGGACTGCTGCTCCCGCCAGCGTAGCTCAGTGGATCACTGAGGCACACAAACGTCCCCACCAACGTTATGGTGATAGTCCATGGGGAGGGCAGTTCTACATGTACATCTATATCGACATCTACGTACGAACTCCGCAAGCCACCGTCGCACGGTGCGTGGCGGACTGTACCCTGTAACACTATTAGTCATTTCCTTTCCTGTTCGACTCGCAAATAGAGCGTGAGAAAAATGACTGTCAATATGTCTCCGTACGAGCCCTAATTTCTGTTATCTCATCTTCGTGGTCCTTATGCGAAATGTACGTTGGCAACAGCCATCTGCTTCAAGTGCCAGAACTCTAAATTTTGTCAATAGCGTTCCTCTAAAGGAACGTCGCCTTCCTTCCAGGGATTACCAGTTGAGTTCCCGAAGCATCTCCGTAATGCTTACGTTGTTCGAACCTACCGGCAATAAAACTAGCAGCCTGCCTCTGAATTGCTTCGATGTCTTCCTTTAAACCGGTTCAAATGGTTCTGAGCACTATGAGACTTAACTTCTGAGGTCATCAGTCCCCTAGAACTTAGAACTACTTAAACCTAACTAACCTAAGGACATCACACACATCCATGCCCGAGGCAGGACTCGAACCTGCGACCGTATCGGTCGCGCGGTTCCAGACTGTAGCGCCTAGAACCGCTCGGTCACTCCGGCCGGCCCTTTAAACCGGACTGGTGGGGATCCCAAACACTATCAGTAGTCAAGAATGGATCGCACTAGTGTCCTAAATGCCATCTACTTCACAGATGACCCACACTTTCCTAAGATTCTGCCAATAAATCGAAGTCGACCATTCGTCTTCCCAACTACAACCCTTAGAAGATGCTTCCCTTGCATATCGCTTCGCAACGTGACGCCTAGATATATAATTGATGTGATTGTGTCAAGCAGCAAACTACTAATGATGCATTCGAGCATTACGAATTTGTTGTCCTACTCATCCGCATTAACTTACATTTTTCTGCATTTAGAGCTAGCTGCCTTTATTAAAACCAATTAGAATTTTTTTTCTAAGTCGTGTTGTATGCATAAATTTTTAGACAACATAGTTGTGTGGAGATAACAGTGATTAATTTACTTGTAATCAATTATTCAAAATGACAGTCACAATCGCATTATTTATTTTGCCGCCAACCGGTTTCAACCAGCGATGGGGTCATCTTCAGGACAATTTACACCACTTGGTCGCTCGCTGGAGTCGTCACCAACCGTGCACAGGCAGGGTGACGACTCCAGTGAGCGACCAAATGGTGTAAATTTCCCTGAAGGTGACCCCAAAGCGAGTTGAAACCGGTTGGCGGCAAAATAGATAATGCTATTGTGACTGTCATTGTGAATAACTGATCGTCTTGTATGCTCCTATAGTCACTTATCGACAACACCTTCCCGTAGACTACAGCATCATTAGCGAACGGCCGCGGATCGCTGTTCACCCTCTCCTGTATACAGAAAATAACACTGGTCCTATAACACTTCCATCGGAAACTCATGACGATACCCTTGTGTCTGATGAACACTCGTCGCCGAGGACAACGTAATGGGTTCTGCCACTCCTGTATCCATGAACATACTCCGTACGCTCGTACTTTTGTTAACAGTTTGCAGTGCGGCACCATGTCAAACGCTTTTCGGGAATCTGCCTGTTGCACTTCATCCATAGTTCGCAGGATATCGTGTTCATACACTGCCTCCAACTGGCTCCTAAGAATTCTCCAAAAGACAGAAACAGGATAACTGTTCACAGTTAACTCGTCAAAAGATACACAAAAACACCATACTTCAAGTTACCAAGAGAGAAAAAGGAATTTATTGTTTTCACCTCCAGCCAAATTCCTACCAACCACATGCGCCTCCCTAAACCGCACTATTGCACACAACCGGAACACCACATAACATTCCATACCTACACACTGCAAATGCGCTTACCAGTTCTATCAATTTTGCTACTGCAGGGAACACATCGTTGGTCACGGTCGATGACTAACTCTCCTAACACAGAAACTCTGAAAGGAGCATCTCCGCTCCAGAGAGACCACGGCCCCTGCGCCCAGCAGAGCTGCCTATCGACTTCCAGATTTCGCTGAGCTCCAAACTTCTCCACGAGAGTGCTTCAGCATTCAGGCTTTCTGTCAGTAGGTCTCAGAAACCGAATTCAGGTACTTCAATTTGCCATTTCCAGTTAGCACTAACAGGGTTACTTGGCAAAGTGCTGGTACATGCCAGAACAACTGTTGGTGCAAACAGCTGGGAAATACATGCATGCTTACGACAGCCGAGTAGCCCCTGGTCACAACTCGTTTAGGAGGATTGTGTAAAGAAGAACTCGTGTTCTCCAGACGAGACAAAAGCCTCGTCTACAGGATATTTGAAACAGATTTTGGCATACACATTACCGAAAAGGATGAGCCGGTTGGCCTGGGCTTGAAGAATATGTTACACTCTTTTCTTCATTTATATTTATGTCATAATATTCTTTTTGATAACAGGAGTAATACTGAAGATCAGACATTCTGCATTCGTTAACCATCGACTTCTTTAACTTTTAAGATGATGACTTTACGAATTTCAGTAAATTTTGTTTTCCAAGTGTCTCATCACTTTAATTTGTCCTCATTCATAAATTATTTAATGAAGATACAGTACGTGAATGTATTCTGCATGTAACTTAGAAACGTCGGGCAAGTTTTCGGTTTTCGAGCGATAACTGGATGCTATGGGTGTAGAAATAATTCAACAGCTGCACTTGAAAATTTGGCCTGGGACTCGTACCGGGTTCTCCGTTTCTCGCCAAAGGTCACTATGACCACCTCGATCTACGTCCAAGCTTCCCGCCGGACACATCTCAAGAGCTGCTCACCACTGGTCTTGTGACACAGTTCATTTTCTGCGTTGCTCACAGCCTCACTATACCCTCGCACGGGGACGAACGAATCGAAATAGTCATATTTCCCATCGAGACATATCTACACAATTATATGTGTGGTGTCTGAAAGGATAGACACCATACATACAGGGTGGTCCATTGATAGTGACCGGGCCAAATATCTCACGAAATAAGCATCAAATGAAAAAACTACAAAGAACGAAACTCGTCTATCTTGAAGGGGGAAACCAGATGGCGCTATGGTTGGCCCGCTAGATAGCGCTGCCATAGGTCAAACGGATATCAACTGCCTTTCTTTTAAAATAGGAACCTCCATTTTTTATTACATATTCGTGTAGTAGGTAAAGAAATATGAATGTTTTAGTTGGGTCCCTTTTTTCGCTTTTTGATAGATGGCGCTGTAATAGTCACAAACGTATAAGTACGTGGTTTCACATAACATTCCGCCTGTGCGGACGGTATTTGCTTCGTGATACATTACCGGTGTTAAAATGGACCGTCGATATCGTGTTGTGATCAAAATGCCCAACGGGCGTGTGCTATGTATGCTGATCGGTATCCTGGACGACATCATCCAAGTGTCCGGACCGTTCGCCGGATAGTTATGTTATTTAAGGTAACAGGAAGTGTTCAGCCACATGTGAAACGTCATCCACGTCCTGCAACAAATGACGATACTCAAGCAGGTGTTTTAGCTGCTGCCGCGGCAAATCCGCACATCAATAGCAACAAATTGCACGAAAATCGGGAATCTCAAAAACGTCGGTGTTGAGAATGCTACATCAACATCGATTGCACCCGTACCATATTTCTATGCACCAGGAACTGCATGGCGACGACTTTGAACGTCGTGTACAGTTCTGCCACTGAGCACAAGAGAAATTACGGGACGAGGACTGATTTTTTGCACGCGTTCTATTAAGCGACGAAGCGTCATTTACCAACAGCGGTAGCGTAAACCGGCATAATATGCACTATTGGCCAACGGAAAATCCACGATGGCTGCGGCAAGTGAAACATCAGCGACCTTGGCGGGTTAATGTATGGTGCGGCACTATAGGAGGAAGGATAATTGGCCCCCATTTTATCGATGGCAATCTAAATGGTGCAATGTATGCTGATTTCCAACGTAATGTTCTACCGATGTTACTACTAGATGTTTCACTGCATGACAGAATGGCGATGTACTTCCAACATGATGGACGTCCGCCACATAGCTCGCGTGCGGTTGAAGAGGTATTGAATAGCATATTTCATGACAGGTGGATTGGTGGTCGAAGCACCGTACTATGGCCCGCTCGTTCACCGGATCTGACGTCCTCGGATTGCTTTCCGTGGGGAAAGTTGAAGGATATTTGCTATCGTGATCCACCGACAACGCCTGACAACATGCGTCAGCGCATTGTCAATGCATGTGCGAACATTACGGAAGGCGAACTACTCGCTGTCGAGAGGACTGTCGTTACACGTATTGCCAAATGCATTGAGGTTGATGGACATCATTTTAAGCATTTATTGCATTAATGTGGTATTTACAGGTAATCACGCTGTAAAAGCATGCGTTCTCAGAAATGACAAGTTCACAAAGGTACATGTATCACATTGGAATAACCGAAACAAAATGTTCAAACGTACCTACGTTCTGTATTTTAATTTAAAAAACGTACTTGTTACCAACAGTTCGTCTAAAATTGTGAGCCATATGTTTGTGACTATTACAGCGCCATCTGTCACAAAGCGAAAAAAGTGGTCCAACTAAAATATCCGAATATGCAATAAAAAATGGGGGTTCCTATTTAAAAAAAAAAACAAAACGCAATTGATATCCGTTTGACCTATGGCAGCGCCATCTAGCGGGCCAACCATAGCGCCATCTGGTTTCACCCTTCAAGCCAGACAAGTTTCGTTCTTTGTAGTTTTTTCGTTTGACGCTTATTTCGTGAGATATTTGGCCCGGTCACGATCAACGGACCACCCTGTATAACTGATTACAATGTGCGTTTAAAAAAAAAAGGATTTTTTTCTCCGAGAGAATTTTTTTCCTCCTTTCGTTTACTTCAATATTTCCAGTAGACTCCAATGCATATTACACAGGTATGCCGACACTTTTTCGAATCCCTGAAACACTTCTGGAACTCGATCTTAACGATAGCTTTTAGCTCTGTCAGCGCTATGTTTTCAGTCCCATCTATGGTTCTTTGATATGCGCAGTAATGTATTGGTGCTGCCAAGTAAAAAATCAGACACGTTCCCTGGAAATGCAAGAAGGGAGGAAAATGGGTGAAGCCATAGCAGCAGGATAGAGTTTCAACATGGAGAGTCCACTGATATTGCAGATATTACCGTTGACACTATCGAAAGAATTGTTACACACCGTTTGAGCCGAGCAGTCCGAGACGCCAACGCAACAAAACGATTTCGTAGGGAAAGAGGTGTTGTCCTTATGGTGAACACGGACGCTTAAGTTCAAATGGTTCAAATGGCTCTGAGCACTATGGGACTCAACTGCTGAGGTCATTAGTCCCCTAGAACTTAGAACTAGTTAAAACTAACTAACCTAAGGACATCACAAACATCCATGCCCGAGGCAGGATTCGAACCTGCGACCGTAGCGGTCTTGCGATTCCAGACTGCAGCGCCTTTAACCGCACGGCCACTTCGGCCGGCGACGCTTAAGTAAGAAAGCGTAAATCGGACACAAGAGTTGCACTGATGTTGCAAAATACACTAGCCAGTGTGAAGTGTAGAGCTGGAACATCATGGGGTGTTCAGGAAAGCTGATCAGACACGAAAACCAATCTAAGTGATGTCACTGTTCCCTCCCAATACAAATATCGCTCACTTCCAGAGGAAGTATTCTACTCTGCAGCCGACCAACCCGGAGGAGGGACCTACTTCGATCTACCATGTAGCCATCTAGCTGTCTACAACCTTCCACGAAACAGCAATTCCCACCATGGGGACTTCGATACTGTTAGTCACAGCGCCATAATCCTTGCAGAGTCTAATGAGAAGAAATTACGCGCTTTCTATCAGTGGGCCACGTGGGGGCCGTACTATGACTGCTATCGTGTTCCACCCTGAAGGTCTCTGACTCACATCCGGGGACCTGCAACTACCCTTCCTTCGTCGCAGGGGCGCACAGTCTCGGCTGTCCACCTCCTACTTCGAGGGCACGTTCAGCCGCCGCTGGCTGACATTCGTTATTGCTGTCTACAGCGTGATCATGAGGGTCACGTCACCAACTTCTGAAGCTGATAGCCACCTTGGGCAGTGCGGACGATGCTGTGTGCTGGCTTAGCGAAACTGATGGCCTCGTGACGTCACAGTAACTGACGTTTCCACCTAAGGCTGCGAGCCACGCCTTATCAGCACTCCCCGTAAGCGCCGCCGGCGCTTGCTACTTGCAACGTCATCGCATCATTTGTGTATTGTTGAACAATAAATGTTTGCCTCTTCAATGATGTGATATTATCGACTACCCGTCGTCAGACATCCACACGTCAAGCCACTATTGACCCGCTTCCTGAGGGGCGTTCCACGGCGTCCTGAACTCGACCTGGCCCCAACTGCCCAACCCAATGTAACGTCCGTCTAACCCGGCGGTTACAGCTTGTAATAATTATTTGAAAAAATATTTTTAAAAAACCATATTTTTGAAACTGTAATAAATCATATCTCCTACCCCGATACAGATTCCTATCCCCATATAGATATAGTCATGAAAACATGTGCTTGTGAATTGTCAATAGCTATGACAGTACTCGCAAACTTTAAAACGAAAAACATGCGGTGCATGCCATTGGTTATTTATGCATGAGTACACCGCCTAAGTGACTAATAATTCTTTTTTTCACTGCAAATGATATGAACTGATCTGTGATATTTTTCAATGACATCTACTGTCTACTCTCCTATTATCTATTGCATGCTCCCCACGTTTTTCGTTTTAAATTTTACAAGTATTGTCATATCTATCAAAAATTCACAAACGCAAGTTTTAAGAGCCGTCTCTCTGGAGTCAGGTATCTATATGTGGCTAGGAGAAATTATTTCATATTTTTAAGGCAGTTTTAAAGACGTGTTACATTAAAACGTTTTAAATAGTTATTTCGCGCTTTTCCATCTTGTGTGGATGACATTTTTCAATTGGTTTCAAACATTTTGATGAGATTATAAGACGTGTCAAACAATATATTGCTTTCTCCTACACATATCTCGCGAAAAGACCGTGAAGATAAAATTTAGAGAGAATCGAGCTCACATGGAGGTTTACTAGCAATCGCTCGCCACTGGAACAGGTTAAATGGCAGTGGTGCACAATGTATCGTCTGTCACACACTAGACAATAAAGCGAGTTTTAAGTTCCTAGTTCATCGGGAAGTTAGTTTAAAATCAGTTGCAAAATATGTGTCAAACAAATAAACCGACAGAAACACACAGACTCGAAAACGAATTAATATTGCACTGTCATCCACTTGTAAGCTATGTTGAAAGTTTCATGTCTCTAGCTCATCAGAAAGTTAGTTTGAAATAAAAAAAATGGTTCAAATGGCTCTGAGCACTATGGGACTTAACATCTTAGGTCATCTTAGGTCATCAGTCCCCTAGAACTTAGAACTACTTAAACCTAACTAACCTAAGCACATCACACACATCCATGCCCGAGGCAGGATTCGAACCTGCGACCGTAGCAGTCACGCGGTTCCGGACTGAAGCGCCTAGAACCGCACGGCCCAGTTTGAAATGAAGTGCAAAATTTGTACAGGACAAACAGACAAGGTGGTAGCCAATTTAAGTGTTGAAAAGACCGCCGTTTGAGGTTTTCTTTATTTTTGGGGACAAAAGAAGGCATGTGGAGCCATGTCTGACGAGTATAGCGAGATGGCAATACATTAATAAGCAACTAAGTGTGATCAGTTGTCTTATTATGGTGCAAAAGCGTTTATTATTTCGCCACAAATCACGGCGTTTTCGTTCCGGCTTGCTTCACTCAAACGGCGTAAAACATTTAAGTAATGCTCCTTATTGGTGCACAATGCAGTTAAAATCGAAGAACACATCTTCACATTTTACCGCATTTGACCAGGTTTTTTCCCATGTTGGCGATCCTAGATGCTTCCATGGAGACGATTAAGCGTTAGTTTAGTACCGGTAAAATCGTGTTCTATTACATCTTATGATGCATGCATCGTCGTTGCATCTAGAAACTCCTGTGGAACTTGCTTTCGTCCCTGTTTCTGATCGATACTTAAGAATTCTGGAACAATTTTTTTTCATAATCATTTCTTTTTTTCCGCATTTTCACTGATTGATGATGTGTGGGGCGTACAGGGCATCAGCACCCCAAATGTCTTCACGGCTTTCTTCGAAATGCTTATACCAGTTGTAAACCATTGTTTTACACGTAGCAGACTCTTCAAAAGCAATATGTAACATTTCTAAAACTTCAATGCACTTCATTCCGCTCTTACAGCAAAATTTGATACAAATCCTCTGATTCATTTTTATAAAAAATAAATAATCTCCGATCCTATCAAACCACTTGTAACTTTTGACAGAAGACTACAGACTAAATATCCGCCGGCCGGGGTGGCCGAGCGGTTCTATGCGCTACAATCTGAAACCACGCGACCGCTACGGTCGCAGGTTCGAATCCTGCCTCGGGCATGGATGTGTGTGATGTCCTTAGGTTAGTTAGTTTTAAGTAGTTCTGAGTTCTAGGGGACTGATGACTTCAGAAGTTAAGTCCCATAGTGCTCAGAGCCATTTGAACCATTTGAACTAAATATCCGATATGTCTAACACTGAAAGATACTTTTCGGGCCTGTTTACTAACACAAAAAGAAAAACACCATGCGAATCGGGCTAAAAGAATAAAAGAAATTGCAAAATTCCCATTAGTTTTTCAACACTTCTCAGATATTAAGAGAGCAGAACACACAGTCCGTCCAAAAAAATCAGAGAGCAGGTTTTATACCTGTCGTATAAGTGACGTCAGCTCAGTAACTACGGTGGCAACCGCAACTCACAACTGTAAACAACAGATGAGCTTCTGACCAGTCAGATGTGAGCAGGTCGGGTTGTCACAAATCGTTTGAGCTAAGAACTGAACATTTCTAAATAAAGTGTTCAAGAAATTCTCCAAAATATTTTGAAGAAGAGAAAAATATATGCGAAGTCTGTGCCGCACAACATGATTTCCGAACATAAACAACGACGCATAGACGTCTATAGCAACGATTGAAATTCTAAAAAAGGACTGGGAAAATCATCACGTGTGGCGAGACATGGTGTTATCAGTGCGAACCTACCAAAAACGACGAATTGGAAAAACTGAGTTGAAGAGCCAACGCCTTGACGATACAGCCGATACTCAAGCCAGGATGACGCAAGAGTAGAGTGATATCCCACAGAATGACGTTTCTGACAGTTTCTCGTCGTTGCATGACCGTTCTGTGCTTTGTACACAAGTGGGGGGAGATTGTGTAGGGCACCTAAAGCACCATCCTAATGCAATTTTTTATTAATCCAGTCTCGATACTTTTTAGACTGAAGGAATAGGTGGTATGCGCAACACAAACCAGGCAGCCATTGCTCAAGCGTGTTATGTAGATTTTTCGGCTCCACTATTCGCTCAATACTGTTGAAGAGCTATTGCGACAATTTGGTGAAAAGTAATGCCTCCGAATTTTTCTGTGAAAACTCAAAGCTTTTACAATAACATGAACTTTATTAACATTCCACATCTTTGTTCTCCAGTTCTATATTATTCTTAAGTAATAGAACCCAGTACGTTGTACTCGGTGGTGAGTGTTCATCGGAGGTGACGGTATCATCTAGAGTGCCCCAGGGAAGTGTGGTAGGTCCGCTGTTGTTTTCTATCTAGATAAATGATCTTTTGGATAGGGTGGATAGCAATGTGCGGCTGTTTGCTGATGATGCTGTGGTGTACGGGAAGGTGTCGTCGTTGAGTGACTGTAGGAGGATACAAGATGACTTGGACAGGATTTGTGATTGGTGTAAAGAATGGCAGCTAACTCTAAATATAGATAAATGTAAATCAATGCAGATGAATAGGAAAAAGAATCCTGTAATGTTTGAATACTCCATTAGTAGTGTAGCGCTTGACACAGTCACGTCGATTAAATATTTGGGCGTAACATTGCAGAGCGATATGAAGTGGGACAAGCATGTAATGGCAGTTGTGGGGAAGGCGGATAGTCGTCTTCGGTTCATTGGTAGAATTTTGGGAAGATGTGGTTATTCTGTAAAGGATACCGCTTATAAAACACTAATACGACCTATTCTTAAGTACTGCTCGAGCGTTTGGGATCCCGATCAGGTCGGATTGAGGGAGGACATAGAAGCAATTCAGAGGCGGGCTGCTAGATTTTTTACTGGTGGGTTTGATCATCACGCGAGTATTACGGAAATGCTTCAGGAACTCGGGTGGGAGTCTCTGGAGGAAAGGAGACGTTCTTTTCGTGAATCGCTACTGAGGAAAGTTAGAGAACCAGCATTTGAGGCTGACTGCAGTACAATTTTACTGCCGCCAACTTACATTTCGCAGAAAGACCACAAGGATAAGATAAGAGAGATTAGGGCTCGTACAGAGGCATATAGGAAGTCATTTTTCCCGCGCTCTGTTTGGCAGTGGAACAGGGAGAGAAGATGCTAGTTGTGGATTGCGGTGTATGAATGTAGATGTAGATGTAGATACTGTCACTGTAGAATGTTGGACTTTGTTGACAGAGACACGACTTTATTTCTGCTTGCCCCACTTCATCACTGTCAAAGTGAAGTCTTCGAAGGCGTTCTTTAAGTTTCGATGACAGTGAACCCATGGCGTGGGATTGTTGCAGATGTCGCAGCGCTCGTGTGTAGTCTGGTAGTCTGACATTGTGATGTTGAAGGAGAGGGTGTTCCGTGTGTGTACGAAGTCTTCGAACTCGAAGCTAGATTATAGGATGCTGTTTCACGAGCACCGTCATAGTTACGGTACCTCCAGCATACTGTACGGTTCAATTCGGAGTCTTCTAGTGCCAGAGCGCTGCAGATGTGTAGACATGAAGAATATAAATTTAGAATGTTAATAAAGTTTGTTTGATTTAAGAAGCCTTGAGAGTTTTTAGATAAAAAATTCGGAGACCTTACTTTTCAGCACGCCCTCGTACATCTGTCACCGAAAAACATGAAATGCTGGACGGGCTAAATGGACTCACTGCTTCAGACGGATGAAATGCCCCCGGAATCGTTACGAGATTCGCCCGCGAATGGCACGGGAGATGGCATCCGCTGCGATCGCGGGGGCCAATCACAGAAGATGGCGGAGGCCGCGGAAGAGCGCGGCGAGAATCTTCCGGCTGGCGCTGCTGCTGCGGCGCGCAACTCGCGCGCAAGTCCATCGGACGAGTCGAGGCGGCCCTTCGTTACAAGTTGCACAAACAAGCCGGCGGACTAGAATAGCCGCAAACTGGGACAAATTAACTTCTGCAGTCGGGCGGTAGCGGGCACAAGCAAAGTTTTTCGACGAGGCATTATGAGAAAGTTGTTAGGAAGCGGCCCGGTAGCTGCCGCCGTCGCCGCCGCCGTCACTCTGAATATTAACTGCATAATCCCCGCGAACGCCGGCCTTTAATAATGAAACAAGGAGGTGCGCCAACTTGC
The DNA here is from genome assembly GCF_023864345.2 of Schistocerca serialis cubense. NCBI lineage: Eukaryota > Metazoa > Arthropoda > Insecta > Orthoptera > Acrididae > Schistocerca > Schistocerca serialis. The sequence continues at coordinate 430,647,869 of NC_064642.1, forward strand.
CGGCTGACACCTCGCTTCTGCATTATGCACACCGCCAGGTGTCGCCGCCGCCAGCGTCTGCACAGCAGACAGCTGACCCCCCCCCCCCCCCCCCGCCCCCCCACCAGTTTTCCGTCTCCTTTCCTCCCTTACAGGGCACTTCGGTCGAAAGAAATTTTCGGGTGCTACGCTGCCGTCTCTTATGTGAAAAGTGATTATATGTAGTGAGGTAGCCTCTGGAACATTCGTATGGTTGTCAGAGTGTCCGAAATCAGATAGATCACTTGTAGCAAGGCAAAACTGTGTGCCAGAGTGGAAATGGAACTCGGACGTCCTTATTTCAAGGTCACTGCTACTTCTATTGAGAACACCCCGGCCGCGCTTACTTTCTCAACTCCAATTAGGAAAAGAAGTTCCTGTGTGGTTAGTACACGGGACTCGCATTCGAGAGGACGACGTTTCAAATCCACGTCTGGTCATTCGGATGTAGGTTTTCCGTTCAAATGATTCAAATGGCTCTGAGCACTATGGGACTTAACATCTGAGGTCATCAGTCCCCTAGAACTTAGAACTACTTAAACCTAACTAACCTAAGGACAGCACACACATGCATGCCCGAGGCAGGAGTCGAACCTGCGACCGTAGCAGTCGCGCGGTTGCACACTGAAGCTCTAGAACCGCTCGGCCACACCGGCCGGCTAGGTTATCCGCTCTAAATCGCTTAAGGAAGTTCACGGATGGTTCCTTCGAAAGGGCGAGGCAGATTTCCTCCCTTTTTTCTCGTTACCCAATTCGAGCTTGTGCTCCGTCCTCAATGACTTCGCTCTCGGCAGGACGTTCACCTCTTAACCTTCCTTTCTTCCAATCAGAAGTGGCTGTATTTGCATTTGATAGGAGAATTATTGTCAGACTGAGCAACGAAACGACAGAGAAAAATACTTAATGACTTTTTTTTGTTATAGGCATTAACCGGTGTTGCATAAATTGACGTGCCATAAATTTAGAAAAATAAAAAACAGCTCATTCAGTTTTATGCTGTTAAAAATACTCCACTTTCTACGATGGTGTTCAGTAAGTAATGCAAAACATTTTTTCCTCGGCCAGTTCATTTGAACAAATGTGAAATATGTTCTGGGACACAGTGGGGCATTCCTGCTTAGCCTCTATAGTATGATGAGGTTCCGTAGTTGACGGCACTATATCTAACCTATAAAATAGTATCTGTAACGGAGCTGCGTTCCAATCAGAGAGTTGACACTGAGTTTGTTCGAATGCTAATGTGTGTGAAATCTTATGGGACTTAACTGCTAAGGTCATCAGTCCCTAAGCTTACACACAACTTAACCTAGATTATCGTAAGGACAAACACACACACCCATGCCCGAGGGAGGACTCGAATCTCCACCGGGACCAGCCGCACAGTCCATGACTGCAGCGCCTTAGACCGCTCAGCTAATCTCGTGCGACTGTCACTGAGTTTCTTTTGGCGGAAAACTAGAGCATAGCAGATATTTTTAGGGGCTTGCGGAATGTTGACGGAGACCTGGCAGCGAACAAAAGCACAGCGAGTCTTTGGGTGAGCCGAGTATCGGCATCGCAGCAATGCCACGCAAGCTTGTCACATCTCCCGCGTGCCGACCGACCGCACACAGCTGTGACTCCTGCAGTGTTGGAACGTGCTGGTGGTGGTACTCTCATTAGGGGTCGTCGACGGATCACAATCAAACACCGCGCTGATCAACTGGACGTCTCTGTTGGCAGTGCCGACACATTCGTCCACAAGTTGAGGAAATCAAAGCTACGTGCCCGCTTTACGGAAGACCATAAAGAGCAGCAAAGGACCATCTGAGTGGAACCGCTTGAGCGTTACAAGGCTGATCGTGCAGGTTTCTCATGCAGCAAGACGTTGGCTCCGACGTCGACCACTAAGGCCCTACCATTAAGGGGGCGTAACGCTGTCGGATTTAACGAAATTTATGTTGGAAAATAAGGTTTCGCACCCAGAAGAATGGGGAATAATGTGGTGTATTGAAATCCTGAATAAAAGCAACTTGCTTTCAGAAAGAGAATTTGATACATTACTTATGAATGTAGTGTACCAATGAAAAATAATGAACTGGCGCACGATCATGATCTATAACTACTATAGTCTGCTTTGTGCTGTCATCGTCATTTATTGATAATTCTGACGCTTTCTCTTTTCCATCAGATATATTATTTTTGGCTTCCCATTTGTTCTGTTTCAAAAATTTTTCTGCCCTATGAACTTGTTGTTGTCTAAATAAATCAAGAAGTTCCGTGTTCCTTTTTTCGGTACTTTTTCTGATGTTTACTCATAGATCTCTTTCAAATTATATTCAGTTGACTTTCTTTCTATTAAGCTGGTCCTCGATACGCTTCTCCATTTCCATTTTCCCATTTCCTTCTAAGCGCTTCTCTCTTAAATCAGCATGGCCCAGCTTTCACAGTAATACAGAAGCACACTCCACATAAATGTCGTGACAAACTGTTATTTCTCCTTCATAGCTAGAAACTTGTATCTCATAAATTCTTGGATAGGCCCACTGGCGAAAACTTCAGATGGAAGAGCCAAATAGTGAAATTGCTATAACGTTTGGATTAGTTTAATTTTGTCGTAAGAGTATTTACCGATTTGGGGGACATATGAATCAACAGCTTAATATATTTCTTTCTCTGATGGCCAACGAGACAGTAGTAACGGGTAACTTCTCTGTGAGGTAAAAAGTATTCATTGTACAAAGGCAAATAATTAGTATTGTGTGTGAGGACTTCACAAACGTACATCTTGCAACCAATTATGAATAAGTAACCACAGCTCCACAGGACATCTATCCACTCATTAAATTTCTTCCCAACAATCCACTGAAGTTTGGCAGTAACTAGATGGATAAATATTCTGCAAGTGCAGAGTCTAAGTTCACCACAGAGAGCAATTAAAAACACAGCTTCTTTTTGACAATACGCCCACGGAAGTAAAATGTCTTACAGGGGACAGTAGTTTTTCAAATACAAATCAGAGTCATCCCTTCTTAATAGCTTCCATCCTGCACTGGAATGTTTAAATAGAAATAAGTAGCTAATCACAAACCTAAATACGTCCAGCGTTATTTTAACTGTCCCTGCACTGACATGTTTATATTGAATATGATCTACGGAAAATTGAATTAACTAATTAACTGCATACAGATACGCATAGAGAGTAACAGTGTGGCTTCAGTGCGAGAGCGATGCGCATCGTGGCTAGTAACTAAGTAAATGAATCTCTGTTTCACCATGGCATATATTAAGTGCCGTCGATTCCTCAATCCGCCCAACTGCAGTCTTTTTGAGTGACGATCGCACTCGTATGTCAAGAATTAGGCCTTTTTATTAATAAAATGGACGGAATAACTCGGTATGCAAAGAACGTGTTAATTAGTCTTGATGTGACGTCCTTGTTTATTATAGTGCCCCTTACGTCGGTGGTGACAAATATCTTCATGGAGAAGTTCGAGCTATAAGCATTCGAATCTGCCGCTAAAAATTCAAAAATCTAATTGCTTCACGTAGACGAAAAGTCTGTTTTTTTAGATACGCAGCAAGATGGAATAATTTATTTTTAACGAACATCTGAGTGAGGTTAATCGTAAAATTTAATTCAAAATGGAAGAGGAGCTTGCAGTTTTAGATGTGTTATCCTTCGAAAAGAGAGGGTAGCTTCTAAGACAGAGTATTCGGAAAACCACACGTATAGACAGCTACTTACATTGGAACTCATCCTGCCCGGCTAGCCGGCGGTCTAACACACTGCTTTCCGAGCGAGAAGGCGTGTCGGCCCCCGGCACGAATCCGCCCGGCGGATTAGTGTCTAGGTCCGGTCTGCCGATCAGCTTGTGGATGGTTTTTAAGGCGGTTTTCCATCTGCCTCGGCGAATGCAGGCTGGTTCCCCTTATTCCGCCTCAGTTACACTATGTCGGCGATTGCTGCGCAAACACTGTCTTCACGTACGCGTACGCCACGATTACTCTACCACGCAAACACTGGGGTTACACTCATCTAGAATGAGACATTTCTGGGAGGGTACACTGGGGGCCGAACCGCATAATAACCGTGGGTTCGGTGTGGGGCGGCGGTGGGGTGAGTGGACTGCTGTAGCCTGTTGTGGGATGGTGTACCACTGAGAGCTACGGCTGGACGAAGCCTCTCCGTGGCTTCTAGGTCCCCAGTTCAATAAATACATACATACCTACATACATTGGAACTCACAACCCACGACAGATGCGTTGAGTTACATAAACTTCAGCCCGCTGATCCATAAAATGGCAGTGAAACGGTAGTGTGAAATGTTGCAAAGTTGAGGCAATAGGAAGGGGTATGTTGGCGCGAAGGAAGGAGGGGGGAGGGGTAGGGGTAGGGTGTAGGGGTAGGGGAAGTGCTGAATTGAATGATATTACTAATCATTTTAGTGGAACGATCGGAACTATCAGTGTTGAGGCACAGAACTCCCTCCCCAACCAAATCTTCCTTCCCTGAACATGTTCCCCTTATAGAGCAGCGTGATTTTCGAGAGAACCTATGAGTCATAGCATATCATTCTACAACATTTTGATAACTAAACCGAAGAATTCACAGTATTTGTCATATTGTGATTTATTTTTCACAAAAGTGTAGCGACACAGAGGACCCGTAGTCCTGTGCTGAACTGATTAAGTGTGAGCGTTTCTGTTTATTTATGACAGTCACTGCCCCCCTGGAAAGTTTCAGGTAATTCTTTTTCTGTGTTATAAAATTTTGCGCATGATCCATAACTTGTTTTTAGTTACCAGTCTATCTGGCACTGGAGGGCGGACTGTTGCTTCTTTCCAAATATCAGTGACAGACTCCTAACAGATCACGTTCAACCAAACGCCAGTCTTGTGCTCTTTCTGAGGACGCGGTCCATACCCGGATAACCTATATGTAATACTGAGAAATGAGCACCCCATATGTGACTGTGGAACCATAGGTACACGTGACCATGTCCTACCAATTTTTTAGTCTTCGATAGAAGAAGGGAGGCAAAAGTTTTAGGTGACTGCTGCTGAAATTTGGCTTCTTGAATGAAGTAGCCAACTAATGACTGTCCAGGGCAGAAGGACATGATATGCCGTGGGAGAGGCGATTGGCTCGATACCAAGATAGGAACGGAGGGAAAAGGGTTTAGCAAACCGTCAGCTTATCTTCATTTCCGAAGGCTATTAGTTTTAGAGTCCGAAGTCTGAAAGTAAGACTGGATCTTCAGTGACTGATCTACCTTACAGGTTGAAACAGGAAGTACTTCAGTAAGCCGTCAACTTGGTTCCCACCAGTCTTGTCAGGTTAGTGCGAAAAGGACAGTGAGATTACATAAGGCAACTCATAAACTGCCATAGTACTGTCGCTCCCTTCATATATTTATGTATTTCGACTCATTTCTTTATTGTTTTCTCCAATCTGTTCCTCTTTCGATTCCCCCTCTCACATTTTTATTCTTATTAGTATTTTACTATTATTATTATATTTATAAATACTTTGTGGAGAGTAGATTTAACTGGTAGGTTCAGTAGTTAATTTAATAATTGCTGGCTTATAACTAGTTATATGAAGAAACAAATTCAGGGAAACGTTACTGCCGGTATGTTCGTCTGATCGGCAAGGACGTGACCAATTTCTATTGCTTGCTAAACGAAGTGACAGCTAAAACGTATGCGTTAAAAATTATAATAGTCTTGATTATAATAAAAAGTAAAATTACTGTTCGCTGGTTACCGGTTTCCGTTGTTTAATAACCATCTCCAGATCGTGCTTACTAAAGAACCAGTATCTACGTACAGTGTTGGTAGCAACACTATCGTTTACTAAGCGTAACTTAGATCATGCTTAGTAAGGAATTTGCAACTAAGTACAGTGTTGCCCTCATCATCGTTACTAACACTAACGCTTCAACATGAAATGTTGTTCACAACATGTTTGTTAACGGTTCATACCATGTTCCGGTGTATTTAGGTAGAAATAAGCATGATCTGAGTTACGCTTCTCTCTACATCTACGTGATGACCCTGCAGTTCACAATTACACGTAAGTACTTGGCAGAGGCTTCATCGTACCATCTTCATGTCATTTCTCTACCTTTCCACAGTCCAACAGCGCGCGAGAAAAAGAAAGAAAGCTTAAATCTTTCCGTGCTAGATCTGATTTATCTTATTATGATGACTATATCTTCCTATGTAGGTGGGTGTCAACAAATTATTTTCACACTCTGAGGAAAAAGTTGGTGATCGAAATTTCATGAGACGATCCTGCCGCAATGAAAAACGCCTTTGTTTTAATCTTTAATCTTTGTCACCCCAGTTCACGTATCATACCCGTGGGATTCCCTCTTTTATTTCGCTATAGTAAAAAAACGAGCTGCCCTTGTTTTATTGTTTCCGATGTTATCTATCGTTATCTTAAGCGAATCCCACGCTGCACAGCAGTATTCCAGAAGAGGGCGGACAAGCGTAGCGCAAACTGTCTCTTTAGTAGACCTGCTGAATTTTCTAAGTGTTCCGCCAATAGAAGCAGTCTTTGGTTTGCTTTTCCTACTGTAAGTAGGCTGTTTAGGTTTTTATGTTGGTAACGCCACGTAGCTGTGCTGTGTGCAGTCTGTGGCTGGGTGGCATTGTTGTAATATTCGCTATTGTAGTGTTGGGCTGTTGGCTGTTAACAGCGCGTAGCGTTGCGCAGTTGGAGGTGAGCTGCCAGCAGTGGTGGATGTGGGGAGAGAGATGGCGGAATTTTGAGAACGGAAGATCTGGACGTGTGTCCATCAGAGACAGTAAATTTGTAAGATTGGATATCATGGACTGATATATATATATATATATATATATATATATATATATATATATATATATATATATATATAAAATGACTTTTGAACACTATTAACATAAATACACTCCTGGAAATGGAAAAAAGAACACATTGACACCGGTGTGTCAGACCCACCATACTTACTCCGGACACTGCGAGAGGGCTGTGCAAGCAATGATCACACGCACGGCACAGCGGACACACCAGGAACCGCGGTGTTGGCCGTCGAATGGCGCTAGCTGCGCAGCATTTGTGCACCGCCGCCGTCAGTGTCAGCCAGTTTGCCGTGGCATACGGAGCTCCATCGCAGTCTTAAACACTGGTAGCATGCCGCGACAGCGTGGACGTGAACCGTATGTGCAGTTGACGGACTTTGAGTGAGGGCGTATAGTGGGCATGCAGGAGGCCGGGTGGACGTACCGCCGAATTGCTCAACACGTGGGGCGTGAGGTCTCCACAGTACATCGATGTTGTCGCCAGTGGTCGGCGGAAGGTGCACGTGCCCGTCGACCTGGGACCGGACCGCAGCGACGCACGGATGCACGCCAAGACCGTAGGATCCTACGCAGTGCCGTAGGGGACCGCACCGCCACTTCCCAGCAAATTAGGGACACTGTTGCTCCTGGGGTATCGGCGAGGACCATTCGCAACCGTCTCCATGAAGCTGGGCTACGGTCCCGCACACCGTTAGGCCGTCTTCCGCTCACGCCCCAACATCGTGCAGGCCGCCGCCAGTGGTGTCGCGACAGTCGTGAATGGAGGGACGAATGGAGACGTGTCGTCTTCAGCGATGAGAGTCGCTTCTGCCTTGGTGCCAATGATGGTCGTATGCGTGTTTGGCGTCGTGCAGGTGAGCGCCACAATCAGGACTGCATACGACCGAGGCACACAGGGCCAACACCCGGCATCATGGTGTGGGGAGCGATCTCCTACACTGGCCGTACACCACTGGTGATCGTCGAGGGGACACTGAATAGTGCACGGTACATCCAAACCGTCATCGAACCCATCGTTCTACCATTCCTAGACCGGCAAGGGAACTTGCTGTTCCAACAGGACAATGCACGTCCGCATGTATCCCGTGCCACCCAACGTGCTCTAGAAGGTGTAAGTCAACTACCCTGGCCAGCAAGATCTCCGGATCTGTCCCCCATTGAGCATGTTTGGGACTGGATGAAGCGTCGTCTCACGCGGTCTGCACGTCCAGCACAAACGCTGGTCCAACTGAGGCGCCAGGTGGAAATGGCATGGCAAGCCGTTCCACAGGACTACATCCAGCATCTCTACGATCGTCTCCATGGGAGAATAGCAGCCTGCATTGCTGCGAAAGGTGGATATACACTGTACTAGTGCCGACATTGTGCATGCTCTGTTGCCTGTGTCTATGTGCCTGTGGTTCTGTCAGTGTGATCATGTGATGTATCTGACCCCAGGAATGTGTCAATAAAGTTTCCCCTTCCTGGGACAATGAATTCACGGTGTTCTTATTTCAATTTCCAGGAGTGTACATTGTTGGTTCTCTATCAAAATCTTTCATTTGCTAACTATGCCTATCAGTAATTAGTGCCTTCAGTAGTTTGAATCTTTTATTTAGCTGCCGGCCGCGGTGGTCGAGCGGTTGTAGGCGCGTCAGTCCGGAACCGGGCGACTGCTGCGGTCGCAGGATCGAATCCTGCCTCGGGCATGGATGTGTGTGATGTCCTTAGTTTAGTTAGGTTTAAGTAGTTCTAAGTTCTAGGGGACTGATGACCTTAGATGTTAAGTCCCATAGTGTTGAGAGCCATTTGAACCCATTTTTTTATTTAGCTGGCAGTAGTGGCGCTCGCTGTATTGCAGTAGGTTGAGTAACGAAGATTTTTGTGAGGTAAGTGATTCATGAAAGGTATAGGTTGTTGTTAGTCAGGGCCATTCTTTTGTAGGGATTTTTGAAAGTCAGATTGCGTTGCTCTAAAAATATTGTGTGTCAGTTTAAGCACAGTCATGTCTAATTTTTCTAAGGGGAGACATTGCACTACAATATTATCTACGTGGACGTTTCAATTTAAGTTATTCGCCATTGTAAATCGCTAAGTATTTGGTTTAGCTTACAGCCTTTAGATTTGTGTGATTTATCGCGTAACTGAAATTTAACGGACTTCTTTTAGTACTCAGGTGACAGATCTTGCACTTTCGATTGTTTAGATTCAGTTGACAGTTTTCGCAGCATACAGGTGTCTTGTGATTTTACAAGGTGGTAAATGACAGCATCATCTGCAAAAAATCTAAGAGGGCTGCTTAGATTGTTTGCTAAATCGTTGGTATAGATTAGGAACAGCAGAGGTCCTGTGACACTTACTTGGGGAACGCCATATTTTTTACTCGATGACTTCGCGTCAATTACTACGACGTGTGACCTTTCTGACAGGAAATTATAGGCCCAGTTTCACAACTCAGACGATACTCCGAAGGCATGCAATTTGATTAGAAGTCGTTTGTGAGGAACGGTGACAAAAGCCTCCTGGAAATCTAAAAATATTACTAACGATAGCGATATGGCCAACATTAAATTAAGGTACTGATTCTTTACTTAGCGTTACATATGCTAGAATTACTAACGATGATATTATGGCCGACACTGTGCGTAGTTACTGACTCATTAGTGAGCATGATCTGAGTTATACTTAGTAACAAAGTGTTGTGGTCAACATTGTAAATGGATACTAATTCTTTAATAAGCCAGATCACAGGATGGCTGTTAATCAATCGAAACCGGTAAACAGTAAATCGCAACTTTATTTTTTACTGCACTCAAGAGTATTTAAATTTTTTACCGATGATAGAAATCACTGTATCTCCTTCATCCGACGATGCTAAGTCTTGCAGAAAAACTTATTATGTACAACTAGTTTCAAAATACAGTTTAAAAAGAACCGGTCCAAGTAGTTAGTCAGGTGATAGACCATCAACGAAGTTAATTACATTAAAAGAAGTAGATCAAGCATGCATCTGAAAACTACCTGGGCGCAACTTGCGAATGCCGTGTGATTTAAAAATGGTGTAGGAATGGGAACAGCTATAGAGCGAAAAATGGGACTTAACCAGTGATGCAAGTGCAGCAGCGGAACGAAATTAATAGGGACAAGCTGAATGTCTAAGTGAAGATATGGAACTCCAGGGGCGGGGGTGGGAGAAGGGGGCAGGACCTACCAGGCGGACCCATCTTCTCGCGGAAACAGAGCTCCACCGCCTCCCGATTTCTGTTCCGCCAGCTGTCAGCCGCTTCATTATTCGAGACACGGCAGCAGGGCGGCAGCGGCTGCTATCGACACTTGCTAATGGAATGTCTGCCGACGCAGACATTTGTCACAACCCGTCCCGCCGCGTCATCGCGCAACCAAAACTCAAGTTTCCGGGCATTATAGGGGCCCGCCGTCTGAAGTAACTGGCAGCGGAGATGTCCGTACCAGTCCGCAACAAGCTGTAACGTCTGCGTCGCAGAAGAGCCTGGAAGAAACTCGGGGAATTAGCAACGCCTTCTGCTATAAGAAAGGTCCTTTTTGGAAGAAAAAGTCTCTACTGCGTACCAAAAATGGAAGGGCGTCACACGTGGCTAGCATGTGGCACAGATCGTTCCTGTATTTATAAATGTTCTCAGGACAGATGCACAAAAGTACAGTCCTAAATTACTGGCGTCAGTTTATTGCTGGAGTACGGGATCTAGATTTACATAGATACTCTGCAAGCCACTCTACGGTACCGTGTACCGCTAATAGTTGTTTCTTTTCTGTTCCACTCGCAGATTGAGCAAGGTCAAAACGGCTGTCTGCGAATATATGACTCCGTATGAGCCCTAATTTCTCGTATCTTATGTTTATGGTCCTTAAGCAAAATGTATGTTGGCGGCAGCGAGATCGTTCTTCAGTCAGCTTCAAATGCCGGTTTTCTAAATTTTCTCAATACTTTTCCTTGAAAAGAAAGTCGTCTCTCCTCCAGGGACACCCATGGCTGGATGTGTCTAATAGTGTATTTTAAATACGACAGTATGCCATCTTAGGCACTGTATAGCATTAAATACTTGATAATGGCAATCTAAGGCCGCAATCATGGTTGTGTAAGTGTAACACTGCAAATAAAAAAGTCTAATGGCGGTACTGACTTAAAAAGTAACCTATGTCGATAGGTGAGGAACAGCGTGTTGTAATCGAGTTTAGAATTCGAAGAGCTCGTCCCCACATGGAGTACCCTCCCTTCAGCTTTATAATGCCAGACCACACACGAGCGTTGCGGCATCTGCAACAATTCGACGCCTCGGATTCACTGACATCGGCCGCGCGGAGCGGCCGTGCGGTTAGAGGCGCCATGTCACGGATTGCGCAGCCCCTGACACCTGAAGTTCGAGTCCATCCCTCCGGCATAGGTGTGTGTGTTGTTATTAGCATAAGTTAGTTTACGTAGTGTGTAAGTCTACGGACCAATGACCTCAGCAGTTTGGTCCCTTTGAAATTCACACACACATTCACTTCCATCGTTCATCCTCCATACAGTCCCGACTTAGCCACATCCGATTTTCGTCTGTTTTCAAAATTTAAGGAACGCCTTCGAAGACTTCACATTATAGTGATGAAACGGTGCAAGCAGATGTAAGGTTGAAACTTCCTGGCAGATTAAAACTGTGTGCCAGACCGAGACTCGAACTCGGGACCTTTGCCTTTCGAGGGCAAGTGCTCTACCAACTTTTTTTTCTTTTTTTTCGTTATTGATCGTTGTGTTTGGTCGTTGCGGACGTCGCAAGACATCAAGTTCGGTGCTTGATCCTTCCACTCAGTTTTTTATTACAGAGGCCAACCGGCTCTCTGACCGAACACGCTGAGCTACCGTGCCGGCATTTTTTTTAATCTCATGTTGTTCGCTTTCGTTCGTTGTATCTGCTCTGGGTGGACGTCGTTAGACATCCGTTTAAGTTCGTCGTTGATCGGTTAACTCAGTTTTTTTTATTACAAAGGGCAGCTAACCCTCTGATCGACCACGCTGAGCTACCGTGCCGGCGCAACTGAGCTACCCAAGCACGACTCACACCCCGTTCTCACAGCTTTACTTCCGCCAGTACCTCGCCTCCTACCTTCCAAACTTTACGGAAGCTCTCCTGCGAACCTTGCAAAACTAGCACTCCTGAAAGAAAGGATATTGCGGAGACATGGCTTAGCCACAGCCTGGGGGATGTTTCCAGACAGTTGGAAGGTAGGAGGCGAGGTACTGGCAGAAGTAAAGCTGTGAGGACGGGGCGTGAGTCGTGCTTGGGTTGCTCAGTTGGTAGAGCACTTGCCCGCGAAAGGCAAAGGTCCCGAGTTCGAGTCTCGGTCCGGCACACAGTTTTAATCTGCCAGGAAGTTTCATATCAGCGTACACTCCGCTGCAGAGTGAAAATCTCATTCTGGAAAGATATAAGGTTGTGGCTCCGTCAACAAAGTTGAACAGTACACAGCAGTGGTCGTTAAACTGCGAACCGCGGGCCGCATGAGACCCGAAGCAGATATTCGTGCGGCCCGCGGTTCTCAGACATACTTTATATTGCTGTAGTATACACCTAGCAAGTAGCAGCTGAATCCAAAAACTGCAGCTTACGTTAAGAGCCTTCTAGTAGTGTATTTTTTCTGCCCAGTAACAAAATAAATAAATAAAATTCGAGACACAGAAGTATTTTAAGATGTGCTTAATTATAATTTACGTTAGTGTATTCAGTCATGGACTAGATAGAGGTGACCGCTTACGTCGTGGCCAGAGCGGTACATAGCGTGGCCACTGCAAGGACAGAGGTGTGAGAGGGGACATGTTTTATTGCTTGGTGAGTCGCTAAAATGGCTGCGGTGCAACTGGCGTTCGGTTGAAACTGGCCTGTTTGGTTGTGGTGTCACTGGTCTGTAGCGTGACTCGAGGTCCAGGTAACGTTGAAAGGTGACTGGTTGTAAGTTGGCGCAGCCAAATAATGTGAATATCAGACAAAGATTTTGCCAACAGATTGGCCTGTAGAGTAGGCTGATGTTTACATTCGTGCCACATCTAATCGGTCGATTTCAGCCGAAAGCCCGTTATCGTCTACTCATTTTGGTTCCTCGTGTTGTTTGCCTTCCGGTGCTGGCAACTCATGGCCGTGCGAGGCTCTTACCGATCAGCTCCTATCGTATAGATTTTGACACGCGAGCAATGTGGATTCGTGACTGCGCATTACAGTTCAACGTAACAACAATCTCCAGAGGGTGGACAGCGATACCCACAGTGACAGCGCAAATAGTGACGATGAGGAGGAACAGGAGGAGGAAGCTGAGATGTGACAGTAAATAAGCATAAGGTGCTGGCGATCTAGCCAAGAAATCACTAAATGCTGTACATGGATGGGCACCTAAAGTAGTTAATACATATGATTAGTAATAAGCAGGATAAGCAATATTATTTCTCTATTAATCTAATAACCATTTGTGTGTGTGTGTGTGTGTGTGTGTGTGTGTGTGTGTGCGCGTGCGCGTGTGTTTCTGTGTGTGTGCGACTGGCGGTCAACGGCTCGAAGAGACTTTTCCGAGGTATTCACCGTCAGTCACATTCGGTGATGGTACTAACAAATCTCTCCTCTATCCTGTCATCTTTTATATTCTTCTTAAAAGACAACCAAATTTTCTTTATATTTCAAACTTAAAAATTATTGTTATTTTGAAAAGTATCATTCTCTGTAAATGTTGTAGATAAAACAAAAGAAAAGAAAACTGTAAAAAGATCAAAACCGAAAATTGTAAGATGTACGACCTGTTTTAAACACCAGGTAACAGGTCCATAATTTGGCAATAAATAAATAAAAAAAAATTACATAGACGGTGATCTTCGAATGCGGTACTTATCTGTGGCAATGAATATTAAATTAAGGTTGTGGTAATACAACGCAAGGAGTAGAAGAAAAATGACATAAAGAACGTTCACTGAACGCCTCGTATTGCTTAATGCGTTTCACTTAGGCACAGTTATTGTTATTGATCAAATAATCATTGGATCACACAAAAATACAACATCTCGTCAGGCAATTACAGTGCAATGACTTTGGGGTTACGAAGGGTGGCAGCAGTCTGAAACCTTACCATAACTGCAGAGGTTGAAAATACCGCTTCAGTTGTAAGGTTCTTTTTATTATTTAAAACATGGTCGGTTTCGGACTCTTATATGCCCATCATCAGATGCTGTGACTCCAAGTGCTCTGTGCTCCGTGGTGATACACCGCGTCCTGTACTCGCCAGCCGCGGCGTTCGGGCTCATAGCACAAAGTTTTAACACCTGATGATGGGCATACAAGAGTCCGAAACCGGTCGTGTTTTAAATAATAGAAATAACCTTACAACTGAAGTGGTATTTTCAACCTGTGCTGTAATGCTCAGTTGCGGATGTTCCTCCGATCTTTGGCTTGACATAGCTAATGTATTGGGGGCTAATAACAGACTAATTTATGTAGGTTATCAGTTAATAACAAGATCAGTACTTACGCGGGCCGAGGTGCTGCCGCACAACGGCAGTATCGGCCCTTGCGTAAAAAAGTTCCACAGTGACGGTATCAACAAACTGGTCTCTTTTTGGGAATAATGTATTAGTCGCCAGGGAGACTATGTTGAGAAAAAATATGTAGACAAAAATAATAAAAATGTAGAATGTTGATAATGTTTATTTTATTTAAAAAGATTTACGAGTATCCACATTAAAAATTCGGAAGCATTACTCTTTAGTACGGCCTTGTACATTCCTCTCTCAACATTTCGGAAATGTATCACATGCATTATGTTTCTTGTATTCATTGTAGAAAACAAAAAATTGCAATATTTGCTAGTGGGCAGCAATCTTTCAAATAAAAGCGAATTAATAACATGATCGGTGCTTATGCGACCCGAGGCTACGCCTCACATTGCACATTATGCAATTGCATTAGCGTTTTCAGGAAATTATACTCTAATTCAGTGGCACAGTCAGTGATGGTGGCAGCAGTGTTTGCTCTAACATGTTAAGCTTTGTTCTTTATGAAGAAAATAATTCTGAAGCGCTGTACGTTTATCTATATATTAATGTCCTCTGCCAGTACTCTGTTTGATCCACAGCGCATCTAAAGAAATTAGCAAGTGATAACCATAACACCCCGGGCCAACTTGGGGTGCGAACGTATAATTAAAAGTGGATTAACATAAATTGATAAGGCGTGTAATGAGAGTTGGCATTAGCGCGGCGTCCGCCATGCATGCAAATCAACATCGTGGCCTGCGCCTGTTCCCGGGCTACCCGGAACGGCTTAATTGCTGCTCCAGACAACCTAGCAGCTAGCTGGTAGGTGCTCGCTCAGCGATGCGGGTCACGCTTTCTCGGGTAGGCGCTACTGGCACGACGCGAGGATGGCGCAAAAAGGGGAAATTAACAAAGGAACACCGACACAGTAAACGTACGTTACAGCGACTGCGAATGCCGCACAGGACTGCTCCGATATGAGCGTCGTGTAGTGGGCTGCAGGACATCGTAGTATTCAGTTGTCTGCACATTAAGTTAGCAGGCCGTGTACCGCAAATAGCTATCGGGGCGCTACTTCAACATCAATATTTATACAAAGGAACCCACCACCTTGGTGACTAGTGGGTCATAACTATTCTACAATATTAGATATTCAGCAGCTATTTCTATTTATTATTATTATATGGTACTATGTTAATTATTGTAAGCTACAGACAGGATACTACGGATAATAGGCAGACTACAGCTATTATTCTATTCTACTTGCTAATTGCTAGTTTCTTCCTACTTGTTAATTCCTAACTGCCTGCAGCGTTACAGGAGTGTCAGCATAGATATAAACCTACTGCTTTAGGCCCTGCTCATCGAGCTAATCCCGATGAGCGTGCCCCTGACACTGGGCTGGCCAAGACTGTTTGTCGCTGCAGGTTCCTAACTTAATATCTATATCTAAAGCTACAACTAATGTACTAACCTACATCAATTCCGGTGCTTTAGTCTTCATTAGTGATCCCCCTAGTCCTGCACGTAGCGGATTGCAACTGAAAAGTCGACCTGTCCACGCACAGGCGGTATAGGATTAGGGTAATTGGACATATTCGGTAAATGTCGTTAATCATGAAAGTCCCTCAAGTATCCCGTAATGGGACACATTTGGTATATGTCGTTAATCATGAAAGTCACTCAAGTATGCCGTCAGTACTTTTCGTGACACCTCGTTTGCCAGTTTGTTTAGAGTTTCAAAAGTTCCTTCGTGTCTTAATAAGTCATATGTGTTATTATGTGGAAGCTGTTGTCTTAGTGTCATTGCTACATCATCGAAAAGGGGGCACTCGTAAACCACATGGTCGGGAGTGCCCTCCGAAGCACCACAGTCACACTCGGGTGTAGCCTTTTGCCCAAACCGACACAAGTATGTCGGGTATGGACCATGACCAGTGAGAAAATGTATTAGACCCCGCGTTGGCTCGAAGTACTTCATCCCTAGCCTTTCTTTAACATTTGGCAAGAACCCGAAGTTTCTTCTGCCAGTTTCTTCTATTTCCCAAGACTGCTGCCATAAGTCCTCGCCCCTTCTACGTATTTCTCCTTTGTCCCTTACCAGTGTTCCCAGGATGTTCTCTATTTTCGCGTTGTTCCCCTTCTTGACCCAATACCATGCTGCTTGTTCTCGAATTTTTATATCTAAAGGACAGAGCCCCATTATTATCAGAAGTGCACTTCCTGGAGATGTTCTGTACGCCCCTATGGATCTTAAGAGCATGTTTCTTTGTACTCTTCTCACTGCCATGGTAGGCACCACCCTCGTGAGCCTATGTGCCCAGACTCCCGATCCGTAACCCACTACTGACGTTAATATGCTATTATGGTACAACTTGATTAGGTGTGGTGGAAGATGAAATCGTTTATGGCCTATTGAGGTAAGGTTGTTTAATAATTGTAATGCTTTTTGGGTTACGGAATCAATGTGCCTTCCAAAGTTTCACCTTTCATCGATGATGACGCCCAGGTAGCGAGTCTCTTGTCGTCTTATAACTGGTGAGCCTCCGATTCTGACTGTGGGGTTCCTTACCAGCCGTCCCTTCAGTAATAAGTACGTCGATTTTGTCGGTGAGATCGTCATCTTGGTATTTGTGCACCACAGTTGTAATTTGGTCATTGCCCTGTCTATTTTTGGCTCGATGTCCTCGCTGCTCCGGCCGCCGACCAGCAGAAGGAGGACATCCGCGTAGGCTATCACCTCTAGCACTTCTTCACTCTGTTCCAAACTATCTAAAAGCGGTTCCATATGGATGTCCCAGAACAGGGGACCTAAGACGGAGCCCTGGGGACATCCCTTAGTTATAGATTTTCCTACTCTACCGCTAGGGGATGATAGCCAGACCTCCCGCCCTTCACAATAGCTCCTCAGGCAACCATATAGCGACCCTGGACACTCCTTCTCCCGCAAGCAGGAGAAGAGCGAAGGCCACCACAGGTTGTCAAAGGCGCCACTGATGTCAACAATGATGCCAACAACGTACTTGTATCGGGTAGAGTCGCAGACCTCAGCCGCCAGAGCGATCGCATCAGTTGCCGATCGCCCCGGCCTGAAGCCGAACTGCCTGCCACTCATCCCGCACAGCACTCGGTGTGCAGTCAGTCTGTCAGCTAGCAGTTTTTCAAATAATTTCCCAAGGATGTTCAGGAGGCAAATCGGCATATAGGACTTGACGTCCGCTGGGTCCTTGTTGGGTCCCTTTTTGATTATTACAACGTTTGCCTCTTTCCAGATTTTCGGGAATTTTTCCTGTCTTAGGCACTCATTGTATAACTGGGTTAGTGGAGCCACCAGTTGAGGTGCCAGGAACTGCACCACCTCCGCCACAATGCCGTCTGGGCCGGGGGCTTTCCCTGTTTTTAGTGCTTTAATGTGACCAGCCACCTCCTCTTCAGAGAAGGGGTAGACTGCCCTGTTGTTAACTACTCTATCCAGATCTTGATTTCGTACCTGGGACTGGCCCTCCGTGTCGCTGGCCTCATCGTTGTCAGGGAGCAGGGACCGGAGAAGGACCTCGGCAGTCTCCTGCCAGGACTCCGTCATCCCATCCCTGACCGTTGATAGCATCATTGGGGATCGGATCTTTTCCCTTACTAGTTTGTAAGGTATTCCCCATGGATCCAAGGCCAGCTGGTCCAGCACAAATCTTTCCCAACTGCGTATTCTAACTTCTTTCAGTTCTTTTTGAAATTTGTCTTTTGCCTCCCGGTATAGCAGTAACCATCTTTGCTTTTCCCACCAGACGACACTGCGCTGGTAGTGCCTCCTCAGCCTTCTGACAGACTGACGCATTTCCTCAAGTTCAGCTGACCATGGTGACGGGGAGGCCGCCATGGCCCTCCTCCTGGTTGGAACAGCTGCCTTAATCGCTCTGGTAACTGCGCCTACCAGTTCTTCAGCCCGCTTGTCTATGTCCAAGTCCTGTTGTGCGTCACCTTCTGGCAGTGGAGGAATGTCGCACTCTCTCGCTAGTCTCTCCTAGTCAGCTCTCTTGAAATTCAGTTGCAACTCCCACCCTGCGGCCCAGTGACAGCCTCCATTTCCTAGGCTGAACATTATAAGATTATGGTCGCTTATTGTGGCGTTCTCTCTGACTTCCCAATTCTGAATGATGTTGGCAGAATTTGGTGTAACTAACGTTTCATCTATATTGGTGCCGCGCCCCCCTCCCGCTGCATAAGTGGGTGGGTTGCCCGGTCTATTTGCAACCACAAGTTGTAAAGCCATAATCATATCCTCCACTTTCTCGCCATTTTCATCTCTTGTGCCACTGTACCACAGGGGAATTTTGCATTTATATCGGCTGTTATAACCAGTTTGCGTCCCCGCAACGCCGTGGCTACCCTGGTTAGGTGATCCAGATGTTGTTCAATGTTATCTCCGTATTGTAAATACATATTTATAAAAGTTATAATTCCCATGGGAGCCTGTACCTCCACGACATTGCAGTGACTGGTGGAAAATTGTGCAAGTGTTGTTGCACGTAGCGACTGTTTTGTGATGACAACTGCTGCCTTGGGGGCTTCCCCACTACTAGCTATTTGCCATGTAGCGGCTGCAAATGAAAGTTTCCCAGCTTGAGAGTACGGCTCCTGCAAGCAGAGTACGTCAAGCCTCTTCTCCTCCACCTCTCTTCGGAGCTCCTGCATCACAAGTCTGCTGCTATGCGTGTTTAGTTGTCCAACAGTTAGTTTTGTCATTATGGGAAGTAAGTGTGCATTCTATCGTCAGTCCAAGTCTTGCTCCAATCAAATGCGATTCGACCATGAGCTAGGACTGATTGAGTGTAGATGTCATTTAAGTCAAATTTCTCCCCACGTCTGTCAAACACTTTCTTAAGTAAGTCTCGCAGGGCTCCGAAGTCGGTGGGAAGGTTCACTGACTTTAATTGTATTCTATCCACAGCCTCCATTACCGAGAAGGTGACCTTTCTTCCATCCTCATGTCCTACCCGGACCACATGTCGTATGGCAGTGGTCAGGATAGCCGGCTGCTCCAGTCTTGCCAGTTGCACTGTGAATTCAATGTTGGGATACACCCTAATCGGATCTACAGGCGGTAGCCTGATTACTGGAGTATCTGCCTCAGTTTGGTTTGCGCTGGTACTGGTAACTGTACTTTCTTGGAGTGGTTGTCGTTTAGTTTGTTTAGTTTCGTGAGTAGGGGCCAGGGAGGCCGCCACCACTACAGGATGCTTCTGCCGTTGAAGACTTTTATTCGGCCTTTCTCCCCGGTTTGGGGAAGGGGGAGCTGTGTTCCTGTCCTGAGAATCAGTTTGAATGCATCTGTCCACCATAAAGGGATCTGTTTGAATTTCTTTCTCGACTGTCGTAGTTTTTAAGGTGCTCGAAAGCGACCTTAAAAATTCCTTAAATCTATTAGCCCTCACAGCATCCCCCCTTCTTTTACTCGGGGACTTGTGTTTAAGCATCCTGTTAGCTGAGCTCTGCTCAGCCATAGTCGATTCTTGAAATGAGACGTTGTTCTAGCATCCGGTAAGTGGGGCAATTCCTTCCCGTGGCACCACAGGATTTCTTCCCACGATTTTTACACGGAATGCAGACCCCTGTTGTTTTACATTCCTTACTTCGTAAGATACTGGAATTACAATCTTAACAGCTCACGAATGTCCCCCTATTGTATAAAGGCTGTTGCTTTCAACTTCCGATGGGTCGCGAAATGGAAAGCGCATATTTACTACTTCTCCACAAAGATGTCGCGCCGACTAATGCACATGACGAAGCGTTATGCCAACTTCCCATCAGCCTCGTCATAGAAGGCAGCCACTCGTGTTTTCTGCCAATTCCCTGTTTTGATCTGCAGCTCGCTGTCTGTAAAAGTCTGTCCTCATAGCGAGAGCATCATATGAGCGAAAGGATGAAAGTCAGAGGGAGCGAATTCCAGGGCATAGGGTGCTCAATTTTCATAATTTGTCCTGGGGCAGCGTCTTTGATTCATAATGAAAACGTCTTCGGTCCCTGGTTCGAACCCCGTTCCTGCCTAAATTTTGATTAATAATCAGCATTGGCGGCCGAAGACTTCCGGCAAAAGAGGTCAGTCTCACTCTGCCAACGGCCTTGTCAAAGGGGGCGGAGGAGCGGACAGAGGTTCAGAGCACTCTCTTGTCCTAGGGGTGGGAAACTGCTCCTGAAGGTGGAAGAATCAACAAAGATCAACGGCATGAGGATGCAGAAGGCATTGGAAACCACTGCATGAAAGACATGTAACCTGTACCCACAGGACATGTGGCTTTTAATTGAAGAAGTGTCATGATGATCTCGAGCAAAGGACTACGGAAAAGTCCCCCATTCGGATCTCTAAGAGGGGACTGCCAAGGGGGAGGTTACCATGAGAAAAAGATTGAATAATCAACGAAATAATAACATTTTACGAGTCGGGGGGTGGAATGTCAGAAGTTTGAACATGATAGGGAAACTAGAAAATATGAAAAGGGAAATGCAAAGGCTCAATCTAGATATGTAGGGGTCAGTGAAGTGAAGTGGAAAAAAGACAAGGATTTCTGGTCAGATGAGTACAGGGTAATATCAACAGCAGCAGAAAATGGCATAACGGGAGTAGGATTCGTTATGAATAGGAAGATATGGCACAGAGTGTGTTACTGTGAACAGTTCAATGACAGGGTTATTCTTATCAGAATCGACAGCAATCCAATACCGACAACTATACTTTAGGTGTACATGACGACGTCGCAAGCTGAAGATGAAGAGTTAGAGAAAGTGTATGGAGGTATTGAAAGGGTAATACAGTATGTAAAGGGAGGTGAAAATCTGATAGTCATGGGGAACTGGAATGCAGTTGTAGGGGAAGGAGTAGAAGAAAAGGTTACAGGAAATTGTGGGCTTGGGACAAGGAATGAGAGAGGAGAAAGATTAATTGAGTTCTGTAATAAACTTCAGCTAGTAATAGCGAATACTCTGTTCAGGAATCACAAGAGGAAGAGGTATATTTGGAAAAGGCCGGGTGATACGGAAAGATTTCAGTTAGATTACATCATAGTCAGACAGAGATTCCAAAATCAGATATTGGATTGTAAGGCGTACCCAGAAGCAGATGTAGACTCGTATCACAATGCAGTAGTGACGAAGAGTAGGCTGGAGCTTAAGGGATTAGTCAGGAAGAATCAATACGCAAAGAGTGGGATACGGAAATACTAAGGAATGACGAGCTACGCTTGAAGTTGTCTAAGACTATAGATACAGCAATAAGGAATAGGTCAGTAGGCAGTACAGTTGAAGAGGAATGGACATCCCCAAAAAGGACGATAACAGAAGTTGTGAAGGAAAACATAGGTACGAAGAAGCTACCTGCGAAGAAACGACGGTAACAGAAAAATACTTCAATTGATCGATGAAAGGAGGAAGTTAAAAAATGTTCCGGGAGACTCAGGAATACAGAACTACAAGTTGCTGGAGTGAAATAAATAGGTAGTGCATGGAAGCTAAGACGAAATGGTTGCATGAAAAATGTGAAGAAATCGAAAAGAAATAATGGCCGGTATGACTGACTCAGCATACAGGAAAGTCAAAACAACCTTCGGTGACATTGAAAACAAGGTTGATAATATTAAGAGTGCAAAGGGAATTGCACTGTTAAATGCAGACGAGAAAGCGGATAGGTGAAAAAAGCCTCTATGGGGGGGGGGTAGATTTGTCCGATGTGATAGAAAAAGAAACAGGAGTCGATTTAGAAGAGATAGGGGACCCGGTATTAGAATAAGATTTTAAAAGAGCTTTGGAGAACTTCAGATCAGATAAGCAGATGGGACAGATAACATACCATCAGAATTTCTAAAATCCTTGGGGGAAGTGGCAACAAAACGACTATTCACGTTGGTATGTAGAATGTATGAGTCTGGCGACATACCTTCTGACCTTCGGAAAAACATCATCCACACAATTCCGAAGACGGCAATAGCTGACAAGTGCGAGAATTATCACACAATCAGCGTAACAGCTCATGCATCCAAGTTGTTGACAAGAATACTATACAGAAGAATGGAAAAGAAAATTGAGAATGCGATAGATGACGGTCAGTTTGGCTTTATCAAAGGCAAATTCACTGAGAGAGGCAATTTTGACATTGCGGTTGATAATGGAAGCAAGACTGAAGAAAAATCAAGACATGCTTATTGGATTTGTCGACCTGTAAAAAACGTTCGATAACGTAAAATGGTGCAAGATGTTCGAAATTCCGAGAAAAACAGGGGTAAGTTATAGGAAGAGACGGGTCGCATACAATATGTGCAACAGTCAAGAGGGAATAATAAGAGTGAACGACCAAGAACGAAGTGCTCGTATTAAGAAGGGTGTAAGAGAAGGCTGTAGCCTTTCCCCCCTACTCTCCAATCTGTACATCGACGAAGCAATGATGGAAATAAAAGAAAGGTCAGGAGTGGGAATAAAATTCAAGGTGAAAGGATAACAATGATACGATTCGCTAATGACATTGCTATCCTGAGTGAAAATGAAGAAGAATTACATTATCTGCTGAATGGAATGAACAGTCTAATGAGTACAGAGTACGGATTGAGAGTAAATCGAAGAAAGACGAAGGTAATGAGAAGTAGTAGAAATGAGAACAGCGAGAAACTTAATATCAAGATCGATGGTCACGAAGTAAATGAAGTTAAGGAATTCTGCTACCTAGGCAGTAAAATAATGAGTGACGGATGGAGCAAGGAGAAAATTAAAAGCAGACTAACAATGGCACAAAGGGCATTCCTGGCCAAGAGAAGTCTACTAATATCAAATATCGGCCTTAATTTGAGGAAGAAATTTCTGGGAATGCTCGTCTGGAGTACAGGATTGTATGGTAGTAAAACATGGACTGTGGGAAAACCGGAACAGACGAGAATCGAAGCATTCGAGATGTGGTGCTACAGACGAATGTTGAAAATAAGGTAGACTGACAAGGTACGGAACGAGCACGTTCTGTGCGAAACGGAGAGGAAAGTAATATGTAGAAAACACTGATAAGGAGAAGGGACAGGGTGATAGGGCATCTGTTAAGACGTGAGGGAATGACTTCGATGGTACTAGAGGGAGCTGTAGAAGGCAAAAACTGTAGAGGAAGCAAATAATAGAGAACGTAGGTTGCAAGTGCTACTCTGAGATGTAGAGGTTAGCACAGGAGAGGAATTCGTGGCGGGCTGCTTCAAACCAAACACAAGTCTGACGACGAAAAAAAATGGTGCGTGATCAAACATTTCCCATCGAAAACGGTGCAGGAGCGTCGTTGTTGCACCTGTAACGTGCGGCCGAGAACTGTCATGAAGAAGGAAACGCATGACAGGTATGTTACGTGGAGTTGCATAAAATCAGGCGAAATCTCTCGGCAGACACTTCACACTTGGCGGGAGCACTATTTTGTAGGCACTTTTACGTGCTCACGTGAGCTCGGAACTGAGAAGTGCAGCGTGACGTGACCGCGCGCATACTAGAGAAGATGTGCGACACATCTGCACAGTGCTTCATCGAATTCTCGCTGTGGTATTAATGTCGCGATCGACCAGAGGTTGAAAAATAGTAACCCTCTTATAAGAACATCCTGAAAGTCAATTTAGTCATTGTTCCAATTATAGTTGTACTCCTCTTTTGATTTCCTTTTGAGATCCATTAGTCATGGCAGAGAGCGCACCTGTATGGTGACCTCAAACGCATATTGCACGTTGCCGAATTAATGTAATCTTTTGATCCTTGTGAAAAGAGTATCAGAACATATTGACTGAATGTTTCGATCCTACTTGCAATGTTGGATAGCAATACTGTGAGCGTCGACCGAATACAGAGCTGCAAAATAAATGGGGGGTAGCACACAATCTATTATTTACGCTGTAAAAGAATTTATAAAAACCGTAATCCCGGTTAATAATTGCAGATAGTCTTCACGTACTTCAGTACACAAATTATAATGATAAAAACGTATTGTGAGCGTGGGAGAAATCAGAGGAACAATTGCGCCAGAGTTTTGCTACGAGCGGAGAGTTTATTTACGTACTGCAACGCGTGGGCTCTTGTACCACCCAGAAAACCGATGGCCATTCTTGTGCGGTCTGTTTCAGAGAACGTCCACACTGGCGTCTCTAACTTCTTCATCCCAATTGGTGTCATAGGCACGCTCTTCCCACTGTAACAGCAAAGGACTCTTCTCTGCTTACTTTCCTCGGAAAATCGATTTACCAGGAGACCTGAGATTGGCAATATCTCGGTGTTGTCTACTTTGAAGTCACTTCCTATCCCAAGAGTTGTTACTGTGTAAAATCCCCTCCCCCTCCAGGCACCCCCTGACGCCCCCCCCCCCAACCCCGAGCCAAGTGTCGCCGCTGCACATTATCTCCTCTCTCACGTCATTGATTTAAAAAACGTCCAGACTTGTGTTGAAGAATAAAAACATTCATATCACTACACACTGATTCGATTACTAAGCTTCTCGATGGATTTATACTGTTAGTAACTAGGGTTGCTCGATTTGTACCATAAAAATGTTCAAATGTGTGTGAATTCCTAAGGGACCAAACTGGTGAGGTCATCGGTCCCTTGACTTACACACCAACTTAAACTAACTTATGCTAAAAACAACACACACTCTCCTGCCCGACGGAGGACTCGAACCTCGTTCGGAGGTGCCGCGCAATCCGTGACATGGCGCCTCAAACTGCGCGGCCACTCCGCGTGGCCGATTTGTACCATCCCTCACTATTTTGACGACAACATCGAAACATCTGCAAAAACAACGTCAGTCTGCGATTTCTTAGCACTTATACTTATTTTAAGTCGTTTGCCTTAAAATTGGTTCAGACACACCGAACTCGTCTATTCTTGCGCTGACCTCCTCGTGTCTACATATGAGGGGTGTTCAATAAGTAATGCAACATATTGTTTTCGTGACCAAAAATATGTGGATTTTGTTAAGGGATATCGCGGAATTTTCCTGCTTCAACATCTATAGTTTCACAAAGTTTCGATAGGTGGCAGCGCTGTACGCAGTCTTCAAAATGGCGTTTGTAACACAGATCTGCTCCAAGCAGAGAGCTGTCATTGTGTTTCTGTTGGTGAAAGGCTAGGGCATCGGAGATACTCATAGGCGCTTGCAGCATGTCTACGGAGAACTGGCAGTGAACAAAAGTACGGTGAGTCGTTGGGCGAGGCGTCTGTAATGGCAACAAGGTCGCGCAAACCTGTCCGATCTCACGCGTGCCGGCCGGCTGCACACAGCTGTGACTCCTGCAATCTTGGAACGTGCGGACACTCTCATGCGAGCTGATCGACAGATCACAATCAAACATCTCGCTGCACAAGTGGACGTCTTTGTTGGTAGTGCTGACACACTCGTCCACCAGTTGGAGTACTCAAAGGCTCTTCGCCGCCTAACGGAAGACCACAAGCAGCAACAAAGTACAGTGTGTGCGGAATTGCTTGTGCTTGCGCATTACGAGGCTGAAGGCTACAATTATTTGTCGAATATTGTCACAGATGATGAAATATGGGTTCGTCACTTCGAACCGGGCAAAATGGCGATTCTTGGAGTGGCGCCACACCACATCTCCTCTGAAGAAAAAGTTCAAGGCCGCATCCTCAGCCGGTAATTTTAAGGCGACAGCCTTCTGGGACTCTGTTTTCTGTTCTCCCTCATGGTGCAACGATCAGTCTGAAGTGTATTTTGCTACCCTCACAAAATGGAAGAAACTACTTCAGCGTTTTCGTCGCCACAAAAATGCAGGAGAACTTCACCTCCTCCATGACAAAGCAAAGCCTCACGAAAGTCTGCTCACCCGACAGGAGTTCAAAAACATTTAGTGGACTGTTCTTCCTCATCCACTCTACAACCCGAATCTCGCATATTCCAACTTCCATCTGTTTGGCCCAAAGAAGGATACACTCCGTGGAAAACATTGCGTGGACGATGGGAAGGTTATTGATGCGGCAAGAGATTGGTTCCCACGTCGACCAATAGGGTGGTACCATGCGGACATACGAGTACAGGTGAGCGCTCCAAATAAGGTTGCGTAAGACCGATATATTGAGCGGAGATTTTGTTGAGAAAAATGGTTTTGTAGCCAAACTATCGGGGAATAACATGGTGTATTGGAATGCTGAATAAAAGAAACCCGCTTTCAGAAAAAAGTGTTGCATTTCTTATTGGACGTCCGTTGTATACAGTATATAACTCCCAAGATTTTTATCTTCTTCGGATATCCTTTCGCTGCTAATACAATTCTCACTATACACTTCTTGTTCAGTGCGTCGTTAGATAATCCTGTATGCGTATTTAATGCCCCTTATTCGGATAGAGGATTTCGGTAGGCTCCTATTTTCATTTATTCTTCTTTGTAGGAGAAGCAGGGATCAAGGAAAATAACTGAGATAGCTTGGAAGCAACCAAACTGAATTGTAAGAAAAGCGACTTCTCTCAATAAAACAACTCTTGGTCTAGAATCAAGAAAAATGTTCGCACAATAAACTCACCGAAAGTGAAAGTCGAAAGGAGTCCAAGAAGAACAGATTCTAGCAATATTTGAAATATGGTACTGCGAAGACTATTGACAAGCAAGTTGATCTAATAAGGGGCAGAATTAACATGAATGAAAGAAGGTTAGAGTTATATCTTCTCGACAATGAAGTCATTAGAAACGGAGCGCAAACTCGGGATGTGGCACGGGGAAGGAAATCGGCGTGTCTGCTTGTCTTTTACACAGAAAGTATCCCTACATTTACCTCGACCAGTTTAGGGGAACTGCGAAAAGCCTAAATCTGAATTGCTGGAAAAGGATTTAAATCACCATCCGAGTCCATTTTCTTATCACTCCACCACTCTGATCAGGGATGAAGAGGAAATAGCAAGGATAAGGGAGATATTTACGGAGAACTCTAGGCAGAAGAGGCTGCAACTTAACCATAGTTAATACAACTGGTAATAGAGGGAGGGCTGTAAGGAAGAAAAATTGACCAGATGAGAAATTTTGGGAGCAGAAATTGGGGAAAAGTTATTAAGACAAGAAGAGAGTGGTGCTGGATAGAAATATACGGAAAATTGATGACATTACATCCTTTATATTAAGGTACTATAGAAAAACACTTAAGATTGTTTCCGCAAGCGCGAAGACGGCAGTTGCTGAAACCCGTTTAAACGTACGCCCTCTTCTAACAGGCGGCAAATTGGAATACAAACTCTAAATCGCAGTGAGAAATTCTCCCCCCTGTGATATTTCACCAAAGGCGGTAAAACTTGGTTGTCTTGAGACTAGCATGTATCAGTGTGCTGACAATCTTTTAAGAAATGGTCATAGTCTCTCAACCCGCGTTTTCTCTTATCAGTGAAGTATTTTAGACCTCTATAAATGCTAAAAACGAAGTATGTATTCTATTTATTTTTTTGCTTTATTGTTTAAGTACTTCTACGGATAGGTTTTGGCCTTTCAACCTGTTATCTCTCACATAACCATTTCCCATTCCTACGCTGTAATTAATTATCTCGACTTCTGACCCGCATCTCTCTTTGTTACAGGAATCGACATGCGGAGCGGCTAGCGTCAAAAGCAGCGGTAAGTACTGCCTTTACTTGATGCATCCTACAAGACGTAGCACTAACGCAACACAAAGGGCGTACGGCATACACTGGTTGCTAAAGACGTAGCAATAGTACCTCAGTAGAGTAATTACAAGTGGTTTCCCTGTATGGTTTGGTGATACTTGGGAAATGGTTCTTTCAAATATTAGTGTAACATTTTATGATATGTTACATTTGCGATAAGTCACCTCCGTCGATCTGATGCTGTTCGGATGGCTCATTGGTAAATTTGTCTGTCTGGAAATACGTCATGAAGTGGTCCTGTAGTGAAGTACTCTCACGCTGGCTTTATCTGCTATGCTGACAGCGCATCTGACTGAGGAGGCTATATAGGAAGTGTTCCTACGTAAGCAGCTCCTAACATACGTGTTTTTCGACATTCAGGAGATATGCGATGTTACTTGAAGTTATATTTAGGTTACTTAGGTTTCTCAACCTTTGTACAGCCATTGCGAGACTACTGCAATCTTAGGAACAGATTTTGCAGTAAGCTTGTAGATAATATGAAGCTAACAATGGGTCTCTGGCGCACCTTTCTAGCAGAAATGAGGCATGAAAAAAAAACCGACCGGTTAAAACCGACACCGTTATTTTAGTTTCGAATAACCGATATTTTTCGGTATTTTTTTGGCTTCGGTTATAACACGTTTTTTCAGTTTTCGCTAATAACCAGGTAAGAAAACCGGCATACCAATTTGCCGTAGCAGCAACGCTAAAATTTTTCGTTTTTGAGTAAAACTTTTTTGAAAACGAGTAAGTTTGTTCTTGAAATTTCCTTTGCTTTTAAATATTGAATTATTGTAGGAACTAGGAAATGTGATTAGCCGCATTTTTATGACGATGCCTACAGTCAGAAACTAGCAACAAACATATGACATAGGAATCAGTACAGTATCGCAGGGACAATGATGTACCTGTCACCGTGCGACCTGGCCTACTAGACGGCATGCTTGTACATGTAATGTGCAAGACTTGTCCCCATCTGGTCTATATGGCGGTTTGTCGCTGTCGTCCCAGGCCATCAGTTGTGTTGGCGAATGGTACCATGCCTAGTTTGGATTTATTAAACAAAGAGTGGTAGCAGTGAACTGCAATGCTCCTTTTGCTTTGAAAGATTAAAAAAGGGAGGAGGCACAACAAATTTGCAACACTATCGAAGGCGAAAACATCCACAATGTTCCTTGGAGGAGAAGATAAATTTAGTTGATGTACCTTTCATTTTACTGACGTGTGGTCACGAGCTGCTCCTCTTTCACCTCCACCAGAATCTCTCAAATGCTGTTTGAAGTCTACGTTTATTACTGGAAGTAAATGTAATAAAAAACCGAAAATCGATTATTTCAGAAACCGGCCGTTTTTGTGCGATTTTAACGGACATGTTAAATGGAAGACTAAAAGATCCAGGTGTAACCGAAAACCTGTTGTTTCAACGATAACTGCTATCTCTAGCAGTAATATATTCACAGTAGCTTTAAAGAACGTATCATCCACTTTGAGCCACGGACAACAGCCCTTACCATATTTTATTCTTTCCATCCTTTCTGCTAAAATTTAGTAGTTACAGATGAGTTGTTAAATCGGGTTTTGGTGCAACAATGCGTCTGTGAATGTTGAGTTTTTTCGCACTGGATGTATCAGATTGGTATTAACTTCGTCAGTGAAGATTGTAGAACAAGCACTAAATCTGTTTGTGGGGAAAATATAGAGATCGATACATGAAATAACTGTTGCCCAACCAGCTGCCTTCATTGTCTCATTTGCTAGAACATAATAAATAGTTACGCTTTCAGCTGTGTACCGTCAGGTTTAACATCGCCAAAAGACTATACTTTCGGCCTCATTAAACCAAATTGTACGAATATGATAATGGAAACACATCACGCTCCAACATTCCTCTGGGAAAATCGAGCATCTGTTTCGATAATTGTGTTTCCCGCAGATCCAATTACATATCGCTGTGGATGGACACCACTGCATTATCATAACACCGACGAAAAATTTAGAAAGCCAGCATAAACTGTCAATGATGATCATTCGTGACACAGTAAACATGTAGGTTTCAATCGGCACGCGCGTTTAAACCGGTCTCCGACCATCCTGATTTAGGTTTTTCGTGATTTCCCTAAATCGCTTCAGGCAAATGCCGGAATGGTTCCTTTCAAAGGGCACGGCCGATTTCCCTCCCCATCCTTCCCTAAGCCGAGCTTGCGCTCCGTCTCTAAGGACCTCGTTGTCGACGGGACGTTAAACACTTATCTCCTCCTTCTCCTCCTTTCAATCAGTGTGCTTTGGGCAGCTTTTCAAGTGCAAGCTACCGTCGAGAACTTACCCATAAATCGCCCACAAAGCCTTTCAGGACACCAGCGAAGCACGGGTAGCACGTGGCGTTTTTGGGTGATGCATATAACGTTCTTACACAGTGATACAGCCAAAATTCATCGTGCGTGTTAAGAAAGTCTGACATGAGTTTGAACTACAAAGTATATGCTCACGCAAAAATTCATAAGTGTTTTATCAATATTTGCAAATGATCAGTTGTTATAGTAAACAAAGACCGGCCATGGGATGCCAAATAGCACACGTAGCAAGTATGCGGTCCGTGGGCCGACAGCGGCTTCTGTTGTCTCGGCTTCGCTCGGTTCTCCTCGGAAGTACTCGGCACAGAGCAACATTTCCTGCTCTACTATTGTGTGGCTTTTTTCGCTCGGTAATACTCTCACAGTTCGGAAGGATCGTGGTGTCGGTGCTGTTTTCCCTTCATTATTTCTTCGTGGTATGACGGACGTTCACAGGTCCAGTGGCTGTTTGCATAAAAAGAGACTGTGCAGCAATCCGTCGTCACAAACCTTTAAAACTGGATGGGAATCACAGAAGAGAGGGATAAGAAGTCTCAATATATATTATGCAATTGCATCCGCAGGTACTTCAAAATTTGCTATGAAACGACGTTGCAATATCACGCAGAAAGAATTTGAAGATGTAGTGGGCAAAGAGGGAGCAAACAATTACAAGGAACGACAGATGGGATTCACTGTTCTGTAAATCAAGAGGTACTTCGTGCTAAATTTGTAGGCGTGGAGCACGTGAAGAAATTGTTAGTATGAACAGTAAAACTTTTGAAGTCTCATTGTCAGTCGCAGAAGTTTTCAATGGAACTGAACGGAGAGTATGGAGAATTTATATGTTACTGCAAAGTACGCTGGTTAAGTCAAGGGCCTGCTTCGAAGATTTACAATCCGCTATTGTTGAAATTATGAAAGAAAAAGGAGAGCAGAAACGAAAGTCCGAACATCTAGAATGGACTGCAGACTTCGCGTTTTAAGTGGACTTGACTGCACACTGCCCACAGTAAGACACTGCGAGGTTAGAAAGAATATATTTCTGACTTGATGGGAATACATTAAAAAGTAAATCACAGGGTATAAGGGACAAATTCTGACAAACATTGTCCAGTTCCTTTAAAGTCAGTACCGCCATTAGACTGTTTTCTATTTGCAGTGTTACATTTACGCTGTCATGATTTCGTCTTTAAAGTGCCATTATCAAGTGTTTTAATGTTATACAGTGTCTAAGATAGTGTACTGTCGTATTTAAAATACACTATTAGACACATTGTCTAAGGGTCAATATTTCTGGTAAAAGCCTACTGCTTTGTTTTATCACTTGAGTATACCATCTTGACCCTTAGACAATGTGTCCAATAGTGTATTTTAAATACGACAATATGCCAACTTAGGCACTGTATAACATTAAAACACTTGACAATGGCACTTTAAAGCCGAAATCATGATCGTGTAAATGTTAACACTGCAAATAAAAAACAGTCTAATGGCGGTACTGACTTTAAAGAAATATGTTGTGCAGTGGCCCCACATTATTAAAAAGTTATTAACTGTCCAGTTCGCTAAGCTCAGTAGCATTAAAAAAAAAAAAAAAAAAAAAAAAAAAAAAAAAAAAAAAAAAACGCCAGGTTTGAAGATTCGTTATGACCTTGCAGAAATTATAAGGATAATTTTCTAAGCTCAGTGGCATTAAAGAAATCGCCAGGTTTGAAGATTCATTATTGCCTTGCAGAAATTATAAGAATAATTTTCTAAATATTTTGAAGACTGCCAATCTTACATCAGTTTTCGAGCTGTATTCGAGGCCGTTTGCCATTTCAGTAGAAAGTGTCCCCAGGCATACGAAGATGTAACTGTCTGGTCTGCAACGTAATCCCTGTTTTAAAGGTAAATTCATCTGCATTAAATTGTCCACAATGGCTACATTGTTTTCCTCAGGTTTCCACACCTCCATAGTGACGTTGGAAAATTTCTACAGTATTTCGATCAACATGTATGTGCAAAAGTCCTTTTTTCGATTATGAAACTAAATAGGCCACTATTATGTGGAAACCAGAGTGCAAAAATTGTGATATTGTCTGTGTCTGTCGGTAGGCCGACACTTTTTTGAACCAGATAAAAACTGTATTGTGTCTGCAGCGCGCCAAAAATGATTAATACTCAAAATATGTTCTGTTTGTGATTGTCGTTACGGGAATGTCAAATACGAAGCCACATCCTATGTATAGCGACTGCAGCTGCGATATAAATGAGGCGAATTCTCAGTTTCCCCCTCTTCCTCCTCCTTACGCTGTGACAGCGTGCCACGGTGGCTGGGGAGTGGGGAGTGTGCAGGTAGGCTGAGCGCAACGGCAGTTATGCCAGGGCACATCCCGCGAGACGGATCATTGGCCGCCTCTGTTCTAAACGAAAGATTGGCATCAGGACTCTAATCTCTTCGAAGGTTACGTCGCAAAAGTGGCTGATCACTGATTGATTTATTGCTCTCATTCCTTAATGCCGTGTAGTCTACACAGCACTGTAAGCAGTAAATGAAAGAGTCAGCTACGTCCGAAATATCTTCTTTAAGTTGTGAAGATGAAGAAGTAGGTGCCTTGTTAGTGCGAGCAAGCAGAAATCTTGAAAAAGTAAATTACAGTACGATGCATTGAATGAGGCGTGTAGGCTACACAACATGATTTGCTTTGTCATCGATTTTATTGAGAGATTTGATAGTGCATCAGTTTAGTGCCGGACTGCTTTGACCTGTCCTTTGTAGAATCGACGCACCGATCCTGTAATAATACCTTTCATTCAGATATGCATGGTGACTTCATACTGACATGTTCTCGCATACACTGTATAACGATGGCCAATGATTTTCAACTATGGCAGGATGTCAATTTTTTAAACATATATTGAGATATTTAGGCCATCAAATTACGTTACTTATTTTCTGTTTGCCTTAGACAGGGCGTATGTGTAAATCTTTCTATTTCCGTGGCATTAAAATTGCAGTATGCAAGCCATCTTTATATTCTTGAGCTTTGTACAATAATATAGATTGTAATAAAAGAACAAAAAACAAGGAAAACACGCACCCACACGCCGACACTAATTTATACAATGTATTCGGTGATGTGTGTGTGTGTGTGTGTGTGTGCGATGTCTCTACATATCTTCTTTAGAGCCATTCAGTTTTCATTTTCAGCTAGAGTAGATCTATTTCACCATGAATTCAACACAGTTAGGTGTACTTCAAACTTATTTGTCGTAAATAAGGGTAAAAGTATCGAGACTCGATTAGTAACAGTTGTAGAAACGTTTAGATGGTGGTTTTAATGCTTCAGGTGGTCTACATTGTTTCCCCCTGCCACCTCCCCCTCCGTCCCACTGGAATACAACGCACACGACATTCATACACCCACGTTAAACTGTCAGAAAAGTCCTTCTTTGGGACGTTGCTCACCTCGCGCGTCACATTGGCTTCAATGACGGTCATGTCGTGAAAGCGTTTGCTCTCCAAGTGGATTTCTGCACTTTTTCGTTTCATGGTAGGTTCGTATTGATAACACCAAGTCTAGTCATCCATGACAATTTTTTCCAGGAAAGAGCTGTCCGTGTTTTGCATTTAAATCAAGTCACAGCAGACATCCACGTGGCGTTATTTTTGTTCGGGAGTCACAGACTTTTCTCTTCTTCAACATCCTCGAGAATATCTTGAACACTTGATTTGCTGATGTTACTCCATTGCGATTAGTGACACTCTAGTGCTGACACGACACCGCCGCAAGCCCGTTACTTAACACTGCCTGCTGATAACTGAATGGTCGAATGCACATCTATTCTTTGCACTCTTCTTTAAGATTTTCACTTACAATCATTTATTAAATGTCACAGAAAATACTTGCGTAGATTGGTACTTTTATAACACAAAGTAAGAGTTAATATGACCAAATCTTTAAAACAAATGCAGCAACTGCAGTTATAAATCGTGACTTCATAAACT
This sequence comes from Schistocerca serialis cubense, assembly GCF_023864345.2. Lineage (NCBI taxonomy): Eukaryota > Metazoa > Arthropoda > Insecta > Orthoptera > Acrididae > Schistocerca > Schistocerca serialis. Next base: position 430,682,182 of record NC_064642.1, read on the forward strand.
AGTAAAATTTCTCAGAAATATCTGAATGGCTGATGCCAGTAAAATTTTCTGTTTAGATAGAGCAAATGAACGTCCAAACCTTCATCAGCAACAAATATTTTAAGCTCGCAGAACGAATGAACTTAAAAAAAACTTAACACTAATGATTGTAGACTTTTGAATGAATTAGTTAAAATTTGAATACATCATTGACAATTACAGAGAAAAAAGCTTTAGCAACAATTGACTTTGTTCGAAATGTTTTACAAAAGTTTTATTTCAATAATTTCAAAGTGACTCAATTCAAAACAGTTTAAGCTGGTCGCTGGCCAAAATGCACCGTCGTAACTTTCATGATCTGGCCAGACCTAAACTCCTTCACTCAAATATCGCGTTACTTGTAAGAGAAGTTAGCATTGATGGAGGGTATGTGTCTGAAGTGTTAGCGATGGCTAACGATCTGGAAGTATCCGACACGGAGATCGAAAATTATTCATGATTGTATACCTTTGTACTAGAGGTCAATGACGATTTATATTCGTGTCTGAACTGGATGTCGCATTATTAAGGTAAAAAAAAAAATATTATTCGGTTTGCAATAAAATCTTTCCTCTGCTAATCACATGCCTATTAGTAGTCAGTGCCTTTAGTAGTTAGAATCTTCTATTTAGCTGGCAATATTGACGCTCACTGTATTGCAGTAGTTCGCGTAATGAAGATTTTTGTGAGGTAAGTGCTTAATGAAATGTATAAGTTATTGTTAGGATTTCTCATTAGTCAGGGCCATTCTTTTGAATTAATTATTTGAAGTCAGGTTTTGAGAAGTCAGATTGCGTTGCGCTAGGATATTGGGGGTCTCAGTCATTCAGCAATTTCAGTACAGACTCACTCATTTAAATAAAGAAGTTTCATACTTTAACAAACGCTGGTGAAAATGGATGGAGGTCCCTCGCTTGTGGCGGCGGCGTACCAGAGTGAAGTCACGTGCACGGGAACTCTCGCTGCCCTGCCCCAGGAAGCTCACGTGTCCAGCATACAAGCCGCTTGGCACACGCCAGTCACGCCCTCTCTCTGCTGGCTACTGCTATAACCCAGACCCAGCTCCGCTCTTGCGCACGGCTTAAGCAAGCATTTTCGTTCGGTGCGCACGGCCTCTGACCACAGTTAGCCGGTCCAAAGACTCAAAGCGGCGTTGACAATCGATAGGTTGGCAACGACAGCATCAAGAGCGCTAAAAGCTTCGTTGTCAAGCCTACAAACAAAACACACCATCACCGCTGTCGTCGTCCCTATGAAACGTACAGGCGCAGAAGATGGCTCATTCGCCCTCTGCTTACCTGCCGTTATAATGATGAAACACGATCTAGCAAGCGCTGGTTGTTTCAAATAATATGATCACGGTTCCCTGTTTAACGTTAATAAATACTCATTTGACGTTATTATACAGTTTAAGTATAGAAAAAAACGTTTTTCAGGAAAATCTTGTGATGTACATACAGCGTGGAAAAGAGAACCAGCAGACATGTGGGAGACCATCTGAGATGGATGAAATCACGCAGAGTACTTCCTTCATCCGTTGCCCCACATGCTACTAGAAACTTCAGTGAGAAGTTTTCACGCATCACTCTTTTTACGCGCATGTCTGGAGTCTGTGGTGGCTTGTGGTAGAACAACACAAGGATTTTAAGTGGAGATGTCCTAACAATGCGTATTGGAAAATCAAACAAAAGAGGAGGGTGGAAATTGTTCTCTATGGACATCGGCAAATTTTCTCGTTTCAAAATTTCTCTGTTGCATTCCTGCGCAGTGACATAAAGGAACTTATGGGGCCAACCGCTGTTGCCGAGCGGTTCTAGGCGCTTCAGTCCGGATTCGCGCTGCTGCTACGGTCGCAGGTTCGAATCCTGCTTCGGGCATAGATGTGTGTGATGTCCTTAGGTCAGTTAGGTTTAAGTAGTTCTAAATCTAGGGGACTGATGACCTCAGATGTTAAGTCCCATAGTGCTTAGAGCAATTTGAACCATTTTTGAACTTATGGTCAAACAGTTCAAATGGCTCTGAGCACTATGGGACTTAACATCTGAGGTCATCAGTCCCCTAGAACTTAGAACTACTTAAACCTAACCTAAGGACAGCACACAACTCCCAGTCATGACGAGGCAGAGAAAATCCCCGACCCCACCGGGAATCGAACCCGGGAACCCGGGCGTGGGAAGCGAGAACGCTACCGCACGACCGAAAAACTTCAGCCGAAAGATATTATAAGAAAGAGTTTAAGCATTTCTGTAGGAACAAGTTACTTGGAGAATTCGCGGAGATGTGAGGAACGGAAATGATCTCACGTAGTTCCTAGTGCTGTGTTTTGCTTATCGAGAAATCTTCAGCGAATACTTGGCCAGATAACTGTAGTCGCAGGGGCGCTTTAATCTTTAGTCGATATGACATCAGTCTGCGTGCTGCAATAAGACAACTTTTTATTCACCTTTTTCAAGTGTCTAATATTTAAATGTGCATGTAGTAGCAGTAGGATGTGTTTCTTTGTAGTGTAGTGTAATCACGCCTAAAAAAGGGTCGGTGTATACAAAATAGTTTGATGGCAGTGCTGCGGTGTTATATGAGGGTTGGCACTATTTATTTATAGCTCGTACAAAATAGATACGTGTTTCAAAGTTTTACTGACGTTCAACGTAGTCACCAGCATTGTTTATAGCCCGTTGCCAGCGATGTGGAAGTCGTAGGATGCTCTTAGCAGTGCCAGTTGTGTTGAGAGTTCGAGCGGCGCGGTTTATTGCCCGAAGAATTTGTAGCAGTTCTGAAGCGAATGCCGTGAAGTGTTTCCTTCAGTTTATAAATCGAATTGAACTCACGAGGGCCTAAGTTAGGGGGGTGCAGTAGGTGGTATAGCACTTAGCAGCCCCATTAGTCAAACAAATCAGTAACAGCTTGCACTGTACATGCTTGAGCATTGTCCTGCAAAATGATGGTCAGGTCCTGCAGAAAGTGTCATCACTTCCGTCTCTCTGCTGTTAGTTTTTGGAACACAGGCTACGACCATCGCTGGCAATGAGTTATACACAATGCTGGTGACTACTTTGAAGGTCAGCAAAACTTTGAAACACGTATCTGTTTTGTAAGAGCTGTAAATAAATAGTTGCCACTATTAAAGTTGCTACCCTCTTAGTTTGCATTTAGAGACCAAGGTTGTTTTATATATTCGTGTCCAAAATGAAAGTAACAAACCACTATCTCCCTGTCCAGTTTATACCCACGATATAATCATACAACTGTCAGTAGATGTCCGTACGACTTCTGTACGGAAGATAACATTCCGGTCAACGAACGACCACGCCAACGATGACGTCAGGGTGCCTATCAAACAGGGTAGTATTTGTCGGGTAGTCCAAATCGCCGTGTACCCAGTCATAGTCGGTGCTGTAAAGCACAGCAAATGTTCAAATGTGTGTGAAATCTTATGGGACTTAACTGCTAAGGTCATCAGTCCCTAAACTTACACACTACTTAACCTAAATTATCCTAAGGACAAACACACACCCATGCCCGAAGGACGACTCGAACCTCCGGCGGTACCAGCCGCACAGGCCATGACTGAGGCGGCCAAGACCGCTCGGCTAATCCCGCGCGGCAAAGCACAGCGAAGACGCTTACCAGACTCTGCTGTGGGAGGACACAGGAAGCATGGAAGCAGGACAGACGGAAAATGATGTCGCCCGATGGCTTAACGTGAACCCTACTGTTGTTTTTAGGATGTGGCAACAGTTCATATAGATCGGAACTGTATCCCAAAGACCAGCAGGGTCGACCAAGCGTGACATCAGAAAGAGAGGAGCGTTATTTGGCTGTAAGGAAGGGGACGAAGGTACTGCCTTAGTACTACACGGCAACTGGCATCTGACTTCACAGCATCCACTGGACGTGTTGTATCGAGGCAAACGGTGTACAGCAGGTTCCTGCCGAGTGGCCTTCATTGCCGGAGACCTAGTGTGCGTGTACGTCTGACGCGTCTTCACAAAAGGGAACGTCTAGAGTGGAACCGTCAACATGCCACCTGGAGAGCCGAACAGTGGACCAATATTCTCTTCATAAATGAGTCGCAATTTGGTCTGGGAGAGCGATTCTCGACAAATTCTGATCTGGAGGAAACATGGGACACGATTTCGGGACCCAAACATTGTGGAAAGATATCGATATCGAGGAGAGTCCCTAGTAGTGCGAACAGGGATTATGTTGACCACTCGAACTCCCCTTCATGAACTTGCACGGTTGAATCAGCAAGGTTTAACTACTGTCAGGTATCGTGAAGAGCTCTTGGATTCTCATGTGGGATTGTTGCGAGGTGCTGTGGGCCCAGATTTCGAATTGATGGGCTATAATGCGCGTCCTCGTAGAGCATGGGTGATTGACATTTTTTTGGAAACGGAAAAAATTTTCAGTCGTGGCCTGACTTGCTCGCTCTCCCGATTTGATTCCCATAGAACATGCCCGGGATGCACTAGGAATACGGGAAATTAGTATCCACCAACCACTCTCCAAGACTTGCGAGCAGCTCTGCAGGAAGCATGGGCGTTATTGCCCAAACATGATACTGATGACATCATTCACAGCATGCCGCATCGTTATCAGGCCTGTGCTGCTGCCAGAGGTGGTCACACACCTGAGCACATTAACCAGTTGTCGGAATGTGTGTATAAATCTGTTAAGTTGGAAAAAACGAAGATCATGTTTGTCTACTGTTATGTATGTTACGGTTATTTACGTTCTGTACTCTTTACATTGTTTCTACTTCACTTTCATCTGTGTATACTTTTTAGTGGCAAAATAAATGCAACTCTGCAAAATTTCTGTTTTTTGCTGTAATTTTGGACAACAGTGTATTTTTTGTAGAATCCTGTGCTGGAAATTATTACTCGCCGATTACTTAATTTAGAAATCTTTGTGCTAGTGTATGGCGAATTGATGGTAACAGACAATAGCGAAAGGAGTACTTAAAATGTTGTATTACATCAATATGGGATTGTTAGTCCGCCTTGATGCAAAACACTTTTGTTTACATTCTTCTCAAACTAGCTTCAGCGACAATATCGCTATCATTAGTGTTTTTTATTTATTATTTTTAATTCAATTCTGAGTCATTGCATGGCTTGTATGTTTGTTGCCGTTTTTCCGCGTATTTTCTACGCTTGTTGTCATTTTTCGTTATACAGCGTGTCATGTTCGTTGGTCGACGTGCTGTTTCTTTAAAACACAGAAAAACGTGACTTTACACATTGGCAGTAATTCGAAACATTATGCCATCTTGCTGTTCCGCTGATTTCTTTCTTTTCCCTGTCGCAGTAGAGCACCTCACTCATATGAAAATAAATGTATTGGTTAGTAAAAGTTTGATAGTTTACTCACGAGAAGTTGAAATAACGCAAAACTAATTGTACAGCCTACACGAACTTTACTTGCAAAAATATTTTGCATGAGCTTCAGTATTACAACATGTGCTTCATAGAACATTTACGGTGATGACGGAGACACTTTACACGATATTTGTCCGTTCTGTATCACTTTATACACTGCGTTTCCACCTGACACAGGATTTACGTGCTTATTTTGAACGTACAAGTAGGGTAACTTTGAACTTCTTTAACGGATAAAGCTATCACGAAAATTTTCAAGGCTGCTAGAGATCGCAGTCTTGGGAATATATCGTAATAATTTCAGCCATTTTCTACGGATAGTCACCCAAGAATCCGCTTGTGCTTTTGGCATACAAAAATGGCAAAAAAAAGTTTTTTACGTTTTCTAAGAGCCACCGAAGACCACATCAGATGCAAAAGGAACCAACCGATTTCCTCCATTTTTCTAAGCTGAAGATGATGTGTAATATTCATTTCTCTACCCTGTATAGTAGGAGAGTGACACTAAGACGATATTAATGTTAGATGTAACTTTCGACTTATGGACTGTAATTCGAAGACTTTATTCTGTATATATTTGGTTTAGCTGATTTCTGATAAATGTGACTCCTCATAAATTTCTTCTATTTTTACTTTATCTGCAAATAATTAGGAGCTTAGATAAATCTGTTTGTCTGTTTCCCAGACAATTATCTGAATTCTAATTTTTAGTGACATTGTCAATATAAAACTTAAGAAGTATTGGTGAAGGAGTACATACCTGTTTTGCTCCCTGATCGATTTTTATTTCATTTATGCTTTCCTCTCTGTATGCAGGGTGTGCCAGAACTGCACCGACAACCTTAATTAGGTAGAAGTGTGGACGTTTAAGTATGGGCCAAAACAAGAAAAAAGTGAAGTAAACGTGGGCTCTGAAAAGCATAGCTTAAGAGCTATGAGCACTTGTTCATCCTCGCTGCTGTGAAACACATCTGTTCTACTGAACAAATGCTCATTATTCTCAAGGTATACACTTTAGAGCCCGTGTTTACATGGACTTTTTTTTCTTGTTTTGGTCCATGCTACCCCTCTGAAACTAATGAAAGCAAAGTGCTTGCAGTAGAAGCGATGTGTTTCACAATATCGAAGATGAACAAGTGCTCATAGCTCTTACGGTAGAGCCCATCTTTAGCAAATATATTTTTCTTGGTTTGGTACACAGTACCACATCTGCAAGTTGGTCGGGATGTATGGTCGTCCGCTCGAATGGTCGTACTTCACCAGAAGATGACGAGTATGACACTTATCTCTACTTGGCCACCCGAAAGGTGATCCTACAGCTTTCCATTAGCAATACACGCTGGGAAATTCTACAGTCTGTTCTACGTCTACATCTGCATTTACATGATTACTCAGCAGTTTACAATCAAATGCCTGCAGAGGGTTCATCGAACCACATTCAAGCTATTTATCTTTGAAATAGTTCTTTTAAATGTTGTGTGCTTTATCCGTTCGTTCTGCAACAGTATTCTGATCCGTTTTGTGTATCATGTGAGGTCAGCATCATCTCTTATTAATTTATTTGGTATATACTCTGAGGAACGTTGAAAATAGGGCATCAAGAGGGGAGCATCGGATCGAAGTGAAATTTATTAGACGTAATGATACAGATGAGAGATTCACTTGATACGAAATTCAAGAAAAATAAACAAATACACTGAGTAAAAATAGACAAATACGTGCAACGTCAGTAACACGTTGGACCACCTTTTGCTGCAATACACGCCACAATACGGTGCGGAAATCGAGCTGATTAGACATCTGACGTTGTCCTGAGGCAGATTGGCCCACAAATCTTGAACAACCACCTCCAAATCATGTATTGAATGACACCGTTACGTGTGGCGTTTCAGCTGGCCCCACACATGTTCTATAGGGTGCAGGTCTTGAGCATCTCGAGCGGTAAGCGGACAAGCGTTATCTTGCTGGAAGAGTGTCCCTGGTAGACCACGTAGGAAACGTCCCACTTGGTGCTGAAGAAAGTCCTCAATGTAACACTGGTCCGTCAAAGTTCCACGTACCACAATTAGAAGAGATTGGCTCTGTAAGTCTGTGGCCTCGCAGACCATTACGCCGGCTGTGCGAGCGGAGTGGCGCGCAGCAGGATAGGTGGAAGTGTAACGTTCACCACGCTGGCTCCACACCAGTATGCGGTTATCATCCGTCCCCAAAACGAATAGGGATTCATCGCTAAAGATCATCCAACATGTGGCAGTACACGTCGTCCTGTATTGCCACCACTGTAGACAGTGTGTCCGATGTTTCGGTGATAAGTGCAGCACACGACAAGTACGCCTGGATTAGAAATTCGCATCCACAAGGTGTCTGTAAATGGTTTGTGGGACAACTGGTGCGCGTACACCTGCTTGTATCGTGAGTCACTGTAGGAGCCGTAGCGGCTTGCCGCAACATCCTTCGATCCTCTCGCCTGGTCGTCTTCCTGATCGCTCCGGACGCTGTACTTCGGACGTGAGTGCCATTTTGTGTCCACTGCTCCCAGCATAGTCTGACCGAACACTTCGAGCGTTCGACGTGGTGAGCCATAAGGCGTGTCAACCAGTTTGTGTTTTTCATGCAGATGATTTTGCGTCGCTCAAACTGGCTTAACTGTGAGAAATGTCGTCTGACGTCTTCCTGGCAATCCGCGCCTGCTAACGTCCTCTTCGAGTCGCGGTGTGACCGTCGTATGTATGACTCTTCCACTATGAGTTGGTTAAATAAGGCCCCCTGCCCGACTGCAGCGCCATTGCAGGTTGTGTGGGCATGCGCGTTAGCACCAGAGTTGGATCATTTGTATATCGGATCTCACTGTACTTATTTGCAAAGATTCCCTTTGGTACCTTTCTTCCCTCTGTGTGTTTTTTCATGTTCCTGAGAGTATCTCTCAATTGCTATCCATATTATTTCTTTGAAGTTAAACCACATCTGATCTGTGCTTACATACGAAGGTTGTACAGAAAGTAATGCATCACATTTTTTTCTTCAACAATTCCTTATTGAACGTGATGAGAATTACACACACACGAAAGGAAGGTGTTTTATCTATACAGCCTATTTTTCCACGTAATCTCCGTCCCGTTCTACGGACTTCCTCTTGCGTGAAACAAGGGCGTGTATGCCCTAACAGTACCAACCCTTGTCCTGGTGCGGAGCCAGTGCTTCGCTGTGAGAATCACTTCCTCATCTTCCTCAAAATGTCTTCCAGGAATGGCATCCTTTAATGTCCTCGCGAATGACATCAGGTGGCTGCAACACGTCAAGTGTGACAGCCGTGGATGGTCTCCCCGACCGCTGCAAATCGTGGAGCTCCGCCGAACTCCCTTCTGATGGCCTCACATCCGTCCCCAGCGATTAACTGTACTTGTTTCCAGAATGAGATTTTCACTCTGCAGCGGAGTGTTCGGTGATATGAAATTTCCTGGCAGATTAAAACTGTGTGCCGGACGGAGACTGGAACTCGGGACTTTTGTCTTTCGTGGGCAAAGTGCTCTAACAAGGTCCCGAATTCGAGTCTTGGTCCGGACACAGTTTTAATCTTCCACGAAGTTTCCACTGTTCTTGTGTCGACATCAGATGCTCCACAGACTTTGCACAAGCATTTGTGAATATTCCCCACAGATTTATTTATTTATTTATTTACAGTGAGAAATTCAATGACAGCAAGTTGCTTGTAACGTACAGCAGCTACAGACGCCATTATGACACTGTCCTGCAGCTACTATATCTGTCGAAAGTGACGGAAACTTGTCGCGGTCAGTAAGGAGACTTAAAATAATACGTACGTAACGTTTCGCATTACGTTCTGGGCAGCCCTCGTAGTTAGGGTGAAAGGAATGGAGACCGTCTCTTAGGAAGACGTCAAGCGAGTTTTTATGTGCTTTCTTCAATTGATATATTTTGGGTTTATTTTTGATTTATTTGGCTGTTACGGTATTCAGTCACTCTATAAAGACCTTGTGGCCACTAATCCTGTATGCGTCATGATGCTGCCTCTTTCCTCAGGTTTATTTGATGCTGAGAGTGGGGTCCTGAACTAGTTGTTCAAAATAATTTTCTGAGAAGGCATTCAGTACGATTTCGGACGACGTTTCATGCTTACCATCGACTTTAAACAAGTGTTTTCACTATCACACCGAGGGGTGCTTGAAATCACCACCAACTATAACTGTAGCCCGTATCCTTTTCACCTGCAACGAATGTGACCGGCGATCAGTGTGCGGCGCCTCTCCTGCTCCTTGCCGGTGTCGCGGGGCGCAGCTGCCTGCATTTGCAGCCCGCGGCCGCAGCCGCAGCTCCGCGCTGCGAGGGCGGGTAGAGTGATCGGCGTGGCGGCGGCCGCGGGCGCCGCGGGGTTATCGATGGCCGGCGGGCCGGCGGCGGCTGCCTGTTGCTGCGCCGCTGTTGTCGCCGGCGGCCGAGTGCCCTCGGAGCCACAAAGAGCGCCCGCTTAGCGTCGAGGGCCATCGCGGCCGCCGCTGCCCGCACCACGGCGCCGCGGCCGGCGCGCTGCTCGCCCTCCGTGGCCGACCCCCCCTGCCACGTTCCGCGGCTGTCTCCTCTGGCCCACTGCTTGCTAGCACTGGGCTCACCTCACATTCACTTGATGCCTTAGTGGAACAGTGACATGTCTACGCTGGTCTAATAAATTCCAACATTACGGAAGATCACAAATTACGAAATTTTACGTGTTATGCGTGCACATTGTTGTAGAGAGAATACATGATTAAATACATACATACTGTTAAGCTGGTGCATAAGTTCGTCGCGTTTTAGTTTTGCATATTGATATTCCTGTTGCTATGCGTTTATTCATCAATTGTCAAATTTTATTTATAGTTCACTGTTGCTATTTTAGATTATACATTGACATTTTCTCACCTGGAGACTGTGAGTGGAGCTGTGGACGGTAGGAAACGGAGCGTCAAATGAAGAAATCACATGCTTTTTTGAGTTCTGCCAAAACCATTTGCACCTTGTATGCGGATAATGACACTGGACAGAGCACGGCAAGAACATGGTTTTCTGGTGTTGAGGAGGATCATTTTGATACTAGTGATTTCCCACGTTCAGGAAGACCACATGAGTTCCAAAAAAAATCCGCTAGAATTCGATTACTAGATAAATAGTACAATTCTCAAAGCTGTCAATTCAACTAAGTACCTGGGTGTTAAAATTACGAACAACTTCAATTGGAAAGACCACATAGATAATATTGTGGGGAAGGCGAGCTAAAGGTTGCGTTTCATTGGCAGGACACTTAGAAGATGCAACAAGTCCTCTAAAGAGACAGCTTACACTACACTCGTTCGTCCTCTGTTAGAATATGGCTGCGCGATGTGGGATCCTTGCCAGGTGGGATTAACGGAGGACATCGAAAGGGTGCAAAAAAGGGCAGCTCGTTTTGTATTATCACGTAATAGGGGATACAGTGTGACAGATATGATACGCGAGTTGGGATGGAAGTCATTAAAGCAAAGACGTTTTTCGTCGCGGCGAGATCCATTTACGAAATTTCAGTCACCAACTTTCTCTTCCCAATGCGGAAATATTTTGTTGAGCCCAACCTACATAGGAAGGAATTATCATCAAAATAAAATAAGAGAAATCAGAGCTCGAACAGAAAGGTTTATGTGTTCGTTTTTCCTGCGCGCTGTTCGGGAGTGGAGTGGTAGGGAGATAGTATGATTGTGGTTCGATGAACCCTCTGCCAAGCACTTAAATGTGAATTCCAGAGTAATCATATAGATGTAGATATAGATGTAGAGGTAGACCTTCGGGGTCTGATGAAGATCATTTATTTAAACGCAATACTTGACAATGATCCACGTCAGTGTACTTGAAAACTGCCAGATGTAATGAACTGTAATAATTCCATCATCGTGCGAGGGAAATAAATTAGTACACCCTTTTAGAAGCTTCAAATTCACTCGAGATTTATTGTTGCAGCAGTACATATGGAGTACATGAAATGATTACATTTACACATCAGTAGCACAAGCGGCTCTGGGGTGTCAGGTACCAAAGCTGAAACACTCATTTTAGTACGTGTTGTAACGTCCACAGGTTGCATTGCAGGTGTTGACTCTGGTATCCAGTCGATCGTACAGAGGGCTAATACTGTCCTCGGGTACGTTATGCCATGTCTGCCCGACCTGTTCACGTAATTCTGTAAGAGTTGTTGGTTGGCGAGTCCCACGAGTCACTTGTCGTCCCGTCATACCCCAAAAGTGCTCAAATGGATACAAGTCTGGAGATTGTGCTGGTCAGGGAGGTTGCTGCACGTGTTGCATAGCATGTTAAGTTTCACGGGCAGTGTATGGGAGAACAGTATCCTATTGAAACAGGACATCACTTTCCGCTGAAAGAAGACAAAAGAACGAGTCTAACAACGTTCTGCACATAGCGAACGCTTGTTATCGCCCCTCCAGAAACACCGAAGATGAACGAGAGTCGCAGCTTATCGCATCCAGACCAATGCACTCTACGAGACAGTGCTCACTAGGTCTACGTCGTATGTTTAAACAACCATCAGTTGCTTGCAGGCAGGATCTGATTTCATCACTCAAGACCACAGCGTGCCATCCCATCTTGCAAGTGATCCTATGACAACATCAGTCGATCCGTGGAAGTCGATGCTGTGGCGTGAGTGGAAGACGGGCCAGAGATGTGCGTGACCCTCGTCCCACTGCTAATAACCGGTTAGCAACAATCTGAGCTTACGAGCCCTCTTATCTGTGCTGTGGTATCTGCACGATGTGCCACTCCTTTCTTTACAATACGAAGATCTTAGCAGGCGTCTCTGCTGCGTGGACATCCAGAACCTCGTCCTTTGGTGTGAGAATGTTCACGTGACCACTGATACAAAGATCGTTGCACAACTGTTACAGCATGTCCAACTTTTCTGGCAATTCACCGAAAGGAGCCTTCCGCCACTCGGAAGGCTTCAATACTTTCCATGCTGGCCTGTGCTTCCACTCAAAGTACTTGGTGCACAAAGCACACATTTCCACTTGATATATCAGGTTTAAACATTTCACTCCACACAACTTATACTGCAGCATACTTCACATGGTCTTGATCATATGCAGCAGGATGACCAAGAGATCGTGGGAACTGTGCAGCGCGAGAGTACTGTGGCGTGTTGGGGTGGAGATGGAGGGAGGGCGGGTGCAGGATGGCTTCTATGAAATATTTTCCTCGAGTGTGAGAGTTCCTTTTCTTTCTTCGTTATGGCATAACACTGCCGCTTTTGTTTTTACCCGTAATACTCAGTGTGAGATGATTTTCTTTTATTAGATATTATGCGTATGTGGAGTGGGTACAGTCACACATCAGTGCCCTTTCGTTTCCTTTGTACCTCAAATTAAAATTTCCCACAGTCATTCCAATATACACTACTGGCCATTAAAACTGCTACACCAAGAAGAATTGCAGATGATAAACGGGTATTCAGTGGACAAATATAATATACTAGAACTGACATGTGATTACGTTTCCACGCAATTTGGGTGCACAGATCCTGAGAAATCCGTACCCAGAAAAACCACATCTGGCCGTAATAACTGCCTTGATACACCTGGGCATTGAGTCAAACAGAGTTTGGATGGCGTGTACAGGTACAGCTGCCCACGCAACTTCAACACGATACCACAGTTCATCAAGAGTATTGACCGGCGTATTGTGACGAGCCAGCTGCTCGGCCACCACTGACCAGACGTTTTCAATTGGTAAGAGACCTGGAGAATGTGCTGGTCATGGCAGCAGTCGAACATTTTCTGTATTCAGAAATGCCCGTACAGGACCTGCAATATGCGGTCGTGCATTATCCTGCTGAAATGTAGGGTTTTGCAGGGATCGAACGAAGGGTAGAGCCACGGGTGTAACACATCTGAAATGTAATGTCCACTGTTCAAAGTGCCGTCAATGCGAGCAAGAGGTAACCGAGACGTGCAACCAAAGACACCCCATACCATCACGCCGGGTGATAAGCCAGTATGGCGATGACGAATACACGCAATGTCGCGTCACGATGTGCGTTCTCCGCGATGTCGCCAAACACGGATGCGACCGTCATGATGCTATAAACAGAACCTGGATTCATCCTAAAAAATTACGATTTTCCTTTCGTGCACCCAGGTTCGTCGTTGAGTACACCATCGCAGGTGCTCCTGTATGTAATCCAGCGTCAAGGGTAACCACAGCCATGGTCTCCGAGCTGATAGTGCATGCTGCTGTAAACGTCGTCGAACTGTTGGTGCAGATGGTTGTTGTCTTGCAAAAGTCCCCATCTGTTGACTCAGGGATCGAGACGCGGCTGCACGATCCGTTAGAGCCATGCGGGTAAGATGCCTGTAATCTCGACTGCTAGTGATGCGAGGCCGTTGGGATCCAGCAAGGCGTTCTGTATAGCCTCCTCAACCCACCGATTCTATATTCTGCTAACAGTCATTGGATTTCGACCAACGTGAGCAGCAATGTCGCGTCACGATAAACGGCAATCGTGATAGGCTACAATCCGACCTTTATCAAAGTCGGGTATGTGATGGTACGCATTTCTCCTCCTTTACACGAGGCATCACAACAACGTTTCACCAGGCAATGCCGGTCAACTGCTGTTTGTGTATGAGAAATCGTTTGGAAACTTTCTTCATGTCAGCACGTTGTAGGTGTCGCCACCGGCGCCAACCTTATGTGAATGCTCTGAAAAGCTAATCATTTGCATATCACAATACCGTCTTCCTGTCGGTTAAATTTCGCGTCTGTAGCACGTCATCTTCGTGGTGTAGCTATTTTAATGGCCAGTAGTGTATTTTGAGTCGCAGCTATTACATAATATTGTTAAATGTTCCTGAACTGCCGTATTTAAGGCGGCCGGAGTGGCTGAGCGGTTCTAGGCGCTACAGTCTGGAACTGCACGACCGCTACGGTCGCAGGTTCGAATCCTGCCTCGAGCATGGATGTGTGTGATGTCCTTAGGTTAGTTAGGTTTAGGTAGTTGTAAGTTCTAGGGGACTGATGACCTTAGAAGTCAAGTCCCATATTTCTCAGAGCCATTTGAACCATTTTTTGATGTATTTATCTTTCTCTTTTCTCACAGTTTTAATTAAGAATAAATGATGAAAAACATAACTGACGTAACAACTGCGGAAGTGCGTCTGTAAATATTAACAAAAAAGAAACAAATTTATATTCCTCTTATGTTATGAATGAAGATTAAATGGTTCGGTGCTTCATTCCATTACACACTTTGCTTGCTATAGGCACAAGACCATGCCGACACTGGTGGCAGAATACAAATGTAATTCATTTGCAACGGAGACAGGCGTCTGCCAGGGTGCGATATTAGGTCCGATGCTTTTCCTATCATATTTCTGTGACGTGTCATTATTTCTGTCCCACAGTATATAGTACGCGTATGCCGAAGACCTTTACTTCAGTGGATGATCCTTCAATCTGGGCACAGTTGTTGAGAATGCCTGTGCTGATCTATTTGCTTCGTCGTACAAGCTACACGACACGAATCTTCTCATTCTTGCATATGCTAGATGATAACGGTATCATGGATATTATGCAATAATGTCCAACGCCACACCAGAATATTAAGCAGGAACAATGTTTGCACCTTTCTCTCGATTTCGTATAGTAGCAGAGAGGTTCGCTAGAAGTAGGGGTTATAACGAAAATACATGCTATTTATTTCTGTCCGACATAAATCTCGTCTAGCCACACAGATCAGCTATCTCTCCAAATCACTTCACATGAATAACTCCGTTGTTAATTAAATACTACTGCAATATTAATTATTACCTATCCACAAAACAGACAAGACGAAGTCCAATTACTCCTATGTGGAGTGGCCGTTAAACGGTTATCTCCCTCCTCTCTTCCTTTCCCCCTTAACCATTCTGTTATATACAAAAAGCGCGTCTATATGCACTTCAGTTTTAGAGTTTTCTTAATCATTAGAATAGCGTTCTTTGTAATTGCCTTACAGTATTTTACATTCTGGAGCTGACTTAATTTTTCATTGTTTGTAGCTGACCGCGGGCACCATTAATTGCCTTTAAAGATTTTCCTAAAAGGAATTTCATAGAAAAAAATTCGAACGCATCAATTCTTGGAAAACGTGTGGTACGGTAGGACTGGGCACCTCGTGTATGACAAACAGGTTACATTATCTAATAATACTTTCCTGTTTGTGATCTTTTAATAAATATTAGTTGATCGAATATCGGAAAAAGAAGATAATATCAGCGTATAAGATAAGGCATTACAGATGAAAGCAGAAAATTAAGTGGACTTGTAAGGTAAGAAATTAGGTGGTACTCCTCCAATCCTTGAGGAAAGAAATGGAATCACTAATTGAAAAAAGTGATAAGACTGTAGGAAATGCGTTATGACGCCAGGTGAAAGCTTATATGACTGTAGAGTGCAAAAACTGTAGAGGACGAGAGAGCTTAGAACACGTAAAACAAATAACTGAGGAAGTAGGATCTAGGTGCAGCTATTGACACAAGAGAAAAAAATGATTGTGGGCCGTACAAAAGCAGTCGGAAGACCAAAGAAAAGAACCTGCTCTATATGCGCACCACTTTTGCGTTCACTGACTCAACAGATCACGAAAAAACATTTAGGCTGAAAGAAGAGGCAGCAACAGTCAAATAACTGGAAAAGATCTATATTGGACGAAAAATTCGTTGTAAATGCGAAAGAGGAATTGAGATCAGCGGTGGTACGGCAAATGTTTTTTGCTACATACCTTGTTCTGATAAATCAAACAATGGAAAATCCAGGTCGTAATATCAACAATACTATCGGCAGCACTGATTAATACCCACCGTAAAGATGATACGTAGAGCTGCAGACAGGCAAATGGAAAAGATTGTTTCAGATGAGCTTTCGGCTAAGGCCTTCTTCAGAAAGTAAAACAGACACAGATTTACAGAAGCAAGCACACCTCACGGACACATGAGCACTATCCCCGGCTGCCCTGGAGCACCCACAGACAGCGTTCATGAGAGCATGAGGTGTGCATATTTGTGTGAATGTGGGTGTGTTTTCCTTTCTGAAGAAGGCTTGGGCCGAAAGTCTGCAATTCCACATGACATCTTTATTCTGATATATCTAATAGAAGACATGATATATTCGTCAGTGCGTTCCATTTGGCATGCATTCGCACTTCTTAATTTGTCTTGAGTTGAAGGATATGAAAGAAATCGGTGGTCGAGAAGGGAGTGAAAACGAGTTGTAGTCTATATCCGACGTAATTCAATCTGTTCATTGATGAAGGGGTACAGAAAACCAATTTATATAGTGAAATAAAGTTCAAGGAGAAGAAATAAACAGTTTTAAGGTTTCCGAATGACGTAACTCTATGAATCAGGAAAGGTCTTGAAATATTAGTTGAACAGAATGGGTACCGTCATCAACAGAGATTGTAAGATAAATATCATCAAGCCGGCCGAAGTGGCCGTGCGGTTAAAGGCGCTGCAATCTGGAACCGCAAGACCGCTACGGTCGCAGGTTCGAATCCTGCCTCGGGCATGGATGTTTGTGACGTCCTTAGGTTAGTTAGGTTTAACTAGTTCTAAGTTCTAGGGGACTAATGACCTCAGCAGTTGAGTCCCATAGTGCTCAGAGCCATTTGAACCATTTTTGAAATATCATCAAAATTAAAACAAGGGTAATGGAATGTAACAGAGTTAAATCAGGTGATGTTGAGGGACTTTGATTAGGAAAAGAAGCACTAGACGTAGAAGACGTATGTTCCACATATGTTGCAATTCATGCTGGCCGAAGTAGAGAGAATATAAAATGTTGACTGGTGATGATGATAAAAACTTTTTTGAAAGAGAGAAATTTTTTTTACATCGAATGTAAACTTAAATGTGAGTCTTTACTGAAGTTATATTCCTAGAGTGAGGCCTCATAAGGAAGTGAAACATGGATAATTCAGATAACAACAGAATAATTCAGATAACAACAGAATACAATATGTTTGTTTGCATGGCCACTTGCCCTCAGTCTAACCTTAGTGCATTGACGGTACGGTACAAACTTAATTGTGTATACAGACGGTTCATCTACAGGTTTTGATGAGTGATTTTGCGAGTATCAAAATACGTGACATAAGTAGCCGTGTCTTTTGAATGCACTGGGTCAGAAGCTAATATTTTGTACATCTCCAAGGGGCTAAAAGTGTTGGTATTTGACGTAAATTTCAACTTTATACCTCTACCTCTTTCTGAGAAAAACATTATTAACAGACAGAGAGGCAGACGGACAGCAAAGTGATCCTATTATAGGCTCCCTTTTTATCGACTGATTTACGGAAAACTAAAAAGGCGAAAAATTGTCTAGAGCGAAGGTGTAGTTAAGTTTCTTTCGACCTCAGCCTCCACTAACAACGAAGGAAAAAGTAGTGCAGAATATGTGAACAAGAGGTAAGAACCCCCGTAAGTAGACAATAAGGTAATTTTATAAAGAAATACTGTTTTTATCAGTAAATACCGAAACCTGTAGGTACCTTATGTATCCGTATTCCTAGAATGTCCACAGAAGGTGCTTTATAAATGAAAATCAAATCTCGGCTGGTCAAAAAATTCTGTATTTGCACCAAACTTACGATGAGGGAACCAGTAATAATTGAAGAGAATAGAAGCTTTTGAAATGAGGTACTACGAGATAATGTTGAAGACTGGATGGGAAATCGGATAACTAATGAGGACGTGCTGCATCGAATGTGGAAAAATATAAATTTGTGGCGAAACTTGACTAAAAGAAGGGATCAGTTGATAGGCCTCGTTCTAAAGATACAGGAATCGTCAGCTTTGTAACGGGGAGAAGTGTGAGAGACAAAAATGATACAGGAAGACCAGGACTTGACTACAGTAAGAAGTGTCAAATTGACTTAAGTTGCTACATTCCTGCAAAGAGGAAGAGACGTGCAAAGGAAAACCTAGCGTGAAGAGCTGCGTCAGATCAGTTTCGAAATAATAGCCAGAAAAACAACATATTTTGTTACGATTCACAGCTCGCTAATTTCTTACATCGTTGAATTTTAGACTTCATTATCAACATTAACTGTAGCAGATTCTGCGATCCTCGTAGTCGTAGGCATAGAGCGGTTCAGTCCGTACTTTTCCTGATACGCGTGAACGCTGACTATAATCAGCATTGTATGTGCTGTTTATAAGAGGCAGTCAAATTAAAACGAGACAGATGGAAAAAGTAAATAAATTATTTATTTTTTCAAAATTAATCGTCACACATGTTGTTACACAACTGGCCATTAAAATTGCTACACCACGAAGATGACATCGTACAGACGCGAAATTTAACCGACAGGAAGAAGATGCTGTGATATGCAAATGATTAGATTTTCAGAGCATTCACACAAGATTTGCACCGGTGGCGACACCTACAACGTGCTGACATGAGGAAGGTTTCCAACCGATTTCTCATACACAAACAGCAGTTGACCGGCGTTGCCTGGTGAAGCGTTGTTGTGATGCCTCGTGTAAGGAGGAGAAATGCGTACCATCACGTTTCCGACTTCGATAAAGGTCGGATTGTAGCCTATCGTGATTGCGGTTTATCGTATCGCGACATTGCTGCTCGCGTTGGTCGACATCCAATGAATATGGAATCGGTGGGTTCAGGAGGGTAATACGGAACGCCGTGCTGCATCCCAACGGCCTCGTATCACTAGCAGTCGAGATGACAGGCATCTTATCCGCATGGCTGTAACAGATCGTGCAGCCACGTCTCGATCCCTTAGTCAAAAGATGGGGACGTTTGCAAGACAACAAACATCTGCACGAACAATTCGACGACGTTTGCGGCAGCATGGACTATCAGCTTGAAGACGATGGCTGCGGTTACCCTTGACGCTGGATTACAGACAGGAGCGCCTGCGATGGTATACTCAACAACGAACCTGGGTGCACGAATGGAAAAACGTCATTTTTTAGGATGACTCCAGGTTCTCTTTATAGGATCATGACGGTCGCATCCGTGTTTGGCGACATCGCGGAGGACGCACATTGGAAGCGTGTATTCATCATCGCCATACTGGCGTATCACCCGGCGTAATGGTATGGGGTGCCTTTGATTACACGTCTCGGTCACCTCTTGTTCGCATTGACGGCACTTTGAACAGTGGTCGTTACATTTCAGATGTGTCAGACCCGTGGCTCTACCCTTCATTCGATCCCTGCAGAACCCTACATTTCAGCAGGATAATGCACGACTGCATATTGCAGGTCCTGTACAGGCGTTTCTGGATACAGAAAATGTTCGACTGCTGCCCAGGCCAACACATTCTCCAGATCTCTCAGCAATTGAAAACGTCTGGTCAATGGTGGTCGAGCAGCTGGCTCGTCACAATACGCCGGTCACTACTCTTGATGTACTGTGGTATCGTGTTGAAGCTGCATGGACAGCTGTACCTGTACACGCCATCCAAGCTCTGTTTGACTCAAAGCCCAGGTGTATCAAGGTCGTTATTACGGCCAGAGGTGGTTGTTCTGTGTACTGATTTCTCAGGATCTGTGCACCCAAATTGCGTGGAAATGTAATCACATGTCAGTTCTAGTATGATATATTTGTCCAATGAATACCCGTTTATCATCTGCATTTCTTCTTGGTGTAGCAATTTTAATGGCCAGTAGTGTACATTCACTCCAGTGTGAGACAAGACGGTCAGTGTTTGCGGTTGCCTACGGAACCATGATTGTAGCCGGGTGTAGACCTCTTCGTCTGAAGGAAATCGACACCCACGAATGTTCCTCTCCAGAGCTCCAAAAATATGGATATCGCGTGGGAAGGAACCGGGACTGTATGGAAGATGTGTGAGGGCTTCCCAGCGAAACTTCTGGAGCGTAGTGGAAATAACCTTGGCAACATATTTGCAAGCTTCAAAAGTTTCGTTGTGAGCCCTTACACAGTCTCAATACAGTTTCGATCCCTCCCCATGTGATCTGTATATTTTTGGAGCCCTGAAGAAAGGTATTCGTGGCCGTCGAATTCTTTGGACGAAGAGGAGCACTCTGGGTACAGTCATGGTTCTGCAGGAAAGCGCAATTTTTCCATGCAGGCACTTGACCATCTTGTCTCAGAGTGGGATAAATGTATTATCATTTATGGCGATTACTTTTGAAATTATAATCGGCTTACTTACGTTTTCTCCATCTGTCTCATTTTCATTTGACTGCCCCTCAGTTAATTCGACCAGATTTCGTAGCACATGGGTCGCGTGACGTGGATGATT
Source organism: Schistocerca serialis cubense (assembly GCF_023864345.2). Taxonomy (NCBI): domain Eukaryota; kingdom Metazoa; phylum Arthropoda; class Insecta; order Orthoptera; family Acrididae; genus Schistocerca; species Schistocerca serialis. The sequence continues at coordinate 430,702,894 of NC_064642.1, forward strand.
CGCGCTTCCAACGCATTGTACTCCCGAAAACGTCCGCACAGCAGAGTGATATGTCCGAGTCGCCTTGAGCACCACGGCTTCAGCCATCACCTTCCTTTGCGCTCTCGGTGGTCCGCAGGTCCTGGAATGCGACGCTATCCTGCCTTCGATCGTGCGTGCGACGCCTGACCGCCCGTGACTTGAGGCTTTGTATTTTCGTTCCGGAACCTATTATTAATTCGAGCCTGTCACGAAAGGTCGCCCATCGATTCCCACTTGTAGCTTTTTAACGAAAAGAACAGCGCTATTTTTCGCCCCATTTCCTTACTGAATATACAGTAATTTAACCCTTTAGGGCGGGCGTATTTCTGAATAATAAGTGCATTGTTTTGGGATTTCAGTGTTAAATATACTTGCTGAAACGGTAAATAACACGAACCTCATATTGACTGCTTCAATCGAAGCGTAATTTTCAGGTTAACACACCAGCTTAAGGACGTGAATAGCTGGCGAAGTACATGTCACTTTTACATGTTACTTCTTTAAATTTACAAGACGATTCCTACTACCAGGCTAATTTACCGCATGTCGTCTTAGGGCAATGAGTGGTCCTATTTTGTCGTGTTATTACCAATACAGCGAGTAAATATTTAAAAGATTGAGCTATGGTGTTTCCCCTATGACTTAGAATATTTATTTCCATATTATAGTTGACACTGTAAAAATCAATTAATTTTATTTGGAAAGTGAAAATATAGAGAGACAGGAACTTTCATTCAGCATAATCACTGGATTACGCTGTTTACGGACTCAAAATGTGAGGGCTGCACAGGAACTTCTCATTACTACGAATCACGAGTTACTCCGATAGAAAGTGTTCGACAAAGCGAACTTGTAAATTCTAATAATTGTTTTGATATTTATATTTTTAACTAAATTTGAGATTATAGAAAGTCATGCTGACACTATGTAACAAGGGAGAGAGAATATCGAGAAATAAAGGTCAGAATTCTTTCTGGTTTCCAAAGCAAAATTAGACGGGCCCCAAAGAGCTGTACCCTAACACCATATATCTAACAAGAGAAATTCCCTGAATATTTTATTAGTTATGGAGCAAATGATGTAAATGAGGTAGAAACTAGAGCGGAAAAACAGCTATGGCACTAAAGAGCAGCGAACAAAAAACTATATAAGACAATACACTACTAAACAATCACTAACTTACATATAAAGTAAGTGATGATGCAAGATGTAAATTTGAGGTTCCAGTAATAAGTAGAAAATTGCTGGGAATTATAACATTTCCGATTTCATATTTTATTAGACGGTAGACTGATACACTCCTGGAAATGGAAAAAAGAACACTTTGACACCGGTGTGTCAGACCCACCATACTTGCTCCGGACACTGCGAGAGGGCTGTACAAGCAATGATCACACGTACGGCATAGCAGACACACCAGGAACCGCGGTGTTGGCCGTCGAATGGCGCTAGCTGCGCAGCATTTGTGCACCGCCGCCGTCAGTGTCAGCCAGTTTGCCGTGGCATACGGAGCTCCATCGCAGTCTTTAACACTGGTAGCATGCCGCGACAGCGTGGACGTGAACCGTATGTGCAGTTGACGGACTTTGAGCGAGGGCGTATAGTGGGCATGCGGGAGGCCGGGTGGACGTACCGCCGAATTGCTCAACACGTGGGGCGTGAGGTCTCCACAGTACATCGATGTTGTCGCCAGTGGTCGGCGGAAGGTGCACGTGCCCGTCGACCTGGGACCGGACCGCAGCGACGCACGGATGCACGCCAAGACCGTAGGATCCTACGCAGTGCCGTAGGGGACCGCACCGCCACTTCCCAGCAAATTAGGGACACTGTTGCTCCTGGGGTATCGGCGAGGGCCATTCGCAACCGTCTCCATGAAGCTGGGCTACGGTCCCGCACACCGTTAGGCCGTCTTCCGCTCACGCCCCAACATCGTGCAGCCCGCCTCCAGTGGTGTCGCGACAGACGTGAATGGAGGGACGAATGGAGACGTGTCGTCTTCAGCGATGAGAGTCGCTTCTGCCTTGGTGCCAATGATGGTCGTATGCGTGTTTGGCGCCGTGCAGGTGAGCGCCACAATCAGGACTGCATACGACCGAGGCACACAGGGCCAACACCCGACATCATGGTGTGGGGAGCGATCTCCTACACTGGCCGTACACCACTGGTGATCGTCGAGGGGACACTGAATAGTGCACGGTACATCCAAACCGTCCTCGAACCCATCGTTCTACCATTCCTAGACCGGCAAGGGAACTTGCTGTTCCAACAGGACAATGCACGTCCGCATGTATCCCGTGCCACCCAACGTGCTCTAAAAGGTGTAAGTCAACTACCCTGGCCAGCAAGATCTCCGGATCTGTCCCCCATTGAGCATGTTTGGGACTGGATGAAGCGTCGTCTCACGCGGTCTGCACGTCCAGCACGAACGCTGGTCCAACTGAGGCGCCAGGTGGAAATGGCATGGCAAGCCAATCTCTACGATCGTCTCCATGGGAGAATAGCAGCCTGCATTGCTGCGAAAGGTGGATATACACTGTACTAGTGCCGACATTGTGCATGCTCTGTTGCCTGTGTCTATGTGCCTGTGGTTCTGTCAGTGTGATCATGTGATGTATCTGACCCCAGGAATGTGTCAATAAAGTTTCCCCTTCCTGGGACAATGAATTCACGGTGTTCTTATTTCAATTTCCAGGAGTGTATATATTGCTATTAATTGGTGAAAACGTTTAATAAATTTGGTTTTGAAGCCCACGATATATAATCTAAACGAACAGCTTTCAGAACATAATGTTATACAGTGTCAAATACTTGAGCCAAGCGAAACAAAGACTCCCTATAAATTACATAATTGATTCTTGTCCGAATTTTCATAGCCGAACGAACAGTGAGAAATGGAGAAGTTGGGTATCAAATTGAACAACGTCACTCTAGTTACGCAGAAAAAAGGCTGAAACTTACTGCATGATTAAAGCTGTGTTCTAGACCGGAACCCGAACCTGGGTCCTTTTCCCTTCGCAAGCAAGCGCTCTACCGACGTATTTTTTCCCCCACGATACCCCCTTCACATCGCGGGGAAGAAGGAGGAGAAGGGGAATCTCGGATGAAAAGAACACGCCAAACTCTATCCAGGAGTAATTTTTTCCCCACAATATATGGCTCTGAGCACTATGGGACTTAACATCTATGGTCATCAGTCCCCTAGAACTTAGAACTACTTAAACCTAACTAACCTAAGGACAGCACACAACACCCAGCCATCACGAGGCAGAGAAAATCCCTGACCCCGCCGGGAATCGAACCCGGGAACCCGGGCGTGGGAAGCGAGAACGCTACCGCACGACCACGAGATGCGGGCCCCCTCAATACACACGAGGTTATTTCGTGCCACGAAGAAAGAAGAGAAAAGGGAGGTCCCTCTCCCACTGAGGGAGCGTTCAGTCCACTAGTAGTTGCAACTACGGTCCTAACGTCGCCAGACCACCCTAGCGTACCTTCTCGCAACTTTTGTTGGGTCATCGTTGTTAGTTCTAAAGCCAGCTGCGTTACAAGTTCATCTTCTCTCGTCATGGATGGTCCAGCTGCGCGGGGGGAGAGGTAGTTGAAAAATATTGTCTATACTTGGGGTTCCGAACTACCAAGCAATGCCGTTTCTGTATGCAGTTGCAGAAATCGAGTACATTCTTTGGTCCATCACCAAATAAGTAATGGACAGCATGGCGCTGGTCTTGGTCCCGGATGGTACGTCTCGTCCGGAAGATGAAGAGTTTTAGTGATGAAGTGTGTCGGTGTTACCCGCAGTAGAATATCCAAAATTTGTTTCACGATGTACCAGACGACAGCGACCTCTGCGCAGCAAAGACGCTTTTCGTCCGTGTCAGTCATATTATACTGCACACAATTGGGGGATTCTACCACGCGGATTTTGTGTAGCCATTCCTATGAGACTTGTTTCCTATTGCCTGTGACATACCAAGTGGTCTGGACTTCGGAGTCAATCATGGCCGCGTGGTCTGTCCGCCACACGACACGCCATTGCATGCTGGGATACTTCGTTTCCACCACGTTCTGTTATGGTCTCCGTTGCAGGGCGCAGTTGATCTCCTCCACCGCCGCCGAGGGTGAAGCCAGGAAAGCGTCTCGTGTGTGTAACTGAGTTCCAAGTAGAGACTCCCAAGTTAGAGGAACGGTGGGGGATGTTTTGAACCACTCTGGGGACTCGAGGGAGGTCGGCGGTAGTCCTTCTGGCAGCAAGTCCGTGAGGCTGGTGGGAAAATGATGTGGTAACCGTAAATGTTAATTAACGAAGTCCTTGATTGCTATCGAACTTTGAACAACGTCCCCGTTCTAACGAAGTAGCCGAGAGTAGCCGTAATGCTACGGGCCATTGGAAGTGTCTACGCAATGTGTGGAATGCGCGATGCTAGATAGACACTGCCATACTGTGTCTTCTAGAGGATGTTCAAAGCCCAAAGGATCTGCTATCCATGCTCTGATTTGGTGCAGAAGGCGCCAATAATTATGGGTTGTCGTATGGTGTATATCGTTCTTGAAATCTAAACCCAAGCACCTCGTCTGGTCGCTGACACGTAAAGGGATGACACTGCCACGTGGAAATCCAATCCCAGTACACGTGGCGACTGACTTTTCGACCGTAATGCGACTACCCGAGACGGCCTTGTAAGTCTGACCCATTCCATAGTGATTCTCGTATGGTCACTACCACGGGAGACAAGCACCGAGTCGTTAGCACATGCGGTGCATCGGAAGATGGTTGTACTAAACGTCATTACAGTCAGTCTGTAGCGTAGGGTTACATAACAAGGGTTCTAAAGCCAACTTGTATTATGTCGCTGACAGTGGGTAACCTTGGCACACTGAAAGTCGAATCTGGATGGCCACCGTTAAAACAAGTATTAACGAGCACCCTCAATGATGCATAGCGAAATAAGCGCATCCTCACTTCAATACAGCCGCCTGGGTATCGCATGCTGTGGAGAACTGTAGTCAAGAATGAGTGGTCAACTCGGTCAAACGCTTGACTAAAGTCGATGGATGCCAGCGCACGTGCTATGCGCCGAACATTTACCAATGTTACCATGTCCCTACATCGGCACAGAGCTGCATGCATGTTGTGGGGCCGGGGACCCCAAACGATGCCTGATCCTGCGAAATTACGTACTGTATTGTACTCCTGAAACGCTGGGCCATCAGTCTGCTGAAAAGTTTTATGTTACTATTCAGCAGCGTCAAGGGTCGGTAATCATGGATACGGAAGCTACCATTCCGTTTATGAACAGGCACTATCAACCCTTCTTAGAAGGTTACAGGGAGTGGTACATCTGGCGACGTAAGTTCGTGGCATATCTCTGTCCAACTGCCTGAAGGCCCGATAAAATACCAAAGGGAGGCCAGTCGGTCCTGAGGTCTTGTTGGCCGCCCCCCTGTCACTAGTATCCGACACCTTGTCTTCTGTCACGACCCCTTTCAATTCAGCTTCCAACGCCCGCGGTTTGGAGCCGTAGATCAACCTTGAGACGTCCATAACAACCGCTGGATCCGGTTGCTGCACCGAGTACAGTCGAGCATGATACTCATGAAAAGCCTTGGCTCTATCCCACCGTTCACTGATACGTCTACTGTCCTCCGTGTGGATAATGTGGGCCAGCACCTGTCGCCGCCTTTTGCTCTCTGTGAGCATTTAATACATTGAAGGTCGTTCCATGGATAGCTTCCTTGTGCATGTGCGTGCATTAAGGCTCCTTCCAAATGGAGGTACATGAGAGGAACGGTCTTTGCTTGGACATAATTGACTGATGCCAGTCTGTCCAGTGGAGGTGGCTGATTGGAACATTCTCTGAGGATGATAAAGTGAAAGTCCACTGTGTGTGTGCACCATGTAGCTGCTTCTCTACCACGCACTATGAAGGTCCTCCTGAGGGCAAGTTTTACGGTCAATCCACCCTCCTAGGCCTGAGGGGTAACGACTGTGAAGGTCGACACTTTTATTTTATGTATCTTCTATGGCTGCTCGACAGACCTAGGAGGCCGGGTGGGCAGTGTTGAGTTTCCAAGGGCACCAGCTTTCCCATACTCTGAGGGGAATGAGGACTATGGCACAAGTGGAGGCCGAGTGATAAAAAAAAAAACATGTTGGTCAGTTCCGCTTCATATATCGCCATCTGGAGTGAGTGACCTAAGTCCGATTGAGTCGGCTGCATGTGTGACCGGTGAAGTAAGTATAGCCATGTCTATACTGTGGATGTGGTACCATGTGTTCACCAGTTGAAGATCATGGATGAATATGTTAAGATCAGCGCACAGGGAATTGCATGGGAGCTGATCTGAAGGAGTTTACGTGCAGTGCTAATATCCAGATAGTACAGTCGACACCCGCAGAGGAAGGCGATGCCCTCTGCAAAAAAAGTCGTATTTAGAGCGTTTGCTCTAGTTACAGCCAGGAAGTAAACAACTGCCCACACACAGCTCTGCTGGTGTGATGTAAACAAGACGTCCACACTACACCGCTAAGGAGAGTAGACTGAGTGACTGAGCTATCCAAGCTGAGTCACGACCTGCCCTCAGAGGTTTAGTTGAGCAAGGACCTTATCTCCTACCTTCCAAAGTTCACAGAAGTTCTGCATACCTCGCGGAACTAGCACTCCTGAAACAAATGATAATTTAAGTTTAGAAGGCAGGATATGAGGCACTGGCAGAATTAAAATTGTACGGGTTGAACGTGAGTGGGACTTGGGTAGTTCAGTCGGTAGAGAACTTGTCTGCGAAAAGCAAAGGCACCAGGCTCGAGTCTTGGTCTGATACACATTTTTAATCTGCCAGGAAGTTACAAATCAGATCACAGTCCTCTGCAGAGTCGAAATTCGATCTGCAAACAGTCGTGTCTCAATTGTTGAATCAGTAGCGCAAATGTGCAACAAAAGGCAAAGATCCCATATTCTAGATCCGGCCAGGCACAGGATTTTAATTTGCCAGAAAGCGCACACTCTACTGCAGAGTAAAAATTTATTCTGGAAAAGATTTAATTACTTGAAAGTAATTAAGGTAATGAAGGAAAGTCCACCAGTCAAATATTCTCAGGTACTCTTTCAAATTCTAAGATAAACGCTGAATGTTAAATTCTGAATAGACACCTCATCTGCTTTCCCGTGCTATACGTACTCTTAATGATAAGAGAACACAGGTCGATATTTACATATACTATATTTCATCCTTTCTGAACAAAACCAGAAAGAAGAAAGAAAAATCAGAGAAAACTGTAAATTTTTTTGTGAAATGATTTGTCCAAAAGAAACGAATAAAACATATCGGCAAAGCATTTGACGCGCCTTTGAATGGTGCTCGAAATCATGGACAGCTAATGAGGTGCCATTGTAAAATCTAAAATTTAGTGTTTAACTTAGACTCAAACAATTTTAAAGAGCGTTAGAAGATATTTTTCTGTTGAGCCACGTAGACTGTTCAATCTGCTACTGTGTAGCCTTGACAAATTTCTTTTATCTGTGCTTGAAGGCGCAAAAAAGTTTCAATAATGTTTCAGTCTCAAGAATTTATGAACAGAGAATCATCCTCCAAGCATCAGGAACGATAATGCATGTAGTACATGAACTCGTACATATACAGATGGCAGAAGTATCGCGTACACAAGGTATAAAAGACCAGTGCATTAGCGGAGTCGTTATTTGTACCCACACGATTCATGTGAAAAGGTTTCCGACGTGATTATGGCCGCACGAAGGGAATTAGCAGACTTTGTAAGCAGATTTGTAATTGGGGCTACACACATGAGACACTCCATTTCGGAAATCGTTAGGGATTTTAATATTCCGAGATCCACAGAGCCAAAAGTGTGCCGGACAACGCAGTGGCCGACGGTCTTCACTTAACAACTGAGAGCAGCGGTGTTTGCGTAGAGTTGTCAGTGCTAACAGACAAGCACCATTGCGTGAAATAACGGCAGAAATCAATGTAGGATACGCCGAACGTATCCGTTACGACAGTGCGGCGAAATTTGGGGTTAATGCGCTATGGCAGCAAACGACCGACCTGAGTGCCTTTGCTAACAGCGCGACGTCGACTGCAGCGCCTCTCCTGGGCTCGTGACCATATCGGTTGGACCCTAGACGACTGGATAGTCGTGGTCTGGTCAGATGAGTCCCGCTATCAGTTGGTAAGATCTGATGGGAGGGTTAAAGCGCGGCGCAGAAACTATCATTGACTGGAAATGGCTATGCTCGGTTACTTGGTGAACGTCTGCAGCCGTTCATGGACTCCGTGTTCCCAAACAACGATGGAATTTTTATGGATGGCAATGCGCCACGTCACTATGCTATAATTGTTCGCGAAATGTTTGAAAAACAATCCGGAGAATTCGAGCGAATGATTTGCCAGCCATATCGCCCGACATGAATCCCATTGAACATTTATGGGACATAATCGAGAGGTCAGTTCGTGCACAAAATCCTGCACTACCAACACTTTCGCAATAATGGACGGCTTTAGAAGCTGTGGGGAGCGTTCAACGAATTTTTTAGAGCATCCTTCTTCGAGTTGCTGCTCTATGTCGGGAAGAAGGAGGTCCGACGCGATGTTAAGAGGTATCCCATGTCTTTTGTCACCTCAGTGTATTTTATTTATTACTTTTAGCCAAATCATTTGACCTTTTTTTCTGTTTTTCTCAATATAAATATCGTATGTAAATATCCCTATTAGTAACAGGTACACTTTCAAAGAATGTCTATAACCAGCAAATTCGTATGAAGTTTTTAACATGTATGGGTAGCAGGGCTTCTAAAAAGGCATCCTTACCTAGGATTACAGCATTATCAAACGTGATAACGCCCTTAAGAATCAGGACTATACGAATTATGACAAAACAGCTCTTTAAGTACTCAAAGGAAATAGGACCACAAATCTGAATCCTGCAACTCAACATTTAAGGTCTAAGTTGAGAGAAGGCAGAACTGAGCAAAATTGTTAAAGAAAACGTGATTGAGATGTATCTACTTGTCCTGATTTATATCATTTTATATTACCTTACATCAACTTAATTGAATGTGCTTTTAAGATATAGTTCTGCGAACGATACATTAAATAGACAGACAATTATTTCTCTTTAAACTAGACGATTTGCACTTTAAGTGAAAGCAAAACAGAAAAAGGCTAGTATTAAAAATAAAAAAAGGATTTGAATAAAGCTCTACTATTGCAGTGTATCCATCAGTACCTTTGGAATTTCCGAGGACGACTGTGCGAATACTGCAACATGTACAGAAAACAGACACAGGTTTCAGTGCGTAGAACATCTCTCCAAGTATTTAACTCACATTACACGTGCTCAGTAGGGGCACCATTTGTGGTACAGCAAATGTCAGTACGTGCATGTTGCTGCTACTGTTGTCTGAGAAGGTACCACGACTGCAATCCCCCCCCCCCCCCCTCGCCATCCCCCCATCACCCCATCCCCCCATCCCCCTCCCTCTCCTCCAAACACACAGATATACACTTTTTCCCCTGACGTCACCGCCTTGCGGAGTCATGAAAACCAGTTCCCGACATCTCTGAAATTTTCCCCTAACAAGTATACCAACAAGAGATTAATTTATTAGACTACATGCGTTGGATATAGATATACGTTTCGCTCTTTATACAGTGGCTAGCGTTGCCTTCTCTCTCTTCATGTTCTTGATACTTTCTAATTAATTCATCTGTTACGTAAGTTTCCCACTCAAAGGTCTCGGAGGTTAGCCATACCTCTTTTCTATGCTCTCCGTGGTTTTTAGTGCTCGGTATATCTTTGTACCAGAATCGTCGACCTCCAACAGCAAGTACTTTTTGAAACTATGTGCCAGCCTCCAACTCGAACTCGGTTCCTTGTCTCTCTGGAGCAATATTGCTACCAACTGAGCAATCAGGCGCTCCTGACCTTATTATTTCAGTTCGTCCAGAACGCCCCCCCCCCCCCCACTTTCTAAAATTTACAGAAGCTCTCTTGTATACTTTGATCATGGGCGAAAGATTATCGCGGATAAATAGCTCAGCCAATGCTATGGGATATTTCCATAAAGAATCTTACACTCTGCAGCAGAGTGTGCGCTGTTTGTTTCTTCAGGGATGGGCTTTCTTAAGTTCCAAGTTAGGGTAATCCACGTACGTACCCTTTCGAATTTGACTTACTCTGATGGCTCTGTAAAGCATGAGTCGTATGTTATTTCTGTCTGGAGATCCAGATGGGGAGGTTCAGCCGCCTAATCGGAAGATATTTTCTTCCTACGCGCACAATAGCTCCTTTCTACGTGGGGTTTGAGAGTACTATTAGTGTATTTTTTGTAGTGTGGTTCACTGCAAAGGATGTACACTACTGTCAATTAAAATTGCTACACCAAGAAGAAATGCAGATCATAAACGGATATTAATTGGACAAATATATTATAGTAGAACTGAAATGTGATTAATTTTTCGCGCAATTTGGGTGCATAGATCCTGAGAAATCAGTACCCAGAACAACCACCCCTGGCCGTAATAACGGCCTTGATACGCCTGGGCATTGAGTCAAACAGAGCTTGGATGGCGTGTACAGGTACAGCAGCCCATGCAGGTTCAACACGATACCATAGTTCATCAAGAATAGTGACTGGCGTTTTGTGACGAGCCAGTTGCTCGGCCACCATTGACCAGACGTTTCCAATTCGTGAGAGATCTGGAGAATGTGCTGGCTTTATCAAGAAAGGCCCGAACAGGACCTGCAACATGCGGACGTGCATTATCCTGCTGAAATGTGACGTCCACTGTTCAAAGTGCCGTCAATGCGAACAAGAGGTGACCGAGACGTGTAACCAATGGCACCCCATACCATCACGCCGGGTGATACGCCAGTATGGCGATGACGAATACATGCTTCCAATCTGCGTTCACCGCGATGTCGCCAAACACGGATGCGACCATCATGATGCTCTAAACAGAACCTTGATTCATCCGAAAAAATGACGTTTTGCGATTCGTGCACCCAGGTTCGTCTTTGAGTACACCATCGCAGGCGCCCCTGTCTGTGATGCAGCGTCAAGGGTAACTGCACCCATGGTCTCCGAGTTGATAGTCCATGCAGCTGCAAACGCCGTCGAATTGTTCGTGCAGACGGTTGTTGTCTTACAAACGTCCCCATCTGTTGACTCAGGGATCGAGACGCGGCTGCACGATCCGTTACAGCCATGCGGATAAGACGCCTGTCATCTCGACTGCTAGTGATACGAGGCCATTGGGATCCAGCACGGCGTTCCGTATTACCCTCCTGAACCCACCGACTCCATATTCTGCTAACAGTCATTGGATCTCGATTAACGCGAGCAGAAATGTCGCGATACGATAAACCGCAGTCGCGATAGGCTACAATCAGGCCTTTATCAAAGTCGGAAACGTGATGGTACGCATTTCTCCTCCTTAGACGAGGCATCACAACAACGTTTCACCAGGCAACGCCGATCAACTGCTGTTTGTGTATGAGAAATCCGTTGGAAACTTTCCTCATGTCAGCACGTTGTAGGTGTCGCCACCGGCGCCAACCTTGTGTGAATGCTCGGAAAAGCTATTCATTTGCATATCACAACATCTTCTTCCTGCCGGTCAAATTTCGCGTCTGTAGCACGTCATCTTCGTGGTGCAGCAATTTTAATGACCAGTAGTGTATGTTCAGCGTGGTGGCATACTTGTAATCGCGTCTGCTGGAGAACATCGAAAGTTACGTAAAGCTTTTTAAGAAGAAGGTGGCAGCTAAAGAGGTTGGGGATTTGCAGAGACTGTCTGCTTGGACACAACGGGTGGAATTAATGTCATCCACTCTTTTCCCCCTGCTGGGATGGAAAACGTGCTGGACATGCCTCCATTACAGCTTCGTGTTGAGCGGCCTGGGCATATAGGGCAAAAACTAGTAATAACTGGAGACTTTTAGGATATCCTGAATATCACACGTTTATTATATAAGTGGTAAATAAAGGAATTGTCGCCAACTGCTTCAATAAAGCTTTCAAAGTAACAATTGGTAGTAAGGTGTAGTGAACGAATGGATGATATCGTTCACGAGACTTAGTCTGGCATACTGACGGATCTGAAGGCGATCGCAGTTAATATTAAATAAGGACACACAGTTATTAATTGGTTCGCATGTATTTATTATCTGGTGTCACACTATCCGTCTGAAGAATGATGTAAGAAAAAATTTAAAAAATGCTACTTCACTTGAACACGAGATTTACTCTAGACGCAGACACACATGAGCAACACAAATCCAGTCCCAAGGGTGAGGGACGGGGGGGGGGGGGGGGGGAGTAGTAGCTTCGGGAAGGGCATCCGACCACCACTATCCAAAATCCATTCAGAATTGCTTAGCCGGTAGAGAAATGGAAAAAGACGGGTAGAAAAAGAAGAGGAGGAAGGAAGGAAGGAGAAGAAATAAAAGGAGAAGAAAAAGAACGAGAAGGAGACCGAAGTGCGCAAGGTCTAATATGTCGTTCCACGTCGCAAAGACACGACGCTGGTGATGAAGAAGCACCTGCTAAGCAGGACATCCACTTAAAGTGATGTTTGAGGTGCATGATGTGACAGGACTGATGGGACATCATTGATACACAATGGGAAGGGTATCGGACCTAGTAGCGACCCCTGGGGCACGCTAGATACTAGCTGTTTCCATTGTGGAAGTATTAATTTCGTACTGTGTAAACCAACCCCTGCATGGTCTGGTGCTGACGTCGCGCACTACGAGAGACTAAAATTGGGAAGTGCGTCTGACATTCAGCAGAAATCGGGAAGCGGTCACATGACGTTCCTTGTTCGCTATTTTTGATACGACACATTACGGTTGTTTCCATATTACAACTTGCGTAGTATGGCACTATGCCGTTTTAAAGCAAAGGCACAATGAAGATTTATGTGTAGGTGCGATTTGTTGTAATTAAATGTCAGTTAATGACGCGTCGTCTGTAGAAGTCCCAAGAAAGTGTACTGCGATCGGTTTTGAAGCAATCAGTTGCACGCATTCGTTTTGTGGTCAGAGACATTTTGATGCAGATCGACAGAAGTAGTTTACAATGTAGGTACATGCTAACATCTTTTTGGCATCTTTGCAACACGTTCTGGGAGTATGTTATTCATATAACAGAAGTATTTTCTGTAATATTCGATATTATTTATATTTAAGATCGTGCTGTCTCAGTAATGAGTTCGTTCCACAGTGTGACTTCAGTCTGATCAAGAACGAAAGATGAAAATGCTGCGTGTGGAACAAAAACAACCAGCAAGGTCATTTATATTCCTTCTTGTTATAAATATTTGACCAATTTTCTTCCTAATACATCGCGACTTCTGGGGCTCTGATTAGACATCACTCTTAGATCACAGCTTAATGCGTTGGGAGTAAAACGAGTAGCAATGATATATATTATTGGTGTTTTTCCCTTAAAGAGCTTCCTTTTGCTGCCTTCCTTGCTGCCCAAACTTCCCTCATTCGCTCGCTGTGTTTCTGTTTCCGGTCCTCTGTCCATGCTTTTTGTCGGCTTTGTGTCTGCGGCTTCATCTTGATTGCCTTTTTTGTTGCCCATATTTCTTTCATCCTCAGGCTGTGATCTTGCTTGCGTTCTTCGGTCCATTTTATGCTTGTTCGTTTGTCACATTGTATCTCATGGAGTTTACTTTTCTTAATGATGTTTCTGAATTTTATTATGTCGTTTATTGTGTCTGCTGTTATGTTGAGTTGGTTCAGGTCGTTTTCTACCTCTGCCACCCATTTGTTTTTTCTAGTGGTTACCCAGTCAAAGATCTGTTTGGTCAGCCTGTGTGATGGCATTCTGTATAGGTGTCCATAGAATTGTAGTCTGCGTTTTCTAATCTTTTCTGTGATTGTCTCCGTATGTTTGTACAGTTCCTCTGTAGGTTTCTTGATCCATATTCCATTGTTGTTAGTTGCGCCAAATATTTTCCTAAGTATTTTCCGTTCTATTTTTTCTAATTGTCTGATACGTGTATGCCCTAGGATTAGTGTGGTCTCTGCTGCATATAGTGCCTCGGGGAGCACCACCGTGTCGTAACGGCGTAATTTGGCTTTTTTGTGAGATAGACTTCTTATTGTAATGATTCCACACTACTTTGTATGCCTTGTCCAGTTTAGTCTTTCTTTCTTCGTTTGAGTCTCTGTTATGTCCACTCATTTGTAGTGTTTCACCGAGGTATTTGAAGTTTGCCGTTTTGTAAATCGTTCCATACTTTGTGTTCAGAGATGAGAGTTTCTTTGTGCTCATAAACTGTGTCTTTTCGTAAGAGATCTGTAGTCCACTTTTGGAAGCGATTTCGTGCAGTTTTTCAATAGCGTCTTTTGTTTCCTTTATACCTTTCGTGACAATCGCCAAATCGTCTGCAAAAGCCAGGCATTTAATCTGTAGGTTTCCTAAGGTTATCCCCTGTTGTGATGTTTCTCATTCTTTTATGACCTTATCTAACACCAGATTGAAAAGGAGAGGTGAGAGGCCATCGTTTTGTCGGACACCTGTGGGAATTTCAAAGGGCTCTGATAGTTCCCCACAGAACTTTACTTTGGAGGTCGTGTTGGTTAAAGTTTGCTCTATGATAGCCCGTGTTCTGTTGTCTACTTTGTATTCTGCTAGAATTTTGAAGAGAGTTTTCCGGTCGATGGAGTCGTACGCCTTATTGAAGTAAACAAAGGTAATGATCAGGTTCTGTTTGTGTTGTAAAATCATTTTCAGGTTCCAAATTTGTTCCGCACAAGACCACCCTTTACGGTAGCCTGCTTGGTATTCCCCAATCAAGTGGTCGGTCTGGCATGCTAGTCTGTTCAGTAAAGCTTTAGAGAGGATCTTGTATGTGACCGGTAGTGGGGATATTCCTCTGTAGTTGTTCGGGTCAGTCTTGTCACCTTTTTTGTGTAGTGGGTGTATCAGGGCAGTTTTCCAGTCGTCAGGAATTTTCATGGTCTTCCAGATGTCTTCCAAGATCCTGTGGATGTCTTTGGTGAGTTCTGGGTCTTGTAACTTCCAGATTTCCGCGATGATGCCATCTTCTCCTGGTGCTCTACGATTCTTGAGTGACTTGATTATTTCTTTAACTTCTTCTAGAGTTGGAGGTTCACTATCTGGATTGTATGTGCTCGTTTCTGTCATCATTTCTTCCATAGGGGGGTCCGTGTTGAGCAGTTTTTCAAAGTACTTTGCCAGAATGTCACAATTGTTTTTGGTATTGGTTTCTAGGGTTCCATCCGGTCTTCTGAAGCGCAAGTTGGGTGGCTGATATCCAGTCATATTTTCTCTGAGCGTTCTGTAGAAGTTTCTTATATTGTTCTTCATGAAGTCCGATTCGATCTCTGTCAGTCGCCGTTTGTCATACTGTCGTTTTTCACTGCGAATGATTTTGCTTGATTGCTTCTGTGTTTTCAAGAAGGTCATTCTTGGGATTTATGGCTACTAAATTTTTTCCATGCACTGATTCGTTGGTCAATAGCTTGGTCACATGTGTGGTTCCACCAACGGTGTTTCCGTGTGCGTGGTGCTTTTGCTAGTTTCATGGCCTCTCGGATTCTTCATGAAAGTTGTGTCCAGTCTGTCGTTTTCTCCATTTTAATTTTGTGTAATATTTGTGTCTGGTTTAAAGTAACGTATTCTGGATCTGGTCTAACGATTTTGTTCTTCTGGAACTTTTTCTTGGGCAAAAGACGAATCCTGATCTGTAGTAGGTGGTGGTCTGAGTCGAAGTAGCCTTTACGGGTGTCTATGTTCAAAATTTCTTTTTGTGAGTCTTTCTGGACTATTACGTGCTCGATTTGTAGTTCTTGCTTTCCGCTGGGGAATTTCCATGTGGTAAGTTTTCGTTTTGGTTTCTTGAATTTTGTTGACATAATGGCGAGGTCGTGGCTTTTGCAAAAGTCTATCAGAAGTTTTCCGTTTTTGTTGGTGTCCTTGTGTGGAGTATGTTTTCCTGTGATATGTCTGTATATCTTTTCTTTTCCGAGTTTAGCGTTGAAGTCTCCCAGTATTATTTTGACTCTATGTGTAGGAATTTTTCTGATAGTTTCTTCCATTGTCGTCCAAAAGTCATCAATTTCGTCCGGGTTTTTCCTGTTGTAGTCATTAGTCGGTGCATGTGCGCTGATTATTGTGTAGGATTTATTGGCTGATTTCACTGAGATGGTGCTGATTCTTTCGTTTGGTGACGAAAAGTCGATTATGCTGTCCGTGATAGACCTGTGTACTGCAAATCCTGTGCCATAAAGCCTTAGGTTTTTCAGTTGTCTCGATGGTTTTCCTTTGTATATTCTGAAATTCTCCGTGTTGAAATGGTCCTCGTCTGTGAATCGTGATTCTTGCAGTGCACATATTTTGATTTGAAATTTTTCGAGAGTGTCTGTCAGTTGTTTCATCTTTCCTGTCTTCATCAGTATGTTCACGTTGAGTGTGCCGATGTAGTGTTTGCGTTTGGTCTTGAGGGAGTTTGAGAAGCTCCGATTCTTCTCATGATGTCCGTGAGCCCCCGGAATCCGATGCTCACGACGATCCCAGTCTATTGACTGGGGCCCGGAGTAATGAGATTTTTCTCGGTGTACCATCATGATGTTTAGTAGTTGGATATATGGCAATCTGCCGACTACAACCTGACTTTCCAGATCAGGATGTTGGTTGAGGCCGCCACTCACATGTGGAGCAGACGCCTTTTGTAGCCGCCCACTGTGGGAACAGAAGCTACTAGTAGTTTTGGTCCGCCCCGAGTATTTCATTTCCTCGGTACCACCTATATCTAGGAGGCATTCCCCTATCCGCCACCTGGGGAGGCGCTCGGTTGTGGATCTTCAAATGGTTCAAATGGCTCTGAGCACTATGGGACTCAACTGCTGAGGTCATTAGTCCCCTAGAACTTAGAACTAGTTAAACCTAACTAACCTAAGGACATCACAAACATCCATGCCCGAGGCAGGATTCGAACCTGCGACCGTAGCGGTCTTGCGGTTCCAGACTGCAGCGCCTTTAACCGCACGGCCACTTCGGCCGGCGGTTGCGGGTCTACTAACCGCCCCGATATATATATATATGTATATATATATATATATATATATATATATATATATATATATATATATATATATATACTCCTGGAAATGGAAAAAAGAACACATTGACACCGGTGTGTCAGACCCACCATACTTGCTCCGGACACTGCGAGAGGGCTGCACAAGCAATGATCACACGCACGGCACAGCGGACACACCAGGAACCGCGGTGTTGGCCGTCGAATGGCGCTAGCTGCACAGCATTTGTGCACCGCCGCCGTCAGTGTCAGCCAGTTTGCCGTGGCATACGGAGCTCCATCGCAGTCATTAACACTGGTAGCATGCCGCGACAGCGTGGACGTGATCCGTATGTGCAGTTGACGGACTTTGAGCGAGGGCGTACAGTGGGCATGCGGGAGGCCGGTTGGACGTACCGCCGAATTGCTCAACACGTGGGGCGTGAGGTCTCCACAGTACATCGATGTTGTCGCCAGTGGTCGGCGGAAGGTGCACATGCCCGTCGACCTGGGACCGGACCGCAGCGACGCACGGATGCACGCCAAGACCGTAGGATCCTACGCAGTGCCGTAGGGGACCGCACCGCCACTTCCCAGCAAATTAGGGACGCTGTTGCTCCTGGGGTATCGGCGAGGACCATTCGCAACCGTCTCCATGAAGCTGGGCTACGGTCCCGCACACCGTTAGGCCGTCTTACGCTCACGCCCCAACATCGTGCAGCCCGCCTCCAGTGGTGTCGCGACAGGCGTGAATGGAGGGACGAATGGAGACGTGTCGTCTTCAGCGATGAGAGTCGCTTCTGCCTTGGTGCCAATGATGGTCGTATGCGTGTTTGGCGCCGTGCAGGTGAGCGCCACAATCAGGACTGCATACGACCGAGGCACACAGGGCCAACACCCGGCATCATGGTGTGGGGAGCGATCTCCTACACTGGCCGTACACCACTGGTGATCGTCGAGGGGACACTGAATAGTGCACGGTACATCCAAACCGTCATCGAACCCATCGTTCTACCATCCCTAGACCGGCAAGGGAACTTGCTGTTCCAACAGGAGAATGCACGTCCGCATGTATCCCGTGCCACCCAACGTGCTCTAGAAGGTGTACGTCAACTACCCTGGCCAGCAAGATCTCCGGATCTGTCCCCCATTGAGCATGTTTGGGACTGGATGAAGCGTCGTCTCACGCGGTCTGCACGTCCAGCACGAACGCTGGTCCAACTGAGGCGCCAGGTGGAAATGGCATGGCAAGCCGTTCCACAGGACTACATCCAGCATCTCTACGATCGTCTCCATGGGAGAATAGCAGCCTGCATTGCTGCGAAAGGTGGATATACACTGTACTAGTGCCGACATTGTGCATGCTCTGTTGCCTGTGTCTATGTGCCTGTGGTTCTGTCAGTGTGATCATGTGATGTATCTGACCCCAGGAATGTGTCAATAAAGTTTCCCCTTCCTGGGACAATGAATTCACGGTGTTCTTATTTCAATTTCCAGGAGTGTATTTTCGTTGCAGGCCACTGTTTTCGTGGTATTAAATGAAAACCTATTTGAAGTTCATTTTTACATGTTTTACTCGTAAATAATTCCAAAACTACAGCCTCTAGCAAAAACGCATTTTAGTACCAAATTTAAATACATGGAATTTCCTGCAAAAAGGTCCTGCTCATTTTTTCTCTAGGAGCAGCAGTTTGCACATAGCGAGCGAAAGAATACGAAAATCTTATGTGTGGCATTCGAAGTTGTTGTAGATTGCAGAAAACCCCTGGATAGGGGCAGCTGAATCACTTTATAACTGAATCACCCTATATCAGGCAGATATTAGGCAGGAACCTAAGAGCACAATTTAAACTGTTGAAAATGAATCATATTTATCGCCTTACTTGTCACAGTTATGTAGCTGTGGTGGAATCCTTAACAACGCTTTCGCAAAGTTGTCAGTCAAGACAAAGATCGGACCGCAGAAGCGGGGATGTTAGGTGACCGCTGACCGATTTCAGCCGCATACCAGACGCGTTTCCGTCTTTTAGTCAGCCGCCTTGCGCGAACTCGCGTCGTAAAGGGCACGATGCTGGCGAGGAAGACACTTCCACCTGCCCCAACAAGCGAGAGGTAGTGGGCGCGCGGCGTGGCGCCTCCGGAGGCCGGCCCGCGGACACGGCGGCGTGGCCCGACACCGCCACCGCCACCGACCCGTCCCGCGGCGCGCAGAGGCGGGGCTCGGCGCTATGCGCGCGGTCGCTCCCGGCCGCCGCCGCCGCCGCCGCCGCCGCTGCGATCAATAGCCCGGTCTGCGCCGCGCCGCGCCGCGCCGCGCCGCGAGGGGTGTGGCCGCAGCAGCCGGCAGCCAGCAGCCGGCAGCACGCCGCGCCGGCCGCCCGTTGCCAGGCCCGCGATACTCGTCTCCGACTCCGGCGCCCGCCCTCATCCGTCCACGTCACTCTTCTCGCAGAAAGTCGGTGCCTTTCCTTCTCACCTGCTGTTCGACTATTCGACATAGGAGAGCTGAGAAGTACGAGACTCCAACGCGTTCACGTCGCGTTTCCTTGCGGGTAGGTTGCTATCGGCAGAACGGAAAGAGTTGTTAGTACTTCTCTTAAAAATTCTCCGATGTTTGTTACTTTCCGTTTGTTTCCAGATGCTCCTTACTACTTAAATTCTGGCAACGGCATTATTTTGCAAGAGGGACTGGGATCCTCCGTCTTCGCTATTAGATCCGATCCTCTCCCCGTTGTATGCCAGTGCAGCGTCATCAAGTCTGCCCCACAGCAAATGCACCTCTATGCTGATCATTTCCAGTTATACACTACTGGTCATTAAAATTGCTTCACCAAGAAGAAATGCAGATGATAAACGGGTATTCAGTGGACAAATATAATATACTAGAACTGACATGTGATTACATTTACACCCAGTTTCGGTGCATAGATCCTGAGAAATCAGTAGCCAGAACAACCAGCTCTGGCCGTAATAACGGCCTTGATGCGCCTGAGCTTGGATGGCGTGTACAGGTACAGCTGCCCATGCAGCTACTTTACACGATACCACAGTTCATCAAGACTAGTGACTGGCCTATTGTGACGAGCCAGCTGCTCGCCCACCATTGACCAGACGTTTTTAATTGGTGAGAGATCTGGAGAATGTGCTGGCCTGGGCAGCAATCGAACATTTTCTGTATCCAGAAATGCCCCTACAGGACCTGCAACATGCGATCGTGCATTATCCTGCTGAAATATAGGGTTCTGCATGGATCGAATGAAGGGTAGAGCCACGGGTCGTAGCACATCTGAAATGAAACGTCCACTGTTCAGGATGCCGTCAATGCGAACAAGAGGTGACC
The DNA here is from genome assembly GCF_023864345.2 of Schistocerca serialis cubense. Lineage (NCBI taxonomy): Eukaryota > Metazoa > Arthropoda > Insecta > Orthoptera > Acrididae > Schistocerca > Schistocerca serialis. The sequence continues at coordinate 430,723,328 of NC_064642.1, forward strand.
GAGACGTGTAACCAGTGGCACCCCATCCCATCACGCCGTGTGATACGCCAGTATGGCGATGACGAATACACGCTTCCAAATGAGTTCACCGAGATGTCGCCAAACACAGAAGCGACCATCATGATGCTGTAAACAGAACCTGGATTCAACCGAAAAAATGAAGTTTTGTCATTCGTGCACCCAGGGTCGTCGTTAAGTACACCATCGCAGGCGCTCCTGTCTGTGATGCAGCGTCAAGGGTAACCACAGGCATGGTCTCCGAGCTGATAGTCCGTGCTGCTGCTAACGTCGTCGAACTGTTCGTACAGATGGTTGTTGTCTTGCAAACGTCCCCATCTGTTAACTCAGGGATCGAGACGTGGCTGCACGATCCGTTACAGCCGTGCGGATAAGATGCCTGTCACCTCGACTGCTAGTGATACGAGGCCGTTGGGATCCAGCACGACGTTCCGTATTACCCTCCTGAACCCACCGATTCCATATTCTCCTAACAGTCATTGGATTTCGACCAACGCGAGCAGCAATGTCACGATACGATAAACCGCAATCACGATAGGCTACAATCCGACCTTTATCAAAGTCGGAAACGTGATGTTACGCATTTCTCCTCCTTACAGGAGGCATCACAACAACGTTTCACCAGGCAATGCCGGTCAACTGCTGTTTGTGTATGAGAAATCGGTTGGAAACTTCCCTCATGTCAGCACGTTGTAGGTGTCGCCACCGGCGCCAACCTTGTGTGAATGCTCTCGAAAGCTAATCATTTGCATATCACAGCATCTTCTTCCTGTCGGTTAAATTTCGCGTCTGTAGCACGTCATCTTCGTGGTGTAGCAATTTTAATGGGCAGTAGTGTTTAAGGGGCGATCAAACGTTTCCGTTTGAGGCCACTGCTGCAGCGTACATTCAACGTAGCTCGATTCTGGCGCGAGTATACAAGCACCGACACGCACTCACGGGATTAGTGTGCCATTCGTGTCTTTGCCGAGCTGGGTAGCTGAGCGGTCTATTGCGCCTCACCACAGTTCGCGCGGCTCCTCCTGTCGGAAGTTCTAGTCTTCCCTCGGGCATGGGTGTGTGTCTTGTCAG